>NC_086197.1:43127707-43807307 GCF_035770615.1 Melospiza melodia melodia | reverse complement strand
CCGGCCAGGCCCAGCCATATACCACCAAAAACAAACCACGGACCATTTCTCATGGAAACAAAAATCCGCTGCCCCGCGTCTGGATGGCAGATTGCAGGAGCCACTTTGCACCATCAAACCAGCCCGACTTGGCACTGGTGCCACCTTGGGTCTGGGAACAATCCTGCGTATCGTACATATTCAGGAACCAGCCGAACACTCCCAGCCACAGGCCCCCAAACACAAACAACGGCCCATTTCCCTGGCAAACAAAACTCAGCTGCCCCGCTTCTGGATGGCAGTTTGCAGGAGCCACTTGGGACTATCAAACCAGCCCGACTTGGCACTGGTGCCACCTTGGGTCTGGGAACCATCCTGCGTATGGTGGATTCTAAGGAGCCAGCCGGCCACTCCCAGCCACAGGCCCCCAACAAAAACCACGGCCCTTTTTCTCGCAAACAAAACTTAGCTGCCTCACTTATGGATGGCAGATTGCAGGAGCCACTTGGTGTAATCAAACCAGCCCGACTTGGCACTGGTGCCACCTTGGGTCTGGGAACCATCCTGCGTATCGTGGATTCTAAGGAGCCAGCCGGCCACTCCCAGCCACAGGCCCCCAAACAAAATCAACGGCGCTGTTCCCTGGAAAACAAAACACGCCTGCCAACTTTTTGATGGAGTTTGCAGGAGCCACTTGGTACTATCAAACCAGCCCGACTTGGCACTGGTGCCACCTTGGGTCTGGGAAACATCCTGCGTATCGTGGATTCTTAGGAGCCAGCCGGCCACTCCTAGCCACAGGCCCCCAGACAAAAACCTAGGCCTATTTCTCTGGCAAACAAAAGTAAGCTGCCCCGCTTCTGGATGGCAGATTGCAGGAGACACTTGGTACTATCAAACCAGCCCAACTTGGCACTGGTGCCACCTTGGATCTGGGAACCATGCTGTGTATCGTGGATATTCAGGGGCCAGCCGGCCACTCTCAGCCATATGTCCCCAAACAGAAACCTCGGCCCGTTTCTCTGGCAAACAAAACTCAACTGCCCCTCTTCTGGATGGCAAATTGCAGGATGAACTTGATACTAAAACCGCAGGCCGACTTGGTAGTGGTGACACCTTGGACCTGGGAACCATCATGCGTATCGAGCATTTTAAGGAGCCAGCCGGCCACTCCCAGCAATATGCCCCCAAAAACAATCCACGGAATTTTTCTCTGGCAAACAAAAATCAGCTGCCCCGCTTCTGGATGGCAGATTGCAGGAGCCACTTTGCACCATCAAACCAGCCCGACTTGGCACTGGTGCCACCTTGCATCTGGGAACCATGCTGCCTAGCGTGGATTTTCAGGAGCCAGCCGGCCACTCTCAGCCATAGGCCCCCAAACAAAACCCACGGCCCGTTTCCCTGGCAAACAAAATTAAGCTGCCCCGCTTCTGGATGGCAGATTGCAGGACGCACTTGGTAGTATCAAACCAGCCCGACTTGGCACTGGTGCCACCTTGGGTCTGGGAACCATCCTGCGTATTGTGGGTTCAAAGGAGCCAGCCGGCCACTCCTAGCCACAGGCCCCCAAATACAAACAACGGCGCTTTTCCCTGGAAAACAAAACTCGCCTGACAACTTTTTGATGGCAGATTGCAGGAGCCACTTGGTACTATCAAACCAGCCCAATTTGGCACTGGTGCCACCATGGGTCTGGTCACCATCCTGCCTATCGTAGCTTTTCAGGAGCCAGCCGGTCACTCCCAGCCATAGGTCCCCAGTCACAAACCTCGGCCCGTTTCCCTGGCAAACAAAAGTAAGCTGCCCCGCTTCTGGATGGCAGATTGCAGGAGCCACTTGGTACTATCAAACCAGCCCAACTTGGCACTGGTGCCACCTCTGGTCTGGGAACCATGCTGCGTAACACAGATTCTACGGCGCCAGTCGGCCACTCCCAGCCACAAGCTCCCAAACACAAACAACGGCGGTATTCTCTGGCAAACAAAACTCCACTGCCCCTCTTCTGGATGGCAAATTGCAGGACGCACTTGGTACTATAAAAACAGCCCGACTTGGCACTGGTGCCACCTTGGGTCTGGGAACCATCCTGCGTATCGATCTTTTTAATGAGACAGCCGGCCACTCCCAGCCATATGCCCCCAAACACAACCCACGGCCCTTTTCTCTGGCAAACAAAACTCAACTGCACCGCTTCTGGATGGCAGATTGCAGGAGCCACTTGGTACTATCAAACCAGCCCGACTTGGCACTGGTGCCACCTTGGGTCTGGGAACCATCCTGCGTATGGTGGATTCTAAGGAGCCAGCCGGCCACTCCCAGCCACAGGCCCCCAACAAAAACCACGGCCCTTTTTTCTGGCAAACAAAACTTAGCTGCCTCACTTCTGGATGGCAGATTGCAGGAGCCACTTGGTGTAATCAAACCAGCCCGACTTGGCACTGGTGCCACCTTGGGTCTGGGAACCATCCTGCGTATCGTGGATTCTAAGGAGCCAGCCGGCCACTCCCAGCCACAGGCCCCCAAACAAAATCAACGGCGCTGTTCCCTGGAAAACAAAACACGCCTGCCAACTTTTTGATGGAGTTTGCAGGAGCCACTTGGTACTATCAAACCAGCCCGACTTGGCACTGGTGCCACCTTGGGTCTGGGAAACATTCTGCGTATCGTGGATTCTTAGGAGCCAGCCGGCCACTCCTAGCCACAGGCCCCCAGACAAAAACCTAGGCCTATTTCTCTGGCAAACAAAAGTAAGCTGCCCCGCTTCTGGATGGCAGATTGCAGGAGACACTTGGGACTATCAAACCAGCCCAACTTGGCACTGGTGCCACCTTGGATCTGGGAACCATGCTGTGTATCGTGGATATTCAGGGGCCAGCCGGCCACTCTCAGCCATATGTCCCCAAACAGAAACCTCGGCCCGTTTCTCTGGCAAACAAAACTCAACTGCCCCTCTTCTGGATGGCAAATTGCAGGATGAACTTGATACTAAAACCGCAGGCCGACTTGGTAGTGGTGACACCTTGGACCTGGGAACCATCATGCGTATCGAGCATTTTAAGGAGCCAGCCGGCCACTCCCAGCAATATGCCCCCAAAAACAATCCACGGAATTTTTCTCTGGCAAACAAAAATCAGCTGCCCCGCTTCTGGATGGCAGATTGCAGGAGCCACTTTGCACCATCAAACCAGCCCGACTTGGCACTGGTGCCACCTTGCATCTGGGAACCATGCTGCCTAGCGTGGATTTTCAGGAGCCAGCCGGCCACTCTCAGCCATAGGCCCCCAAACAAAACCCACGGCCCGTTTCCCTGGCAAACAAAATTAAGCTGCCCCGCTTCTGGATGGCAGATTGCAGGACGCACTTGGTAGTATCAAACCAGCCCGACTTGGCACTGGTGCCACCTTGGGTCTGGGAACCATCCTGCGTATTGTGGGTTCAAAGGAGCCAGCCGGCCACTCCCAGCCACAGGCCCCCAAATACAAACAACGGCGCTTTTCCCTGGAAAACAAAACTCGCCTGACAACTTTTTGATGGCAGATTGCAGGAGCCACTTGGTACTATCAAACCAGCCCAATTTGGCACTGGTGCCACCATGGGTCTGGTCACCATCCTGCCTATCGTAGCTTTTCAGGAGCCAGCCGGTCACTCCCAGCCATAGGTCCCCAGTCACAAACCTCGGCCCGTTTCCCTGGCAAACAAAAGTAAGCTGCCCCGCTTCTGGATGGCAGATTGCAGGAGCCACTTGGTACTATCAAACCAGCCCGACTTGGCACTGGTGCCACCTCTGGTCTGGGAACCATGCTGCGTAACACAGATTCTAAGGCGCCAGTCGGCCACTCCCAGCCACAAGCCCCCAAACACAAACAACGGCGCTATTCTCTGGCAAACAAAACTCCACTGCCCCTCTTCTGGATGGCAAATTGCAGGACGCACTTGGTACTATAAAAACAGCCCGACTTGGCACTGGTGCCACCTTGGGTCTGGGAACCATCCTGCGTATCGATCTTTTTAATGAGACAGCCGGCCACTCCCAGCCATATGCCCCCAAACACAACCCACGGCCCTTTTCTCTGGCAAACAAAACTCAACTGCACCGCTTCTGGATGGCAGATTGCAGGAGCCACTTGGTACTATCAAACCAGCCCGACTTGGCACTGGTGCCACCTTGGGTCTGGGAACCATCCAGCCTATCGTGGATTTTAAGGAGCCAGCCGGCTACTCCCAGCCACAGGCCCCCAACAAAAACCACGGCCCTTTTTTCTGGCAAACAAAACTTAGCTGCCTCACTTCTGGATGGCAGATTGCAGGAGCCACTTGGTGTAATCAAACCAGCCCGACTTGGCACTGGTGCCACCTTGGGTCTGGGAACCATCCTGCGTATCGTGGATTCTAAGGAGCCAGCCGGCCACTCCCAGCCACAGGTCCCCAAACAAAATCAACGGCGCTGTTCCCTGGAAAACAAAACACGTCTGCCAACATTTTGATGGAGTTTGCAGGAGCCACTTGGTACTATCAAACCAGCCCGACTTGGCACTGGTGCCACCTTGGGTCTGGGAAACATCCTGCGTATCGTGGATTCTAAGGAGCCAGCCGGCCACTCCTAGCCACAGGCCCCCAGACAAAAACCTAGGCCTATTTCTCTGGCAAACAAAAGTAAGCTGCCCCGCTTCTGGATGGCAGATTGCAGGAGACACTTGGGACTATCAAACCAGCCCAACTTGGCACTGGTGCCACCTTGGATCTGGGAACCATGCTGTGTATCGTGGATATTCAGGGGCCAGCCGGCCACTCTCAGCCATATGTCCCCAAACAGAAACCTCGGCCCGTTTCTCTGGCAAACAAAACTCAACTGCCCCTCTTCTGGATGGCAAATTGCAGGATGAACTTGATACTAAAACCGCAGGCCGACTTGGTAGTGGTGACACCTTGGGCCTGGGAACCATCATGCGTATCGAGCATTTTAAGGAGCCAGCCGGCCACTCCCAGCAATATGCCCCCAAAAACAATCCACGGAATTTTTCTCTGGCAAACAAAAATCAGCTGCCCCGCTTCTGGATGGCAGATTGCAGGAGCCACTTTGCACCATCAAACCAGCCCGACTTGGCACTGGTGCCACCTTGCATCTGGGAACCATGCTGCCTAGCGTGGATTTTCAGGAGCCAGCCGGCCACTCTCAGCCATAGGCCCCCATACAAAACCCACGGCCCGTTTCCCTGGCAAACAAAATTAAGCTGCCCCGCTTCTGGATGGCAGATTGCAGGACGCACTTGGTAGTATCAAACCAGCCCGACTTGGCACTGGTGCCACCTTGGGTCTGGGAACCATGCTGCGTATCATGGATTTTCAGGAGCCAGCCGTCCACTGCCAGCCACAGGCCCCGAAACACAAACAACAGCCTTTTTCTCTGGCAAACAAAATTCAGCTGCCCCGCTTCTGGATGGCAGATTGCAGGAACCACTTGGTACTAACAAACCAGCCCGACTTGGCACTGGTGCCACCTTGGGTCTGGGAACCATCCTGCGTATCGTGGATTCTAAGGAGCCAGCTGGCCACTCCCAGCCACAGGCCCCCAAACACAAACAACGGTGCTTTTCCCTGGAAAACAAAACTCGCCTGCCAAACATTTGATGGCAGATTGCAGGAGCCACTTGGTACTATCAAACCAGCCCGACTTGGCACTGGTGCCACCATGGGTCTGGTCACCATCCTGCCTATCGTAGCTTTTCAGGTGCCAGCCAGCCACCCCCAGCCAGAGGCCCCTAGACAAATATTTCGGCCCGTTTCCCTGGCAAACAAAAGTAAGCTACCCCGCTTCTGGATGGCAGATTGCAGGAGCCACTTTGCACCATCAAACCAGCCCAACTTGGCACTGGTGCCACATCTGGTCTGGGAACCATCCTGCGTATCGTGGGTTCTAAGGAGCCAGCTGGCCACTCCCAGCCACAGGCCCCCAAACACAAACAACGGCGCTTTTCCCTGGAAAACAAAACTCGCCTGACAACTTTTTGATGGCAGATTGCCGGAGCCACTTGGTACTATCAAACCAGCCCAACTTGGCACTGGTGCCACCATGGGTCTGGTCACCATCCTGCCTATCGTAGCTTTTCAGGAGCCAGTCGGTCACTCCCAGCCATAGGCCCCCAGACACAAACCTCGGCCCGTTTCCCTGGCAAACAAAAGTAAGCTGCCCCGCTTCTGCATGGCAGATTGAAGGAGCTATTTAGTACTATCAAACCAGCCCGACTTGGCACTGGTGACACCTCTGGTCTGGGAACCATCCTGCCTATCGTGGATTTTCAGGGGCCAGCCGGCCACTCTCAGCCATATGCCCCCAAAAACAAACCACGGACCTTTTCTCTGGCAAACAAAACTCAACTGCCCCTCTTCTGGATGGCAAATTTTAGGATGCACTTTGTACTACGAAAACCGCCCGACGTGGCACTGGTGCCACCTTGTGTCAGGGAACCATCCTGCATATCGAGCTTTTTAAGGGGCCAGCCGGCCACGCCCAGCCATATACCCCCAAAAACAAACCACGGACCATTTCTCATGGAAACAAAAATCCGCTGCCCCGCGTCTGGATGGCAGATTGCAGGAGCCACTTTGCACCATCAAACCAGCCCGACTTGGCACTGGTGCCACCTTGGGTCTGGGAACAATCCTGCATATCGTGGATTCTAAGGAGCCAGCCGGCCACTCCCAGCCACAGGCCCCCAAACACAAACAACGGCGCTTTTCCCTGGAAAACAAAACTCGCCTGCCAGCTTTTTGATGGCAGATTGCAGGAGCCACTTGGTACTATCAAATCATCCCAACTTGGCACTGGTGCCACTATGGGTCTGGGAACCATCCTGCCTATTGTAGCATTTCAGGAGCCAGCCGGTCACTCCCAGCCATAGTCCCCCAGACACAAACCTCGGACCGTTTCCCTGGCAAACAAAATTTGGCTGCCCCGATTCTGGATGGCAGATTGCAGGAGCCACATGGTAGTGTCAAACCAGCCCGACTTGGCACTGGTGCCACCTTGGGTCTGGGAACCATCCTGCGTATCGTGGATTCTAAGCAGCCACCCGGCCACTCTGAGCCACAGGCGCCCAAACACAAACAACGGCGCTTTTCCCTGGAAAACAAAACTCGCTTGCCAACATTTTGATGGCAGATTGCAGGAGCCACTTGGTGCTATCAAACCAGCCCAACTTGGCACTGGTGCCACCATGGGTCTGGTCACCATCCTGCCTATCGTAGCTTTTCAGGAGCCAGCCGGTCACTCCCAGCCATAGACCCCCAGACACAAACCTCGGCCCGTTTCCCTGGAAAACAAAAGTAATCTGCCCCGATTCTGGATGGCAGATTGCAGGAGCCACTTGGTACTATCAAATCAGCCCAACTTGGCACTGGTGCCACCATGGGTCTGGTAAACATCCTGCCTATCGTAGCTTTTCAGGAGCCAGCCGGTCACTCCCTGCCATAGGCCCCCAGACACAAACCTCGGCCCGTTTCCCTGGCAAACAAAAGTAAACTGCCCCGCTTTTGGATGGCAGATTGCAGGATGCATTTGGTACTATCAAACCTGCCCGACTTGGCCCTCGTGCAACCTTGGCTCTGGGAACCATGCTGCGTAACGTAGATTCTACGAGCACAGGCGGCCATTCCCAGCCACAGGCCTCTAAACAAAAACAACGGCGCTTTTCCCTGGAAAACAAAACTCGCCTGCCAAATTTTTGATGGCAGATTGCAGGAGCCACTTGGTACTATCAAACCAGCCCAACTTGGTACTGGTGCCACCATGGGTCTGGTAACCATCCTGCCTATCGTAGCTTTTCAGGAGCCAGCCGGTCACTCCCACACATAGGCCCCCAGACAAATATCTCGGCCCGTTTCCCTGGCAAACAAAAGTAAGCTGCCCCGCTTCTGGATGGCAGATTACAGCAGCCACATGGTACTATGAAACCAGGCCAACATGGCACTGGTGCCACCTTGGCTCTGGGAACCATCCTGCCTATCGTGGATTTTCAGGGGCCAGCCGGCCACTCTCAGCCATATGCCCCCAAACACATACCACGGCCCTTTGCTCTGGCAAACAAAACTCAACTGCCCCTCTTCTGGATGGCAAATTGCAGGACGCACTTGGTACTACGAAAACAGCCCGACTTGGCAGTGATGCCACCTTGGGTCAGGGAACAATCCTGCATATCGAGGTTTTAAGGAGCCAGCCGGCCACGTCCAGCCATATACCCCCAAAAACAAACCACGGAACTTTTCTCCAGCAAACAAAAATCCGCTGCCCCGCGTCTGAATGGCAGATTTCAGGAGCTATTTAGTATTATCAAACCAGCCCGACTTGGCACTGGTGCCACCATGAGTCTGGTAACCATCCTGCCTATCGTAGCTTTTCAGTAGCCAGCCGGTCACTCCCAGCCATAGGCCCCCAGACACAAACCTCGGCCCGTTTCCCTGGGAAACAAAAGTAAGCTGACCCGCTTCTGGATGGCAGATTGCAGGAGCCACTTGGTACTATCAAACCAGCCCAACTTGGCACTGGTGCCACCTTGGCTCTGGGAACCATCCTGCGTATCCTGGGTTCAAAGGAGGCAGCCGGCCACTCCCAGCCACAGGCCTCTAAACAAGAACAACGGCGCTTTTCCCTGGAAAACAAAACTCGCCTGCCAACTTTTTGATGGCAGATTGCAGGAGCCACTTGGTACTATCAAACCAGCCCAACTTGGCACTGGTGCCACCATGGGTCTGGTCACCATCCTGCCTATCGTAGCTTTTCAGGAGCCAGCCGCTCACTCCCAGCCATAGGCCCCCAGACAAATATCTCGGCCCGTTTCCCTGGCAAACAAAAGTAAGCAGCCCCGCTTCTGGATGGCAGATTGCAGGAGCCACATGGTACTATCAATCCAGGCCAACATGGCACTGGTGCCACCTCTGGTCTGGGAACCATCCTGCGTATCGTGGATTCTAAGGAGCCAGCTGGCCACTCCCAGCCACAGGCCCCCAAACACAAACAACGGTGCTTTTCCCCGGAAAACAAAACTCACCTGCCAACTTTTTGATGGCAGATTGCAGGAGCCACTTGGTACTATCAAACCAGACCAACTTGGCACTGGTGCCACCATGGGTCTGGTCACCATCCTGCCTATCGTAGCTTTTCAGGAGCCAGCCGGTCACTCCCAGCCATAGGCCCCCAGACACAAAGCTCTACCCGTTTCCCTGGCAAACAAAAGTAAGCTACCCCGCTTCTGGATGGCAGATTGCAGGAGTCACTTTGCACCATCAAACCAGCCCGACTTGGCACTGGTGCCACCTCTGGTCTGGGACCCATCCTGCGTATCGTGGATTCTAAGGAGACAGCTGGCCACTCCCAGCCACAGGCCCCCAAACACAAACAACGGCGCTTTTCCCTGGAAAACAAAACTCGCTTGCCAACTTTTTGATGGCAGATTGCAGGAGCCACTTGGTACTATCAAACCCCCCCAACTTGGCAACAAGTGGTTACTGCAATCTGACATCCAGAAGCGGGGCAGCTTACTTTTGTCTGCCAGGGAAATGGACCGTTGTTTGTGTTTGGAGGCGTATGGCTGGGAGTGGCCGACTGGCTCCTTAAAATCCACGATACGCAGCATGGTTCCCAGACCAGAGGTGGCACCAGTGCCAAGTCGGGCTGGTTTGATAGTACAAAGTGGCTCCTGCAATCTGCCATCCAGAAGCGGGGCAGCTTACTTTTGTTTGCCAGGGAAACGGGCCGGGCTTTCTGTCTCGGGGCCTATGGCAGGGAGTGACCGGCTGGCTCCTGAAAAGCTACGATAGGCAGGATGGTGACCAGACCCATGGTGGCACCAGTGCCAAGTTGGGCTGGTTTGATAGTACCAAGTGGCTCCTGCAATCTGCCATCAAAAAGTTGGCAGGCGAGTTTTGTTTTCCAGGGAAAAGCGCCATTGTTTGTGTTTGGGGACCTGTGGTTGGGAGTGCCCGGCTGGCTCCTTAGAAACCACGATACGCAGCATGGTTACCAGACAAGAGGTGCCACCAGTGCCAAGTTGTGCTGGTTTGATACTATCAAGTGGTTCCTGCAATCTGCCATCCAGAAGCAAGGCAGCTTACTTTTGTTTGCCACGGAAACGGGCCGTTGTTTGTGTTTGGGGGCCTGTGGCTGGGAGTGGCCGACTGGCTCCTTAGAATCCATGATACGCAGGATGGGTCCCAGACCAGAGGTGGCACCAGTGCCAAGTCGGGCTGGTTTGATAGTACCAAGTGGCTCCTGCAATCTGCCATCCAGAAGCGGGGCAGCTTACTTTTGTTTGCCAGGGAAACGGGCCGAGGTTTGTGACTGGGGACCTATGGCTGGGAGTGACCGGCTGGCTCCTGAAAAGTTACGATAGGCAGGATTGTGACCAGACCCATGGTGGCACCAGTGCCAAGTTGGGCTGGTTTGATAGTACCAAGTGGCTCCTGTAATCTGCCATCAAATAGTTGGTAGGCGAGTTTTGTTTTCCAGGGAAAAGCGCCGTTGTTTGTGTTTGGGGGCCTGTGGTAGGGAGTGGCCGGCTGGCTAATTAGAATCCACGATACGCAGGATGGTTCCCAGACCAGAGGTGGCACCAGTGCCAAGACGGGCTAGTTTGATGGTGCAAAGTGGCTCCTGCAATCTGCCATCCAGAAGCGGGGTAGCTTACTTTTGTTTGCCAGGGAAACGGGCCGAGGTTTTTCTCTGGGGGCCTATGGCGGGGAGTGACCGGCTGGCTCCTGAAAAGATAAGATAGGCAGGATGGTGACCAGACCCATGGTGGCACCAGTGCCAAGTTGGGCTGATTTGATAAAACCAAGTGGCTCCTGCAATCTGCCATCAAAAAGTTGGCAGGAGAGTTTTGTTTTCCAGGGAAAAGCGCCGTTGTTTGTGTTTGGGGTCCTGTGGCTGGGAGTGGCCGGCTGGCTCCTTAGAATCCACGATACGCAGCATGGTATCCAGACCCAAGGTGGCACCAGTGCCAAGTTTTGCTGGTTTGATAGTACCAAGTGGTTCCTGCAATCTGCCATCCAGAAGCAGGGCAGCTTACTTTTGTTTGCCAGGGAAACGGGCCGAGGTTTTTGTCTGGGGGCCTATGGCTGGGAGTGACCGGCTGGCTCCTGAAAAGCTACGATAGGCAGGATGGTGACCAGACCCATGGTGGCACCAGTGCCAAGTTGGGCTGGTTTGATAGTACCAAGTGGCTCCTGCAATCTGCCATCAAAAAGTTGGCAGGCGAGTTTTGTTTTCCAGGGAAAAGCGCCGTTGTTTGTGTTTGGGGGCCTGTGGCTGGGAGTGGCCGGCTGGCTCCTTAGAATCCACGATACGCAGGATGGTTCCCAGACCTGAGGTGGCACCAGTGCCAAGTCGGGCAGGTTTGATAGTACCAAGTGCGTCCTGCAATCTGCCATCCAGAAGCGGGGCAGCTTACTTTTGTTTGCCTGGGAAACGGGCCGAGCTTTGTGTCAGGGGGCCTATGGCTGGGAGTGACCGGCTGGCTCCTGAAAAGCTACGATAGGCAGGATGGTGACCAGACCCATGGTGGCACCAGTGCCATGTTCGGCTGATTTCATAGTACCAAGTGGCTCCTGCAATCTGCCATCAAAAAGTCGGCAGGCGAGTTTTGTTTTCCAGGGAAAAGCGCCGTTGTTTGTGTCTGCGGGCCTGTGGCTGGAGTGACCGGCTGGCTCCTTAGAATCCACGATACGCAGCATGGTTCCCAGAACCAAGGTGGCACCAGTGCCAAGTCGGGCTGGTTTGATAGTACCAAGTGGTTCCTGCAATCTGCCATCAAAAAGTTGGCAGGCGAGTTTTGTTTTCCATGGAAAAGCGTCGTTGTTTGTGTTTGGGGGCCTGTGGCTGGGAGTGGCCGGCTGGCTCCTTAGAATCCACGATACGCAGGATGGTTCCCAGACCCAAGGTGGCACCAGTCCCAAGTTGGGCTGGTTTGATAGTACCAAGTGGTTCCTGCAATCTGCCATCCAGAAGCGGGGCAGCTTACTTTTGTTTGCCAGGGAAACGGGCCGAGCTTTGTGTCTGGGGGCCTATGGCTGGGAGTGACCGGCTGGCTCCTGAAAGGCTACGATAGGCAGGATGGTGACCAGACCCATGGTGGCACCAGTGCCAAGTTGGGCTGGTTTGATAGTACCAAGTGGCTCCTGCAATCTGCCATCAAAAACTTGGCAGGCGAGTTTTGTTTCCCAGGGAAAAGCGCCGTTGTTTGTGTTTGGGGGCCTGTGGCTGGGAGTGGCCGGCTGGCTAATTAGAATCCACACAGGCAGGATGGTTCCCAGACCAGAGGTGACACCAGTGCCAAGTCGGGCTAGTTTGATGGTGAAAAGTGGCTCCTGCAATCTGCCATCCAGAAGCGGGTTAACTTACTTTTGTTTGCCAGGGAAAAGGGCCGAGGTTTTTGTCTGGGGGCCTATGGCTGGGAGTGACCGGCTGTCTCCTGAAAAGCTACGATAGGCAGGATGGTGACCAGACCCATGGTGGCACCAGTGCCAAGTTGGGCTGGTTTGATAGTACCAAGTGGCTCCTGCAATCTGCCATCAAAAAGTTGGCAGGCGAGTTTGTTATCCAGGGAAAAGCGCCGTTGTTTTTGTTTGGGGGCCTGTGGCTGGGAGTGGACGGATGGCTAATTAGAATCCACGATACGCAGCATGGTTCCCAGACCTGAGGTGGCACCAGTGCCAAGTTGGGCTGGTTTGATACTACAAAGTGCGTCCTGCAATCTGCCATCCAGAAGCGGGGCAGCTTACTTTTGTTTGCCAGGGAAACGGGCCGAGGTTTTGTCTGGGGGCCTATGGCAGGGAGTGACCGGCTGGCTCCTGAAAAACTACGATAGGCAGGATGGTGACCAGACCCATGGTGGCACCAGTGCCAAGTTGGGCTGGTTTGATAGTACCAAGTGGCTCCTGCAATCTGCCATCAAAATGTTGGCAGGCGAGTTTTGTTTTCCATGGAAAAGCGCCGTTGTTTGTGTTTGGGGGCCTGTGGCTGGGAGTGGCCGGCTGGCTCCTTAGAATCCAAAATACGCAGGATGGTTCCCAGACCTGAGGTGGCACCAGTGCCAAGTTGGGCTGGTTTGATTGTAGCAAATGGTTCCTGCAATTTACCATCCAGAAGCGGGGCAGCTTACTTTTGTTTGCCAGGGAAACGGGCCGAGCTTTGTGTCTGGGGGCCTATGGCTGGGAGTGACCGGCTGGCTCCTGAAAAGCTACGATAGGCAGGATGGTGACCAGACCCATGGTGGCACCAGTGCCATGTTCGGCTGATTTCATAGTACCAAGTGGCTCCTGCAATCTGCCATCAAAAAGTTGTCAGGCGAGTTTTGTTTTCGAGGGAAAAGCGCCGTTGTTTGTGTCTGCGGGCCTGTGGCTGGAGTGGCCGGCTGGCTCCTTAGAATCCACAATACGCAGCATGGTTCCCAGACCCAAGGTGGCACCAGTGCCAAGTTGGGCTGGTTTGATAGTACCAAGTGGTTCCTGCAATCTGCCATCAAAAAGTTGTCAGGCGAGTTTTGTTTTCCAGGGAAAATCGCCGTTGTTTTTGTTTGGGGGCCTGTGGCTGGGAGTGGCCGGCTGGCTCCTTAGAACACACGATACGCAGGATGGTTCCCAGACCCAAGGTGGCACCAGTACCAAGTCGGGCTGGTTTGATAATAACAAGTGGATCCTGCAATCTGCCATCCAGAAGCGGGGCAGCTGAATTTTGTTTGCCAGAGAAAAAGGCTGTTGTTTGTGTTTCGGGGCCTGTGGCTGGCAGTGGATGGCTGGCTCCTGAAAATCCATGATACGCAGCATGGTTCCCAGACCCAAGGTGGCACCAGTGCCAAGTCGGGCTGGTTTCATAGTACCCAGTGGCTCCTGCAATCTGCCATCCAGAAGAGGGGCAGTTGAATTTTGTTTTCCAGAGAAAAGGGCCGTGGTTTGTGTTTTGGGCCTATGGCTGAGAGTGACCGGCTGGCTCCTGAAAAGCTACGATAGGCAGGATGGTGACCAGACCGATGGTGGCACCAGTGCCAAGTCGGGCTGGTTTGATAATACTAAATAGCTCCTGCAATCTGCCATCCAGACGCGGGGCAGCGGATTTTTGCTTGCTGGAGAAAAGTTCCGTGGGTTTTTTTGGGGGTATATGGCTGGACGTTGCCGGCTGACTCCTTAAAAACATCGATACGCAGGATGGTTCCCTGACCCAAGGTGGCATCACTGCCAAGTCGGGCTGTTTTCGTAGTACCAAGTGGCTCCTGCAATTTGCCATCCAGAAGAGGGGCAGTTGAGTTTTGTTTACCAGAGAAAAGGGCCGTGGTTTGTGTTTTGGGGCATATGGCTGAGAGTGGCCGGCTGGCGCCTGAAAATCCACGATAGGCAGGATGGTTCCCAGAGCCAAGGTGGCACCAGTGCCATGTTGGCCTGGTTTGATAGTACCATGTGGCTCCTGCAATCTGCCATCCAGAAGCGGGGCAGCTTACTTTTGTTTGCCAGGGAAACGGGCCGAGGTATTTGTCTGGGGGCCTATGGCTGGGAGTGACCGGCTGGCTCCTGAAAAGCTACGATAGGCAGGATGGTGACCAGACCCATGGTGGCACCAGTGCCAAGTTGGGCTGGTTTGATAGTACCAAGTGGCTCCTGCAATCTGCCATCAAAAAGTTGGCAGGCGAGTTTTGTTTTCCAGGGTAACGCGCCGTTGTTTTTGTTTAGAGGCCTGTGGCTGGGAGTGTCCGCCTGTCCTCTTAGAATCTACGTTACGCAGCATGGTTCCCAGAGCCAAGGTGGCACCAGTGCCAAGTTGGGCTGGTTTGATAGTAGCAAGTGGTTCCTGCAATCTGCCATCCAGAAGAGGGGCAGCTTACTTTTGTTTGCCAGGGAAACGGGCCGAGGTATTTCTCTGGGGGCCTATGGCAGGGAGTGACCGGCCGGCTCCTGAAAAGCTAAGATAGGCAGGATGTTTACCAGACCCATGATGGCACCAGTGCCAAGTTGGGCTAATTTGATACTACCAAGTGGCTCCTGCAATCTGCCATCCAGAATCGGGGGTGCTTACTTTTGTTTTCCAGGGAAACGGGCCGAGGTTTGTGTCTGGGGGTTTATGGCTGGGAGTGACCGGCTGGCTCCTGAAAAGCTACGATAGGCAGGATGGTGACCAGACCCATGGTGGCACCAGTGCCAAGTCGGGCTGGTTTGATAGTACCAAGTGGCTCCTGCAATCTGCCATCAAAATGTTGGCAGGCGGGTTTTGTTTTCCAGGGAAAAGCGCCGTTGTTTGTGTTTGGGCGCCTGTGGCACGGAGTGGCCGGGTGGCTGCTTAGAATCCACGATACGCAGGATGGTTCCCAGACCCAAGGTGGCACCAGTGCCAAGTCGGGCTGTTTTGACACTACCAAGTGGCTCCTGCAATCTGCCATCCAGAATCGGGGCAGCTTAATTTTGTTTGCCAGGGAAACGGTCCGAGGTTTGTGATGGGGGCCTATGGCTGGGAGTGACCGGCTGGCTCCTGAAATGGTACATTTGGCAGGATGGTTCCCAGACCCATAGTGGCACCAGTGCCAAGTTGGGATGATTTGATAGTACCAAGTGGCTCCTGCAATCTGCCATCAAAAAGCTGGCAGGCGAGTTTTGTTTTCCAGGGAAAAGCGCCGTTGTTTGTATTTGGGGGCCTGTGGCTGGGAGTGGCCGCCTGGCGCCTTAGAATCTACGTTACGCAGCATGGTTCCCAGACCCAAAGTGGCACCAGTGTCAAGTTGGGCTGGTTTGATAGTACCAAGTGGCTCCTGCAATCTGCCATCCAGAAGCGGGGTAGCTTACTTTTGTTTGCCAGGGAAACGGGCAGAGCTTTCTGTCTGGGGGCCTATGGTTGGGAGTAACCGGCTGGCTCCTGAAAAGCTACGATAGGCAGGATGGTTCCCAGATCCAAGATGGCACCAGTGCCAAGTCGGGGTGGTTTGATGGTGCAACGTGGCTCCTGCAATCTGCCATCCTGACGCGGGGCAGCGGATTTTTGTTTCCAAGAGAAATGATCCGTGGTTTGTTTTTGGGGCTATATGGCTGGGCGTGGCCTGCTGGCTCCTTAAAAAGCTACGATAGGCAGGATGGTTCCCTGACCCAAGGTGGCACCAGTGCCAAGTCGGGCGGTTTTCGTAGTACAAAGTGCGTCCTAAAATTTGCCATCCAGAAGAGGGGCAGTTGAGTTTTGTTTACCAGAGAAAAGGGCCGTGGTTTGTTTTTGGGGGCATATGGCTGATAGTGGCCGTCTGGCGCCTGAAAATCCACGATAGGCAGGATGGTGACCAGACCAGAGGTGGCACCAGTGCCAAGTCGGGCTGGTTTGATAGTACTAAATAGCACCTGCAATCTGCCATGCAGAAGCGGGGCAGCTTACTTTTGTTTGCCAGGGAAACGGGCCGAGGTTTGTGTCTGGGGGCCTATGGCTGGGAGTGACCGCCTGGCTCCTGAAAAGCTACGATAGGCAGGATGGTTACCAGACCCATGGTGGCACCAGTGCCAAGTTGGGCTGGTTTGATAGTACCAAGTGGCTCCTGCAATCTGCCATCAAAAAGTTGTCAGGCGAGTTTTGTTTTCCAGGGAAAAGCGCCGTTGTTTGTGTTTGGGGGACTGTTGGTGCGAGTGGCCGGCTGGCTCCTTAGAACACACGATACGCAGGATGGTTCCCAGACCCAAGGTGGCACCAGTGCCACGTCGGGCTGGTTTGATGGTGAAAAGTGGCTCCTGCAATCTGCCATCCTGAAGCGGGGTAGCTTACTTTTGTGTGCCAGGGAAACGGGCCGAGGTTTATGACTGGGGGCCTAGGGCTAGGAGTGACCGGCTGGCTCCTGAAAAGCAACAATAGGCAGGATGGTTCCCAGACCCAAGGTGGCACCAGTGCCAAGTTGGGCTGGTTTGATGGTACCAACTGGCTCCTGCAATCTGCCATCTAAAAGTTGTCAGGCGAGTTTTGTTTTCCAGGGAAAAGCGCCGTTGATTTTGTTTGGAGGCCTGTGGCTGGCAGTGGCTGCCTGTCGTCTTAGAATCCGGGTTACGCAGCATGGTTCCCAGAGCCAAGGTGGCACCAGTGCCAAGTTGGGCTGATTTGATGGTGCAAAGTGGCTCCTGCAATCTGCCATCCAGAAGTGCGGTAGCTTACTTTTGTGTGCCAGGGAAACAGGCCGAGCTTTGTGTCTGGGGGCCTATGGCTGGGAGTGACCGGCTGGCTCCTGAAAAGCTACGATAGGCAGGATGGTGACCAGACCCATGGTGGCACCAGTGCCAAGTTGGGCTGGTTTGATAGTACCAAGTGGCTCCTGCAATCTGCCATCAAAAAGTTGGCAGGCGAGTTTTGTTTTCCAGGGAAAAGCGCCGTTGTGTGTGTTTTGGGGCCTGTGGCTGGGAGTGGCCAGCTGGCTCCTTAGAATCCACGATACGCAGGATGGTTCCCAGACCCAAGGTGGCACCAGTGCCAAGTCGGGCTGGTTTGTTAGTACCAAGTGGTTCCTGCAATCTGCCATCCAGAAGCGGGGCAGCTGAATTTTGTTTGCCAGAGAAAAAGGCTGTTGTTTGTGTTTCGGGGCCTGTGGCTGGCAGTGGACGGCTGGCTCCTGAAAATCCATGATACGCAGCATGGTTCCCAGACCCAAGGTGGCACCAGTGCCAAGTAGGGCTGGTTTCATAGTACCCAGTGGCTCCTGCAATCTGCCATCCAGAAGAGGGGCAGTTGAGTTTTGTTTTCCAGAGAAAAGGGCCGTGGTTTGTGTTTGGGGCCTATGGCTGAGAGTGACCGGCTGGCTCCTGAAAAGCTACGAGAGGCAGGATGGTGACCAGACCCATGGTGGCACCAGTGCCAAGTCGGGCTGGTTTGATAATACTAAATAGCTCCTGCAATCTGCCATCCAGACGCGGGGCAGCGGATTTTTGCTTGCTGGAGAAAAGTTCCGTGGGTTTTTTTTGGGGGTATATGGCTGGACGTTGCCGGCTGACTCCTTAAAAACATCGATACGCAGGATGGTTCCCTGACCCAAGGTGGCATCACTGCCAAGTCGGGCTGTTTTCGTAGTACCAAGTGCGTCCTGCAATTTGCCATCCAGAAGAGGGGCAGTTGAGTTTTGTTTACCAGAGAAAAGGGCCGTGGTTTGTGTTTGGGGGCATATGGCTGAGAGTGGCCGGCTGGCGCCTGAAAATCCACGATAGGCAGGATGGTTCCCAGAGCCAAGGTGGCACCAGTGCCATGTTGGCCTGGTTTGATAGTACCATGTGGCTCCTGCAATCTGCCATCCAGAAGCGGGGCAGCTTACATTTGTTTGCCAGGGAAACGGGCCGAGGTATTTGTCTGGGGGCCTATGGCTGGGAGTGACCGCCTGGCTCCTGAAAAGCTACGATAGGCAGGATGGTGACCAGACCCATGGTGGCACCAGTGCCAAGTTGGGCTGGTTTGATAGTACCAAGTGGCTCCTGCAATCTGCCATCCAGAAGCGGGGTAGCTTACTTTTGTTTGCCAGGGAAACGGGCAGAGCTTTCTGTCTGGGGGCTATGGTTGGGAGTAACCGGCTGGCTCCTGAAAAGCTACGATAGGCAGGATGGTTCCCAGATCCAAGATGGCACCAGTGCCAAGTCGGGGTGGTTTGATGGTGCAAAGTGGCTCCTGCAATCTGCCATCCTGACGCGGGGCAGCGGATTTTTGTTTCCAAGAGAAATGGTCCGTGGTTTGTTTTTGGGGCTATATGGCTGGGCGTGGCCTGCTGGCTCCTTAAAAAGCTACGATAGGCAGGATGGTTCCCTGACCCAAGGTGGCACCAGTGCCAAGTCGGGCGGTATTCGTAGTACAAAGTGCGTCCTAAAATTTGCCATCCAGAAGAGGGGCAGTTGAGTTTTGTTTACCAGAGAAAAGGGCCGTGGTTTGTTTTTGGGGGCATATGGCTGATAGTGGCCGTCTGGCCCCTGAAAATCCACGATAGGCAGGATGGTTCCCAGACCAGAGGTGGCACCAGTGCCAAGTCGGTCTGGTTTGATAGTACTAAATAGCACCTGCAATCTGCCATGCAGAAGCGGGGCAGCTTACTTTTGTTTGCCAGGGAAACGGGCTGAGGTTTGTGTCTGGGGGCCTATGGCTGGGAGTGACCGGCTGGCTCCTGAAAAGCTACGATAGGCAGGATGGTTACCAGACCCATGGTGGCACCAGTGCCAAGTTGGGCTGGTTTGATAGTACCAAGTGGCTCCTGCAATCTGCCATCAAAAAGTTGGCAGGCCAGTTTTGTTTTCCAGGGAAAAGCGCCGTTGTTTGTGTTTGGGGGACTGTGGCTGGGAGTGGCCGGCTGGCTCCTTAGAACACACGATACGCAGGATGGTTCCCAGACCCAAGGTGGCACCAGTGCCACGTCGGGCTGGTTTGATGGTGAAAAGTGGCTCCTGCAATCTGCCATCCTGAAGCGGGGTAGCTTACATTTGTGTGCCAGGGAAACGGGCCGAGGTTTATGACTGGGGGCCTAGGGCTAGAAGTGACCGGCTGGCTCCTGAAAAGCAACAATAGGCAGGATGGTTCCCAGACCCAAGGTGGCACCAGTGCCAAGTTGGGCTGGTTTGATGGTACCAACTGGCTCCTGCAATCTGCCATCTAAAAGTTGTCAGGCGAGTTTTGTTTTCCAGGGAAAAGCGCCGTTGATTTTGTTTGGAGGCCTGTGGCTGGCAGTGGCTGCCTGTCGTCTTAGAATCCGGGTTACGCAGCATGGTTCCCAGAGCCAAGGTGGCACCAGTGTCAAGTTGGGCTGGTTTGATAGTACCAAGTGGCTCCTGCAATCTGCCATCCAGAAGCGGGGCAGCTTACTTTTGTTTGCCAGGGAAACGGGCCGAGGTATTTGTCTGGGGACCTATGGCTGGGAGTGACCGGCTGGCTCCTGAAAAGCTACGATAGGCAGGATGGTTCCCTGACCCAAGGTGGCACCAGTGCCAAGTCGGGCGGTTTTCGTAGTACAAAGTGCGTCCTAAAATTTGCCATCCAGAAGAGGGGCAGTTGAGTTTTGTTTACCAGAGAAAAGCCCGTGGTTTGTTTTTGGGGGCATATGGCTGATAGTGGCCGTCTGGCCCCTGAAAATCCACGATAGGCAGGATGGTGACCAGACCAGAGGTGGCACCAGTGCCAAGTCGGGCTGGTTTGATAGTACTAAATAGCACCTGCAATCTGCCATGCAGAAGCGAGGCAGCTTACTTTTGTTTGCCAGGGAAACGGGCCGAGGTTTGTGTCTGGGGGCCTATGGCTGGGAGTGACCGCCTGGCTCCTGAAAAGCTACGATAGGCAGGATGGTGACCAGACCCATGGTGGCACCAGTGCCAAGTTGGGCTGGTTTGATAGTACCAAGTGGCTCCTGCAATCTGCCATCAAAAAGTTGGCAGGCCAGTTTTGTTTTCCAGGGAAAAGCGCCGTTGTTTGTGTTTGGAGGACAGTGGCTGGGAGTGGCCGGCTGGCTCCTTAGAACACACGATACGCAGGATGGTTCCCAGACCCAAGGTGGCACCAGTGCCAAGTCGGGCTGGTTTGATGGTGAAAAGTGGCTCCTGCAATCTGCCATCCTGAAGCGGGGTAGCTTACATTTGTGTGCCAGGGAAACGGGCCGAGGTTTATGACTGGGGGCCTAGGGCTAGAAGTGACCGGCTGGCTCCTGAAAAGCAACAATAGGCAGGATGGTTCCCAGACCCAAGGTGGCACCAGTGCCAAGTTGGGCTGGTTTGATGGTACCAACTGGCTCCTGCAATCTGCCATCTAAAAGTTGTCAGGCGAGTTTTGTTTTCCAGGGAAAAGCGCCGTTGATTTTGTTTGGAGGCCTGTGGCTGGCAGTGGCTGCCTGTCGTCTTAGAATCCGGGTTACGCAGCATGGTTCCCAGAGCCAAGGTGGCACCAGTGTCAAGTTGGGCTGGTTTGATAGTACCAAGTGGCTCCTGCAATCTGCCATCCAGAAGCGGGGCAGCTTACTTTTGTTTGCCAGGGAAACGGGCCGAGGTATTTGTCTGGGGACCAATGGCTGGGAGTGACCGGCTGGCTCCTGAAAAGCTACGATAGGCAGGATGGTGACCAGACCCATGGTGGCACCAGTGCCAAGTTGGGCTGGTTTGATAGTACCAAGTGGCTCCTGCAATCTGCCATCAAAAAGTTGGCAGGCGAGTTTTGTTTTCCAGGGAAAAGCGCCGTTGTTTGTGTTTGGGGGACTGTGGCTGGGAGTGGCCGGCTGGCTCCTTAGAACACAGGATACGCAGGATGGTTCCCAGACCCAAGGTGGCACCAGTGCCAAGTCGGGCTGGTTTGATAGCACCAAGTGGCTCCTGCAATCTGCCATCCAGAAGCGGGGCAGCTTACTTTTGTTTTCCAGGGAAACGGACCGAGGTTTTTTTCTGGGGGCCTATGGCTGGGAGTGACCGGCTGGCTCCTGAAAAGCTACGATAGGCAGGATGGTGACCAGACCCATGGTGGCACCAGTGCCAAGTTGGGCTGGTTTGATAGTACCAAGTGGCTCCTGCAATCTGCCATCAAAAAGTTGGCAGGCGAGTTTTGTTTTCCAGGGAAAAGCGCCGTTGTGTGTATTTTGGGGCCTGTGGCTGGGAGTGGCCAGCTGGCTCCTTAGAATCCACGATACGCAGGATGGTTCCCAGACCCAAGGTGGCACCAGTGCCAAGTCGGGCTGGTTTGTTAGTACCAAGTGGTTCCTGCAATCTGCCATCCAGAAGCGGGGCAGCTGAATTTTGTTTGCCAGAGAAAAAGGCTGTTGTTTGTGTTTCGGGGCCTGTGGCTGGCAGTGGACGGCTGGCTCCTGAAAATCCATGATACGCAGCATGGTTCCCAGACCCAAGGTGGCACCAGTGCCAAGTAGGGCTAGTTTCATAGTACCCACTGGCTCCTGCAATCTGCCATCCAGAAGAGGGGCAGTTGAGTTTTGTTTTCCAGAGAAAAGGGCCGTGGTTTGTGTTTGGGGCCTATGGCTGAGAGTGACCGGCTGGCCCCTGAAAATCCACGATAGGAAGGATGGTTCCCAGATCCAAGGTGGCAGCAGTGCCAAGTGGGGCTGGTTTCACAGTGTCAAGTGCCTCCTGCAATCTCCCATCCAGAAGCGGGGCAGCTGAGTTTTGTTTGCCTGTGAAACGGGCCGTTGTTTTTGATTGGGGACTGTGGCCGAGAATGTTCAGCTGGCTCCTGACAATCCACAATACGCAGGATGGTTCCCAGACCCAAGGTGGCACCAGTGCCAAGTCTTGCTGGTTTGATAGTACCAAGTGGCTCCTGCAATCTGCCATCCAGAAGCGGTGCAGCTGAGTTTTGTTTGCCAGAGGAAAGGGCCGTGGGTTGTGTTTGGGGGCATATGGCTGGGAGTGACCGGCTGTCTCATTAAAAAGATCGATACGCAGGATGGTTCCCAGACCCAAGGTGGCACCAGTGCCAAGTCGGGCTGTTTTTATAGTACCAAGTGCGTCCTGCAATTTGCCATCCAGAAGAGGGGCAGTTGAGTTTTGTTTGCCAGAGAAAAGCGCCGTTGTTTGTGTTTGGGGGCTTGTGGCTGGGAGTGGCCGACTGGCGCCTTAGAATCTGCGATACGCAGCATGGTTCCCAGACCCAAGGTGGCACCAGTGCCAAGTTGGGCTGGTTTGATAGTACCAAGTGGCTCCTGCAATCTGCCATCCAGAAGCGGGGCAGCTTACTTTTGTTTGCCAGGGAAACGGGCCGAGGTTTGTGTTTGGGGGCCTATGGCTGGGAGTGACCGGCTGGCTCCTGGAAAGCTACAATAGGCAGGATGCTTACCAGACCCATGGTGGCACCAGTGCCAAGTTGGGCTGGTTTGATAGTACCAAGTTGCTCCTGCAATCTGCCATCAAAAAGTTGGCAGGCGAGTTTTGTTTTCCAGGGAAAAGCGCCGTTGTTTGTGTTTGGGGGCCTGTGGCTGGGAGTGGCCGGCTGGCTCCTTAGAATCCACGATACGCAGGATGGTTCCCAGACCCAAGGTGGCACCAGTGCCAAGTCGGGCTGGTTTGATACTGCCAAGTGGTTCTTGCAATCTGCCATCCAGAAGCAGGGCAGCTTACTTTTGTTTGCCAGGGAAACGGGCCGTGGGTTTTGTTTGGGGGCATATAGCTGAGAGTGGCCCGCTGGCCCCTGAAAATCCACGCTAGGCAGCATGGTTCCCAGATGCAAGGTGGCACCAGTGCCAAGTCGGGCTGGTTTGATGGTGCAAAGTGGCTCCTGCAATCTGCCATCCAGAAGCGGGGCAGCTGATTTTTGTTTGCCAGAGAAAAATTCCGTGGATTGTTTTTGGGGGCATATTGCTGGGAGTGGCCGGCTGGCTCCTTAAAATGCTCGATACGCATGATGGTTCCCAGGCCCAAGGTGTCACCACTACCAAGTCGGCCTGCGGTTTTAGTATCAAGTTCATCCTGCAATTTGCCATCCAGAAGAGGGGCAGTTGAGTTTTGTTTGCCAGAGAAACGGGCCGAGGTTTCTGTTTGGGGACATATGGCTGAGAGTGGCCGGCTGGCCCCTGAAAATCCACGATACACAACATGGTTCCCAGATCCAAGGTGGCACCAGTGCCAAGTTGGGCTGGTTTGATAGTCCCAAGTGTCTCCTGCAATCTGCCATCCAGAAGCGGGGCAGCTTACTTTTGTTTGCCAGAGAAATAGGCCTAGGTTTTTGTTTGGGGGCCTGTGGCTAGGAGTGGCCTGCTGGCTCCTAAGAATCCACGATACGCAGGATGTTTACCAGACCCATGGTGGCACCAGTGCCAAGTTGGGCTGGTTTGATAGTACCAAGTGGCTCCTGCAATCTGCCATCAAAAAGTTGGCAGGCGTGTTTTGTTTTCCAGGGAACAGCGCCGTTGATTTTGTTTGGGGGCCTGTGGCTGGGAGTGGCCGGCTGGCTCCTTAGAATCCACGATACGCAGGATGGTTCCCAGACCCAAGGTGACACCAGTGCCAAGTCGGGCTGGTTTGATTACACCAAGTGGCTCCTGCAATCTGCCATCCAGAAGTGAGGCAGCTAAGTTTTTTTTGCCAGAAAAAAGGGCCGTGGTTTTTGTTGGGGGCCTGTGGCTGGGAGTAGCCGGCTGGCTCCTTAAAATCCACTATAGGCTGGATGGTTCCCAGACCCAAGGTGGCACCAGTGCCAAGTCGGGCTGGTTTGATAGTACCAAGTGGCTCCTGCAATCTGCCATCCAGAAGCGGGGCAGCTTACTTTTGTTTGCCAGGGAAACGGGCCGCGGTTTGTGTCTCGGGGCCTATGGCAGGGAGTGACCGGCTGGCTCCTGAAAAGCTACGATAGGCAGGATGGTGACCAGACCCATGGTGGCACCAGTGGCAAGTTGGGCTGGTTTGATAGTACCAAGTGGCTCCTGCAATCTGCCATCAAAAAGTTGGCAGGCGAGGTTGTTTTCCAGGGAAAAGCGCCGTTGTGTGTGTTTTGGGGCCTGTGGCTGGGAGTGGCCAGCTGGCTCCTTAGAATCCACGATACGCAGGATGGTTCCCAGACCCAAGGTGGCACCAGTGCCAAGTCAGGCTGGTTTGATAGCACCAAGTGGCTCCTGCAATCTGCCATCCAGAAGCGGGGCAGCTTACTTTTGTTTTCCAGGGAAACGGACCGAGGTTTTTTTCTGGGGGCCTATGGCTGGGAGTGACCGGCTGGCTCCTGAAAAGCTACGATAGGCAGGATGGTGACCAGACCCATGGTGGCACCAGTGCCAAGTTGGGCTGGTTTGATAGTACCAAGTGGCTCCTGCAATCTGCCATCAAAAAGTTGGCAGGCGAGTTTTGTTTTCCAGGGAAAAGCGCCGTTGTGTGTATTTTGGGGCCTGTGGCTGGGAGTGGCCAGCTGGCTCCTTAGAATCCACGATACGCAGGATGGTTCCCAGACCCAAGGTGGCACCAGTGCCAAGTCGGGCTGGTTTGTTAGTACCAAGTGGTTCCTGCAATCTGCCATCCAGAAGCGGGGCAGCTGAATTTTGTTTGCCAGAGAAAAAGGCTGTTGTTTGTGTTTCGGGGCCTGTGGCTGGCAGTGGACGGCTGGCTCCTGAAAATCCATGATACGCAGCATGGTTCCCAGACCCAAGGTGGCACCAGTGCCAAGTAGGGCTGGTTTCATAGTACCCAGTGGCTCCTGCAATCTGCCATCCAGAAGAGGGGCAGTTGAGTTTTGTTTTCCAGAGAAAAGGGCCGTGGTTTGTGTTTGGGGCCTATGGCTGAGAGTGACCGGCTGGCCCCTGAAAATCCACGATAGGAAGGATGATTCCCAGATCCAAGGTGGCACCAGTGCCATGTTGTGCTGGTGTGATAGTCCCAAGTGGCTCCTGCAATCCGCCATCCAGAAGCGGGGCAGCTGAATTTTGTTTGCCAGAGAAAAAGGCTGTGGTTTTTGATTGGGGTCTGTGGCCGAGAGTGTCCAGCTGGCTCCTGACAATCCACAATACGCAGGATGGTTCCCAGACCCAAGGTGGCACCCGTGCCAAGTCGTGCTGGTTTGATAGTACCAAGTGCGTCGTGCAATTTTCCATCCAGAAGAGGGGCAGTTGAGTTTTGTTTGCCAGAGAAAAGCGCCGTTGTTTGTGTTTGGGGTCTTGTGGCTGGGAGTGGCCGACTGGCGCCTTAGAATCTGCGATACGCAGCATGGTTCCCAGACCCAAGGTGGCACCAGTGCCAAGTTGGGCTGGTTTGATAGTACCAAGTGGCTCCTGCAATCTGCCATCCAGAAGCGGGGCAGCTTACTTTTGTTTGCCAGGGAAACGGGCCGAGGTTTGTGTTTGGGGGCCTATGGCTGGGAGTGACCGGCTGGCTCCTGGAAAGCTACAATAGGCAGGATGCTTACCAGACCCATGGTGGCACCAGTGCCAAGTTGGGCTGGTTTGATAGTACCAAGTTGCTCCTGCAATCTGCCATCAAAAAGTTGGCAGGCGAGTTTTGTTTTCCAGGGAAAAGCGCCGTTGTTTGTGTTTGGGGGCCTGTGGCTGGGAGTGGCCGGCTGGCTCCTTAGAATCCACGATACGCAGGATGGTTCCCAGACCCAAGGTGGCACCAGTGCCAAGTCGGGCTGGTTTGATACTACCAAGTGGTTCCTGCAATCTGCCATCCAGAAGCGGGGCAGCTTACTTTTGTTTGCCAGAGAAAAATTCCGTGGATTGTTTTTGGGGGCATATTGCTGGGAGTGGCCGGCTGGCTCCTTAAAATGCTCGATACGCATGATGGTTCCCAGGCCCAAGGTGTCACCACTACCAAGTCGGCCTGCGGTTTTAGTATCAAGTTCATCTTGCAATTTGCCATCCAGAAGAGGGGCAGTTGAGTTTTGTTTGCCAGAGAAACGGGCCGAGGTTTCTGTTTGGGGGCATATGGCTGAGAGTGGCCGGCTGGCCCCTGAAAATCCACGATACACAGCATGGTTCCCAGATCCAAGGTGGCACCAGTGCCAAGTTGGGCTGGTTTGATAGTCCCAAGTGTCTCCTGCAATCTGCCATCCAGAAGCGGGGCAGCTTACTTTTGTTTGCCAGAGAAATAGGCCTAGGTTTTTGTTTGGGGGCCTGTGGCTAGGAGTGGCCGGCTGGCTCCTAAGAATCCACGATACGCAGGATGTTTACCAGACCCATGGTGGCACCAGTGCCAAGTTGGGCTGGTTTGATAGTACCAAGTGGCTCCTGCAAACTCCATCAAAAAGTTGGCAGGCGTGTTTTGTTTTCCAGGGAACAGCGCCGTTGATTTTGTTTGGGGGCCTGTGGCTGGGAGTGGCCGGCTGGCTCCTTAGAATCCACGATACGCAGGATGGTTCCCAGACCCAAGGTGGCACCAGTGCCAAGTCGGGCTGGTTTGATTACACCAAGTGACTCCTGCAATCTGCCATCCAGAAGTGAGGCAGCTAAGTTTTGTTTGCGAGAAAAAGGGCCGTGGTTTTTGTTGGGGGCCTGTTGCTGGGAGTAGCCGGCTGGCTCCTTAAAATCCACGATAGGCAGGATGGTTCCCAGACCCAAGGTGGCACCAGTGCCAAGTCGGGCTGGTTTGATAGTACCAAGTGGCTCCTGCAATCTGCCATCCAGAAGCAGGGCAGCTGAGTTTTGTTTGCCAGAGAAAAACGCTGTGGTTTTTGTTTGGGGGCCTGTGGCTGGCAGTGGCCGGCTGGCTCCTGAAAATCCACGATACGCAGCATGGTTCCCAGACCCAAGGTGGCACCAGTACAAAGTGGGGCTCTTTTGACAGTGTCAAGTGCCTCCTGCAATCTCCCATCCAGAAGCGGGGCAGCTGAGTTTTTTTTGCCAGGGAAACGGACCTTTGTTTTTGATTGGGGTCTGTGGCCGAGAGTGGTCGGCTGTCTCCTGACAATCCACAATACGCAGGATGGTTCCCAGACCAAAGGTGGCACCAGTGCCAAGTCGGGCTGGTTTGATAGTACCAAGTGTCTCCTGCACTCTGCCATCCAGAAGCGGGGCAGCTGAGTTTTGTTTGCCAGAGAAAAGGGCCGTGGGTTGTGTTTGGGGGCATATGGCTGGGAGTGGCCACCTGGCTCCTTAAAATGCACGATACGCCGCATGGTAACCAGACGCAAGGTGGCACCTGTGCCAAGTCGGGCTGTTTTTGTAGTACCCAGTGGCTCCTGCAATTTGCCATCCAGAAGCGGGGCAGCTAAATTTTGTTTGCTAGAGAAAAGGGCTGTGGTTTGTGTTTGGGGGCCTATGGCCGAGAGTGGTAGGCTGGCCCCTGAAAATCAACGATAGGCAGGATGGTTCCCAGATACAAGGTGGCACCAGTGCCAAGTAAGGCTGGTTGTATGGTTCAAAGTGACTCCTGCAATCTGCCATCCAGAAGCGGGACAGCTGAGTTTTTTTTGCCAGAGAAAAGGTCCGTGGTTTCTTTTTGGGGCATACGGCTGGGAATTGCCGGCTGGCTCCTTAAAATGCTCGATACGCAGGATGGTTCCCAGAGCCAAGGTGGCACCACTGCCAAGTCGGGCTCTTTTTGTAGTACCAAGTGCGTCCTGCAATTTGCCATCCAGAAGAGGGGCAGTTGAGTTTTGTTTGCCAGAGAAAAGGGCCGAGGTTTGTGTTTGGGAGCATATGGCTGGGAATGACCGGCTGGCCCCTGAAAATCCACGATACGCCGGATGGTTCCCAGATCCAAGATGGTACCATTACCAAGTCGGGCTGCTTTGATAGTCCCAAGTGGCTCCTGCAAACTGCCACACCAGAAGCGGGGCAGCTGAGTTTTGTTTGCCAGGGAAATGGGCCGTTGTTTGTGTTTGGGGGCCTGTGGCTGGGAGTGTTCGGCTGGTTCCTGAATATGTACGATACGCAGGATTGTTCCCAGATCCAAGGTGGCAGCAGTGCCATGTTGTGCTGGTGTGATAGTCCCAAGTGGCTCCTGCAATCTGCCATCCAGAAGTGGGGCAGCTGATTTTTGTTTGCCAGAGAAAAGGTCCGTGGTTTGTGTTTGGGGGCATATGGCTGAGAGTGGCCGGCTGGCCCCTGAAAATCCACGATACACAGGATGGTTCCCAGATCCAAGGTGGCACCTGTGCCAAGTCGGGCTGATTTGATAGTACTAAGTAGCTCCTGCAATCTGCCATCCAGAAGCGGGGCAGCTTACTTTTGTTTGCCAGGGAAACGGGCCGAGGTTTCTGTTTGGGGGCCTATGGCTGGGAGTGACCGGCTGGCTCCTGAAAAGCTACAATAGGCAGGATGGTTCCCAGAGCCAAGGTGGCACCAGTGCCAAGTTGGGCTGGTTTGATAGTACCAAGTGGCTCCTGCAATCTGCCATCCAGAAGCAGGGCAGCTGAGTTTTGTTTGCCAGAGAAAAGGGCCTTGGTTTGTGTTTGGGGGCATATGGCTGTGTGTGGCCAGCTGGCTCCTTAAAATGCACGATATGCAACATGGCTCCCAGACCCATAGTGGCACCAGTGCCAAGTCGGGCTGGTTTGATAGTACCAAGTGGCTCCTGCAATCTTCCATGATCACGTGGAGAAATACTTTCTGGTTTCAGCCATATGCTCTTTCTTCTCTCCCTCAACTTCTCTATCACCTCTCATCTGGTTCACATGCGCTGTCTTCAAGGTCCACAGGCTACTTTTCACAGAATCTTCTGGCCTGATGAAGTAAGAATGATGAATAGAACAGAGCTGGGATCTATTTTCCAGTTTGGATAAAATGCATTCTGCACACAAATCCAAGGAGAACGTGCTGCCCCAATGCCCAGAAAATCTTTCACTCCTGCTAGTGTTCCACGTCAACCGCAACTTAGTCTGAAAGAAAAGCTTTTTCTCTGAGAGCATCTGAGAGGTTTGCATGAAGCACTGATATCTGACATATGCAATTTTGAATAGGAGAGGAAAAAGAAAATGGCAAGGAGTTTTTAATTTTAGTGGTTTCAATTTTAATTTCCGTGCACTTTTTCAAAACTTGTCAGCTCAAATGCCCATCAACATCTTTTAGTCATCTGTAAGTCAGTATTCATATAAAATGTGCTTCAAATCCAAAGAATTTCAAATTTGCACTCCAAGCTTCTATGCCTAGATTTATGATTTCCTACACATATTAGATGAAAGGAAGGCCTTTTTTACTGTGGGAGTGCTGGAACACTGGAACAGGTTGCCCAGAGAAGTTGTGGGTGTCCCATCCCTGAAAGTATTCAAGGTCACCTTGGACGGGGCTTGGAGCAGCAACAAAGGAGAAGCTTGATGGTAGAGAAACAAAGTTGGACTATAGAAGAAACTCGGATTGAAGTATAGGATCAAGTTTTCTCTCAGCTCTTGGGGTAAATTCAAAGTTGTACAAAATGACATTTATCTGTGCTATTCACTACTGTAACAGAAAGTTTCATGAAAACTGTACAGAAGATAGTAAATTTTAAAAGAGATAAGAATTACAGCATAAAATCCATGGGATAGGTTACAACATGAGACACTCTCTAAGAGAAAATCTCTTTGTTTCAGCACTTCATCGGGGTAAGATTTCATGAAGTGCCAAAGAAGGCGGCAAAATATCATTCGGGACATTATTTACTGGAATTCAGCCTGGCCATTAGTAGGAACTGCCTTTGAACATATCATGTAGATATACCACACACACTTTCCCTTCACTGAAAAATTACTGTTTACAACAAATAAGCAATTGACGATCAAAATTGATTGAAAGCATCTTAAACATGTCAAGTATTTCATTGTAGATGATCTGTGATCCAAATGCTTCTTCCACCTTCGAGAGGGACAGAAGAATTCTTCCATATCATGATGGTTTAAAATTGTATCAACCAATGTTTTCTGCTGAAAAGATATCATCTATTTTTTTCTATTTTTGGAAGAAAATATTCCTAGACATACAACAGGTGAGAACTAAGTAATTTTAAAGAAACAAATGAAATGAAAATATTCTGTAAATAGAATGAAATGAAAAGCTGTGTTTTAAATAGGAGCTAAATATTAAACAGAATTTTTGTACCAGGCATTTGAATTACTGCACCAGCTCTTTTGCCCATCAAGAGAGGCATTTAGCATTTCAGTCTTTTCCAAGGTGTTCATGATCTGCTATGCTGATCTCTGTGTGTGCCTAGGTGTGTGTGGAGGGGGGGGCATATGAAGGGGAGTGTGTATGTTTGCTTTACAATTGTTGTGGCAGATTCATGCCTCAGCTCCACATTTTGTTTTAAAAAGGTCACACCGAGTGGATATGAAGTTTACTATCAACAAGAGATCGATTCCCAAATCATCCATTTGACTCTCCCTTATAAATCATGTGCTTTGTTGCATATTTTATCAAATATACTTTCAAGCCAGATGGAGGAAGGAGGATGTGGGAATCCCTCCACCATCTTGCAACTTTTATGTAAGTAGGTTTTCAAGAAAATCATCATTTCTCTTTTAAATATGTCTGGAACAGGCATGATGGTAGTGTCAACCTGTTGGAGTTTTTGTTGCTGGAAGAAGTTGTACAAAAGGATTGGTTTTTACATTGACCAGTTACTGAATCAAGCGCAGGAATACATTGGAAATTTAGCTGGGGGTTCCTTTTCCCAGCAGACTACTTCTAGAACGAGCTTGTACACTGAAGCTGACTCTTTTGCTCTCTTTTTGTTTCTTTCCTATTTTCTTGGCTTCTTTGCCACTATCTAGACAATTTTGGAACTTTGTTCCCAACTAAAATGGTTTCAATAGTCTGATTGTGATCATACATTTTTACAAGGAATTTTTAAAATCTTTCCTCGAGTCCAGAAAGTCAAGGACTTAGATCTTTTTCTTCCCTTATCAATATTGCCATGAAATTGATAAATAAAGACCAACTCTTTATTTTTGTTTTTAACCCACGTAGATAATTCCCATCCATTAATCCATTTTGTGGACCAATAGCTGCCATTCTGATGGAAGCTGTCACTTCTTAACAATAGGCATTCTGTGACTATGTTGACTGCACTTTGGGTGAAGATCCTAACTGGTCTTAGATATACATAGGGAGAAATTTGCTCAGCCAGTGTCAGTCTTAAGCATGCGTATCAGAAGATCTTTCTAGAGCTGGGAATTTTCCCATGAAAGGGATTCAGTTAGGGAAGAGACACTTGTGCCAGAGTTTTACATTCTTCTTGAACACTGCTTAAGGAACTTAGATGCCATGTCCATTTGGATCTCTGTCTGCACAGAACTTTGTCATGCCAGCGCTTTGAAATGCATCTTGAAGAGAATTCACTAGCACAGAATGAAAGAGAGTGGAAGGGGTTGGTGGGGCTAACCAGGCCCAACCCCCCTGCCTAAACCAGGATACCTAGAGCCTCTTGCCCAGGATTCTATCTGGGTGTACTTTTAATGTCTTCGAAGATCCAGGCTCCACAATCTTTCTGGGCAGTCTGTGCCGTGGTTCAGTCACCCTGACAGTAAAGAAACATTTACTGATGTTCAAAGGCAATCTCCTGTATTTCAGTGTGTGCCCACTGCCTCTTGTCTTTTCCCTCAGCATCACTGAAAAGACACTGATTCCCTCCCCTTTGCACTATTGCTTCCATATGTATGTGTGATGCCATGTAGAGGTATGTCAAAAACCTCCCTGAAGCCCAGGCAGATAATATTCCCTTCATCTACCAGTCAAGTTGATTCATCAGAGGAGTTTAAAGTGATGTTCAGCATGAAATTCCCCTGAAAAATCATGCTAACTACATTATTTGGTCATCTGTCATGTGCCTGGCAAGGATTTCCAGGAAGAGCTGCTTCATCAACTTCCTGGGGATAAAAAAGAGGCTGGCTGGTTTGTACTATGGCGAGTCCTCTTAATTGCCTTTTTTGAAGATGGGTGTCATTTGCTAACATCCACTCTTTAGCTCCTCTTCTCATCTACACCTCGGCAAAAAGCTTTTCCACTATGTCTGGCTAGGAAAAACTGTGCCAGCACAGAAAACATCTCCCATCGTGTTCTAGAAGTTGCACGGATGTCTGCCAAGTGTTTGGCAGGAAGAAAAGAAAAGTTGTCCAAAACAGCTTCCAATCGAATGTTCCTGTGATTGGAAAAGTCAGGAGAGTGCAAAGGTACTGTTTTCTATCAGTTGGCAAGGTGCGCACACAATCCCAGTGTTGTACAGCTTGCTTCTTCACCTTCCCGAAGCTGCCGCTCTCGCCGGCTGCCGGAGCCCAAGAAGCGGCTTCTTCGCGCAAAGACGATTGTGCCGCTCACAGTGCTCTCCTTAGCGCGGCTTCTGCCGAAAGACGCCCGGCAGCGGCTCTTACCTCCGGAGAGCATCCTACCTTCGTCTTTCGCGTCTTTTGTAGTCTACATCTTAGCAAAACGCTTCTCCACTATGTCTGGCTAGGAAAAACTGTGCCAGCACAGAAAACATCTCCCATCGTGTTCTAGAAGTTGCACGGATGTCTGCCAAGTGTTTGGCAGGAAGAAAAGAAAAGTTGTCCAAAACAGCTTCCAATCGAATGTTCCTGTGATTGGAAAAGTCAGGAGAGTGCAAAGGTACTGTTTTCTATCAGTTGGCAAGGTGCGCACACAATCCCAGTGTTGTACAGCTTGCTTCTTCACCTTCCCGAAGCTGCCGCTCTCGCCGGCTCCCGGAACCGAAGAAGCGGCTTCTTCGCGCAAAGACGATTGTGCCGCTCACAGGGCTCTCCTTAGCGCGGCTTCTGCCGAAAGACGCCCGGCAGCGGCTCTTACCTCCGGAGAGCATCCTACCTTCGTCTTTCGCGTCTTTTGTAGTCTACATCTTAGCAAAACGCTTTTCCACTATGTCTGGCTAGGAAAAACTGTGCCAGCACAGAAAACATCTCCCATCGTGTTCTAGAAGTTGCACGGATGTCTGCCAAGTGTTTGGCAGGAAGAAAAGAAAAGTTGTCCAAAACAGCTTCCAATCGAATGTTCCTGTGATTGGAAAAGTCAGGAGAGTGCAAAGGTACTGTTTTCTATCAGTTGGCAAGGTGCGCACACAATCCCAGTGTTGTACAGCTTGCTTCTTCACCTTCCCGAAGCTGCCGCTCTCGCCGGCTGCCGGAGCCCAAGAAGCGGCTTCTTCGCGCAAAGACGATTGTGCCGCTCACAGTGCTCTCCTTAGCGCGGCTTCTGCCGAAAGACGCCCGGCAGCGGCTCTTACCTCCGGAGAGCATCCTACCTTCGTCTTTCGCGTCTTTTGTAGTCTACATCTTAGCAAAACGCTTCTCCACTATGTCTGGCTAGGAAAAACTGTGCCAGCACAGAAAACATCTCCCATCGTGTTCTAGAAGTTGCACGGATGTCTGCCAAGTGTTTGGCAGGAAGAAAAGAAAAGTTGTCCAAAACAGCTTCCAATCGAATGTTCCTGTGATTGGAAAAGTCAGGAGAGTGCAAAGGTACTGTTTTCTATCAGTTGGCAAGGTGCGCACACAATCCCAGTGTTGTACAGCTTGCTTCTTCACCTTCCCGAAGCTGCCGCTCTCGCCGGCTGCCGGAGCCCAAGAAGCGGCTTCTTCGCGCAAAGACGATTGTGCCGCTCACAGTGCTCTCCTTAGCGCGGCTTCTGCCGAAAGACGCCCGGCAGCGGCTCTTACCTCCGGAGAGCATCCTACCTTCGTCTTTCGCGTCTTTTGTAGTCTACATCTTAGCAAAACGCTTTTCCACTATGTCTGGCTAGGAAAAACTGTGCCAGCACAGAAAACATCTCCCATCGTGTTCTAGAAGTTGCACGGATGTCTGCCAAGTGTTTGGCAGGAAGAAAAGAAAAGTTGTCCAAAACAGCTTCCAATCGAATGTTCCTGTGATTGGAAAAGTCAGGAGAGTGCAAAGGTACTGTTTTCTATCAGTTGGCAAGGTGCGCACACAATCCCAGTGTTGTACAGCTTGCTTCTTCACCTTCCCGAAGCTGCCGCTCTCGCCGGCTGCCGGAGCCCAAGAAGCGGCTTCTTCGCGCAAAGACGATTGTGCCGCTCACAGTGCTCTCCTTAGCGCGGCTTCTGCCGAAAGACGCCCGGCAGCGGCTCTTACCTCCGGAGAGCATCCTACCTTCGTCTTTCGCGTCTTATGTAGTCTACACCTCGGCAAAAAGCTTTTCCACTATGTCTGGCTAGGAAAAACTGTGCCAGCACAGAAAACATCTCCCATCGTGTTCTAGAAGTTGCACGGATGTCTGCCAAGTGTTTGGCAGGAAGAAAAGAAAAGTTGTCCAAAACAGCTTCCAATCGAATGTTCCTGTGATTGGAAAAGTCAGGAGAGTGCAAAGGTACTGTTTTCTATCAGTTGGCAAAGTGCGCACACAATCCCAGTGTTGTACAGCTTGCTTCTTCACCTTCCCGAAGCTGCCGCTCTCGCCGGCTCCCGGAACCGAAGAAGCGGCTTCTTCGCGCAAAGACGATTGTGCCGCTCACAGTGCTCTCCTTAGCGCGGCTTCTGCCGAAAGACGCCCGGCAGCGGCTCTTACCTCCGGAGAGCATCCTACCTTCGTCTTTCGCGTCTTATGTAGTCTACACCTCGGCAAAACGCTTTTCCACTATGTCTGGCTAGGAAAAACTGTGCCAGCACAGAAAACATCTCCCATCGTGTTCTAGAAGTTGCACGGATGTCTGCCAAGTGTTTGGCAGGAAGAAAAGAAAAGTTGTCCAAAACAGCTTCCAATCGAATGTTCCTGTGATTGGAAAAGTCAGGAGAGTGCAAAGGTACTGTTTTCTATCAGTTGGCAAGGTGCGCACACAATCCCAGTGTTGTACAGCTTGCTTCTTCACCTTCCCGAAGCTGCCGCTCTCGCCGGCTGCCGGAGCCCAAGAAGCGGCTTCTTCGCGCAAAGACGATTGTGCCGCTCACAGTGCCCTCCTTAGCGCGGCTTCTGCCGAAAGACGCCCGGCAGCGGCTCTTACCTCCGGAGAGCATCCTACCTTCGTCTTTCGCGTCTTTTGTAGTCTACACCTCGGCAAAAAGCTTTTCCACTATGTCTGGCTAGGAAAAACTGTGCCAGCACAGAAAACATCTCCCATCGTGTTCTAGAAGTTGCACGGATGTCTGCCAAGTGTTTGGCAGGAAGAAAAGAAAAGTTGTCCAAAACAGCTTCCAATCGAATGTTCCTGTGATTGGAAAAGTCAGGAGAGTGCAAAGGTACTGTTTTCTATCAGTTGGCAAGGTGCGCACACAATCCCAGTGTTGTACAGCTTGCTTCTTCACCTTCCCGAAGCTGCCGCTCTCGCCGGCTGCCGGAGCCCAAGAAGCGGCTTCTTCGCGCAAAGACGATTGTGCCGCTCACAGTGCTCTCCTTAGCGCGGCTTCTGCCGAAAGACGCCCGGCAGCGGCTCTTACCTCCGGAGAGCATCCTACCTTCGTCTTTCGCGTCTTTTGTAGTCTACATCTTAGCAAAACGCTTTTCCACTATGTCTGGCTAGGAAAAACTGTGCCAGCACAGAAAACATCTCCCATCGTGTTCTAGAAGTTGCACGGATGTCTGCCAAGTGTTTGGCAGGAAGAAAAGAAAAGTTGTCCAAAACAGCTTCCAATCGAATGTTCCTGTGATTGGAAAAGTCAGGAGAGTGCAAAGGTACTGTTTTCTATCAGTTGGCAAGGTGCGCACACAATCCCAGTGTTGTACAGCTTGCTTCTTCACCTTCCCGAAGCTGCCGCTCTCGCCGGCTGCCGGAGCCCAAGAAGCGGCTTCTTCGCGCAAAGACGATTGTGCCGCTCACAGTGCTCTCCTTAGCGCGGCTTCTGCCGAAAGACGCCCGGCAGCGGCTCTTACCTCCGGAGAGCATCCTACCTTCGTCTTTCGCGTCTTTTGTAGTCTACATCTTAGCAAAACGCTTTTCCACTATGTCTGGCTAGGAAAAACTGTGCCAGCACAGAAAACATCTCCCATCGTGTTCTAGAAGTTGCACGGATGTCTGCCAAGTGTTTGGCAGGAAGAAAAGAAAAGTTGTCCAAAACAGCTTCCAATCGAATGTTCCTGTGATTGGAAAAGTCAGGAGAGTGCAAAGGTACTGTTTTCTATCAGTTGGCAAGGTGCGCACACAATCCCAGTGTTGTACAGCTTGCTTCTTCACCTTCCCGAAGCTGCCGCTCTCGCCGGCTGCCGGAGCCCAAGAAGCGGCTTCTTCGCGCAAAGACGATTGTGCCGCTCACAGTGCTCTCCTTAGCGCGGCTTCTGCCGAAAGACGCCCGGCAGCGGCTCTTACCTCCGGAGAGCATCCTACCTTCGTCTTTCGCGTCTTATGTAGTCTACACCTCGGCAAAAAGCTTTTCCACTATGTCTGGCTAGGAAAAACTGTGCCAGCACAGAAAACATCTCCCATCGTGTTCTAGAAGTTGCACGGATGTCTGCCAAGTGTTTGGCAGGAAGAAAAGAAAAGTTGTCCAAAACAGCTTCCAATCGAATGTTCCTGTGATTGGAAAAGTCAGGAGAGTGCAAAGGTACTGTTTTCTATCAGTTGGCAAAGTGCGCACACAATCCCAGTGTTGTACAGCTTGCTTCTTCACCTTCCCGAAGCTGCCGCTCTCGCCGGCTCCCGGAACCGAAGAAGCGGCTTCTTCGCGCAAAGACGATTGTGCCGCTCACAGTGCTCTCCTTAGCGCGGCTTCTGCCGAAAGACGCCCGGCAGCGGCTCTTACCTCCGGAGAGCATCCTACCTTCGTCTTTCGCGTCTTTTGTAGTCTACACCTCGGCAAAACGCTTTTCCACTATGTCTGGCTAGGAAAAACTGTGCCAGCACAGAAAACATCTCCCATCGTGTTCTAGAAGTTGCACGGATGTCTGCCAAGTGTTTGGCAGGAAGAAAAGAAAAGTTGTCCAAAACAGCTTCCAATCGAATGTTCCTGTGATTGGAAAAGTCAGGAGAGTGCAAAGGTACTGTTTTCTATCAGTTGGCAAGGTGCGCACACAATCCCAGTGTTGTACAGCTTGCTTCTTCACCTTCCCGAAGCTGCCGCTCTCGCCGGCTGCCGGAGCCCAAGAAGCGGCTTCTTCGCGCAAAGACGATTGTGCCGCTCACAGTGCCCTCCTTAGCGCGGCTTCTGCCGAAAGACGCCCGGCAGCGGCTCTTACCTCCGGAGAGCATCCTACCTTCGTCTTTCGCGTCTTTTGTAGTCTACACCTCGGCAAAAAGCTTTTCCACTATGTCTGGCTAGGAAAAACTGTGCCAGCACAGAAAACATCTCCCATCGTGTTCTAGAAGTTGCACGGATGTCTGCCAAGTGTTTGGCAGGAAGAAAAGAAAAGTTGTCCAAAACAGCTTCCAATCGAATGTTCCTGTGATTGGAAAAGTCAGGAGAGTGCAAAGGTACTGTTTTCTATCAGTTGGCAAGGTGCGCACACAATCCCAGTGTTGTACAGCTTGCTTCTTCACCTTCCCGAAGCTGCCGCTCTCGCCGGCTGCCGGAGCCCAAGAAGCGGCTTCTTCGCGCAAAGACGATTGTGCCGCTCACAGGGCTCCCCTTAGCGCGGCTTCTGCCGAAAGACGCCCGGCAGCGGCTCCTACCTCCTGAGAGTGGCAGCTTCGGGAAGGTGAAGAAGCAAGCTGTACAACACTGGGATTGTGTGCGCACCTTGCCAACTGATAGAAAACAGTACCTTTGCACTCTCCTGACTTTTCCAATCACATGAACATTCGATTGGAAGCTGTTTTGGACAACTTTTCTTTTCTTCCTGCCAAACACTTGGCAGACATCCGTGCAACTTCTAGAACACGATGGGAGATGTTTTCTGTGCTGGCACAGTTTTTCCTAGCCAGACATAGTGGAAAAGCGTTTTGCCGAGGTGTAGACTACAAAAGACGCGAAAGACGAAGGTAGGATGCTCTCCGGAGGTAAGAGCCGCTGCCGGGCGTCTTTCGGCAGAAGCCGCGCTAAGGAGAGCCCTGTGAGCGGCACAATCGTCTTTGCGCGAAGAAGCCGCTTCTTGGGCTCCGGCAGCCGGCGAGAGCGGCAGCTTCGGGAAGGTGAAGAAGCAAGCTGTACAACACTGGGATTGTGTGCGCACTTTGCCAACTGATAGAAAACAGTACCTTTGCACTCTCCTGACTTTTCCAATCACAGGAACATTCGATTGGAAGCTGTTTTGGACAACTTTTCTTTTCTTCCTGCCAAACACTTGGCAGACATCCGTGCAACTTCTAGAACACGATGGGAGATGTTTTCTGTGCTGGCACAGTTTTTCCTAGCCAGACATAGTGGAAAAGCTTTTTGCCGAGGTGTAGACTACATAAGACGCGAAAGACGAAGGTAGGATGCTCTCCGGAGGTAAGAGCCGCTGCCGGGCGTCTTTCGGCAGAAGCCGCGCTAAGGAGAGCCCTGTGAGCGGCACAATCGTCTTTGCGCGAAGAAGCCGCTTCTTGGGCTCCGGCAGCCGGCGAGAGCGGCAGCTTCGGGAAGGTGAAGAAGCAAGCTGTACAACACTGGGATTGTGTGCGCACCTTGCCAACTGATAGAAAACAGTACCTTTGCACTCTCCTGACTTTTCCAATCACAGGAACATTCGATTGGAAGCTGTTTTGGACAACTTTTCTTTTCTTCCTGCCAAACACTTGGCAGACATCCGTGCAACTTCTAGAACACGATGGGAGATGTTTTCTGTGCTGGCACAGTTTTTCCTAGCCAGACATAGTGGAAAAGCTTTTTGCCGAGGTGTAGATGAGAAGAGGAGCTAAAGACGAAGGTAGGATGCTCTCCGGAGGTAAGAGCCGCTGCCGGGCGTCTTTCGGCAGAAGCCGCGCTAAGGAGAGCCCTGTGAGCGGCACAATCGTCTTTGCGCGAAGAAGCCGCTTCTTGGGCTCCGGCAGCCGGCGAGAGCGGCAGCTTCGGGAAGGTGAAGAAGCAAGCTGTACAACACTGGGATTGTGTGCGCACCTTGCCAACTGATAGAAAACAGTACCTTTGCACTCTCCTGACTTTTCCAATCACAGGAACATTCGATTGGAAGCTGTTTTGGACAACTTTTCTTTTCTTCCTGCCAAACACTTGGCAGACATCCGTGCAACTTCTAGAACAAGATGGGAGATGTTTTCTGTGCTGGCACAGTTTTTCCTAGCCAGACATAGTGGAAAAGCGTTTTGCTAAGATGTAGACGGCAACAGAGGCTAAAGAGTGGATGTTAGCAAATGACACCCATCTTCAAAAAAGGCAATTAAGAGGACTCGCCATAGTACAAACCAGCCAGCCTCTTTTTTATCCCCAGGAAGTTGATGAAGCAGCTCTTCCTGGAAATCCTTGCCAGGCACATGACAGATGACCAAATAATGTAGTTAGCATGATTTTTCAGGGGAATTTCATGCTGAACATCACTTTAAACTCCTCTGATGAATCAACTTGACTGGTAGATGAAGGGAATATTATCTGCCTGGGCTTCAGGGAGGTTTTTGACATACCTCTACATGGCATCACACATACATATGGAAGCAATAGTGCAAAGGGGAGGGAATCAGTGTCTTTTCAGTGATGCTGAGGGAAAAGACAAGAGGCAGTGGGCACACACTGAAATACAGGAGATTGCCTTTGAACATCAGTAAATGTTTCTTTACTGTCAGGGTGACTGAACCACGGCACAGACTGCCCAGAAAGATTGTGGAGCCTGGATCTTCGAAGACATTAAAAGTACACCCAGATAGAATCCTGGGCAAGAGGCTCTAGGTATCCTGGTTTAGGCAGGGGGGTTGGGCCTGGTTAGCCCCACCAACCCCTTCCACTCTCTTTCATTCTGTGCTAGTGAATTCTCTTCAAGATGCATTTCAAAGCGCTGGCATGACAAAGTTCTGTGCAGACAGAGATCCAAATGGACATGGCATCTAAGTTCCTTAAGCAGTGTTCAAGAAGAATGTAAAACTCTGGCACAAGTGTCTCTTCCCTAACTGAATCCCTTTCATGGGAAAATTCCCAGCTCTAGAAAGATCTTCTGATACGCATGCTTAAGACTGACACTGGCTGAGCAAATTTCTCCCTATGTATATCTAAGACCAGTTAGGATCTTCACCCAAAGTGCAGTCAACATAGTCACAGAATGCCTATTGTTAAGAAGTGACAGCTTCCATCAGAATGGCAGCTATTGGTCCACAAAATGGATTAATGGATGGGAATTATCTACGTGGGTTAAAAACAAAAATAAAGAGTTGGTCTTTATTTATCAATTTCATGGCAATATTGATAAGGGAAGAAAAAGATCTAAGTCCTTGACTTTCTGGACTCGAGGAAAGATTTTAAAAATTCCTTGTAAAAATGTATGATCACAATCAGACTATTGAAACCATTTTAGTTGGGAACAAAGTTCCAAAATTGTCTAGATAGTGGCAAAGAAGCCAAGAAAATAGGAAAGAAACAAAAAGAGAGCAAAAGAGTCAGCTTCAGTGTACAAGCTCGTTCTAGAAGTAGTCTGCTGGGAAAAGGAACCCCCAGCTAAATTTCCAATGTATTCCTGCGCTTGATTCAGTAACTGGTCAATGTAAAAACCAATCCTTTTGTACAACTTCTTCCAGCAACAAAAACTCCAACAGGTTGACACTACCATCATGCCTGTTCCAGACATATTTAAAAGAGAAATGATGATTTTCTTGAAAACCTACTTACATAAAAGTTGCAAGATGGTGGAGGGATTCCCACATCCTCCTTCCTCCATCTGGCTTGAAAGTATATTTGATAAAATATGCAACAAAGCACATGATTTATAAGGGAGAGTCAAATGGATGATTTGGGAATCGATCTCTTGTTGATAGTAAACTTCATATCCACTCGGTGTGACCTTTTTAAAACAAAATGTGGAGCTGAGGCATGAATCTGCCACAACAATTGTAAAGCAAACATACACACTCCCCTTCATATGCCCCCCCCTCCACACACACCTAGGCACACACAGAGATCAGCATAGCAGATCATGAACACCTTGGAAAAGACTGAAATGCTAAATGCCTCTCTTGATGGGCAAAAGAGCTGGTGCAGTAATTCAAATGCCTGGTACAAAAATTCTGTTTAATATTTAGCTCCTATTTAACACACAGCTTTTCATTTCATTCTATTTACAGAATATTTTCATTTCATTTGTTTCTTTAAAATTACTTAGTTCTCACCTGTTGTATGTCTAGGAATATTTTCTTCCAAAAATAGAAAAAAATAGATGATATCTTTTCAGCAGAAAACATTGGTTGATACAATTTTAAACCATCATGATATGGAAGAATTCTTCTGTCCCTCTCGAAGGTGGAAGAAGCATTTGGATCACAGATCATCTACAATGAAATACTTGACATGTTTAAGATGCTTTCAATCAATTTTGATCGTCAATTGCTTATTTGTTGTAAACAGTAATTTTTCAGTGAAGGGAAAGTGTGTGTGGTATATCTACATGATATGTTCAAAGGCAGTTCCTACTAATGGCCAGGCTGAATTCCAGTAAATAATGTCCCGAATGATATTTTGCCGCCTTCTTTGGCACTTCATGAAATCTTACCCCGATGAAGTGCTGAAACAAAGAGATTTTCTCTTAGAGAGTGTCTCATGTTGTAACCTATCCCATGGATTTTATGCTGTAATTCTTATCTCTTTTAAAATTTACTATCTTCTGTACAGTTTTCATGAAACTTTCTGTTACAGTAGTGAATAGCACAGATAAATGTCATTTTGTACAACTTTGAATTTACCCCAAGAGCTGAGAGAAAACTTGATCCTATACTTCAATCCGAGTTTCTTCTATAGTCCAACTTTGTTTCTCTACCATCAAGCTTCTCCTTTGTTGCTGCTCCAAGCCCCGTCCAAGGTGACCTTGAATACTTTCAGGGATGGGACACCCACAACTTCTCTGGGCAACCTGTTCCAGTGTTCCAGCACTCCCACAGTAAAAAAGGCCTTCCTTTCATCTAATATGTGTAGGAAATCATAAATCTAGGCATAGAAGCTTGGAGTGCAAATTTGAAATTCTTTGGATTTGAAGCACATTTTATATGAATACTGACTTACAGATGACTAAAAGATGTTGATGGGCATTTGAGCTGACAAGTTTTGAAAAAGTGCACGGAAATTAAAATTGAAACCACTAAAATTAAAAACTCCTTGCCATTTTCTTTTTCCTCTCCTATTCAAAATTGCATATGTCAGATATCAGTGCTTCATGCAAACCTCTCAGATGCTCTCAGAGAAAAAGCTTTTCTTTCAGACTAAGTTGCGGTTGACGTAGAACACTAGCAGGAGTGAAAGATTTTCTGGGCATCGGGGCAGCCCGTTCTCCTTGGATTTGTGTGCAGAATGCATTTTATCCAAACTGGAAAATAGATCCCAGCTCTGTTCTATTCATCATTCTTACTTCATCAGGCCAGAAGATTCTGTGAAAAGTAGCCTGTGGACCTTGAAGACAGCGCATGTGAACCAGATGAGAGGTGATAGAGAAGTTGAGGGAGAGAAGAAAGAGCATGAGGCTGAAACCAGAAAGTATTTCTCCACGTGATCATGGAAGATTGCAGGAGCCACTTGGTACTATCAAACCAGCCCAACTTGGCACTGGTGCCACCTTGGGTCTGGGAGCCATGTTGCATATCGTGCATTTTAAGGAGCCAGCTGGCCACACCCAGCCATATGCCCCCAAACACAAACCAAGGCCCTTTTCTCTGGCAAACAAAACTCAGCTGCCCTGCTTCTGGATGGCAGATTGCAGGAACCACTTGGTACTATCAAACCAGCCCAACTTGGCACTGGTGCCACCATGGGTCTGGTCACCATCCTGCCTATTGTAGCTTTTCAGGAGCCAGCCGGTCACTCTCAGCCATAGGCCCCCAAACACAAACCTCGGCCCGTTTCCCTGGCAAACAAAAGTAAGCTGCCCCGCTTCTGGATGGCAGATTGCAGGAGCTACTTAGTACTATCAAATCAGCCCGACTTGGCACAGGTGCCACCTTGGATCTGGGAACCATCCTGTGTATCGTGGATTTTCAGGGGCCAGCCAGCCACTCTCAGCCATATGCCCCCAAAAACAAACCACGGACCTTTTCTCTGGCAAACAAAACTCAACTGCCCCTCTTCTGGATGGCAAATTTTAGGACGCACTTTGTACTACGAAAACCGCCCGACGTGGCACTGGTGCCACCTTGGGTCAGGGAACCATCCTGCATATCGAGCTTTTTAAGGAGCCAGCCGGCCAGGCCCAGCCATATACCCCCAAAAACAAACCACGGACCATTTCTCATGGAAAAAAAAATCCGCTGCCCCGCATCTGGATGGCAGATTGCAGGAGCCACTTTGCACCATCAAACCAGCCCGACTTGGCACTGGTGCCACCTTGGGTCTGGGAACAATCCTGCGTATCGTACATATTCAGGAACCAGCCGAACACTCCCAGCCACAGGCCCCCAAACACAAACAACGGCCCATTTCCCTGGCAAACAAAACTCAGCTGCCCCGCTTCTGGATGGCAGTTTGCAGGAGCCACTTGGGACTATCAAACCAGCCCGACTTGGCACTGGTGCCACCTTGGGTCTGGGAACCATCCTGCGTATGGTGGATTCTAAGGAGCCAGTCGGCCACTCCCAGCCACAGGCCCCCAACAAAAACCACGGCCCTTTTTTCTGGCAAACAAAACTTAGCTGCCTCACTTCTGGATGGCAGATTGCAGGAGCCACTTGGTGTAATCAAACCAGCCCGACTTGGCACTGGTGCCACCTTGGGTCTGGGAACCATCCTGCGTATCGTGGATTCTAAGGAGCCAGCCGGCCACTCCCAGCCACAGGCCCCCAAACAAAATCAACGGCGCTGTTCCCTGGAAAACAAAACACGCCTGCCAACTTTTTGATGGAGTTTGCAGGAGCCACTTGGTACTATCAAACCAGCCCGACTTGGCACTGGTGTCACCTTGGGTCTGGGAAACATCCTGCGTATCGTGGATTCTTAGGAGCCAGCCGGCCACTCCTAGCCACAGGCCCCCAGACAAAAACCTAGGCCTATTTCTCTGGCAAACAAAAGTAAGCTGCCCCGCTTCTGGATGGCAGATTGCAGGAGCCACTTGGTACTATCAAACCAGCCCAACTTGGCACTGGTGCCACCTTGGCTCTGGGAACCATCCTGCCTATTGTAGCTTTTCAGGAGCCAGCCGGTCACTCCCAGCCATAGGCCCCCAAACAGAAACCTCGGCCCGTTTCCCTGGCAAACAAAAGTAAGCTGCCCCGCTTCTGGATGGCAGATTGCAGGAGCTACTTAGTACTATCAAATCAGCCCGACTTGGCACAGGTGCCACCTTGGATCTGGGAACCATGCTGTGTATCGTGGATTTTCAGGGGCCAGCCGGCCACTCTCAGCCATATGCCCCCAAACACAAACCACGGACCTTTTCTCTGGCAAACAAAAATCAGCTGCCCCACTTCTGGATGGCAGATTGCAGGAGCCACTTGGGACTATCACACCAGCACAACATGGCACTGCTGCCACCTTGGATCTGGGAACAATCCTGCGTATCGTACATATTCAGGAACCAGCCGAACACTCCCAGCCACAGGCCCCCAAACACAAACAACGGCCCATTTCCCTGGCAAACAAAACTCAGCTGCCCCGCTTCTGGTGTGGCAGTTTGCAGGAGCCACTTGGGACTATCAAAGCAGCCCGACTTGGTAATGGTACCATCTTGGATCTGGGAACCATCCGGCGTATCGTGGATTTTCAGGGGCCAGCCGGTCATTCCCAGCCATATGCTCCCAAACACAAACCTCGGCCCTTTTCTCTGGCAAACAAAACTCAACTGCCCCTCTTCTGGATGGCAAATTGCAGGACGCACTTGGTACTACAAAAAGAGCCCGACTTGGCAGTGGTGCCACCTTGGCTCTGGGAACCATCCTGCGTATCGAGCATTTTAAGGAGCCAGCCGGCAATTCCCAGCCGTATGCCCCAAAAAGAAACCACGGACCTTTTCTCTGGCAAAAAAAACTCAGCTGTCCCGCTTCTGGATGGCAGATTGCAGGAGTCACTTTGAACCATACAACCAGCCTTACTTGGCACTGGTGCCACCTTGTATCTGGGAACCATCCTGCCTATCGTTGATTTTCAGGGGCCAGCCTACCACTCTCGGCCATAGGCCCCCAAACACAAACCACAGCCCTTTTCTCTAGCAAACAAAATTTAGCTGCCCCGCTTCTGGATGGCAAATTGCAGGCGCCACTGGGTACTACAAAAACAGCCCGACTTGGCACTGGTGCCACCTTGCGTCTGGTTACCATGCGGCGTATCGTGCATTTTAAGGAGCCAGCTGGCCACTCCCAGCCATATGCCCCCAAACACAACCCACGGCCCTTTTCTCTGGCAAACAAAACTCAGCTGCCCCGCTTCTGGATGGCAGATTGCAGGAACCACTTGGTACTATCAAACCAGCCCGACTTGGCACTGGTGCCACCTTTGGTCTGGGAACCATCCTGCGTATTGTGGATTGTCAGGAGACAGCCGACCACTCTCGGCCACAGACCCCAATCAAAAACAAAGGTCCGTTTCCCTGGCAAAAAAAACTCAGCTGCCCCGCTTCTGGATGGGAGATTGCAGGAGGCACTTGACACTGTCAAACGAGCCCCACTTTGTACTGGTGCCACCTTGGGTCTGGGAACCATGCTGCGTATCGTGGATTTTCAGGAGCCAGCCGGCCACTGCCAGCCACAGGCCCCCAAACAAAAACCACAGCCTTTTTCTCTGGCAATAAAAACTCAGCTGCCCCGCTTCTGGATGGCAGATTGCAGGAGCCACTTGGTACTATCAAACCAGCCCGACTTGGCACTGGTGCCACCTTGGGTCTGGGAACCATCCTGCCTATCGTGGATTTTAAGGAGCCAGCCGGCTACTCCCAGCCACAGGCCCCCAACAAAAACCACGGCCCTTTTTTCTCGCAAACAAAACTTAGCTGCCTCACTTCTGGATGGCAGATTGCAGGAGTCACTTGGTGTAATCAAACCAGCCCGACTTGGCACTGGTGCCACCTTGGGTCTGGGAACCATCCTGCGTATCGTGGATTCTAAGGAGCCAGCCGGCCACTCCCAGCCACAGGCCCCCAAACAAAATCAACGGCGCTGTTCCCTGGAAAACAAAACACGCCTGCCAACTTTTTGATGGAGTTTGCAGGAGCCACTTGGTACTATCAAACCAGCCCAACTTGGCACCTGTGCCACCATGGGTCTGGTAAACATCCTGCGTATCGTGGATTCTTAGGAGCCAGCCGGCCACTCCTAGCCACAGGCCCCCAAACAAAAACCTAGGCCTATTTCTCTGGCAAACAAAAGTAAGCTGCCCCGCTTCTGGATGGCAGATTGCAGGAGACACTTGGGACTATCAAACCAGCCCAACTTGGCACTGGTGCCACCTTGGATCTGGGAACCATGCTGTGTATCGTGGATTTTCAGGGGCCAGCCGGCCACTCTCAGCCATATGCCCCCAAACAGAAACCTCGGCCCGTTTCTCTGGCAAACAAAACTCAACTGCCCCTCTTCTGGATGGCAAATTGCAAGATGAACTTGATACTAAAACCGCAGGCCGACTTGGTAGTGGTGACACCTTGGGCCTGGGAACCATCATGCGTATCGAGCATTTTAAGGAGCCAGCCGGCCACTCCCAGCAATATGCCCCCAAAAACAATCCACGGAATTTTTCTCTGGCAAACAAAAATCAGCTGCCCCGCTTCTGGATGGCAGATTGCAGGAGCCACTTTGACCCATCAAACCAGCCCGACTTGGCACTGGTGCCACCTTGCATCCTGGAACCATGCTGCCTAGCGTGGATTTTCAGGGGCCAGCCGGCCACTCTCAGCTATATGCCCCCAAACAAAACCCACGGCCCGTTTCCCTGGCAAACAAAAGTAAGCTGCCCCGCTTCTGGATGGCAGATTGCAGGAAACACTTGGTAGTATCAAACCAGCCCGACTTGGCACTGGTGCCACCTTGGGTCTGGGAACCATCCTGCGTATCGTGGATTCTAAGGAGCCAGCCGGCCACTCCCAGCCACAGGCCCCCAAATACAAACAACGGCGCTTTTCCCTGGAAAACAAAACTCGCCTGCCAACTTTTTGATGGCAGATTGCAGGAGCAACTTGGTACTATCAAACCAGCCCAACTTGGCACTGGTGCCACCATGGGTCTGGTAACCATCCTGCCTATTGTAGCTTTCCAGGAGCCAGCCGGTCACTCCCAGCCATAGGCCCCCAGTCACAAACCTCGGCCCGTTTCCCTGGCAAACAAAAGTAAGCTGCCCCGCTTCTGGATGGCAGATTGCAGGAGCCACTTGGTACTATCAAACCAGCCCAACTTGGCACTGGTGCCACCTTGGGTCTGGGAACCATGCTGCGTATCGCAGATTCTAAGGCGCCAGTCGGCCACTCCCAGCCACAAGACCCCAAACACAAACAACGGCGCTTTTCTCTGGCAAACAAAACTCAACTGCCCCTCTTCTGGATGGCAAATTGCAGGTCGCACTTGGTACTATCAAACCAGCACGACTTGGCACTGGTGCCACCTTGGGTCTGGGAAACATCCTGCGTATTGTGGATTGTCAGGAGGCAGCTGGACACTCTCGGCCACAGACCCCAATCAAAAACAACGGCCCGTTTCACAGGCAAACAAAACTCAGCTGCCCCGCTTCTGGATGGGAGATTGCAGGAGGCACTTGACACTGTGAAACCAGCCCCACTTGGCACTGGTGCCACCTTGGGTCTGGGAACCATGCTGCGTATCATGGATTTTCAGGAGCCAGCCGGCCACTCCCAGCCATAGGCCCCCAAACAAAAACCACAGCCTTTTTCTCTGGCAAACAAAATTCAGCTGCCCCGCTTCTGGATGGCAGATTGCAGGAGCCACTTGGGACTATCACACCAGCACAACATGGCACTGCTGCCACCTTGGATCTGGGAATCATCCTTCCTATCGTGGATTTCCAGGGGCCAGCCGGTCACTCTCAGCCATAGGCCCCAAACACAAACCACGGCCCTTTTCTCTGGAAAACAAAACTCAACTGCCCCTCTTCTGGATGGCAGATTGCAGGAGCCACTGGGTACTATGAAACCAGCCCTACTTGGCACTGGTGCCACCTTGGGTCTGGGAACCATGCTGCGTATCATGGATTTTCAGGAGCCAGCCGTCCACTGCCAGCCACAGGCCCCGAAACACAAACAACAGCCTTTTTCTCTGGCAAACAAAATTCAGCTGCCCCGCTTCTGGATGGCAGATTGCAGGAACCACTTGGTACTAACAAACCAGCCCGACTTGGCACTGGTGCCACCTTGGGTCTGGGAACCATCCTGCGTATCGTGGATTCTAAGGAGCCAGCTGGCCACTCCCAGCCACAGGCCCCAAAACACACACAACGGCGCTTTTCCCTGGAAAACAAAACTCGCCTGCCAACTTTTTGATGGCAGATTGCAGGAGCCACTTGGTACTATCAAACCAGCCCAACTTGCCACTGGTGCCACCATGGGTCTGGTCACCATCCTGCCTATCGTAGCTTTTCAGGAGCCAGCCGGTCACTCCCTGCCATAGGCCCCGAGACACAAAGCTCGGCCCGTTTCCCTGGCAAACAAAAGTAAGCTGCCCCGCTTCTGGATGGCAGATTGCAGGAGCCACTTGGTACTATCAAACCAGCCCGACTTGGCACTGGTACCACCTTGGGTCTGGGAACCATCCTGCCTATCGTGGATTTTAAGGAGCCAGCCGGCTACTCCCCGCCACAGGCCCCCAACAAAAACCACGGCCCTTTTTTCTGGCAAACAAAACTTAGCTGCCTCACTTCTGGATGGCAGATTGCAGGAGTCACTTGGTGTAATCAAACCAGCCCGACTTGGCACTGGTGCCACCTTGGGTCTGGGAACCATCCTGCGTATCGTGGATTCTAAGGAGCCAGCCGGCCACTCCCAGCCACAGGCCCCCAAACAAAATCAACGGCGCTGTTCCCTGGAAAACAAAACACGCCTGCCAACTTTTTGATGGAGTTTGCAGGAGCCACTTGGTACTATCAAACCAGCCCAACTTGGCACTGGTGCCACCATGGGTCTGGTAAACATCCTGCGTATCGTGGATTCTTAGGAGCCAGCCGGCCACTCCTAGCCACAGGCCCCCAAACAAAAACCTAGGCCTATTTCTCTGGCAAACAAAACTAAGCTGCCCCGCTTCTGGATGGCAGATTGCAGGAGACACTTGGGACTATCAAACCAGCCCAACTTGGCACTGGTGCCACCTTGGATCTGGGAACCATGCTGTGTATCGTGGATATTCAGGGGCCAGCCGGCCACTCTCAGCCATATGCCCCCAAACAGAAACCTCGGCCCGTTTCTCTGGCAAACAAAACTCAACTGCCCCTCTTCTGGATGGCAAATTGCAAGATGAACTTGATACTAAAACCGCAGGCCGACTTGGTAGTGGTGACACCTTGGGCCTGGGAACCATCATGCGTATCGAGCATTTTAAGGAGCCAGCCGGCCACTCCCAGCAATATGCCCCCAAAAACAATCCACGGAATTTTTCTCTGGCAAACAAAAATCAGCTGCCCCGCTTCTGGATGGCAGATTGCAGGAGCCACTTTGACCCATCAAACCAGCCCGACTTGGCACTGGTGCCACCTTGCATCCTGGAACCATGCTGCCTAGCGTGGATTTTCAGGGGCCAGCCGGCCACTCTCAGCTATATGCCCCCAAACAAAACCCACGGCCCGTTTCCCTGGCAAACAAAAGTAAGCTGCCCCGCTTCTGGATGGCAGATTGCAGGAAACACTTGGTAGTATCAAACCAGCCCGACTTGGCACTGGTGCCACCTTGGGTCTGGGAACCATCCTGCGTATCGTGGATTCTAAGGAGCCAGCCGGCCACTCCCAGCCACAGGCCCCCAAATACAAACAACGGCGCTTTTCCCTGGAAAACAAAACTCGCCTGCCAACTTTTTGATGGCAGATTGCAGGAGCAACTTGGTACTATCAAACCAGCCCAACTTGGCACTGGTGCCACCATGGGTCTGGTAACCATCCTGCCTATTGTAGCTTTCCAGGAGCCAGCCGGTCACTCCCAGCCATAGGCCCCCAGTCACAAACCTCGGCCCGTTTCCCTGGCAAACAAAAGTAAGCTGCCCCGCTTCTGGATGGCAGATTGCAGGAGCCACTTGGTACTATCAAACCAGCCCAACTTGGCACTGGTGCCACCTTGGGTCTGGGAACCATGCTGCGTATCGCAGATTCTAAGGCGCCAGTCGGCCACTCCCAGCCACAAGACCCCAAACACAAACAACGGCGCTTTTCTCTGGCAAACAAAACTCAACTGCCCCTCTTCTGGATGGCAAATTGCAGGTCGCACTTGGTACTATCAAACCAGCACGACTTGGCACTGGTGCCACCTTGGGTCTGGGAACCATGCTGCGTATTGTGGATTGTCAGGAGGCAGCTGGACACTCTCGGCCACAGACCCCAATCAAAAACAACGGCCCGTTTCACAGGCAAACAAAACTCAGCTGCCCCGCTTCTGGATGGGAGATTGCAGGAGGCACTTGACACTGTGAAACCAGCCCCACTTGGCACTGGTGCCACCTTGGGTCTGGGAACCATGCTGCGTATCATGGATTTTCAGGAGCCAGCCGGCCACTCCCAGCCATAGGCCCCCAAACAAAAACCACAGCCTTTTTCTCTGGCAAACAAAATTCAGCTGCCCCGCTTCTGGATGGCAGATTGCAGGAGCCACTTGGGACTATCACACCAGCACAACATGGCACTGCTGCCACCTTGGATCTGGGAATCATCCTTCCTATCGTGGATTTTCAGGGGCCAGCCGGTCACTCTCAGCCATAGGCCCCAAACACAAACCACGGCCCTTTTCTCTGGAAAACAAAACTCAACTGCCCCTCTTCTGGATGGCAGATTGCAGGAGCCACTGGGTACTATGAAACCAGCCCTACTTGGCACTGGTGCCACCTTGGGTCTGGGAACCATGCTGCGTATCATGGATTTTCAGGAGCCAGCCGTCCACTGCCAGCCACAGGCCCCGAAACACAAACAACAGCCTTTTTCTCTGGCAAACAAAATTCAGCTGCCCCGCTTCTGGATGGCAGATTGCAGGAACCACTTGGTACTAACAAACCAGCCCGACTTGGCACTGGTGCCACCTTGGGTCTGGGAACCATCCTGCGTATCGTGGATTCTAAGGAGCCAGCTGGCCACTCCCAGCCACAGGCCCCAAAACACACACAACGGCGCTTTTCCCTGGAAAACAAAACTCGCCTGCCAACTTTTTGATGGCAGATTGCAGGAGCCACTTGGTACTATCAAACCAGCCCAACTTGCCACTGGTGCCACCATGGGTCTGGTCACCATCCTGCCTATCGTAGCTTTTCAGGAGCCAGCCGGTCACTCCCTGCCATAGGCCCCGAGACACAAAGCTCGGCCCGTTTCCCTGGCAAACAAAAGTAAGCTGCCGCGCTTCTGGATGGCAGATTGCAGGAGCCACTTGGTACTATCAAACCAGCCCGACTTGGCACTGGTACCACCTTGGGTCTGGGAACCATCCTGCCTATCGTGGATTTTAAGGAGCCAGCCGGCTACTCCCCGCCACAGGCCCCCAACAAAAACCACGGCCCTTTTTTCTCGCAAACAAAACTTAGCTGCCTCACTTCTGGATGGCAGATTGCAGGAGTCACTTGGTGTAATCAAACCAGCCCGACTTGGCACTGGTGCCACCTTGGGTCTGGGAACCATCCTGCGTATCGTGGATTCTAAGGAGCCAGCCGGCCACTCCCAGCCACAGGCCCCCAAACAAAATCAACGGCGCTGTTCCCTGGAAAACAAAACACGCCTGCCAACTTTTTGATGGAGTTTGCAGGAGCCACTTGGTACTATCAAACCAGCCCAACTTGGCACTGGTGCCACCATGGGTCTGGTAAACATCCTGCGTATCGTGGATTCTTAGGAGCCAGCCGGCCACTCCTAGCCACAGGCCCCCAAACAAAAACCTAGGCCTATTTCTCTGGCAAACAAAAGTAAGCTGCCCCGCTTCTGGATGGCAGATTGCAGGAGACACTTGGGACTATCAAACCAGCCCAACTTGGCACTGGTGCCACCTTGGATCTGGGAACCATGCTGTGTATCGTGGATATTCAGGGGCCAGCCGGCCACTCTCAGCCATATGCCCCCAAACAGAAACCTCGGCCCGTTTCTCTGGCAAACAAAACTCAACTGCCCCTCTTCTGGATGGCAAATTGCAAGATGAACTTGATACTAAAACCGCAGGCCGACTTGGTAGTGGTGACACCTTGGGCCTGGGAACCATCATGCGTATCGAGCATTTTAAGGAGCCAGCCGGCCACTCCCAGCAATATGCCCCCAAAAACAATCCACGGAATTTTTCTCTGGCAAACAAAAATCAGCTGCCCCGCTTCTGGATGGCAGATTGCAGGAGCCACTTTGACCCATCAAACCAGCCCGACTTGGCACTGGTGCCACCTTGCATCCTGGAACCATGCTGCCTAGCGTGGATTTTCAGGGGCCAGCCGGCCACTCTCAGCTATATGCCCCCAAACAAAACCCACGGCCCGTTTCCCTGGCAAACAAAAGTAAGCTGCCCCGCTTCTGGATGGCAGATTGCAGGAACCACTTGGTAGTATCAAACCAGCCCGACTTGGCACTGGTGCCACCTTGGGTCTGGGAACCATCCTGCGTATCGTGGATTCTAAGGAGCCAGCCGGCCACTCCCAGCCACAGGCCCCCAAATACAAACAACGGCGCTTTTCCCTGGAAAACAAAACTCGCCTGCCAACTTTTTGATGGCAGATTGCAGGAGCAACTTGGTACTATCAAACCAGCCCAACTTGGCACTGGTGCCACCATGGGTCTGGTAACCATCCTGCCTATTGTAGCTTTCCAGGAGCCAGCCGGTCACTCCCAGCCATAGGCCCCCAGTCACAAACCTCGGCCCGTTTCCCTGGCAAACAAAAGTAAGCTGCCCCACTTCTGGATGGCAGATTGCAGGAGCCACTTGGTACTATCAAACCAGCCCAACTTGGCACTGGTGCCACCTTGGGTCTGGGAACCATGCTGCGTATCGCAGATTCTAAGGCGCCAGTCGGCCACTCCCAGCCACAAGACCCCAAACACAAACAACGGCGCTTTTCTCTGGCAAACAAAACTCAACTGCCCCTCTTCTGGATGGCAAATTGCAGGTCGCACTTGGTACTATCAAACCAGCACGACTTGGCACTGGTGCCACCTTGGGTCTGGGAACCATCCTGCGTATTGTGGATTGTCAGGAGCCAGCTGGACACTCTCGGCCACAGACCCCAATCAAAAACAACGGCCCGTTTCACAGGCAAACAAAACTCAGCTGCCCCGCTTCTGGATGGGAGATTGCAGGAGGCACTTGACACTGTGAAACCAGCCCCACTTGGCACTGGTGCCACCTTGGGTCTGGGAACCATGCTGCGTATCATGGATTTTCAGGAGCCAGCCGGCCACTCCCAGCCATAGGCCCCCAAACAAAAACCACAGCCTTTTTCTCTGGCAAACAAAATTCAGCTGCCCCGCTTCTGGATGGCAGATTGCAGGAGCCACTTGGGACTATCACACCAGCACAACATGGCACTGCTGCCACCTTGGATCTGGGAATCATCCTTCCTATCGTGGATTTTCAGGGGCCAGCCGGTCACTCTCAGCCATAGGCCCCAAACACAAACCACGGCCCTTTTCTCTGGAAAACAAAACTCAACTGCCCCTCTTCTGGATGGCAGATTGCAGGAGCCACTGGGTACTATGAAACCAGCCCTACTTGGCACTGGTGCCACCTTGGGTCTGGGAACCATGCTGCGTATCATGGATTTTCAGGAGCCAGCCGTCCACTGCCAGCCACAGGCCCCGAAACACAAACAACAGCCTTTTTCTCTGGCAAACAAAATTCAGCTGCCCCGCTTCTGGATGGCAGATTGCAGGAACCACTTGGTACTAACAAACCAGCCCGACTTGGCACTGGTGCCACCTTGGGTCTGGGAACCATCCTGCGTATCGTGGATTCTAAGGAGCCAGCTGGCCACTCCCAGCCACAGGCCCCAAAACACACACAACGGCGCTTTTCCCTGGAAAACAAAACTCGCCTGCCAACTTTTTGATGGCAGATTGCAGGAGCCACTTGGTACTATCAAACCAGCCCAACTTGGCACTGGTGCCACCATGGGTCTGGTCACCATCCTGCCTATCGTAGCTTTTCAGGAGCCAGCCGGTCACTCCCTGCCATAGGCCCCGAGACACAAAGCTCGGCCCGTTTCCCTGGCAAACAAAAGTAAGCTGCCCCGCTTCTGGATGGCAGATTGCAGGAGCCACTTGGTACTATCAAACCAGCCCGACTTGGCACTGGTACCACCTTGGGTCTGGGAACCATCCTGCCTATCGTGGATTTTAAGGAGCCAGCCGGCTACTCCCCGCCACAGGCCCCCAACAAAAACCACGGCCCTTTTTTCTGGCAAACAAAACATAGCTGCCTCACTTCTGGATGGCAGATTGCAGGAGCCACTTGGTGTAATCAAACCAGCCCGACTTGGCACTGGTGTCACCTTGGGTCTGGGAACCATCCTGCGTATCGTGGATTCTAAGGAGCCAGCCGGCCACTCCCAGCCACAGGCCCCCAAACAAAATCAACGGCGCTGTTCCCTGGAAAACAAAACACGCCTGCCAACTTTTTGATGGAGTTTGCAGGAGCCACTTGGTACTATCAAACCAGCCCAACTTGGCACTGGTGCCACCATGGGTCTGGTAAACATCCTGCGTATCGTGGATTCTTAGGAGCCAGCAGGCCACTCCTAGTCACAGGCCCCCAAACAAAAACCTAGGCCTATTTCTCTGGCAAACAAAAGTAAGCTGCCCCGCTTCTGGATGGCAGATTGCAGGAGACACTTGGGACTATCAAACCAGCCCAACTTGGCACTGGTGCCACCTTGGATCTGGGAACCATGTTGTGTATCGTGGATTTTCAGAGGCCAGCCGGCCACTCTCAGCCATATGTCCCCAAACAGAAACCTCGGCCCGTTTCTCTGGCAAACAAAACTCAACTGCCCCTCTTCTGGATGGCAAATTGCAGGATGAACTTGATACTAAAACCGCAGGCCGACTTGGTAGTGGTGACACCTTGGGCCTGGGAACCATCATGCGTATCGAGCATTTTAAGGAGCCAGCCGGCCACTCCCAGCAATATGCCCCCAAAAACAATCCACGGAATTTTTCTCTGGCAAACAAAAATCAGCTGCCCCGCTTCTGGATGGCAGATTGCAGGAGCCACTTTGACCCATCAAACCAGCCCGACTTGGCACTGGTGCCACCTTGCATCTGGGAACCATGCTGCCTAGCGTGGATTTTCAGGGGCCAGCGGGCCACTCTCAGCTATATGCCCCCAAACAAAACCCACGGCCCGTTTCCCTGGCAAACAAAAGTAAGCTGCCCTGCTTCTGGATGGCAGATTGCAGGAACCACTTGGTAGTATCAAACCAGCCCGACTTGGCACTGGTGCCACCTTGGGTCTGGGAACCATCCTGCGTATCGTGGATTCTAAGGAGCCAGCCGGCCACTCCCAGCCACAGGCCCCCAAATACAAACAACGGCGCTTTTCCCTGGAAAACAAAACTCGCCTGCCAACTTTTTGATGGCAGATTGCAGGAGCAACTTGGTACTATCAAACCAGCCCAACTTGGCACTGGTGCCACCATGGGTCTGGTCACCATCCTGCCTATTGTAGCTTTCCAGGAGCCAGCCGGTCACTCCCAGCCATAGGCCCCCAAACACAAACCTCGGCCCGTTTCCCTGGCAAACAAAAGTAAGCTGCCCCGCTTCTGGATGGCAGATTGCAGGAGCCACTTGGTACTATCAAACCAGCCCAACTTGGAACTGGTGCCACCTTGGGTCTGGGAACCATGCCGCGTATCGCAGATTCTAAGGCGCCAGTCGGCCACTCCCAGCCACAAGCCCCCAAACACAAACAACGGCGCTTTTCTCTGGCAAACAAAACTCAACTGCCCCTCTTCTGGATGGCAAATTGCAGGACGCACTTGGTACTATAAAAACAGCCCGACTTGGCACTGGTGCCACCTTGGGTCTGGGAACCATCCTGCGTATCGATCTTTTTAATGAGACAGCCGGCCACTCCCAGCCATATGCCCCCAAACACAACCCACGGCCCTTTCCTCTGGCAAACAAAACTCAGCTGCACCGCTTCTGGATGGCAGATTGCAGGAGCCACTTGGTACTATCAAACCAGCAAGACTTGGCACTGGTGCCACCTTGGGTCTGGGAACCATCCTGCATATTGTGGATTGTCAGGAGCCAGCTGAACATTCTCGGCCACAGACCCCAATCAAAAACAACGGCCCGTTTCACAGGCAAACAAAACTCAGCTGCCCCGCTTCTGGATGGGAGATTGCAGGAGGCACTTGACACTGTGAAACCAGCCCCACTTGGCACTGGTGCCACCTTGGGTCTGGGAACCATGCTGCGTATCATGGATTTTCAGGAGCCAGCCGGCCACTCCCAGCCATAGGCCCCCAAACAAAAACCACAGCCTTTTTCTCTGGCAAACAAAATTCAGCTGCCCCACTTCTGGATGGCAGATTGCAGGAGCCACTTGGGACTATCACACCAGCACAACATGGCACTGCTGCCACCTTGGATCTGGGAACCATCCTTCCTATCGTGGATTTTCAGGGGCCAGCCAGTCACTCTCAGCCATAGGCCCCAAACACAAACCACGGCCCTTTTCTCTGGAAAACAAAACTCAACTGCCCCTCTTCTGGATGGCAGATTGCAGGAGCCACTGGGTACTATGAAACTAGCCCTACTTGGCACTGGTGCCACCTTGGGTCTGGGAACCATGCTGCGTATCATGGATTTTCAGGAGCCAGCTGTCCACTGCCAGCCACAGGCCCCGAAACACAAACAACAGCCTTTTTCTCTGGCAAACAAAATTCAGCTGCCCCGCTTCTGGATGGCAGATTGCAGGAACCACTTGGTACTAACAAACCAGCCCGACTTGGCACTGGTGCCACCTTGGGTCTGGGAACCATCCTGCGTATCGTGGATTTTCAGGGGCCAGCCGGCCACTCTCAGCCATATGCCCCCAAACAGAAACCTCGGCCCGTTTCTCTGGCAAACAAAACTCAACTGCCCCTCTTCTGGATGGCAAATTGCAAGATGAACTTGATACTAAAACCGCAGGCCGACTTGGTAGTGGTGACACCTTGGGCCTGGGAACCATCATGCGTATCGAGCATTTTAAGGAGCCAGCCGGCCACTCCCAGCAATATGCCCCCAAAAACAATCCACGGAATTTTTCTCTGGCAAACAAAAATCAGCTGCCCCGCTTCTGGATGGCAGATTGCAGGAGCCACTTTGACCCATCAAACCAGCCCGACTTGGCACTGGTGCCACCTTGCATCCTGGAACCATGCTGCCTAGCGTGGATTTTCAGAGGCCAGCCGGCCACTCTCAGCTATATGCCCCCAAACAAAACCCACGGCCCGTTTCCCTGGCAAACAAAAGTAAGCTGCCCCGCTTCTGGATGGCAGATTGCAGGAACCACTTGGTAGTATCAAACCAGCCCGACTTGGCACTGGTGCCACCTTGGGTCTGGGAACCATCCTGCGTATCGTGGATTCTAAGGAGCCAGCCGGCCACTCCCAGCCACAGGCCCCCAAATACAAACAACGGCGCTTTTCCCTGGAAAACAAAACTCGCCTGCCAACTTTTTGATGGCAGATTGCAGGAGCAACTTGGTACTATCAAACCAGCCCAACTTGGCACTGGTGCCACCATGGGTCTGGTAACCATCCTGCCTATTGTAGCTTTCCAGGAGCCAGCCGGTCACTCCCAGCCATAGGCCCCCAGTCACAAACCTCGGCCCGTTTCCCTGGCAAACAAAAGTAAGCTGCCCCGCTTCTGGATGGCAGATTGCAGGAGCCACTTGGTACTATCAAACCAGCCCAACTTGGCACTGGTGCCACCTTGGGTCTGGGAACCATGCTGCGTATCGCAGATTCTAAGGCGCCAGTCGGCCACTCCCAGCCACAAGACCCCAAACACAAACAACGGCGCTTTTCTCTGGCAAACAAAACTCAACTGCCCCTCTTCTGGATGGCAAATTGCAGGTCGCACTTGGTACTATCAAACCAGCACGACTTGGCACTGGTGCCACCTTGGGTCTGGGAACCATGCTGCGTATTGTGGATTGTCAGGAGGCAGCTGGACACTCTCGGCCACAGACCCCAATCAAAAACAACGGCCCGTTTCACAGGCAAACAAAACTCAGCTGCCCCGCTTCTGGATGGGAGATTGCAGGAGGCACTTGACACTGTGAAACCAGCCCCACTTGGCACTGGTGCCACCTTGGGTCTGGGAACCATGCTGCGTATCATGGATTTTCAGGAGCCAGCCGGCCACTCCCAGCCATAGGCCCCCAAACAAAAACCACAGCCTTTTTCTCTGGCAAACAAAATTCAGCTGCCCCGCTTCTGGATGGCAGATTGCAGGAGCCACTTGGGACTATCACACCAGCACAACATGGCACTGGTGCCACCTTGGATCTGGGAATCATCCTTCCTATCGTGGATTTTCAGGGGCCAGCCGGTCACTCTCAGCCATAGGCCCCAAACACAAACCACGGCCCTTTTCTCTGGAAAACAAAACTCAACTGCCCCTCTTCTGGATGGCAGATTGCAGGAGCCACTAGGTACTATGAAACCAGCCCTACTTGGCACTGGTGCCACCTTGGGTCTGGGAACCATGCTGCGTATCATGGATTTTCAGGAGCCAGCCGTCCACTGCCAGCCACAGGCCCCGAAACACAAACAACAGCCTTTTTCTCTGGCAAACAAAACTCAACTGCCCCTCTTCTGGATGGCAGATTGCAGGAGCCACTGGGTACTATGAAACCAGCCCTACTTGGCACTGGTGCCACCTTGGGTCTGGGAACCATGCTGCGTATCATGGATTTTCAGGAGCCAGCTGGCCACTCCCAGCCACAGGCCCCAAAACACACACAACGGTGCTTTTCCCTGGAAAACAAAAGTCGCCTGACAACTTTTTGATGGCAGATTGCAGGAGCCACTTGGTACTATCAAACCAGCCCAACTTGGCACTGGTGCCACCATGGGTCTGGTCACCATCCTGCCTATCGTAGCTTTTCAGGAGCCAGCCGGTCACTCCCTGCCATAGGCCCCGAGACACAAAGCTCGGCCCGTTTCCCTGGCAAACAAAAGTAAGCTGCCCCGCTTCTGGATGGCAGATTGCAGGAGCCACTTGGTACTATCAAACCAGCCCGACTTGGCACTGGTACCACCTTGGGTCTGGGAACCATCCTGCCTATCGTGGATTTTAAGGAGCCAGCCGGCTACTCCCCGCCACAGGCCCCCAACAAAAACCACGGCCCTTTTTTCTGGCAAACAAAACTTAGCTGCCTCACTTCTGGATGGCAGATTGCAGGAGCCACTTGGTGTAATCAAACCAGCCCGACTTGGCACTGGTGTCACCTTGGGTCTGGGAACCATCCTGCGTATCGTGGATTCTAAGGAGCCAGCCGTCCACTCCCAGCCACAGGCCCCCAAACAAAATCAACGGCGCTGTTCCCTGGAAAACAAAACACGCCTGCCAACTTTTTGATGGAGTTTGCAGGAGCCACTTGGTACTATCAAACCAGCCCAACTTGGCACTGGTGCCACCATGGGTCTGGTAAACATCCTGCGTATCGTGGATTCTTAGGAGCCAGCAGGCCACTCCTAGCCACAGGCCCCCAAACAAAAACCTAGGCCTATTTCTCTGGCAAACAAAAGTAAGCTGCCCCGCTTCTGGATGGCAGATTGCAGGAGACACTTGGGACTATCAAACCAGCCCAACTTGGCACTGGTGCCACCTTGGATCTGGGAACCATGTTGTGTATCGTGGATTTTCAGAGGCCAGCCGGCCACTCTCAGCCATATGTCCCCAAACAGAAACCTCGGCCCGTTTCTCTGGCAAACAAAACTCAACTGCCCCTCTTCTGGATGGCAAATTGCAGGATGAACTTGATACTAAAACCGCAGGCCGACTTGGTAGTGGTGACACCTTGGGCCTGGGAACCATCATGCGTATCGAGCATTTTAAGGAGCCAGCCGGCCACTCCCAGCAATATGCCCCCAAAAACAATCCACGGAATTTTTCTCTGGCAAACAAAAATCAGCTGCCCCGCTTCTGGATGGCAGATTGCAGGAGCCACTTTGCACCATCAAACCAGCCCGACTTGGCACTGGTGCCACCTTGCATCTGGGAACCATGCTGCCTAGCGTGGATTTTCAGGGGCCAGCGGGCCACTCTCAGCTATATGCCCCCAAACAAAACCCACGGCCCGTTTCCCTGGCAAACAAAAGTAAGCTGCCCTGCTTCTGGATGGCAGATTGCAGGAACCACTTGGTAGTATCAAACCAGCCCGACTTGGCACTGGTGCCACCTTGGGTCTGGGAACCATCCTGCGTATCGTGGATTCTAAGGAGCCAGCCGGCCACTCCCAGCCACAGGCCCCCAAACACAAACAACGGCGCTTTTCCCTGGAAAACAAAACTCGCCTGCCAACTTTTTGATGGCAGATTGCAGGAGCAACTTGGTACTATCAAACCAGCCCAACTTGGCACTGGTGCCACCATGGGTCTGGTCACCATCCTGCCTATTGTAGCTTTCCAGGAGCCAGCCGGTCACTCCCAACCATAGGCCCCCAGTCACAAACCTCGGCCCGTTTCCCTGGCAAACAAAAGTAAGCTGCCCCGCTTCTGGATGGCAGATTGCAGGAGCCACTTGGTACTATCAAACCAGCCCAACTTGGCACTGGTGCCACCTTGGGTCTGGGAACCATGCTGCGTATCGCAGATTCTAAGGCGCCAGTCGGCCACTCCCAGCCACAAGCCCCCAAACACAAACAACGGCGCTTTTCTCTGGCAAACAAAACTCAACTGCCCCTCTTCTGGATGGCAAATTGCAGGACGCACTTGGTACTATAAAAACAGCCCGACTTGGCACTGGTGCCACCTTGGGTCTGGGAACCATCCTGCGTATCGATCTTTTTAATGAGACAGCCGGCCACTCCCAGCCATATGCCCCCAAACACAACCCACGGCCCTTTCCTCTGGCAAACAAAACTCAGCTGCACCGCTTCTGGATGGCAGATTGCAGGAGCCACTTGGTACTATCAAACCAGCCCGACTTGGCACTGGTGCCACCTTGGGTCTGGGAACCATCCTGCATATTGTGGATTGTCAGGAGCCAGCTGAACATTCTCGGCCACAGACCCCAATCAAAAACAACGGCCCGTTTCACAGGCAAACAAAACTCAGCTGCCCCGCTTCTGGATGGGAGATTGCAGGAGGCACTTGACACTGTGAAACCAGCCCCACTTGGCACTGGTGCCACCTTGGGTCTGGGAACCATGCTGCGTATCATGGATTTTCAGGAGCCAGCCGGCCACTCCCAGCCATAGGCCCCCAAACAAAAACCACAGCCTTTTTCTCTGGCAAACAAAATTCAGCTGCCCCACTTCTGGATGGCAGATTGCAGGAGCCACTTGGGACTATCACACCAGCACAACATGGCACTGCTGCCACCTTGGATCTGGGAACCATCCTTCCTATCGTGGATTTTCAGGGGCCAGCCGGTCACTCTCAGCCATAGGCCCCAAACACAAACCACGGCCCTTTTCTCTGGAAAACAAAACTCAACTGCCCCTCTTCTGGATGGCAGATTGCAGGAGCCACTGGGTACTATGAAACTAGCCCTACTTGGCACTGGTGCCACCTTGGGTCTGGGAACCATGCTGCGTATCATGGATTTTCAGGAGCCAGCCGTCCACTGCCAGCCACAGGCCCCGAAACACAAACAACAGCCTTTTTCTCTGGCAAACAAAATTCAGCTGCCCCGCTTCTGGATGGCAGATTGCAGGAACCACTTGGTACTAACAAACCAGCCCGACTTGGCACTGGTGCCACCTTGAGTCTGGGAACCATCCTGCGTATCGTGGATTCTAAGGAGCCAGCTGGCCACTCCCAGCCACAGGCCCCAAAATACACACAACGGCGCTTTTCCCTGGAAAACAAAACTCGCCTGCCAACTTTTTGATGGCAGATTGCAGGAGCCACTTGGTACTATCAAACCAGCCCAACTTGGCACTGGTGCCACCATGGGTCTGGTCACCATCCTGCCTATCGTAGCTTTTCAGGAGCCAGCCGGTCACTCCCAGCCATAGGCCCGCAGAAAAAAACCTCGGTCCGTTTCCCTGGAAAACAAAAGTAAGCTGCCCCGCTTCTGGATGGCAGATTGCAGGAGCCACTTGGTGCTATCAAACCAGCCCGACTTGGCACTGGTGCCACCTTGGGTCTGGGAACCATCCTGCGTATCCTGTGTTCTAAGGAGCCAGCCGGCCACTCCCAGCCACAGTCCCCCAAACAGAAACAACGGCGCTTTTCCCTCGAAAACAAAACTGACCTGCCAACTTTTTGATGGCAGATTGCAGGAGACACTTGGTACTATCAAACCAGCCCAACTTGCCACTGGTGCCACCATGGGTCTGGTCACCATCCTGCCTATCGTAGCTTTTCAGGAGCCAGCCGGTCACTCCCAGCCATAGGTCCCCAGACAAATACCTCGGCCCGTTTCCCTGGCAAACAAAAGTAAGCTGCCCCGCTTCTGGATGGCAGATTGCAGGAGCCACTTGGTACAATCAAACCAGCCCAACTTGACACTGGTGCCACCTTGGCTCTGGGAACCATGCTGCGTAACCCGGATTGTAAGACGACAGGCAGCCACTGCCAGCCACAGGCCTCCAAACAAAATCAACGGCGCTTTTCCCTGGAAAACAAAACTCGCCTGACAACTTTTAGATGGCAGATTGCAGGAGCCAGTTGGTACCATCAAACCAGCCCAACTTGGCACTGGTGCCACCTTGGGTCTGGGAACCATCCTGCCTATTGTTGCTTTTCAGGAGCCAGCCGGTCACTTCTAGCCCTAGGCCCCCAGTCATAAACCTCGGCCCGTTTCCCTGGCACACAAATGTAAGCTACCCCGCTTCAGGATGGCAGATTGCAGGAGCCACTTTTCACCATCAAACCAGCCCGACGTGGCACTGGTGCCACCTTGGGTCTGGGAACCATCCTGCGTATCGTGTGTTCTAAGGAGCCAGCCGGCCACTCCCACCAACAGTCCCCCAAACACAAACAACGGCGCTTTTCCCTGGAAAACAAAACTGGCCTGCCAACTTTTTGATGGCAGATTGCAGGAGCCACTTGGTAGTATCAAACCAGCCCAACTTGGCACTGGTGCCACCATGGGTCTGGTCACCATCCTGCCTATCGTAGCTTTTCAGGAGCCAGGCGGTCACTCCCAGCCATAGGCCCCCAGACACAAACCTCGGCCCGTTTCCCTGGCAAACAAAAGTAAGCTGCCCCGCTTCTGCATGGCAGATTGCAGGTGCTATTTAGTACTATCAAACCAGCCCAACTTGGCACTGGTGCCACCTCTGGTCTGGGAACCATCCTGCCTATCGTGGATTTTCAGGGGCCAGACGGCCACTATCAGCCATATGCCCCCAAAAACAAACCACGGCCCTTTTCTCTGGTAAACAAAACTCAACTGCCCCTCTTCTGGATGGCAAATTTTAGGACGCACTTTGTACTACGAAAACCGCCCGACTTGGCACTGGTGCCACCTTGGGTCAGGGAACCATCCTGCCTATCGTAGCTTTTCAGGAGCCAGCCGGTCACTCCCAGCCATAGGTCCCCAGACAAATACCTCGGCCCGTTTCCCTGGCAAACAAAAGTAAGCTGCCCCGCTTCTGGATGGCAGATTGCAGGAGCCACTTGGTACTATCAAACCAGCCCAACTTGACACTGGTGCCACCTTGGCTCTGGGAACCATGCTGCGTAACCCGGATTGTAAGACGACAGGCAGCCACTGCCAGCCACAGGCCTCCAAACAAAATCAACGGCGCTTTTCCCTGGAAAACAAAACTCGCCTGACAACTTTTAGATGGCAGATTGCAGGAGCCAGTTGGTACCATCAAACCAGCCCAACTTGGCACTGGTGCCACCTTGGGTCTGGGAACCATCCTGCCTATTGTTGCTTTTCAGGAGCCAGCCGGTCACTTCTAGCCCTAGGCCCCCAGTCATAAACCTCGGCCCGTTTCCCTGGCACACAAATGTAAGCTACCCCGCTTCAGGATGGCAGATTGCAGGAGCCACTTTTCACCATCAAACCAGCCCGACGTGGCACTGGTGCCACCTTGGGTCTGGGAACCATCCTGCGTATCGTGTGTTCTAAGGAGCCAGCCGGTCACTCCCAGCCACAGTCCCCCAAACACAAACAACGGCGCTTTTCCCTGGAAAACAAAACTCGCCTGCCAAGTTTTTGATGGCAGATTGCAGGAGCCACTTGGTACTATCAAACCAGCCCAACTTGGCACTGGTGCCACCATGGGTCTGGTAACCATCCTGCTTATCGTAGCTTTTCAGGAGCCAGCCGGTCACTCCCAACCATAGGCCCCCAGACACAAACCTCGGCCCGTTTCCCTGGCAAACAAAAGTAAGCTGCCCCGCTTCTGGATGGCAGATTGCAGGTGCTATTTAGTACTATCAAACCAGCCCGACTTTGCACTGGTGCCACCTCTGGTCTGGGAACCATCCTGCCTATCGTGGATTTTCAGGCGCCAGACGGCCACTATCAGCCATATGCCCCCAAAAACAAACCACGGCCCTTTTCTCTGGTAAACAAAACTCAACTGCCCCTCTTCTGGATGGCAAATTTTAGGACGCACTTTGTACTACGAATACCGCCCGACTTGGCACTGGTGCCACCTTGGGTCAGGGAACCATCCTGCCTATCGTAGCTTTTTAAGGAGCCAGCAGGCCACGCCCAGCCATATAGCCCCAAAAACAAAGCACGGACCATTTCTCTTGGAAACAAAAATCCGCTGCCCCGCGTCAGGATGGCAGATTGCAGGAGCCACTTTGCACCATCAAACCACCCCGACTTGGCACTGGTGCCATCTTGGATCTGGGAACCATCCTGCCTATCGTAGCTTTTCAGGAGCCAGCCGGTTACTCCCAACCATAGGCCCCCAGACAGAAAGCTCTGCCCGTTTCCCTGGCAAACAAAAGTAAGCTACCCCGCTTCTGGATGGCAGATTGCAGGAGCCACTTGGTACTATCAAACCAGCCCAACTTGGCACTGGTGCCACCATGGGTCTGGTCACCATCCTGCCTATCGTAGCTTTTCAGGAGCCAGGCGGTCACTCCCAGCCATAGGCCCCCAGACAAATACCTCGGCCCGTTTCCCTGGCAAACAAATGTAAGCTGCCCCGCTTCTGGATGGCAGATTGCAGGAGCCACATGGTACTATCAAACCAGGCCAACATGGCACTGGTGCCACCTTGGCTCTGGGAACCATCCTGCCTATCGTGGATTTTCAGGCGCCAGCCGGCCACTCTCAGCCATATGCCCCCAAACAAAACCACGGCCCTTTTCTCTGGTAAACAAAACTCAACTGCCCCTCTTCTGGATGGCAAATTGCAGGACGCACTTGGTACTACGAAAACAGCCCGACTTGGCAGTGATGCCACCTTGGGTCAGGGAACCATCCTGCGTATCGATGTTTTTAAGGAGTCAGCCGGCAACGTCCAGCCATATACCCCCAAAAAAAACCCACGGAACTTTTCTCCAGCAAGCAAAAATCCGCTGCCCCGCGTCTGGATGGCAGATTGCAGGAGCTATTTAGTATTATCAAACCAGCCCGACTTGGCACTGGTGCCACCATGGGTCTGGTCACCATCCTGCCTATCGTAGCTTTTCAGGAGCCAGCCGGTCACTCTCAGCCATAGGCCCCAAACACAAACCACGGCCCTTTTCTCTGGAAAACAAAACTCAACTGCCCCTCTTCTGGATGGCAGATTGCAGGAGCCACTAGGTACTATGAAACCAGCCCTACTTGGCACTGGTGCCACCTTGGGTCTGGGAACCATGCTGCGTATCATGGATTTTCAGGAGCCAGCCGTCCACTGCCAGCCACAGGCCCCGAAACACAAACAACAGCCTTTTTCTCTGGCAAACAAAATTCAGCTGCCCCGCTTCTGGATGGCAGATTGCAGGAACCACTTGGTACTAACAACCCAGCCCGACTTGGCACTGGTGCCACCTTGGGTCTGGGAACCATCCTGCGTATCGTGGATTCTAAGGAGCCAGCTGGCCACTCCCAGCCACAGGCCCCAAAACACACACAACGGCGCTTTTCCCTGGAAAACAAAACTCGCCTGCCAACTTTTTGATGGCAGATTGCAGGAGCCACTTGGTACTATCAAACCAGCCCAACTTGGCACTGGTGCCACCATGGGTCTGGTCACCATCCTGCCTATCGTAGCTTTTCAGGAGCCAGCCGGTCACTCCCAGCCATAGGCCCCCAGACACAAACCTCGGCCTGTTTCCCTGGCACACAAAAGTAAGCTACCGCACTTCTGGATGGCAGATTGCAGGAGCCACTTTGCACCATCAAACCAGCCCAACTTGGCACTGGTGCCACCTTGGCTCTGGGAACCATTCTGCGTAACCCGGATTCTAAGACGACAGGCAGCCACTGCCAGCCACAGGCCTCCAAACAAAATCAACGGCGCTTTTCCCTGGAAAAGAAAACTCGCCTGCCAGCTTTTTGATGGCAGATTGCAGGAGCCACTTGGTACTATCAAATCATCCCAACTTGGCACTGGTGCCATTATGGGTCTGGGAACCATCCTGCCAATTGTACCATTTCAGGAGCCAGCCGGTCACTCCCAGCCATAGGCCCCCATCACAAACCTCGGACCGTTTCCCTGGCAAACAAAATTAAGCTGCCCCGATTCTGGATGGCAGATTGCAGGAGCCACTTGGTAGTGTCAAAACAGCCCGACTTGGCACTGGTGCCACCTTGGGTCTGGGAACCATCCTGCGTATCGTGGATTCTAAGCAGCCACCCGGCCACTCCGTGCCACAGGCGCCCAAACACAAACAACGGCGCTTTTCCCTTGAAAACAAAACTCGCCTGCCAACATTTTGATGGCAGATTGCAGGAGCCACTTGGTACTATCAAACCAGCCCATCTTGGCACTGGTGCCACCATGGGTCTGGTCACCATCCTGCCTATCGTAGCTTTTCAGGAGCCAGCCGGTCACTCCAAGCCATAAACCCCCAGACACAAACCTCGGACCGTTTCCCTGGAAAACAAAAGTAAGCACCCCCGATTCTGGATGGCAGATTGCAGGAGCCACTTGGTAGTATCAAATTAGCCCAACTTGGCACTGGTGCCATCATGGGTCTGGTAAACATCCTGCCTATCTTAGCTTTTCAGGAGCCGGCCTGTCACTCCCTGCCATAGGCCCCCAGAGAAATACCTCGGCCCGTTTCCCTGGCAAACAAAAGTAAGCTGCCCCTCTTCTGGATGGCAGATTGCAGGAACCACTTGCTACTATCAAACCAGCCCAACTTGGCACTGGTGCCACCTTGGCTCTGGGAACCATGCTGCGTAACGTAGATTCTAAGAGGACAGGCGGACACTCCCAGCCACAGGCCTCTAAACAAAAACAACGGCGCGTTACCCTGGAAAACAAAACTCGCCTGCCAACGTTTTGATGGCAGATTGCAGGAGCCACTTGGTACTATCAAACCAGCCCAACTTGGCACTGGTGCCACCATGGGTCTGGTCACCATCCTGCCTATCGTAGCTTTTCAGGAGCCAGCCGGTCACTCCCAGCCATAGGCCCCCAGACAAATACCTCGGCCCGTTTCCCTGGCAAACAAAAGTAAGCTGCCCCGCTTCTGGATGGCAGATTGCAGGAGCCACATGGTACTATCAAACCAGGCCAACATGGCACTGGTGCCACCTTGGCTCTGGGAACCATCCTGCCTATCGTGGATTTTCAGGCGCCAGCCGGCCACTCTCAGCCATATGCCCCAAAACACAAACCACGGCCCTTTTCTCTGGTAAACAAAACTCAACTGCCCCTCTTCTGGATGGCAAATTGCAGGAGCCACTTGGTACTACGAAAACAGCCCGACTTGGCAGTGATGCCACCTTGGGTCAGGGAACCATCCTGCGTATCGATGTTTTTAAGGAGTCAGCCGGCAACGTCCAGCCATATACCCCCAAAAACACCCACGGAACTTTTCTCCAGCAAGCAAAAATCCGCTGCCCCGCGTCTGGATGGCAGATTGCAGGAGCTATTTAGTATTATCAAACCAGCCCGACTTGGCACTGGTGCCACCATCGGTCTGGTCACCATCCTGCCTATCGTAGCTTTTCAGGAGCCAGCCGGTCACTCTCAGCCATAGGCCCCAAACACAAACCACGGCCCTTTTCTCTGGAAAACAAAATTCAACTGCCCCTCTTCTGGATGGCAGATTGCAGGAGCTACTGGGTACTATGAAACAGCCCGACTTGGCACTGGTGCCACCTTGGGTCTGGGAACCATGCTGCGTATCATGGATTTTCAGGAGCCAGCCGTCCACTGCCAGCCACAGGCCCCGAAACACAAACAACAGCCTTTTTCTCTGGCAAACAAAATTCAGCTGCCCCGCTTCTGGATGGCAGATTGCAGGAACCACTTGGTACTAACAAACCAGCCCGACTTGGCACTGGTGCCACCTTGGGTCTGGGAACCATCCTGCGTATCGTGGATTCTAAGGAGCCAGCTGGCCACTCCCAGCCACAGGCCCCAAAACACACACAACGGCGCTTTTCACTGGAAAACAAAACTCGCCTGCCAACTTTTTGATGGCAGATTGCAGGAGCCACTTGGTACTATCAAACCAGCCCAACTTGGCACTGGTGCCACCATGGGTCTGGTCACCATCCTGCCTATCGTAGCTTTTCAGGAGCCAGCCGGTCACTCCCAGCCATAGGCCCCCAGACACAAAGCTCGGACTGTTTCCCTGGCAAACAAAAGTAAGCTGCCCCGCTTCTGGATGGCAGATTGCAGGATCCACTTGTTATTATCAAACCAGCCCGACTTGGTACTGGTGCCACCTCTGGTCTGGGTACCATCCTGGGTATCGTGGATCCTAAGGAGCCAGCCGGCCACTCCCAGCCACAGGCCCCCATACAAAAACAACGGCGATTTTCCCTGGAAAACAAAACTCGCCTGACAACTTTTTGATGGCAGATTGCAGGAACCACTTGGTACTATTAAACCAGCCCAACTTGGCACTGGTGCCACCTTGGGTCTGGGAACCATGCTGCGTATTGTGGATTCTAAGGAGCCAGATGGCCACTCCAGCCACAGGCCCGCAGACACAAACAACGGCGCTTTTCCCTGGAAAACAAAACTCGCCTGCCAACATTTTGATGGCAGATTGCAGGAGCCACTTGGTACTATGAAATCAGCCGAACATGGCACTGGTGCCACCATGGGTCTGGTCACCATCCTGCCTATCGTAGCTTTTCAGGAGCCAGCCGGTCACTCCCAGCCATAGGCCCCCAGACACAAAGCTCGGCCCGTTTCCCTGGCAAACAGAAGTAAGCTGCCCCGCTTCTGGATGGTAGATTGCAGGAACCATTTGCTACAATCAAACCAGCCCAACTTGGCACTGGTGCCACCTCAGGTCTGGGAACCATCCTGCGTATTTTGGATTCTAAGGAGCCAGCCGGCCACTCCCAGCCACAGGCCCCCAAACACAAACAACGGCGCTTTTCCCTGGAAAACAAAACTCGCCTGCCAACATTTTGATGGCAGATTGCAGGAGCCACTTGGTACTATCAAACCAGCCCAACTTGGCACTGGTGCCACCATGGGTCTGGTCACCATCCTGCCTATCGTAGTTTCTCAGGAGCCAGCCGGTCACTCCCAGCCATAGGCCCCCAGACAAAACCTCGGCCCGTTTCCCTGGCAAACAAAAGTAAGCTGCCCCGCTTCTGGATGGCAGATTGCAGGACGCACTTGGTAGTATCAAACCAGCCCAACTTGGCACTGGTGCCACCTCAGGTCTGGGAACCATGCTGCGTATCGTGGATTCTAATTAGCCATCCGGCCACTCCCAGCCACAGGCCCCCAAACAAAAACAACGGCGCTTTTCCCTGGATAACAAACTCGCCTGCCAACTTTTTGATGGCAGATTGCAGGAGCCACTTGGTACTATCAAACCAGCCCAACTTGGCACTGGTGCCACCATGGGTCTGGTCACCATCCTGCCTATCGTAGCTTTTCAGGAGACAGCCGGTCACTCCCAGCCATAGGCCCCCAGACAAAAACCTCGGCCCTTTTCCCTGGCAAACAAAAGTAAGTTAACCCGCTTCTGGATGGCAGATTGCAGGAGCCACTTTTCACCATCAAACTAGCCCGACTTGGCACTGGTGTCACCTCTGGTCTGGGAACCATCCTGCCTGTCGTGGATTCTAATTAGCCAGCCGGCCACTCCCAGCCACAGGCCCCCAAACACAAACAACGTCGCTTTTCCCTGGGAAACAAAACTCGCCTGCCAAGTTTTTGATGGCAGATTGCAGGAGCCACTTGGTACTATCAAACCAGCCCAACTTGACACTGGTGCCACCATGGGTCTGGTCACAATCCTGCCTATCGTAGCCTTTCAGGAGCCAGCCGGTCACTCCCAGCCATAGGCCCCCAGACACAAACCTCGGCCCGTTTCCCTGGCAAACAAAAGTAAGCTGCCCCGCTTCTGGATGGCAGATTGCAGGAAACACTTGGTACTATCAAACCAGCCCAACTTGGGACTGGTGCCACCTTGGGTCTGGGAACCATCCTGCGTATCGTGGATTCTAAGGAGCCAGCCGGCCACTCCCAGCCACAGGCCCCCAAACACAAACAACGACGCTTTTCCCTGGAAAACAAAACTCGCCTGCCAACTTTTTGATGGCAGATTGCAGGAACCACTTGGTACTATCAAACCAGCCCAACTTGGCACTGGTGCCACCTTGGGTCTGGGAACCATGCTGCGTATCGTGGATTCTAAGGAGCCAGCCGGCCACTCCAGCCACAGGCCCGCAGACAAAAACAACGGCGCTTTTCCCTGGAAAACAAAACTCGCCTGCCGACTATTTGATGGCAGATTGCAGGAGCCACTTGGTACTATGAAATCAGCCGAACATGGCACTGGTGCCACCATGGGTCTGGTCACCATCCTGCCTATCGTAGCTTTTCAGGAGCCAGCCGGTCACTCCCAGCCATAGGCCCCCTGACACAAAGCTCGGCCCGTTTCCCTGGCAAACAAAAGTAAGCTGCCCCGCTTCTGGATGGCAGATTGCAGGACGCACTTGGTACTATAAAACCAGCCCGACTTGGCACTGGTGCCACCTCAGGTCTGGGAACCATCCTGCGTATCGTGGATTCTAAGGAGCCAGCCGGCCACTCCCAGCCACAGGCCCCCAAACACAAACAACGGCGCTTTTCCCTGGAAAACAAAACTCGCCTGCCGACATTTTGATGGCAGATTGCAGGAGCCACTTGGTACTATCAAACCAGCCCAACTTGGCACTGGTGCCACCATGGGTCTGGTCACCATCCTGCCTATCGTAGCTTTTCAGGAGCCAGCCGGTCACTCCCAGCCATAGGCCCCGAGACACAAAGCTCGGACCGTTTCCCTGGCAAACAAAAGTAAGTTATCCCGCTTCTGGATGGCAGATTGCAGGAGCCACTTTGCACCATCATACTAGCCCGACTTGGCACTGGTGCCACCTTGGGTCTGGGAACCATCCTGCGTATCGTGGATTCTAAGCAGCCAGCCGGCCACTCCCAGCCACAGGCCCCCAAACACAAACAACGGCGCTTTTCCCTGGAAAATAAAAACTCGCCTGCCAAATTTTGACGGCAGATTGCAGGAGCCACTTGGTACTATCAAATCAGCCCAACTTGGGACTGGTGCCACCATGGGTCTGGTCACCATCCTGCCTATCGTAGCTTTTCAGGAGCCAGCCGGTCACTCCCAGCCATAGGCCCCCAGACAAAAACCTCGGCCCGTTTCCCTGGCAAACAAAATTAAGCTGCCCTGCTTCTGGATGGCAGATTGCAGGAACCACTTGGTACTATCAAACCAGTAAAACTTGGCACTGGTGCCACCTTGGGTCTGGATACCATGCTGCGTATCGTGGATTCTAAGGAGCCAGCCGGCCACTCCCAGCCACAGGCCCCCAAACACAAACAACGGCGCTTTTCCCTGGAAACCAAAACTCTCCTGCCAACTTTTTGATGGCAGATTGCAGGAGCCACTTGGTTTTATCAAATCAGCCCAACTTGGCACTGGTGCCACCATGGGTCTGGTCACCATCCTGCCTATCGTAGCTTTTCAGGAGCCAGCCGGTCACTCCCCGCCATAGGCCCCCAGACAAAAAGATCGGCCCGTTTCCCTGGCAAACAAAAGTAAGCTACCCCGCTTCTGGATGGCAGATTGCAGGAGCCACTTTGCACCATCAAACTAGCCCGTCTTGGCACTGGTGCCACCTCTGGTCTGGGAACCATCCTGCGTATCGTGGATTCTAATTAGCCAGCCGGCCACTCCTTACCACAGGCCCCCAAACACAAACAACGGCGCTTTTCCCTGGAAAACAAAACTCGCCTACCAACTATTTGATGGCAGATTACAGGAGCCACTTGGTACTATCAAACCAGCCCAACTTGGCACTGGTGCCACCATGGGTCTGGTCACAATCCTGCCTATCGTAACTTTTCAGGAGCCAGCCGGTCACTCCCAGCCATAGGTCCCCAGTCACAAACCTCGGCCCGTTTCCCTGGCAAACAAAAGTAAGCTGCCCCGCTTCTGGATGGCAGATTGCAGGAGCCACTTGGTACTATCAAACCAGCCCGACTTGGCACTGGTGCCACCTCTGGTCTGGGACCCATCCTGCCTATCGTGGATTCTAAGGAGCCAGTCGGCCACTCCCAGCCACAGGCCCCCAAACACAAACAACGGCCCGTTTCCGTGGCAAACAAAAGTAAGCTGCCCCGTTTCTGGATGGCAGATTGCAGGAACCACTTGGCAGTATCAAACCAGCACAACTTGGCACTGGTGGCACCTCTTGTCTGGTAACCATGCTGCGTATCGTGGTTTCTAAGGAGCCAGCCGGGCACTCCCAACCACAGGTCCCCAAACACAAACAATGGCGCTTTTCCCTGGAAAACAAAACTCGCCTGCCAACTTTTTGATGGCAGATTGCAGGAGCCAGTTGGTACTATCAAACCAGCCCAACTTGGCACTGGTGCCACCATGGGTCTGGTCACCATCCTGCGTATCGTGGATTCTTAGGAGCCAGCAGGCCACTCCTAGTCACAGGCCCCCAAACAAAAACCTAGGCCTATTTCTCTGGCAAACAAAAGTAAGCTGCCCCGCTTCTGGATGGCAGATTGCAGGAGCCACTTTGTACTATCAAACCAGCCCGACTTGGCACTGGTGCCACCTCTGGTCTGGGAACCATGCTGCGTATCGTGGATTTTAAGGAGCCAGTCGGCCACTCCCAGCCATACGCCTCCAAACACAAACAACGGTCCATTTCCCTGGCAAACAAAAGTAAGCTGCCCCGCTTCTGGATGTCAGATTGCAGGAACCACTTGTTGCCAAGTTGGGGTGGTTTGATAGTACCAAGTGGCTCCTGCAATCTGCCATCAAAAAGTTGGCAAGCGAGTTTTGTTTTCCAGGGAAAAGCGCCGTTGTTTGTGTTTGGGGGCCTGTGGCTGGGAGTGGCCAGCTGTCTCCTTAGAATCCACGATACGCAGGATGGGTCCCAGACCAGCGGTGGCACCAGTGCCAAGTCGGGCTGGTTTGATGGTGCAAAGTGACTCCTGCAATCTGCCATCCAGAAGCGAGGTAGCTTACTTTTGTTTGCCAGGGAAACGGGTAGAGCTTTGTGTCTGGGGGCCTATGGCTGGGAGTGACCGGCTGGCTCCTTAAAAAGATCGATACGCAGGATTGTTCCCTGACCCAAGGTGGCATCACTGCCAAGTCGGGCTGTTTTCGTAGTACCAAGTGCGTCCTGCAATTTGCCATCCAGAAGAGGGGCAGTTGAGTTTTGTTTGCCAGAGCAAAGGGCCGTGGTATGTGTTTGGGGGCATATGGCTGAGAGTGGCCGGCTGGCCCCTGAAAATCCACGATAGGCAGGATGGTTCCCAGAGCCAAGGTGGCACCAGTGCCATGTTGGCCTGGTTTGATAGTACCATGTGGCTGCTGTAATCTGCCATCCAGAAGCGGGGCAGCTTACTTTTGTTTGCCAGGGAAACGGGCCGAGATATTTGTCTGGGGGCCTATGGCTGGGAGTGACCGGCTGGCTCCTGAAAAGCTACGATAGGCAGGATGGTGACCAGACCCATGGTGGCACCAGTACCAAGTTGGGCTGGTTTGATAGTACCAAGTGGCTCCTGCAATCTGCCATCAAAAATTTGGCAGGAGAGTTTTGTTTTCCAGGGAAAAGCGCCGTTGTTTGTGTTTGGGGGCCTGTGGCTCAGAGTGGCCGGGTGGCTGCTTAGAATCCACGATACGCAGGATGGTTCCCAGACCCAAGGTGGCACCAGTGCCAAGTCGGGCTGGTTTGACACTACCAAGTGGCTCCTGCAATCTGCCATCCAGAATCGGGGCAGCTTAATTTTGTTTGCCAGGGAAACGGTCCGAGGTTTGTGTCTGGGGGCCTATGGCTGGGAGTGACCGGCTGGCTCCTGAAATGCTACAATAGGCAGGATGGTTCCCAGACCCATAGTGGCACCAGTGCCAAGTTGGGATGATTTGATAGTACCAAGTGGCTCCTGCAATCTGCCATCAAAAAGCTGGCAGGCGAGTTTTGTTTTCCAGGGAAAAGCGCCGTTGTTTGTGTTTGGGGGCCTGTGGCTGGGAGTGGCCGGCTGGCTCCTTAGAATCCACGATATGCAGGATTGTTCCCAGACCCAAGGTGGCACCAGTGCCAAGTCGGGCTGGTTTGATGGTGCAAAGTGGCTCCTGCAATCTGCCATCCAGACGCGGGGCAGCGGATTTTTGTTTCCATGAGAAATGGTCCGTGGTTTGTTTTTGGGGGTATATGGCTGGGCGTGGCCGGCTGGCTCCTTAAAAAGCTCGATATGCAGGATGGTTCCCTGACACAAGGTGGCACCAGTGCCACGTCGGGCGGTTTTCGTAGTACAAAGTGCGTCCTAAAATTTGCCATCCAGAAGAGGGGCAGTTGAGTTTTGTTTGCCAGAGAAAAGGGCCGTGGTTTGTTTTTGGGGGCATATGGCTGAGAGTGGCCGGCTGGCCCCTGAAAATCCACGATAGGCAGGATGGTTCCCAGACCAGAGGTGTCACCAGTGCCAAGTCGGGCTGGTTTGATAGTACTAAATAGCTCCTGCAATCTGCCATGCCGAAGCGGGGCAGCTTACTTTTGTTTGCCAGGGAAACGGGCCGAGGTTTTTGTCTGGTGGCCTATGGCTGGGAGTGACCGGCTGGCTCCTGAAAAGCTACGATAGGCAGGATGGTGACCAGACCCATGGTGGCACCAGTGCCAAGTTGGGCTGGTTTGATAGTACCAAGTGGCTCCGGCAATCTGCCATCAAAAAGTTGGCAGGCGAGTTTTGTTTTCCAGGGAAAAGCGCCGTTGTTTGTGTTTGGGGGCCTGTGGCTGGGAGTGGCGAGCTGGCTCCTTAGAACCCACGATACGCAGGATGGTTCCCAGACCAGAGGTGGCACCAGTGCCAAGTTGGGCTGGTTTGATGGTGCAAAGTGGCTCCTGCAATCTGCCATCCAGAAGCGGGGTAGCTTACTTTTGTTTGCCAGGGAAACGGGCCGAAATATTTGTCTAGGGGCCTCTGGCTGGGGGTGGCTGGCTGGCACCTGAAAAGCTACGATAGGCAGGATGGTGACCAGACCCATGGTGGCACCAGTGCCAAGTTGGGCTGGTTTGATAGTACCAAGTGGCTCCTGCAATCTGCCATCAAATGTTTGGCAGGCGAGTTTTGTTTTCCAGGGAAAAGCACCGTTGTGTGTGTTTTGGGGCCTGTGGCTGGGAGTGGCCAGCTGGCTCCTTAGAATCCACGATACGCAGGATGGTTCCCAGACCCAAGGTGGCACCAGTGCCAAGTCGGGCTGGGTTGTTAGTACCAAGTGGTTCCTGCAATCTGCCATCCAGAAGCGGGGCAGCTGAATTTTGTTTGCCAGAGAAAAAGGCTGTTGTTTGTGTTTCGGGGCCTGTGGCTGGCAGTGGACGGCTGGCTCCTGAAAATCCATGATACGCAGCATGGTTCCCAGACCCAAGGTGGCACCAGTGCCAAGTCGGGCTGGTTTGATACTACCAAGTGCGTCCTGCAATCTGCCATCCAGAAGCGGGGCAGCTTAATTTTGTTTGCCAGGGAAACGGGCCGTGGGTTTTGTATGGGGGCCTATGGCTGAGAGTGGCCGGCTGGCTCCTGAAAATCCACGCTAGGCAGCATGGTTCCCAGATGCAAGGTGGCACCAGTGCCAAGTCGGGCTGGTTTGATGGTGCAAAGTGGCTCCTGCAATCTGCCATCCAGAAGCGGGGCAGCTGATTTTTGTTTGCCAGAGAAAAATTCCGTGGATTGTTTTTGGGGGCATATTGCTGGGAGTGGCCGGCTGGCTCCTTAAAATGCTCGATACGCATGATGGTTCCCAGGCCCAAGGTGTCACCACTACCAAGTCGGCCTGCGGTTTTAGTATCAAGTTCATCCTGCAATTTGCCATCCAGAAGAGGGGCAGTTGAGTTTTGTTTGCCAGAGAAACGGGCCGAGGTTTCTGTTTGGGGACATATGGCTGAGAGTGGCCGGCTGGCCCCTGAATATCCACGATACACAGCATGGTTCCCAGATCCAAGGTGGCACCAGTGCCAAGTTGGGCTGGTTTGATAGTCCCAAGTGTCTCCTGCAATCTGCCATCCAGAAGCGGGGCAGCTTACTTTTGTTTGCCAGAGAAATAGGCCTAGGTTTTTGTCTGGGGGCCTGTGGCTAGGAGTGGCCGGCTGGCTCCTTAGAATCCACGATACGCAGGATGTTTCCCAGACCCAAGGTGGCACCAGTGCCAAGTCGGGCTGGTTTGATAGTACCAAGTGGCTCCTGCAAACTCCATCAAAATGTTGGCAGACGTGTTTTGTTTTCCAGGGAACAGCGCCGTTGATTTTGTTTGGGGACCTGTGGCTGGGAGTGGCCGGCTGGCTCCTTAGAATCCACGATACGCAGGATGGTTCCCAGACCCAAGGTGGCACCAGTGCCAAGTCGGGCTGGTTTGATTACACCAAGTGGCTCCTGCAATCTGCCATCCAGAAGTGAGGCAGCTAAGTTTTGTTTGCCAGAAAAAAGGGCCGTGGTTTTTGTTGGGGGCCTGTGGCTGGGAGTAGCCGGCTGGCTCCTTAAAATCCACAATAGGCTGCATGGTTCCCAGACCCAAGGTGGCACTAGTGCCAAGTCGGGCTGGTTTGATAGTACCAAGTGGCTCCTGCAATCTGCCATCCAGAAGCGGTGCAGTTGAGTTTTGTTTGCCAGAGAAAAGGGCCGTGGGTTGTGTTTGGGGGCATATGGCTGGGTGTGGCCGGCTGTCTCATTAAAAAGATCGATACGCAGGATGGTTCCCAGACCCAAGGTGGCACCAGTGCCAAGTCGGGCTGTTTTTATAGTACCAAGTGCGTCCTGCAATTTGCCATCCAGAAGAGGGGCAGTGGAGTTTTGTTTGCCAGAGAATAGCGCCGTTGTTTGTGTTTGGGGGCTTGTGGCTGGGAGTGGCCGACTGGCGCCTTAGAATCTGTGTTACGCAGCATGGTTCCCAGACCAGAGGTGGCACCAGTGCCAAGTTGGGCTGGTTTGATAGTACCAAGTGGCTCCTGCAATCTGCCATCCAGAAGTGGGGCAGCTTACTTTTGTTTGCCAGGGAAACGGGCCGAGGTTTGTGACTGGGGACCTATGGCTGGGAGTGACCGGCTGGCTCCTGAAAAGCTACGATAGGCAGGATGGTGACCAGACCCATGGTGGCACCAGTGCCAAGTTGGGCTGGTTTGATAGTACCAAGTGTCTCCTGCAATCTGCCATCAAAAAGTTGTCAGGCGAGTTTTGTTTTCCAGGGAAAAGCGCCGTTGTTTGTATTTGGGGGCCTGTGGCTGGGAGTGGCCGGCTGGCTCCTTTGAACCCACGATACGCAGGATGGTTCCCAGACCCAAGGTGGCACCAGTGCCAAGTCGGGCTGGGTTGTTAGTACCAAGTGGTTCCTGCAATCTGCCATCCAGAAGCGGGGCAGCTGAATTTTGTTTGCCAGAGAAAAAGGCTGTTGTTTGTGTTTCGGGGCCTGTGGCTGGCAGTGGACGGCTGGCTCCTGAAAATCCATGATACGCAGCATGGTTCCCAGACCCAAGGTGGCACCAGTGCCAAGTCGGGCTGGTTTGATAGTACCAAGTGCGTCCTGCAATCTGCCATCCAGAAGCGAGGCAGCTTAATTTTGTTTGCCAGGGAAACGGGCCGTGGGTTTTGTATGGGGGCCTATGGCTGAGAGTGGCCGGCTGGCTCCTGAAAATCCACGCTAGGCAGCATGGTTCCCAGATGCAAGGTGGCACCAGTGCCAAGTCGGGCTGGTTTGATGGTGCAAAGTGGCTCCTGCAATCTGCCATCCAGAAGCGGGGCAGCTGATTTTTGTTTGCCAGAGAAAAATTCCGTGGATTGTTTTTGGGGGCATATTGCTGGGAGTGGCCGGCTGGCTCCTTAAAATGCTCGATACGCATGATGGTTCCCAGGCCCAAGGTGTCACCACTACCAAGTCGGCCTGCGGTTTTAGTATCAAGTTCATCCTGCAATTTGCCATCCAGAAGAGGGGCAGTTGAGTTTTGTTTGCCAGAGAAACGGGCCGAGGTTTCTGTTTGGGGACATATGGCTGAGAGTGGCCGGCTGGCCCCTGAATATCCACGATACACAGCATGGTTCCCAGATCCAAGGTGGCACCAGTGCCAAGTTGGGCTGGTTTGATAGTCCCAAGTGTCTCCTGCAATCTGCCATCCAGAAGCGGGGCAGCTTACTTTTGTTTGCCAGAGAAATAGGCCTAGGTTTTTGTCTGGGGGCCTGTGGCTAGGAGTGGCCGGCTGGCTCCTTAGAATCCACGATACGCAGGATGTTTCCCAGACCCAAGGTGGCACCAGTGCCAAGTCGGGCTGGTTTGATAGTACCAAGTGGCTCCTGCAAACTCCATCAAAATGTTGGCAGACGTGTTTTGTTTTCCAGGGAACAGCGCCGTTGATTTTGTTTGGGGACCTGTGGCTGGGAGTGGCCGGCTGGCTCCTTAGAATCCACGATACGCAGGATGGTTCCCAGACCCAAGGTGGCACCAGTGCCAAGTCGGGCTGGTTTGATTACACCAAGTGGCTCCTGCAATCTGCCATCCAGAAGTGAGGCAGCTAAGTTTTGTTTGCCAGAAAAAAGGGCCGTGGTTTTTGTTGGGGGCCTGTGGCTGGGAGTAGCCGGCTGGCTCCTTAAAATCCACGATAGGCTGGATGGTTCCCAGACCCAAGGTGGCACTAGTGCCAAGTCGGGCTGGTTTGATAGTACCAAGTGGCTCCTGCAATCTGCCATCCAGAAGCGGTGCAGTTGAGTTTTGTTTGCCAGAGAAAAGGGCCGTGGGTTGTGTTTGGGGGCATATGGCTGGGAGTGGCCGGCTGTCTCATTAAAAAGATCGATACGCAGGATGGTTCCCAGACCCAAGGTGGCACCAGTGCCAAGTCGGGCTGTTTTTATAGTACCAAGTGCGTCCTGCAATTTGCCATCCAGAAGAGGGGCAGTGGAGTTTTGTTTGCCAGAGAATAGCGCCGTTGTTTGTGTTTGGGGGCTTGTGGCTGGGAGTGGCCGACTGGCGCCTTAGAATCTGTGTTACGCAGCATGGTTCCCAGACCAGAGGTGGCACCAGTGCCAAGTTGGGCTGGTTTGATAGTACCAAGTGGCTCCTGCAATCTGCCATCCAGAAGTGGGGCAGCTTACTTTTGTTTGCCAGGGAAACGGGCCGAGGTTTGTGACTGGGGACCTATGGCTGGGAGTGACCGGCTGGCTCCTGAAAAGCTACGATAGGCAGGATGGTGACCAGACCCATGGTGGCACCAGTGCCAAGTTGGGCTGGTTTGATAGTACCAAGTGTCTCCTGCAATCTGCCATCAAAAAGTTGTCAGGCGAGTTTTGTTTTCCAGGGAAAAGCGCCGTTGTTTGTATTTGGGGGCCTGTGGCTGGGAGTGGCCGGCTGGCTCCTTTGAACCCACGATACGCAGGATGGTTCCCAGACCCAAGGTGGCACCAGTGCCAAGTCGGGCTGGTTTGATACTACCAAGTGCGTCCTGCAATCTGCCATCCAGAAGCGGGGCAGCTTAATTTTGTTTGCCAGGGAAACGGGCCGTGGGTTTTGTTTGGGGGCCTATGGCTGAGAGTGGCCGGCTGGCTCCTGAAAATCCACGCTAGGCAGCATGGTTCCCAGATGCAAGGTGGCACCAGTGCCAAGTCGGGCTGGTTTGATGGTGCAAAGTGGCTCCTGCAATCTGCCATCCAGAAGCGGGGCAGCTGATTTTTGTTTGCCAGAGAAAAATTCCGTGGATTGTTTTTGGGGGCATATTGCTGGGAGTGGCCGGCTGGCTCCTTAAAATGCTCGATACGCATGATGGTTCCCAGGTCCAAGGTGTCACCACTACCAAGTCGGCCTGCGGTTTTAGTATCAAGTTCATCCTGCAATTTGCCATCCAGAAGAGGGGCAGTTGAGTTTTGTTTGCCAGAGAAACGGGCCGAGGTTTCTGTTTGGGGACATATGGCTGAGAGTGGCCGGCTGGCCCCTGAATATCCACGATACACAGCATGGTTCCCAGATCCAAGGTGGCACCAGTGCCAAGTCGGGCTGGTTTGATAGTACCAAGTGTCTCCTGCAATCTGCCATCCAGAAGCGGGGCAGCTTACTTTTGTTTGCCAGAGAAATAGGCCTAGGTTTTTGTCTGGGGGCCTGTGGCTAGGAGTGGCCGGCTGGCTCCTAAGAATCCACGATACGCAGGATGTTTCCCAGACCCAAGGTGGCACCAGTGCCAAGTCGGGCTGGTTTGATAGTACCAAGTGGCTCCTGCAAACTCCATCAAAAAGTTGGCAGGCGTGTTTTGTTTTCCAGGGAACAGCGCCGTTGATTTTGTTTGGGGGCCTGTGGCTGGGAGTGGCCGGCTGGCTCCTTAGAATCCACGATACGCAGGATGGTTCCCAGACCCAAGGTGGCACCAGTGCCAAGTCGGGCTGGTTTGATTACACCAAGTGGCTCCTGCAATCTGCCATCCAGAAGTGAGGCAGCTAAGTTTTGTTTGCCAGAAAAAAGGGCCGTGGTTTTTGTTGGGGGCCTGTGGCTGGGAGTGGCCGGCTGGCTCCTTAGAATCCACCATACGCAGGATGGTTCCCAGACCCAAGGTGGCACCAGTGCCAAGTCGGGCTGGTTTGATAGTACCAAGTGGCTCCTGCAATCTGCCATCCAGAAGCGGTGCAGTTGAGTTTTGTTTGCCAGAGAAAAGGGCCGTGGGTTGTGTTTGGGGGCATATGGCTGGGAGTGGCCGGCTGTCTCATTAAAAAGATCGATACGCAGGATGGTTCCCAGACCCAAGGTGGCACCAGTGCCAAGTCGGGCTGTTTTTATAGTACCAAGTGCGTCCTGCAATTTGCCATCCAGAAGAGGGGCAGTGGAGTTTTGTTTGCCAGAGAAAAGCGCCGTTGTTTGTGTTTGGGAGCTTGTGGCTGGGAGTGGCCGACTGGCGCCGTAGAATCTGTGTTACGCAGCATGGTTCCCAGACCAGAGGTGGCACCAGTGCCAAGTTGGGCTGGTTTGATAGTACCAAGTGGCTCCTGCAATCTGCCATCCAGAAGCGGGGCAGCTTACTTTTGTTTGCCAGGGAAACGGGCCGAGGTTTGTGACTGGGGACCTATGGCTGGGAGTGACCGGCTGGCTCCTGAAAAGCTACGATAGGCAGGATGGTGACCAGACCCATGGTGGCACCAGTGCCAAGTTGGGCTGGTTTGATAGTACCAAGTGGCTCTGGCAATCTGCCATCAAAAAGTTGTCAGGCGAGTTTTGTTTTCCAGGGAAAAGCGCCGTTGTTTGTATTTGGGGGCCTGTGGCTGGGAGTGGCCGGCTGGCTCCTTTGAACCCACAATACGCAGGATGGTTCCCAGACCCAAGGTGGCACCAGTGCCAAGTCGGGCTGGTTTGATACTACCAAGTGCGTCCTGCAATCTGCCATCCAGAAGCGGGGCAGCTTAATTTTGTTTGCCAGGGAAACGGGCCGTGGGTTTTGTTTGGGGGCCTATGGCTGAGAGTGGCCGGCTGGCTCCTGAAAATCCACGCTAGGCAGCATGGTTCCCAGATGCAAGGTGGCACCAGTGCCAAGTCGGGCTGGTTTGATGGTGCAAAGTGGCTCCTGCAATCTGCCATCCAGAAGCGGGGCAGCTTACTTTTGTTTGCCAGAGAAATAGGCCTAGGTTTTTGTCTGGGGGCCTGTGGCTAGGAGTGGCCGGCTGGCTCCTAAGAATCCACGATACGCAGGATGTTTCCCAGACCCAAGGTGGCACCAGTGCCAAGTCGGGCTGGTTTGATAGTACCAAGTGGCTCCTGCAAACTCCATCAAAAAGTTGGCAGGCGTGTTTTGTTTTCCAGGGAACAGCGCCGTTGATTTTGTTTGGGGACCTGTGGCTGGGAGTGGCCGGCTGGCTCCTTAGAATCCACGATACGCAGGATGGTTCCCAGACCCAAGGTGGCACCAGTGCCAAGTCGGGCTGGTTTGATTACACCAAGTGGCTCCTGCAATCTGCCATCCAGAAGTGAGGCAGCTAAGTTTTGTTTGCCAGAAAAAAGGGCCGTGGTTTTTGTTGGGGGCCTGTGGCTGGGAGTGGCCGGCTGGCTCCTTAGAATCCACCATACGCAGGATGGTTCCCAGACCCAAGGTGGCACCAGTGCCAAGTCGGGCTGGTTTGATAGTCCCAAGTGGCTCCTGCAAACTGCCATCCAGAAGCGGGGCAGCTGAGTTTTGTTTGCCAGGGAAATGGGCCGTTGTTTGTGTTTGGGGGCCTGTGGCTGGGAGTGTTCGGCTGGTTCCTGAATATGTACGATACGCAGGATTGTTCCCAGACCCAAGGTGGCACCAGTGCCAAGTCGGGCTGGTTTGATGGTGCAAAGTGGCTCCTGCAATCTGCCATCCAGACGCGGGGCAGCGGATTTTTGTTTCCATGAGAAATGGTCCGTGGTTTGTTTTTGGGGGTATATGGCTGGGCCTGGCCGGCTGGCTCCTTAAAAAGCTCGATATGCAGGATGGTTCCCTGACACAAGGTGGCACCAGTGCAACGTCGGGCGGTTTTCGTAGTACAAAGTGCGTCCTAAAATTTGCCATCCAGAAGAGGGGCAGTTGAGTTTTGTTTGCCAGAGAAAAGGGCCGTGGTTTGTTTTTGGGGGCATATGGCTGAGAGTGGCTGGCTGGCCCCTGAAAATCCACGATACACAGGATGGTTCCCAGATCCAAGGTGGCACCTGTGCCAAGTCGGGCTGATTTGATAGTACTAAGTTACTCCTGCATTCTGCCATCCAGAAGCGGGGCAGCTTACTTTTGTTTGCCAGGGAAACGGGCCGAGGTTTGTGTTTGGGGGCCTATGGCTGAGAGTGACCGGCTGGCTCCTGAAAAGCTACAATAGGCAGGATGGTGACCAGACCCATGGTGGCACCAGTGCCAAGTTGGGCTGGTTTGATAGTACCAAGTGGTTCCTGCAATCTGCCATCCAGAAGCAGGGCAGCTGAGTTTTGTTTGCCAGAGAAAAGGGCCTTGGTTTGTGTTTGGGGGCATATGGCTGGGTGTGGCCAGCTGGCTCCTTAAAATGCACGATATGCAACATGGCTCCCAGACCCAAGGTGGCACCAGTGCCAAGTTGGGCTGGTTTGATAGTACCAAGTGGCTCCTGCAATCTTCCATGATCACGTGGAGAAATACTTTCTGGTTTCAGCCTCATGCTCTTTCTTCTCTCCCTCAACTTCTCTATCACCTCTCATCTGGTTCACATGCGCTGTCTTCAAGGTCCACAGGCTACTTTTCACAGAATCTTCTGGCCTGATGAAGTAAGAATGATGAATAGAACAGAGCTGGGATCTATTTTCCAGTTTGGATAAAATGCATTCTGCACACAAATCCAAGGAGAACGGGCTGCCCCGATGCCCAGAAAATCTTTCACTCCTGCTAGTGTTCTACGTCAACCGCAACTTAGTCTGAAAGAAAAGCTTTTTCTCTGAGAGCATCTGAGAGGTTTGCATGAAGCACTGATATCTGACATATGCAATTTTGAATAGGAGAGGAAAAAGAAAATGGCAAGGAGTTTTTAATTTTAGTGGTTTCAATTTTAATTTCCGTGCACTTTTTCAAAACTTGTCAGCTCAAATGCCCATCAACATCTTTTAGTCATCTGTAAGTCAGTATTCATATAAAATGTGCTTCAAATCCAAAGAATTTCAAATTTGCACTCCAAGCTTCTATGCCTAGATTTATGATTTCCTACACATATTAGATGAAAGGAAGGCCTTTTTTACTGTGGGAGTGCTGGAACACTGGAACAGGTTGCCCAGAGAAGTTGTGGGTGTCCCATCCCTGAAAGTATTCAAGGTCACCTTGGACGGGGCTTGGAGCAGCAACAAAGGAGAAGCTTGATGGTAGAGAAACAAAGTTGGACTATAGAAGAAACTCGGATTGAAGTATAGGATCAAGTTTTCTCTCAGCTCTTGGGGTAAATTCAAAGTTGTACAAAATGACATTTATCTGTGCTATTCACTACTGTAACAGAAAGTTTCATGAAAACTGTACAGAAGATAGTAAATTTTAAAAGAGATAAGAATTACAGCATAAAATCCATGGGATAGGTTACAACATGAGACACTCTCTAAGAGAAAATCTCTTTGTTTCAGCACTTCATCGGGGTAAGATTTCATGAAGTGCCAAAGAAGGCGGCAAAATATCATTCGGGACATTATTTACTGGAATTCAGCCTGGCCATTAGTAGGAACTGCCTTTGAACATATCATGTAGATATACCACACACACTTTCCCTTCACTGAAAAATTACTGTTTACAACAAATAAGCAATTGACGATCAAAATTGATTGAAAGCATCTTAAACATGTCAAGTATTTCATTGTAGATGATCTGTGATCCAAATGCTTCTTCCACCTTCGAGAGGGACAGAAGAATTCTTCCATATCATGATGGTTTAAAATTGTATCAACCAATGTTTTCTGCTGAAAAGATATCATCTATTTTTTTCTATTTTTGGAAGAAAATATTCCTAGACATACAACAGGTGAGAACTAAGTAATTTTAAAGAAACAAATGAAATGAAAATATTCTGTAAATAGAATGAAATGAAAAGCTGTGTTTTAAATAGGAGCTAAATATTAAACAGAATTTTTGTACCAGGCATTTGAATTACTGCACCAGCTCTTTTGCCCATCAAGAGAGGCATTTAGCATTTCAGTCTTTTCCAAGGTGTTCATGATCTGCTATGCTGATCTCTGTGTGTGCCTAGGTGTGTGTGGAGGGGGGGGCATATGAAGGGGAGTGTGTATGTTTGCTTTACAATTGTTGTGGCAGATTCATGCCTCAGCTCCACATTTTGTTTTAAAAAGGTCACACCGAGTGGATATGAAGTTTACTATCAACAAGAGATCGATTCCCAAATCATCCATTTGACTCTCCCTTATAAATCATGTGCTTTGTTGCATATTTTATCAAATATACTTTCAAGCCAGATGGAGGAAGGAGGATGTGGGAATCCCTCCACCATCTTGCAACTTTTATGTAAGTAGGTTTTCAAGAAAATCATCATTTCTCTTTTAAATATGTCTGGAACAGGCATGATGGTAGTGTCAACCTGTTGGAGTTTTTGTTGCTGGAAGAAGTTGTACAAAAGGATTGGTTTTTACATTGACCAGTTACTGAATCAAGCGCAGGAATACATTGGAAATTTAGCTGGGGGTTCCTTTTCCCAGCAGACTACTTCTAGAACGAGCTTGTACACTGAAGCTGACTCTTTTGCTCTCTTTTTGTTTCTTTCCTATTTTCTTGGCTTCTTTGCCACTATCTAGACAATTTTGGAACTTTGTTCCCAACTAAAATGGTTTCAATAGTCTGATTGTGATCATACATTTTTACAAGGAATTTTTAAAATCTTTCCTCGAGTCCAGAAAGTCAAGGACTTAGATCTTTTTCTTCCCTTATCAATATTGCCATGAAATTGATAAATAAAGACCAACTCTTTATTTTTGTTTTTAACCCACGTAGATAATTCCCATCCATTAATCCATTTTGTGGACCAATAGCTGCCATTCTGATGGAAGCTGTCACTTCTTAACAATAGGCATTCTGTGACTATGTTGACTGCACTTTGGGTGAAGATCCTAACTGGTCTTAGATATACATAGGGAGAAATTTGCTCAGCCAGTGTCAGTCTTAAGCATGCGTATCAGAAGATCTTTCTAGAGCTGGGAATTTTCCCATGAAAGGGATTCAGTTAGGGAAGAGACACTTGTGCCAGAGTTTTACATTCTTCTTGAACACTGCTTAAGGAACTTAGATGCCATGTCCATTTGGATCTCTGTCTGCACAGAACTTTGTCATGCCAGCGCTTTGAAATGCATCTTGAAGAGAATTCACTAGCACAGAATGAAAGAGAGTGGAAGGGGTTGGTGGGGCTAACCAGGCCCAACCCCCCTGCCTAAACCAGGATACCTAGAGCCTCTTGCCCAGGATTCTATCTGGGTGTACTTTTAATGTCTTCAAAGATCCAGGCTCCACAATCTTTCTGGGCAGTCTGTGCCGTGGTTCAGTCACCCTGACAGTAAAGAAACATTTACTGATGTTCAAAGGCAATCTCCTGTATTTCAGTGTGTGCCCACTGCCTCTTGTCTTTTCCCTCAGCATCACTGAAAAGACACTGATTCCCTCCCCTTTGCACTATTGCTTCCATATGTATGTGTGATGCCATGTAGAGGTATGTCAAAAACCTCCCTGAAGCCCAGGCAGATAATATTCCCTTCATCTACCAGTCAAGTTGATTCATCAGAGGAGTTTAAAGTGATGTTCAGCATGAAATTCCCCTGAAAAATCATGCTAACTACATTATTTGGTCATCTGTCATGTGCCTGGCAAGGATTTCCAGGAAGAGCTGCTTCATCAACTTCCTGGGGATAAAAAGAGGCTGGCTGGTTTGTACTATGGCGAGTCCTCTTAATTGCCTTTTTTGAAGATGGGTGTCATTTGCTAACATCCACTCTTTAGCTCCTCTTCTCATCTACACCTCGGCAAAAAGCTTTTCCACTATGTCTGGCTAGGAAAAACTGTGCCAGCACAGAAAACATCTCCCATCGTGTTCTAGAAGTTGCACGGATGTCTGCCAAGTGTTTGGCAGGAAGAAAAGAAAAGTTGTCCAAAACAGCTTCCAATCGAATGTTCCTGTGATTGGAAAAGTCAGGAGAGTGCAAAGGTACTGTTTTCTATCAGTTGGCAAGGTGCGCACACAATCCCAGTGTTGTACAGCTTGCTTCTTCACCTTCCCGAAGCTGCCGCTCTCGCCGGCTGCCGGAGCCCAAGAAGCGGCTTCTTCGCGCAAAGACGATTGTGCCGCTCACAGTGCTCTCCTTAGCGCGGCTTCTGCCGAAAGACGCCCGGCAGCGGCTCTTACCTCCGGAGAGCATCCTACCTTCGTCTTTAGCTCCTCTTCTCATCTACACCTCGGCAAAACGCTTTTCCACTATGTCTGGCTAGGAAAAACTGTGCCAGCACAGAAAACATCTCCCATCGTGTTCTCGAAGTTGCACGGATGTCTGCCAAGTGTTTGGCAGGAAGAAAAGAAAAGTTGTCCAAAACAGCTTCCAATCGAATGTTCATGTGATTGGAAAAGTCAGGAGAGTGCAAAGGTACTGTTTTCTATCAGTTGGCAAGGTGCGCACACAATCCCAGTGTTGTACAGCTTGCTTCTTCACCTTCCCGAAGCTGCCGCTCTCGCCGGCTGCCGGAGCCCAAGAAGCGGCTTCTTCGCGCAAAGACGATTGTGCCGCTCACAGTGCTCTCCTTAGCGCGGCTTCTGCCGAAAGACGCCCGGCAGCGGCTCTTACCTCCGGAGAGCATCCTACCTTCGTCTTTCGCGTCTTTTGTAGTCTACATCTTAGCAAAACGCTTCTCCACTATGTCTGGCTAGGAAAAACTGTGCCAGCACAGAAAACATCTCCCATCGTGTTCTAGAAGTTGCACGGATGTCTGCCAAGTGTTTGGCAGGAAGAAAAGAAAAGTTGTCCAAAACAGCTTCCAATCGAATGTTCCTGTGATTGGAAAAGTCAGGAGAGTGCAAAGGTACTGTTTTCTATCAGTTGGCAAGGTGCGCACACAATCCCAGTGTTGTACAGCTTGCTTCTTCACCTTCCCGAAGCTGCCGCTCTCGCCGGCTGCCGGAGCCCAAGAAGCGGCTTCTTCGCGCAAAGACGATTGTGCCGCTCACAGGGCTCTCCTTAGCGCGGCTTCTGCCGAAAGACGCCCGGCAGCGGCTCTTACCTCCGGAGAGCATCCTACCTTCGTCTTTCGCGTCTTATGTAGTCTACACCTCGGCAAAAAACTTTTCCACTATGTCTGGCTAGGAAAAACTGTGCCAGCACAGAAAACATCTCCCATCGTGTTCTAGAAGTTGCACGGATGTCTGCCAAGTGTTTGGCAGGAAGAAAAGAAAAGTTGTCCAAAACAGCTTCCAATCGAATGTTCCTGTGATTGGAAAAGTCAGGAGAGTGCAAAGGTACTGTTTTCTATCAGTTGGCAAGGTGCGCACACAATCCCAGTGTTGTACAGCTTGCTTCTTCACCTTCCCGAAGCTGCCGCTCTCGCCGGCTGCCGGAGCCCAAGAAGCGGCTTCTTCGCGCAAAGACGATTGTGCCGCTCACAGTGCTCTCCTTAGCGCGGCTTCTGCCGAAAGACGCCCGGCAGCGGCTCTTACCTCCGGAGAGCATCCTACCTTCGTCTTTCGCGTCTTTTGTAGTCTACATCTTAGCAAAACGCTTTTCCACTATGTCTGGCTAGGAAAAACTGTGCCAGCACAGAAAACATCTCCCATCGTGTTCTAGAAGTTGCACGGATGTCTGCCAAGTGTTTGGCAGGAAGAAAAGAAAAGTTGTCCAAAACAGCTTCCAATCGAATGTTCCTGTGATTGGAAAAGTCAGGAGAGTGCAAAGGTACTGTTTTCTATCAGTTGGCAAGGTGCGCACACAATCCAGTGTTGTACAGCTTGCTTCTTCACCTTCCCGAAGCTGCCGCTCTCGCCGGCTGCCGGAGCCCAAGAAGCGGCTTCTTCGCGCAAAGACGATTGTGCCGCTCACAGTGCTCTCCTTAGCGCGGCTTCTGCCGAAAGACGCCCGGCAGCGGCTCTTACCTCCGGAGAGCATCCTACCTTCGTCTTTCGCGTCTTTTGTAGTCTACATCTTAGCAAAACGCTTTTCCACTATGTCTGGCTAGGAAAAACTGTGCCAGCACAGAAAACATCTCCCATCGTGTTCTAGAAGTTGCACGGATGTCTGCCAAGTGTTTGGCAGGAAGAAAAGAAAAGTTGTCCAAAACAGCTTCCAATCGAATGTTCCTGTGATTGGAAAAGTCAGGAGAGTGCAAAGGTACTGTTTTCTATCAGTTGGCAAGGTGCACACACAATCCCAGTGTTGTACAGCTTGCTTCTTCACCTTCCCGAAGCTGCCGCTCTCGCCGGCTCCCGGAGCCCAAGAAGCGGCTTCTTCGCGCAAAGACGATTGTGCCGCTCACAGTGCTCCCCTTAGCGCGGCTTCTGCCGAAAGAAGGCAGCGGCTCTTACCTCCTGAGAGTGGCAGCTTCGGGAAGGTGAAGAAGCAAGCTGTACAACACTGGGATTGTGTGCGCACCTTGCCAACTGATAGAAAACAGTACCTTTGCACTCTCCTGACTCTTCCAATCACAGGAACATTCGATTGGAAGCTGTTTTGGACAACTTTTCTTTTCTTCCTGCCAAACACTTGGCAGACATCCGTGCAACTTCTAGAAAACGATGGGAGATGTTTTCTGGGCTGGCACGGTTTTTCCTAGCCAGACATAGTGGAAAAGCGTTTTGCTAAGATGTAGACTACATAAGACGCGAAAGACGAAGGTAGGATGCTCTCCGGAGTTAAGAGCCGCTGCCGGGCGTCTTTCGGCAGAAGCCGCGCTAAGGGGAGCCCTGTGAGCGGCACAATCGTCTTTGCGCGAAGAAGCCGCTTCTTGGGCTCCGGCAGCCGGCGAGAGCGGCAGCTTCGGGAAGGTGAAGAAGCAAGCTGTACAACACTGGGATTGTGTGCGCACCTTGCCAACTGATAGAAAACAGTACCTTTGCACTCTCCTGACTTTTCCAATCACAGGAACATTCGATTGGAAGCTGTTTTGGACAACTTTTCTTTTCTTCCTGCCAAACACTTGGCAGACATCCGTGCAACTTCTAGAACACGATGGGAGATGTTTTCTGTGCTGGCACAGTTTTTCCTAGCCAGACATAGTGGAAAAGCGTTTTGCTAAGATGTAGACTACAAAAGATGCGAAAGACGAAGGTAGGATGCTCTCCGGAGGTAAGAGCCGCTGCCGGGCGTCTTTCGGCAGAAGCCGCGCTAAGGAGAGCACTGTGAGCGGCACAATCGTCTTTGCGCGAAGAAGCCGCTTCTTGGGCTCCGGCAGCCGGCGAGAGCGGCAGCTTCGGGAAGGTGAAGAAGCAAGCTGTACAACACTGGGATTGTGTGCGCACCTTGCCAACTGATAGAAAACAGTACCTTTGCACTCTCCTGACTTTTCCAATCACAGGAACATTCGATTGGAAGCTGTTTTGGACAACTTTTCTTTTCTTCCTGCCAAACACTTGGCAGACATCCGTGCAACTTCGAGAACACGATGGGAGATGTTTTCTGTGCTGGCACAGTTTTTCCTAGCCAGACATAGTGGAAAAGCGTTTTGCCGAGGTGTAGATGAGAAGAGGAGCTAAAGACGAAGGTAGGATGCTCTCCGGAGGTAAGAGCCGCTGCCGGGCGTCTTTCGGCAGAAGCCGCGCTAAGGAGAGCACTGTGAGCGGCACAATCGTCTTTGCGCGAAGAAGCCGCTTCTTGGGCTCCGGCAGCCGGCGAGAGCGGCAGCTTCGGGAAGGTGAAGAAGCAAGCTGTACAACACTGGGATTGTGTGCGCACCTTGCCAACTGATAGAAAACAGTACCTTTGCACTCTCCTGACTTTTCCAATCACAGGAACATTCGATTGGAAGCTGTTTTGGACAACTTTTCTTTTCTTCCTGCCAAACACTTGGCAGACATCCGTGCAACTTCTAGAACACGATGGGAGATGTTTTCTGTGCTGGCACAGTTTTTCCTAGCCAGACATAGTGGAAAAGCTTTTTGCCGAGGTGTAGATGAGAAGAGGAGCTAAAGAGTGGATGTTAGCAAATGACACCCATCTTCAAAAAAGGCAATTAAGAGGACTCGCCATAGTACAAACCAGCCAGCCTCTTTTTTATCCCCAGGAAGTTGATGAAGCAGCTCTTCCTGGAAATCCTTGCCAGGCACATGACAGATGACCAAATAATGTAGTTAGCATGATTTTTCAGGGGAATTTCATGCTGAACATCACTTTAAACTCCTCTGATGAATCAACTTGACTGGTAGATGAAGGGAATATTATCTGCCTGGGCTTCAGGGAGGTTTTTGACATACCTCTACATGGCATCACACATACATATGGAAGCAATAGTGCAAAGGGGAGGGAATCAGTGTCTTTTCAGTGATGCTGAGGGAAAAGACAAGAGGCAGTGGGCACACACTGAAATACAGGAGATTGCCTTTGAACATCAGTAAATGTTTCTTTACTGTCAGAGTGACTGAACCACGGCACAGACTGCCCAGAAAGATTGTGGAGCCTGGATCTTTGAAGACATTAAAAGTACACCCAGATAGAATCCTGGGCAAGAGGCTCTAGGTATCCTGGTTTAGGCAGGGGGGTTGGGCCTGGTTAGCCCCACCAACCCCTTCCACTCTCTTTCATTCTGTGCTAGTGAATTCTCTTCAAGATGCATTTCAAAGCGCTGGCATGACAAAGTTCTGTGCAGACAGAGATCCAAATGGACATGGCATCTAAGTTCCTTAAGCAGTGTTCAAGAAGAATGTAAAACTCTGGCACAAGTGTCTCTTCCCTAACTGAATCCCTTTCATGGGAAAATTCCCAGCTCTAGAAAGATCTTCTGATACGCATGCTTAAGACTGACACTGGCTGAGCAAATTTCTCCCTATGTATATCTAAGACCAGTTAGGATCTTCACCCAAAGTGCAGTCAACATAGTCACAGAATGCCTATTGTTAAGAAGTGACAGCTTCCATCAGAATGGCAGCTATTGGTCCACAAAATGGATTAATGGATGGGAATTATCTACGTGGGTTAAAAACAAAAATAAAGAGTTGGTCTTTATTTATCAATTTCATGGCAATATTGATAAGGGAAGAAAAAGATCTAAGTCCTTGACTTTCTGGACTCGAGGAAAGATTTTAAAAATTCCTTGTAAAAATGTATGATCACAATCAGACTATTGAAACCATTTTAGTTGGGAACAAAGTTCCAAAATTGTCTAGATAGTGGCAAAGAAGCCAAGAAAATAGGAAAGAAACAAAAGAGAGCAAAAGAGTCAGCTTCAGTGTACAAGCTCGTTCTAGAAGTAGTCTGCTGGGAAAAGGAACCCCCAGCTAAATTTCCAATGTATTCCTGCGCTTGATTCAGTAACTGGTCAATGTAAAAACCAATCCTTTTGTACAACTTCTTCCAGCAACAAAAACTCCAACAGGTTGACACTACCATCATGCCTGTTCCAGACATATTTAAAAGAGAAATGATGATTTTCTTGAAAACCTACTTACATAAAAGTTGCAAGATGGTGGAGGGATTCCCACATCCTCCTTCCTCCATCTGGCTTGAAAGTATATTTGATAAAATATGCAACAAAGCACATGATTTATAAGGGAGAGTCAAATGGATGATTTGGGAATCGATCTCTTGTTGATAGTAAACTTCATATCCACTCGGTGTGACCTTTTTAAAACAAAATGTGGAGCTGAGGCATGAATCTGCCACAACAATTGTAAAGCAAACATACACACTCCCCTTCATATGCCCCCCCCTCCACACACACCTAGGCACACACAGAGATCAGCATAGCAGATCATGAACACCTTGGAAAAGACTGAAATGCTAAATGCCTCTCTTGATGGGCAAAAGAGCTGGTGCAGTAATTCAAATGCCTGGTACAAAAATTCTGTTTAATATTTAGCTCCTATTTAAAACACAGCTTTTCATTTCATTCTATTTACAGAATATTTTCATTTCATTTGTTTCTTTAAAATTACTTAGTTCTCACCTGTTGTATGTCTAGGAATATTTTCTTCCAAAAATAGAAAAAAATAGATGATATCTTTTCAGCAGAAAACATTGGTTGATACAATTTTAAACCATCATGATATGGAAGAATTCTTCTGTCCCTCTCGAAGGTGGAAGAAGCATTTGGATCACAGATCATCTACAATGAAATACTTGACATGTTTAAGATGCTTTCAATCAATTTTGATCGTCAATTGCTTATTTGTTGTAAACAGTAATTTTTCAGTGAAGGGAAAGTGTGTGTGGTATATCTACATGATATGTTCAAAGGCAGTTCCTACTAATGGCCAGGCTGAATTCCAGTAAATAATGTCCCGAATGATATTTTGCCGCCTTCTTTGGCACTTCATGAAATCTTACCCCGATGAAGTGCTGAAACAAAGAGATTTTCTCTTAGAGAGTGTCTCATGTTGTAACCTATCCCATGGATTTTATGCTGTAATTCTTATCTCTTTTAAAATTTACTATCTTCTGTACAGTTTTCATGAAACTTTCTGTTACAGTAGTGAATAGCACAGATAAATGTCATTTTGTACAACTTTGAATTTACCCCAAGAGCTGAGAGAAAACTTGATCCTATACTTCAATCCGAGTTTCTTCTATAGTCCGACTTTGTTTCTCTACCATCAAGCTTCTCCTTTGTTGCTGCTCCAAGCCCCGTCCAAGGTGACCTTGAATACTTTCAGGGATGGGACACCCACAACTTCTCTGGGCAACCTGTTCCAGTGTTCCAGCACTCCCACAGTAAAAAAGGCCTTCCTTTCATCTAATATGTGTAGGAAATCATAAATCTAGGCATAGAAGCTTGGAGTGCAAATTTGAAATTCTTTGGATTTGAAGCACATTTTATATGAATACTGACTTACAGATGACTAAAAGATGTTGATGGGCATTTGAGCTGACAAGTTTTGAAAAAGTGCACGGAAATTAAAATTGAAACCACTAAAATTAAAAACTCCTTGCCATTTTCTTTTTCCTCTCCTATTCAAAATTGCATATGTCAGATATCAGTGCTTCATGCAAACCTCTCAGATGCTCTCAGAGAAAAAGCTTTTCTTTCAGACTAAGTTGCGGTTGACGTAGAACACTAGCAGGAGTGAAAGATTTTCTGGGCATCGGGGCAGCCCGTTCTCCTTGGATTTGTGTGCAGAATGCATTTTATCCAAACTGGAAAATAGATCCCAGCTCTGTTCTATTCATCATTCTTACTTCATCAGGCCAGAAGATTCTGTGAAAAGTAGCCTGTGGACCTTGAAGATAGCGCATGTGAACCAGATGAGAGGTGATAGAGAAGTTGAGGGAGAGAAGAAAGAGCATGAGGCTGAAACCAGAAAGTATTTCTCCACGTGATCATGGAAGATTGCAGGAGCCACTTGGTACTATCAAACCAGCCCAACTTGGCACTGGTGCCACCTTGGGTCTGGGAGCCATGTTGCATATCGTGCATTTTAAGGAGCCAGCTGGCCACACCCAGCCATATGCCCCCAAACACAAACCAAGGCCCTTTTCTCTGGCAAACAAAACTCAGCTGCCCTGCTTCTGGATGGCAGATTGCAGGAACCACTTGGTACTATCAAACCAGCCCAACTTGGCACTGGTGCCACCATGGGTCTGGTCACCATCCTGCCTATTGTAGCTTTTCAGGAGCCAGCCGGTCACTCTCAGCCATAGGCCCCCAAACACAAACCTCGGCCCGTTTCCCTGGCAAACAAAAGTAAGCTGCCCCGCTTCTGGATGGCAGATTGCAGGAGCTACTTAGTACTATCAAATCAGCCCGACTTGGCACAGGTGCCACCTTGGATCTGGGAACCATCCTGTGTATCGTGGATTTTCAGGGGCCAGCCAGCCACTCTCAGCCATATGCCCCCAAAAACAAACCACGGCCCTTTTCTCTGGCAAACAAAACTCAACTGCCCCTCTTCTGGATGGCAAATTTTAGGACGCACTTTGTACTACGAAAACCGCCCGACGTTGCACTGGTGCCACCTTGTGTCAGGGAACCATCCTGCATATCGAGCTTTTTAAGGAGCCAGCCGGCCAGGCCCAGCCATATACCCCCAAAAACAAACCACGGACCATTTCTCATGGAAAAAAAAATCCGCTGCCCCGCGTCTGGATGGCAGATTGCAGGAGCCACTTTGCACCATCAAACCAGCCCGACTTGGCACTGGTGCCACCTTGGGTCTGGGAACAATCCTGCGTATCGTACATATTCAGGAACCAGCCGAACACTCCCAGCCACAGGCCCCCAAACACAAACAACGGCCCATTTCCCTGGCAAACAAAACTCAGCTGCCCCGCTTCTGGATGGCAGTTTGCAGGAGCCACTTGGGACTATCAAACCAGCCCGACTTGGCACTGGTGCCACCTTGGGTCTGGGAACCATCCTGCGTATGGTGGATTCTAAGGAGCCAGTCGGCCACTCCCAGCCACAGGCCCCCAACAAAAACCACGGCCCTTTTTTCTGGCAAACAAAACTTAGCTGCCTCACTTCTGGATGGCAGATTGCAGGAGCCACTTGGTGTAATCAAACCAGCCCGACTTGGCACTGGTGCCACCTTGGGTCTGGGAACCATCCTGCGTATCGTGGATTCTTAGGAGCCAGCCGGCCACTCCTAGCCACAGGCCCCCAGACAAAAACCTAGGCCTATTTCTCTGGCAAACAAAAGTAAGCTGCCCCGCTTCTGGATGGCAGATTGCAGGAGACACTTGGTACTATCAAACCAGCCCAACTTGGCACTGGTGCCACCTTGGATCTGGGAACCATGCTGTGTATCGTGGATATTCAGGGGCCAGCCGGCCACTCTCAGCCATATGTCCCCAAACAGAAACCTCGGCCCGTTTCTCTGGCAAACAAAACTCAACTGCCCCTCTTCTGGATGGCAAATTGCAGGATGAACTTGATACTAAAACCGCAGGCCGACTTGGTAGTGGTGACACCTTGGGCCTGGGAACCATCATGCGTATCGAGCATTTTAAGGAGCCAGCCGGCCACTCCCAGCAATATGCCCCCAAAAACAATCCACGGAATTTTTCTCTGGCAAACAAAAATCAGCTGCCCCGCTTCTGGATGGCAGATTGCAGGAGCCACTTTGCACCATCAAACCAGCCCGACTTGGCACTGGTGCCACCTTGCATCTGGGAACCATGCTGCCTAGCGTGGATTTTCAGGAGCCAGCCGGCCACTCTCAGCCATAGGCCCCCAAACAAAACCCACGGCCCGTTTCCCTGGCAAACAAAATTAAGCTGCCCCGCTTCTGGATGGCAGATTGCAGGACGCACTTGGTAGTATCAAACCAGCCCGACTTGGCACTGGTGCCACCTTGGGTCTGGGAACCATCCTGCGTATTGTGGGTTCAAAGGAGCCAGCCGGCCACTCCCAGCCACAGGTCCCCAAATACAAACAACGGCGCTTTTCCCTGGAAAACAAAACTCGCCTGACAACTTTTTGATGGCAGATTGCCAGAGCCACTTGGTACTATCAAACCAGCCCAACTTGGCACTGGTGCCACCATGGGTCTGGTCACCATCCTGCCTATCGTAGCTTTTCAGGAGCCAGCCGGTCACTCCCAGCCATAGGTCCCCAGTCACAAACCTCGGCCCGTTTCCCTGGCAAACAAAAGTAAGCTGCCCCGCTTCTGGATGGCAGATTGCAGGAGCCACTTGGTACTATCAAACCAGCCCAACTTGGCACTGGTGCCACCTCTGGTCTGGGAACCATGCTGCGTAACACAGATTCTACGGCGCCAGTCGGCCACTCCCAGCCACAAGCTCCCAAACACAAACAACGGCGCTATTCTCTGGCAAACAAAACTCCACTGCCCCTCTTCTGGATGGCAAATTGCAGGACGCACTTGGTACTATAAAAACAGCCCGACTTGGCACTGGTGCCACCTTGGGTCTGGGAACCATCCTGCGTATCGATCTTTTTAATGAGACAGCCGGCCACTCCCAGCCATATGCCCCCAAACACAACCCACGGCCCTTTTCTCTGGCAAACAAAACTCAACTGCACCGCTTCTGGATGGCAGATTGCAGGAGCCACTTGGTACTATCAAACCAGCCCGACTTGGCACTGGTGCCACCTTGGGTCTGGGAACCATCCTGCGTATGGTGGATTCTAAGGAGCCAGCCGGCCACTCCCAGCCACAGGCCCCCAACAAAAACCACGGCCCTTTTTTCTGGCAAACAAAACTTAGCTGCCTCACTTCTGGATGGCAGATTGCAGGAGCCACTTGGTGTAATCAAACCAGCCCGACTTGGCACTGGTGCCACCTTGGGTCTGGGAACCATCCTGCGTATCGTGGATTCTAAGGAGCCAGCCGGCCACTCCCAGCCACAGGCCCCCAAACAAAATCAACGGCGCTGTTCCCTGGAAAACAAAACACGCCTGCCAACTTTTTGATGGAGTTTGCAGGAGCCACTTGGTACTATCAAACCAGCCCGACTTGGCACTGGTGCCACCTTGGGTCTGGGAAACATCCTGCGTATCGTGGATTCTTAGGAGCCAGCCGGCCACTCCTAGCCACAGGCCCCCAGACAAAAACCTAGGCCTATTTCTCTGGCAAACAAAAGTAAGCTGCCCCGCTTCTGGATGGCAGATTGCAGGAGACACTTGGTACTATCAAACCAGCCCAACTTGGCACTGGTGCCACCTTGGATCTGGGAACCATGCTGTGTATCGTGGATATTCAGGGGCCAGCCGGCCACTCTCAGCCATATGTCCCCAAACAGAAACCTCGGCCCGTTTCTCTGGCAAACAAAACTCAACTGCCCCTCTTCTGGATGGCAAATTGCAGGATGAACTTGATACTAAAACCGCAGGCCGACTTGGTAGTGGTGACACCTTGGACCTGGGAACCATCATGCGTATCGAGCATTTTAAGGAGCCAGCCGGCCACTCCCAGCAATATGCCCCCAAAAACAATCCACGGAATTTTTCTCTGGCAAACAAAAATCAGCTGCCCCGCTTCTGGATGGCAGATTGCAGGAGCCACTTTGCACCATCAAACCAGCCCGACTTGGCACTGGTGCCACCTTGCATCTGGGAACCATGCTGCCTAGCGTGGATTTTCAGGAGCCAGCCGGCCACTCTCAGCCATAGGCCCCCAAACAAAACCCACGGCCCGTTTCCCTGGCAAACAAAATTAAGCTGCCCCGCTTCTGGATGGCAGATTGCAGGACGCACTTGGTAGTATCAAACCAGCCCGACTTGGCACTGGTGCCACCTTGGGTCTGGGAACCATCCTGCGTATCGTGGGTTCAAAGGAGCCAGCCGGCCACTCCCAGCCACAGGCCCCCAAACACAAACAACGGCGCTTTTCCCTGGAAAACAAAACTCGCCTGACAACTTTTTGATGGCAGATTGCAGGAGACACTTGGTACTATCAAACCAGCCCAACTTGGCACTGGTGCCACCATGGGTCTGGTCACCATCCTGCCTATCGTAGCTTTTCAGGAGCCAGCCGGTCACTCCCAGCCATAGGTCCCCAGTCACAAACCTCGGCCCGTTTCCCTGGCAAACAAAAGTAAGCTGCCCCACTTCTGGATGGCAGATTGCAGGAGCCACTTGGTACTATCAAACCAGCCGAACTTGGCACTGGTGCCACCTCTGGTCTGGGAACCATGCTGCGTAACACAGATTCTAAGGCGCCAGTCGGCCACTCCCAGCCACAAGCCCCCAAACACAAACAACGGCGCTATTCTCTGGCAAACAAAACTCCACTGCCCCTCTTCTGGATGGCAAATTGCAGGACGCACTTGGTACTATAAAAACAGCCCGACTTGGCACTGGTGCCACCTTGGGTCTGGGAACCATCCTGCGTATCGATCTTTTTAATGAGACAGCCGGCCACTCCCAGCCATATGCCCCCAAACACAACCCACGGCCCTTTTCTCTGGCAAACAAAACTCAACTGCACCGCTTCTGGATGGCAGATTGCAGGAGCCACTTGGTACTATCAAACCAGCCCGACTTGGCACTAGTGCCACCTTGGGTCTGGGAACCATCCAGCCTATCGTGGATTTTAAGGAGCCAGCCGGCTACTCCCAGCCACAGGCCCCCAACAAAAACCACGGCCCTTTTTTCTGGCAAACAAAACTTAGCTGCCTCACTTCTGGATGGCAGATTGCAGGAGCCACTTGGTGTAATCAAACCAGCCCGACTTGGCACTGGTGCCACCTTGGGTCTGGGAACCATCCTGCGTATCGTGGATTCTAAGGAGCCAGCCGGCCACTCCCAGCCACAGGTCCCCAAACAAAATCAACGGCGCTGTTCCCTGGAAAACAAAACACGTCTGCCAACATTTTGATGGAGTTTGCAGGAGCCACTTGGTACTATCAAACCAGCCCGACTTGGCACTGGTGCCACCTTGGGTCTGGGAAACATCCTGCGTATCGTGGATTCTAAGGAGCCAGCCGGCCACTCCTAGCCACAGGCCCCCAGACAAAAACCTAGGCCTATTTCTCTGGCAAACAAAAGTAAGCTGCCCCGCTTCTGGATGGCAGATTGCAGGAGCCACTTGGTACTATCAAACCAGCCCAACTTGGCACTGGTGCCACCTTGGATCTGGGAACCATGCTGTGTATCGTGGATATTCAGGGGCCAGCCGGCCACTCTCAGCCATATGTCCCCAAACAGAAACCTCGGCCCGTTTCTCTGGCAAACAAAACTCAACTGCCCCTCTTCTGGATGGCAAATTGCAGGATGAACTTGATACTAAAACCGCAGGCCGACTTGGTAGTGGTGACACCTTGGGCCTGGGAACCATCATGCGTATCGAGCATTTTAAGGAGCCAGCCGGCCACTCCCAGCAATATGCCCCCAAAAACAATCCACGGAATTTTTCTCTGGCAAACAAAAATCAGCTGCCCCGCTTCTGGATGGCAGATTGCAGGAGCCACTTTGCACCATCAAACCAGCCCGACTTGGCACTGGTGCCACCTTGCATCTGGGAACCATGCTGCCTAGCGTGGATTTTCAGGAGCCAGCCGGCCACTCTCAGCCATAGGCCCCCATACAAAACCCACGGCCCCTTTCCCTGGCAAACAAAATTAAGCTGCCTCGCTTCTGGATGGCAGATTGCAGGACACACTTGGTAGTATCAAACCAGCCCGACTTGGCACTGGTGCCACCTTGGGTCTGGGAACCATGCTGCGTATCATGGATTTTCAGGAGCCAGCCGTCCACTGCCAGCCACAGGCCCCGAAACACAAACAACAGCCTTTTTCTCTGGCAAACAAAATTCAGCTGCCCCGCTTCTGGATGGCAGATTGCAGGAACCACTTGGTACTAACAACCCAGCCCGACTTGGCACTGGTGCCACCTTGGGTCTGGGAACCATCCTGCGTATCGTGGATTCTAAGGAGCCAGCTGGCCACTCCCAGCCACAGGCCCCAAAACACACACAACGGTGCTTTTCCCTGGAAAACAAAACTCGCCTGCCAAACATTTGATGGCAGATTGCAGGAGCCACTTGGTACTATCAAACCAGCCCAACTTGGCACTGGTGCCACCATGGGTCTGGTCACCATCCTGCCTATCGTAGCTTTTCAGGTGCCAGCCAGCCACCCCCAGCCAGAGGCCCCTAGACAAATATTTCGGCCCGTTTCCCTGGCAAACAAAAGTAAGCTACCCCGCTTCTGGATGGCAGATTGCAGGAGCCACTTTGCACCATCAAACCAGCCCAACTTGGCACTGGTGCCACCTCTGGTCTGGGAACCATCCTGCGTATCGTGGGTTCTAAGGAGCCAGCTCGCCACTCCCAGCCACAGGCCCCCAAACACAAACAACGGCGCTTTTCCCTGGAAAACAAAACTCGCCTGCCAACTTTTTGATGGCAGATTGCCGGAGCCACTTGGTACTATCAAACCAGCCCAACTTGGCACTGGTGCCACCATGGGTCTGGTCACCATCCTGCCTATCGTAGCTTTTCAGGAGCCAGCCGGTCACTCCCAGCCATAGGCCACCAGACAAAAACCTCGGCCCGTTTCCCTGGCAAACAAAAGTAAGCTGCCCCGCTTCGGCATGGCAGATTGCAGGAGCTATTTAGTACTATCAAACCAGCCCGACTTGGCACTGGTGACACCTCTGGTCTGGGAACCATCCTGCCTATCGTGGATTTTCAGGGGCCAGCCGGCCACTCTCAGCCATATGCCCCCAAAAACAAACCACGGCCCTTTTCTCTGGCAAACAAAACTCAACTGCCCCTCTTCTGGATGGCAAATTTTAGGACGCACTTTGTACTACGAAAACCGCCCGACGTGGCACTGGTGCCACCTTGTGTCAGGGAACCATCCTGCATATCGAGCTTTTTAAGGAGCCAGCCGGCCACGCCCAGCCATATACCCCCAAAAACAAACCACGGACCATTTCTCATGGAAACAAAAATCCGCTGCCCCGCGTCTGGATGGCAGATTGCAGGAGCCACTTTGCACCATCAAACCAGCCCGACTTGGCACTGGTGCCACCTTGGGTCTGGGAACAATCCTGCATATCGTGGATTCTAAGGAGCCAGCCGGCCACTCCCAGCCACAGGCCCCCAAACACAAACAACGGCGCTTTTCCCTGGAAAACAAAACTCGCCTGCCAGCTTTTTGATGGCAGATTGCAGGAGCCACTTGGTACTATCAAATCATCCCAACTTGGCACTGGTGCCACTATGGGTCTGGGAACCATCCTGCCTATTGTAGCATTTCAGGAGCCAGCCGGTCACTCCCAGCCATAGGCCCCCAGACACAAACCTCGGACCGTTTCCCTGGCAAACAAAATTAAGCTGCCCCGATTCTGGATGGCAGATTGCAGGAGCCACTTGGTGCTATCAAACCAGCCCGACTTGGCACTGGTGCCACCTTGGGTCTGCGAACCATCCTGCGTATCGTGGATTCTAAGCAGCCACCCGGCCACTCTGAGCCACAGGCCCCCAAACACAAACAACGGCGCTTTTCCCTGGAAAACAAAACTCGCCTGCCAAATTTTTGATGGCAGATTGCAGGAGCCACTTGGTACTATCAAACCAGCCCAACTTGGTACTGGTGCCACCATGGGTCTGGTCACCATCCTGCCTATCGTAGCTTTTCAGGAGCCAGCCGGTCACTCCCAGCCATAGGCCCCCAGACAAATATCTCGGCCCGTTTCCCTGGCAAACAAAAGTAAGCTGCCCCGCTTCTGGATGGCAGATTACAGCAGCCACATGGTACTATCAAACCAGGCCAACATGGCACTGGTGCCACCTTGGCTCTGGGAACCATCCTGCCTATCGTGGATTTTCAGGGGCCAGCCGGCCACTCTCAGCCATATGCCCCCAAACACATACCACGGCCCTTTGCTCTGGCAAACAAAACTCAACTGCCCCTCTTCTGGATGGCAAATTGCAGGACGCACTTGGTACTACGAAAACAGCCCGACTTGGCAGTGATGCCACCTTGGGTCAGGGAACAATCCTGCGTATCGATCTTTTTAAGGAGCCAGCCGGTCACTCCCAGCCATAGGCCCCCAGACACAAAGCTCTACCCGTTTCCCTGGCAAACAAAAGTAAGCTACCCCGCTTCTGGATGGCAGATTGCAGGAGTCACTTTGCACCATCAAACCAGCCCGACTTGGCACTGGTGCCACCTCTGGTCTGGGAACCATGCTGCGTATCGTGGATTTTAAGGAGCCAGTCGGCCACTCCCAGCCATACGCCTCCAAACACAAACAACGGTCCATTTCCCTGGAAAATAAAAGTAAGCTGCCCCGCTTCTGGATGTCAGATTGCAGGAACCACTTGTTGCCAAGTTGGGGTGGTTTGATAGTACCAAGTGGCTCCTGCAATCTGCCATCAAAAAGTTGGCAAGCGAGTTTTGTTTTCCAGGGAAAAGCGCCGTTGTTTGTGTTTGGGGGCCTGTGGCTGGGAGTGGCCAGCTGTCTCCTTAGAATCCACGATACGCAGGATGGGTCCCAGACCAGAGGTGGCACCAGTGCCAAGTCGGGCTGGTTTGATGGTGCAAAGTGACTCCTGCAATCTGCCATCCAGAAGCGGGGTAGCTTACTTTTGTTTGCCAGGGAAACGGGTAGAGCTTTGTGTCTGGGGGCCTATGGCTGGGAGTGACCGGCTGGCTCCTTAAAAAGATCGATACGCAGGATTGTTCCCTGACCCAAGGTGGCATCACTGCCAAGTCGGGCTGTTTTCGTAGTACCAAGTGCGTCCTGCAATTTGCCATCCAGAAGAGGGGCAGTTGAGTTTTGTTTGCCAGAGCAAAGGGCCGTGGTATGTGTTTGGGGGCATATGGCTGAGAGTGGCCGGCTGGCCCCTGAAAATCCACGATAGGCAGGATGGTTCCCAGAGCCAAGGTGGCACCAGTGCCATGTTGGCCTGGTTTGATAGTACCATGTGGCTGCTGTAATCTGCCATCCAGAAGCGGGGCAGCTTACTTTTGTTTGCCAGGGAAACGGGCCGAGATATTTGTCTGGGGGCCTATGGCTGGGAGTGACCGGCTGGCTCCTGAAAAGCTACGATAGGCAGGATGGTGACCAGACCCATGGTGGCACCAGTACCAAGTTGGGCTGGTTTGATAGTACCAAGTGGCTCCTGCAATCTGCCATCAAAAATTTGGCAGGCGAGTTTTGTTTTCCAGGGAAAAGCGCCGTTGTTTCTGTTTGGGGGCCTGTGGCTCAGAGTGGCCGGGTGGCTGCTTAGAATCCACGATACGCAGGATGGTTCCCAGACCCAAGGTGGCACCAGTGCCAAGTCGGGCTGGTTTGATAGCACCAAGTGGCTCCTGCAATCTGCCATCCAGAATCGGGGCAGCTTAATTTTGTTTGCCAGGGAAACGGTCCGAGGTTTGTGTCTGGGGGCCTATGGCTGGGAGTGACCGGCTGGCTCCTGAAATGCTACAATAGGCAGGATGGTTCCCAGACCCATAGTGGCACCAGTGCCAAGTTGGGATGATTTGATAATACCAAGTGGCTCCTGCAATCTGCCATCAAAAAGCTGGCAGGCGAGTTTTGTTTTCCAGGGAAAAGCGCCGTTGTTTGTGTTTGGGGGCCTGTGGCTGGGAGTGGCCGGCTGGCTCCTTAGAATCCACGATATGCAGGATTGTTCCCAGACCCAAGGTGGCACCAGTGCCAAGTCGGGCTGGTTTGATGGTGCAAAGTGGCTCCTGCAATCTGCCATCCAGACGCGGGGCAGCGGATTTTTGTTTCCATGAGAAATGGTCCGTGGTTTGTTTTTGGGGGTATATGGCTGGGCGTGGCCGGCTGGCTCCTTAAAAAGCTCGATATGCAGGATGGTTCCCTGACACAAGGTGGCACCAGTGCCACGTCGGGCGGTTTTCGTAGTACAAAGTGCGTCCTAAAATTTGCCATCCAGAAGAGGGGCAGTTGAGTTTTGTTTGCCAGAGAAAAGGGCCGTGGTTTGTTTTTGGGGGCATATGGCTGAGAGTGGCCGGCTGGCCCCTGAAAATCCACGATAGGCAGGATGGTTCCCAGACCAGAGGTGTCACCAGTGCCAAGTCGGGCTGGTTTGATAGTACTAAATAGCTCCTGCAATCTGCCATGCCGAAGCGGGGCAGCTTACTTTTGTTTGCCAGGGAAACGGGCCGAGGTTTGTGTCTGGGGGCCTATGGCTGGGAGTGACCGGCTGGCTCCTGAAAAGCTACGATAGGCAGGATGGTGACCAGACCCATGGTGGCACCAGTGCCAAGTTGGGCTGGTTTGATAGTACCAAGTGGCTCCGGCAATCTGCCATCAAAAAGTTGGCAGGCGAGTTTTGTTTTCCAGGGAAAAGCGCCGTTGTTTGTGTTTGGGGGCCTGTGGCTGGGAGTGGCGAGCTGGCTCCTTAGAACCCACGATACGCAGGATGGTTCCCAGACCAGAGGTGGCACCAGTGCCAAGTTGGGCTGGTTTGATGGTGCAAAGTGGCTCCTGCAATCTGCCATCCAGAAGCGGGGTAGCTTACTTTTGTTTGCCAGGGTAACGGGCCGAAATATTTGTCTAGGGGCCTCTGGCTGGGGGTGGCTGGCTGGCACCTGAAAAGCTACGATAGGCAGGATGGTGACCAGACCCATGGTGGCACCAGTGCCAAGTTGGGCTGGTTTGATAGTACCAAGTGGCTCCTGCAATCTGCCATCAAATGTTTGGCAGGCGAGTTTTGTTTTCCAGGGAAAAGCACCGTTGTGTGTGTTTTGGGGCCTGTGGCTGGGAGTGGCCAGCTGGCTCCTTAGAATCCACGATACGCAGGATGGTTCCCAGACCCAAGGTGGCACCAGTGCCAAGTCGGGCTGGGTTGTTAGTACCAAGTGGTTCCTGCAATCTGCCATCCAGAAGCGGGGCAGCTGAATTTTGTTTGCCAGAGAAAAAGGCTGTTGTTTGTGTTTCGGGGCCTGTGGCTGGCAGTGGACGGCTGGCTCCTGAAAATCCATGATACGCAGCATGGTTCCCAGACCCAAGGTGGCACCAGTGCCAAGTCGGGCTGGTTTGATACTACCAAGTGTGTCCTGCAATCTGCCATCCAGAAGCGAGGCAGCTTAATTTTGTTTGCCAGGGAAACGGGCCGTGGGTTTTGTATGGGGGCCTATGGCTGAGAGTGGCCGGCTGGCTCCTGAAAATCCACGCTAGGCAGCATGGTTCCCAGATGCAAGGTGGCACCAGTGCCAAGTCGGGCTGGTTTGATGGTGCAAAGTGGCTCCTGCAATCTGCCATCCAGAAGCGGGGCAGCTGATTTTTGTTTGCCAGAGAAAAATTCCGTGGATTGTTTTTGGGGGCATATTGCTGGGAGTGGCCGGCTGGCTCCTTAAAATGCTCGATACGCATGATGGTTCCCAGGCCCAAGGTGTCACCACTACCAAGTCGGCCTGCGGTTTTAGTATCAAGTTCATCCTGCAATTTGCCATCCAGAAGAGGGGCAGTTGAGTTTTGTTTGCCAGAGAAACGGGCCGAGGTTTCTGTTTGGGGACATATGGCTGAGAGTGGCCGGCTGGCCCCTGAATATCCACGATACACAGCATGGTTCCCAGATCCAAGGTGGCACCAGTGCCAAGTTGGGCTGGTTTGATAGTACCAAGTGTCTCCTGCAATCTGCCATCCAGAAGCGGGGCAGCTTACTTTTGTTTGCCAGAGAAATAGGCCTAGGTTTTTGTCTGGGGGCCTGTGGCTAGGAGTGGCCGGCTGGCTCCTTAGAATCCACGATACGCAGGATGTTTCCCAGACCCAAGGTGGCACCAGTGCCAAGTCGGGCTGGTTTGATAGTACCAAGTGGCTCCTGCAAACTCCGTCAAAATGTTGGCAGACGTGTTTTGTTTTCCAGGGAACAGCGCCGTTGATTTTGTTTGGGGACCTGTGGCTGGGAGTGGCCGGCTGGCTCCTTAGAATCCACGATACGCAGGATGGTTCCCAGACCCAAGGTGGCACCAGTGCCAAGTCGGGCTGGTTTGATTACACCAAGTGGCTCCTGCAATCTGCCATCCAGAAGTGAGGCAGCTAAGTTTTGTTTGCCAGAAAAAAGGGCCGTGGTTTTTGTTGGGGGCCTGTGGCTGGGAGTAGCCGGCTGGCTCCTTAAAATCCACGATAGGCTGGATGGTTCCCAGACCCAAGGTGGCACTAGTGCCAAGTCGGGCTGGTTTGATAGTACCAAGTGGCTCCTGCAATCTGCCATCCAGAAGCGGTGCAGTTGAGTTTTGTTTGCCAGAGGAAAGGGCCGTGGGTTGTGTTTGGGGGCATATGGCTGGGAGTGGCCGGCTGTCTCATTAAAAAGATCGATACGCAGGATGGTTCCCAGACCCAAGGTGGCACCAGTGCCAAGTCGGGCTGTTTTTATAGTACCAAGTGCGTCCTGCAATTTGCCATCCAGAAGAGGGGCAGTGGAGTTTTGTTTGCCAGAGAATAGCGCCGTTGTTTGTGTTTGGGGGCTTGTGGCTGGGAGTGGCCGACTGGCGCCTTAGAATCTGTGTTACGCAGCATGGTTCCCAGACCAGAGGTGGCACCAGTGCCAAGTTGGGCTGGTTTGATAGTACCAAGTGGCTCCTGCAATCTGCCATCCAGAAGTGGGGCAGCTTACTTTTGTTTGCCAGGGAAACGGGCCGAGGTTTGTGACTGGGGACCTATGGCTGGGAGTGACCGGCTGGCTCCTGAAAAGCTACGATAGGCAGGATGGTGACCAGACCCATGGTGGCACCAGTGCCAAGTTGGGCTGGTTTGATAGTACCAAGTTGCTCCTGCAATCTGCCATCAAAAAGTTGTCAGGCGAGTTTTGTTTTCCAGGGAAAAGCGCCGTTGTTTGTGTTTGGGGGCCTGTGACTGGGAGTGGCCGGCTGGCTCCTTTGAACCCACGATACGCAGGATGGTTCCCAGACCCAAGGTGGCACCAGTGCCAAGTCGGGCTGGTTTGATACTACCAAGTGCGTCCTGCAATCTGCCATCCAGAAGCGGGGCAGCTTAATTTTGTTTGCCAGGGAAACGGGCCGTGGGTTTTGTTTGGGGGCCTATGGCTGAGAGTGGCCGGCTGGCTCCTGAAAATCCACGCTAGGCAGCATGGTTCCCAGATGCAAGGTGGCACCAGTGCCAAGTCGGGCTGGTTTGATGGTGCAAAGTGGCTCCTGCAATCTGCCATCCAGAAGCGGGGCAGCTGATTTTTGTTTGCCAGAGAAAAATTCCGTGGATTGTTTTTGGGGGCATATTGCTGGGAGTGGCCGGCTGGCTCCTTAAAATGCTCGATACGCATGATGGTTCCCAGGTCCAAGGTGTCACCACTACCAAGTCGGCCTGCGGTTTTAGTATCAAGTTCATCCTGCAATTTGCCATCCAGAAGAGGGGCAGTTGAGTTTTGTTTGCCAGGGAAACGGGCCGAGGTTTGTGTCTGGGGGCCTATGGCTGGGAGTGACCGGCTGGCTCCTGAAAAGCTACGATAGGCAGGATGGTGACCAGACCCATGGTGGCACCAGTACCAAGTTGGGCTGGTTTGATAGTACCAAGTGGCTCCTGCAATCTGCCATCAAAAATTTGGCAGGCGAGTTTTGTTTTCCAGGGAAAAGCGCCGTTGTTTCTGTTTGGGGGCCTGTGGCTCAGAGTGGCCGGGTGGCTGCTTAGAATCCACGATACGCAGGATGGTTCCCAGACCCAAGGTGGCACCAGTGCCAAGTCGGGCTGGTTTGATAGCACCAAGTGGCTCCTGCAATCTGCCATCCAGAATCGGGGCAGCTTAATTTTGTTTGCCAGGGAAACGGTCCGAGGTTTGTGTCTGGGGGCCTATGGCTGGGAGTGACCGGCTGGCTCCTGAAATGCTACAATAGGCAGGATGGTTCCCAGACCCATAGTGGCACCAGTGCCAAGTTGGGATGATTTGATAGTACCAAGTGGCTCCTGCAATCTGCCATCAAAAAGCTGGCAGGCGAGTTTTGTTTTCCAGGGAAAAGCGCCGTTGTTTGTGTTTGGGGGCCTGTGGCTGGGAGTGGCCGGCTGGCTCCTTAGAATCCACGATATGCAGGATTGTTCCCAGACCCAAGGTGGCACCAGTGCCAAGTCGGGCTGGTTTGATGGTGCAAAGTGGCTCCTGCAATCTGCCATCCAGACGCGGGGCAGCGGATTTTTGTTTCCATGAGAAATGGTCCGTGGTTTGTTTTTGGGGGTATATGGCTGGGCGTGGCCGGCTGGCTCCTTAAAAAGCTCGATATGCAGGATGGTTCCCTGACACAAGGTGGCACCAGTGCCACGTCGGGCGGTTTTCGTAGTACAAAGTGCGTCCTAAAATTTGCCATCCAGAAGAGGGGCAGTTGAGTTTTGTTTGCCAGAGAAAAGGGCCGTGGTTTGTTTTTGGGGGCATATGGCTGAGAGTGGCCGGCTGGCCCCTGAAAATCCACGATAGGCAGGATGGTTCCCAGACCAGAGGTGTCACCAGTGCCAAGTCGGGCTGGTTTGATAGTACTAAATAGCTCCTGCAATCTGCCATGCCGAAGCGGGGCAGCTTACTTTTGTTTGCCAGGGAAACAGGCCGAGGTTTGTGTCTGGGGGCCTATGGCTGGGAGTGACCGGCTGGCTCCTGAAAAGCTACGATAGGCAGGATGGTGACCAGACCCATGGTGGCACCAGTGCCAAGTTGGGCTGGTTTGATAGTACCAAGTGGCTCCGGCAATCTGCCATCAAAAAGTTGGCAGGCGAGTTTTGTTTTCCAGGGAAAAGCGCCGTTGTTTGTGTTTGGGGGCCTGTGGCTGGGAGTGGCGAGCTGGCTCCTTAGAACCCACGATACGCAGGATGGTTCCCAGACCAGAGGTGGCACCAGTGCCAAGTTGGGCTGGTTTGATGGTGCAAAGTGGCTCCGGCAATCTGCCATCCAGAAGCGGGGTAGCTTACTTTTGTTTGCCAGGGAAACGGGCCGAAATATTTGTCTAGGGGCCTCTGGCTGGGGGTGGCTGGCTGGCACCTGAAAAGCTACGATAGGCAGGATGGTGACCAGACCCATGGTGGCACCAGTGCCAAGTTGGGCTGGTTTGATAGTACCAAGTGGCTCCTGCAATCTGCCATCAAATGTTTGGCAGGCGAGTTTTGTTTTCCAGGGAAAAGCACCGTTGTGTGTGTTTTGGGGCCTGTGGCTGGGAGTGGCCAGCTGGCTCCTTAGAATCCACGATACGCAGGATGGTTCCCAGACCCAAGGTGGCACCAGTGCCAAGTCGGGCTGGGTTGTTAGTACCAAGTGGTTCCTGCAATCTGCCATCCAGAAGCGGGGCAGCTGAATTTTGTTTGCCAGAGAAAAAGGCTGTTGTTTGTGTTTCGGGGCCTGTGGCTGGCAGTGGACGGCTGGCTCCTGAAAATCCATGATACGCAGCATGGTTCCCAGACCCAAGGTGGCACCAGTGCCAAGTCGGGCTGGTTTGATACTACCAAGTGCGTCCTGCAATCTGCCATCCAGAAGCGAGGCAGCTTAATTTTGTTTGCCAGGGAAACGGGCCGTGGGTTTTGTATGGGGGCCTATGGCTGAGAGTGGCCGGCTGGCTCCTGAAAATCCACGCTAGGCAGCATGGTTCCCAGATGCAAGGTGGCACCAGTGCCAAGTCGGGCTGGTTTGATGCTGCAAAGTGGCTCCTGCAATCTGCCATCCAGAAGCGGGGCAGCTGATTTTTGTTTGCCAGAGAAAAATTCCGTGGATTGTTTTTGGGGGCATATTGCTGGGAGTGGCCGGCTGGCTCCTTAAAATGCTCGATACGCATGATGGTTCCCAGGCCCAAGGTGTCACCACTACCAAGTCGGCCTGCGGTTTTAGTATCAAGTTCATCCTGCAATTTGCCATCCAGAAGAGGGGCAGTTGAGTTTTGTTTGCCAGAGAAACGGGCCGAGGTTTCTGTTTGGGGACATATGGCTGAGAGTGGCCGGCTGGCCCCTGAATATCCACGATACACAGCATGGTTCCCAGATCCAAGGTGGCACCAGTGCCAAGTTGGGCTGGTTTGATAGTACCAAGTGGCTCCTGCAATCTGCCATCCAGAAGCGGGGCAGCTTACTTTTGTTTGCCAGAGAAATAGGCCTAGGTTTTTGTCTGGGGGCCTGTGGCTAGGAGTGGCCGGCTGGCTCCTTAGAATCCACGATACGCAGGATGTTTCCCAGACCCAAGGTGGCACCAGTGCCAAGTCGGGCTGGTTTGATAGTACCAAGTGGCTCCTGCAAACTCCATCAAAATGTTGGCAGACGTGTTTTGTTTTCCAGGGAACAGCGCCGTTGATTTTGTTTGGGGACCTGTGGCTGGGAGTGGCCGGCTGGCTCCTTAGAATCCACGATACGCAGGATGGTTCCCAGACCCAAGGTGGCACCAGTGCCAAGTCGGGCTGGTTTGATTACACCAAGTGGCTCCTGCAATCTGCCATCCAGAAGTGAGGCAGCTAAGTTTTGTTTGCGAGAAAAAAGGGCCGTGGTTTTTGTTGGGGGCCTGTGGCTGGGAGTAGCCGGCTGGCTCCTTAAAATCCACGATAGGCTGGATGGTTCCCAGACCCAAGGTGGCACTAGTGCCAAGTCGGGCTGGTTTGATAGTACCAAGTGGCTCCTGCAATCTGCCATCCAGAAGCGGTGCAGTTGAGTTTTGTTTGCCAGAGAAAAGGGCCGTGGGTTGTGTTTGGGGGCATATGGCTGGGAGTGGCCGGCTGTCTCATTAAAAAGATCGATACGCAGGATGGTTCCCAGACCCAAGGTGGCACCAGTGCCAAGTCGGGCTGTTTTTATAGTACCAAGTGCGTCCTGCAATTTGCCATCCAGAAGAGGGGCAGTGGAGTTTTGTTTGCCAGAGAATAGCGCCGTTGTTTGTGTTTGGGGGCTTGTGGCTGGGAGTGGCCGACTGGCGCCTTAGAATCTGTGTTACGCAGCATGGTTCCCAGACCAGAGGTGGCACCAGTGCCAAGTTGGGCTGGTTTGATAGTACCAAGTGGCTCCTGCAATCTGCCATCCAGAAGTGGGGCAGCTTACTTTTGTTTGCCAGGGAAACGGGCCGAGGTTTGTGACTGGGGACCTATGGCTGGGAGTGACCGGCTGGCTCCTGAAAAGCTACGATAGGCAGGATGGTGACCAGACCCATGGTGGCACCAGTGCCAAGTTGGGCTGGTTTGATAGTACCAAGTTGCTCCTGCAATCTGCCATCAAAAAGTTGTCAGGCGAGTTTTGTTTTCCAGGGAAAAGCGCCGTTGTTTGTGTTTGGGGGCCTGTGGCTGGGAGTGGCCGGCTGGCTCCTTTGAACCCACGATACGCAGGATGGTTCCCAGACCCAAGGTGGCACCAGTGCCAAGTCGGGCTGGTTTGATACTACCAAGTGCGTCCTGCAATCTGCCATCCAGAAGCGGGGCAGCTTAATTTTGTTTGCCAGGGAAACGGGCCGTGGGTTTTGTTTGGGGGCCTATGGCTGAGAGTGGCCGGCTGGCTCCTGAAAATCCACGCTAGGCAGCATGGTTCCCAGATGCAAGGTGGCACCAGTGCCAAGTCGGGCTGGTTTGATGGTGCAAAGTGGCTCCTGCAATCTGCCATCCAGAAGCGGGGCAGCTGATTTTTGTTTGCCAGAGAAAAATTCCGTGGATTGTTTTTGGGGGCATATTGCTGGGAGTGGCCGGCTGGCTCCTTAAAATGCTCGATACGCATGATGGTTCCTAGGTCCAAGGTGTCACCACTACCAAGTCGGCCTGCGGTTTTAGTATCAAGTTCATCCTGCAATTTGCCATCCAGAAGAGGGGCAGTTGAGTTTTGTTTGCCAGAGAAACGGGCCGAGGTTTCTGTTTGGGGACATATGGCTGAGAGTGGCCGGCTGGCCCCTGAATATCCACGATACACAGCATGGTTCCCAGATCCAAGGTGGCACCAGTGCCAAGTTGGGCTGGTTTGATAGTACCAAGTGTCTCCTGCAATCTGCCATCCAGAAGCGGGGCAGCTTACTTTTGTTTGCCAGAGAAATAGGCCTAGGTTTTTGTCTGGGGGCCTGTGGCTAGGAGTGGCCGGCTGGCTCCTAAGAATCCACGATACGCAGGATGTTTCCCAGACCCAAGGTGGCACCAGTGCCAAGTCGGGCTGGTTTGATAGTACCAAGTGGCTCCTGCAAACTCCATCAAAAAGTTGGCAGGCGTGTTTTGTTTTCCAGGGAACAGCGCCGTTGATTTTGTTTGGGGGCCTGTGGCTGGGAGTGGCCGGCTGGCTCCTTAGAATCCACGATACGCAGGATGGTTCCCAGACCCAAGGTGGCACCAGTGCCAAGTCGGGCTGGTTTGATTACACCAAGTGGCTCCTGCAATCTGCCATCCAGAAGTGAGGCAGCTAAGTTTTGTTTGCCAGAAAAAAGGGCCGTGGTTTTTGTTGGGGGCCTGTGGCTGGGAGTGGCCGGCTGGCTCCTTAGAATCCACCATACGCAGGATGGTTCCCAGACCCAAGGTGGCACCAGTGCCAAGTCGGGCTGGTTTGATAGTACCAAGTGCGTCCTGCAATTTGCCATCCAGAAGCGGGGCAGCTTACTTTTGTTTGCCTGGGAAACGGGCCGAGCTTTGTGTCAGGGGGCCTATGGCTGGGAGTGACCGGCTGGCTCCTGAAAAGCTACGATAGGCAGGATGGTGACCAGACCCATGGTGGCACCAGTGCCATGTTCGGCTGATGTCATAGTACCAAGTGGCTCCTGCAATCTGCCATCAAAAAGTCGGCAGGCGAGTTTTGTTTTCCAGGGAAAAGCGCCGTTGTTTGTGTTTGCGGGCCTGTGGCTGGAGTGACCGGCTGGCTCCTTAGAATCCACGATACGCAGCATGGTTCCCAGACCCAAGGTGGCACCAGTGCCAAGTCGGGCTGGTTTGATAGTACCAAGTGGTTCCTGCAACCTGCCATCAAAAAGTTGGCAGGCGAGTTTTGTTTTCCAGGGAAAAGCGTCGTTGTTTGTGTTTGGGGGCCTGTGGCTGGGAGTGGCCGGCTGGCTCCTTAGAATCCACGATACGCAGGATGGTTCCCAGACCCAAGGTGGCACCAGTCCCAAGTTGGGCTGGTTTGATAGTACCAAGTGGTTCCTGCAATCTGCCATCCAGAAGCGGGGCAGCTTACTTTTGTTTGCCAGGGAAACGGGCCGAGCTTTGTGTCTGGGGGCCTATGGCTGGGAGTGACCGGCTGGCTCCTGAAAGGCTACGATAGGCAGGATGGTGACCAGACCCATGGTGGCACCAGTGCCAAGTTGGGCTGGTTTGATAGTACCAAGTGGCTCCTGCAATCTGCCATCAAAAACTTGGCAGGCGAGTTTTGTTTCCCAGGGAAAAGCGCCGTTGTTTGTGTTTGGGGGCCTGTGGCTGGGAGTGGCCGGCTGGCTAATTAGAATCCACGACAGGCAGGATGGTTCCCAGACCAGAGGTGACACCAGTGCCAAGTCGGGCTAGTTTGATGGTGAAAAGTGGCTCCTGCAATCTGCCATCCAGAAGCGGGTTAACTTACTTTTGTTTGCCAGGGAAAAGGGCCGAGGTTTTTGTCTGGGGGCCTATGGCTGGGAGTGACCGGCTGTCTCCTGAAAAGCTACGATAGGCAGGATGGTGACCAGACCCATGGTGGCACCAGTGCCAAGTTGGGCTGGTTTCATAGTACCAAGTGGCTCCTGCAATCTGCCATCAAAAAGTTGGCAGGCGAGTTTGTTATCCAGGGAAAAGCGCCGTTGTTTTTGTTTGGGGGCCTGTGGCTGGGAGTGGCCGGATGGCTAATTAGAATCCACGATACGCAGCATGGTTCCCAGACCTGAGGTGGCACCAGTGCCAAGTTGGGCTGGTTTGATACTACCAAGTGCGTCCTGCAATCTGCCATCCAGAAGCGGGGCAGCTTACTTTTGTTTGCCAGGGAAACGGGCCGAGGTTTTGTCTGGGGGCCTATGGCAGGGAGTGACCGGCTGGCTCCTGAAAAGCTACGATAGGCAGGATGGTGACCAGACCCATGGTGGCACCAGTGCCAAGTTGGGCTGGTTTGATAGTACCAAGTGGCTCCTGCAATCTGCCATCAAAATGTTGGCAGGCGAGTTTTGTTTTCCAGGGAAAAGCGCCGTTGTTTGTGTTTGGGGGCCTGTGGCTGGGAGTGGCCGGCTGGCTCCTTAGAATCCAAAATACGCAGGATGGTTCCCAGACCTGAGGTGGCACCAGTGCCAAGTTGGGCTGGTTTGATTGTAGCAAATGGTTCCTGCAATCTACCATCCAGAAGCGGGGCAGCTTACTTTTGTTTGCCAGGGAAACGGGCCGAGCTTTGTGTCTGGGGGCCTATGGCTGGGAGTGACCGGCTGGCTCCTGAAAAGCTACGATAGGCAGGATGGTGACCAGACCCATGGTGGCACCAGTGCCATGTTCGGCTGATTTCATAGTACCAAGTGGCTCCTGCAATCTGCCATCAAAATGTTGGCAGGCGAGTTTTGTTTTCCAGGGAAAAGCGCCGTTGTTTGTGTCTGCGGGCCTGTGGCTGGAGTGGCCGGCTGGCTCCTTAGAATCCACAATACGCAGCATGGTTCCCAGACCCAAGGTGGCACCAGTGCCAAGTTGGGCTGGTTTGATAGTACCAAGTGGTTCCTGCAATCTGCCATCAAAAAGTTGTCAGGCGAGTTTTGTTTTCCAGGGAAAATCGCCGTTGTTTTTGTTTGGGGGCCTGTGGCTGGGAGTGGCCGGCTGGCTCCTTAGAACACACGATACGCAGGATGGTTCCCAGACCCAAGGTGGCACCAGTACCAAGTCGGGCTGGTTTGATAATAACAAGTGGATCCTGCAATCTGCCATCCAGAAGCGGGGCAGCTTACTTTTGTTTGCCAGGGAAACGGGCCGAGCTTTGTGTCTGGGGGCCTATGGCTGGGAGTGACCGGCTGGCTCCTGAAAAGCTACGATAGGCAGGATGGTGACCAGACCCATGGTGGCACCAGTGCCAAGTTGGGCTGGTTTGATAGTACCAAGTGGCTCCTGCAATCTGCCATCAAAAAGTTGGCAGGCCAGTTTTGTTTTCCAGGGAAAAGCGCCGTTGTGTGTGTTTTGGGGCCTGTGGCTGGGAGTGGCCAGCTGGCTCCTTAGAATCCACGATACGCAGGATGGTTCCCAGACCCAAGGTGGCACCAGTGCCAAGTCGGGCTGGTTTGTTAGTACCAAGTGGTTCCTGCAATCTGCCATCCAGAAGCGGGGCAGCTGAATTTTGTTTGCCAGAGAAAAAGGCTGTTGTTTGTGTTTCGGGGCCTGTGGCTGGCAGTGGATGGCTGGCTCCTGAAAATCCATGATACGCAGCATGGTTCCCAGACCCAAGGTGGCACCAGTGCCAAGTCGGGCTGGTTTCATAGTACCCAGTGGCTCCTGCAATCTGCCATCCAGAAGAGGGGCAGTTGAATTTTGTTTTCCAGAGAAAAGGGCCGTGGTTTGTGTTTGGGGCCTATGGCTGAGAGTGACCGGCTGGCTCCTGAAAAGCTACGATAGGCAGGATGGTGACCAGACCGATGGTGGCACCAGTGCCAAGTCGGGCTGGTTTGATAATACTAAATAGCTCCTGCAATCTGCCATCCAGACGCGGGGCAGCGGATTTTTGCTTGCTGGAGAAAAGTTCCGTGGGTTTTTTTTGGGGGTATATGGCTGGACGTTGCCGGCTGACTCCTTAAAAACATCGATACGCAGGATGGTTCCCTGACCCAAGGTGGCATCACTGCCAAGTCGGGCTGTTTTCGTAGTACCAAGTGGCTCCTGCAATTTGCCATCCAGAAGAGGGGGAGTTGAGTTTTGTTTACCAGAGAAAAGGGCCGTGGTTTGTGTTTTGGGGCATATGGCTGAGAGTGGCCGGCTGGCGCCTGAAAATCCACGATAGGCAGGATGGTTCCCAGAGCCAAGGTGGCACCAGTGCCATGTTGGCCTGGTTTGATAGTACCATGTGGCTCCTGCAATCTGCCATCCAGAAGCGGGGCAGCTTAATTTTGTTTGCCAGGGAAACGGGCCGAGGTATTTGTCTGGGGGCCTATGGCTGGGAGTGACCGGCTGGCTCCTGAAAAGCTACGATAGGCAGGATGGTGACCAGACCCATGGTGGCACCAGTGCCAAGTTGGGCTGGTTTGATAGTACCAAGTGGCTCCTGTAATCTGCCATCAAATAGTTGGTAGGCGAGTTTTGTTTTCCAGGGAAAAGCGCCGTTGTTTGTGTTTGGGGGCCTGTGGTAGGGAGTGGCCGGCTGGCTAATTAGAATCCACGATACGCAGGATGGTTCCCAGACCAGAGGTGGTACCAGTGCCAAGACGGGCTAGTTTGATGGTGCAAAGTGGCTCCTGCAATCTGCCATCCAGAAGCGGGGTAGCTTACTTTTTTTTGCCAGGGAAACGGGCCGAGGTTTTTCTCTGGGGGCCTATGGCGGGGAGTGACCGGCTGGCTCCTGAAAAGATAAGATAGGCAGGATGGTGACCAGACCCATGGTGGCACCAGTGCCAAGTTGGGCTGATTTGATAAAACCAAGTGGCTCCTGCAATCTGCCATCAAAAAGTTGGCAGGAGAGTTTTGTTTTCCAGGGAAAAGCGCCGTTGTTTGTGTTTGGGGTCCTGTGGCTGGGAGTGGCCGGCTGGCTCCTTAGAATCCACGATACGCAGCATGGTATCCAGACCCAAGGTGGCACCAGTGCCAAGTTTTGCTGGTTTGATAGTACCAAGTGGTTCCTGCAATCTGCCATCCAGAAGCAGGGCAGCTTACTTTTGTTTGCCAGGGAAACGGGCCGAGGTTTTTGTCTGGGGGCCTATGGCTGGGAGTGACCGGCTGGCTCCTGAAAAGCTACGATAGGCAGGATGGTGACCAGACCCATGGTGGCACCAGTCCCAAGTTGGGCTGATTTGATAGTACCAAGTGGCTCCTGCAATCTGCCGTCAAAATTTGGCAGGCGAGTTTTTATTTTCCAGGGAAAAGCGCCGTTGTTTTTGTTTGGGGGCCTGTGGCTGGGAGTGGCCGGCTGGCTGCTTAGAATCCACGATACGCAGGATGGTTCCCAGACCCAAGGTGGCACCAGTGCCAAGTCGGGCTAGTATGATGGTGCAAAGTGGCTCCTGCAATCTGCCATCCAGAAGCGGGGCAGCTTACTTTTGTTTGCCAGGGAAACGGTCCGAGCTTTGTGTCTCGGGGCCTATGGCTGGGAGTGACCGGCTGGCTCCTGAAAAGCTACGATAGGCAGGATGGTGACCAGACCCATGGTGGCACCAGTGCCAAGTTGGGCTGGTTTGATAGTACCAAGTGGCTCCTGCAATCTGCCATCAAAAAGTTGGCAGGCGAGTTTTGTTTTCCAGGGAAAAGCGCCGTTGTTTGTGTTTGGGGGCCTGTGGCTGGGAGTGGCCGGCTGGCTCCTTAGAATCCACGATACGCAGGATGGTTCCCAGACCTGAGGTGGCACCAGTGCCAAGTCGGGCTGGTTTTATAGTACCAAGTGCGTCCTGCAATTTGCCATCCAGAAGCGGGGCAGCTTACTTTTGTTTGCCTGGGAAACGGGCCGAGCTTTGTGTCAGGGGGCCTATGGCTGGGAGTGACCGGCTGGCTCCTGAAAAGCTACGATAGGCAGGATGGTGACCAGACCCATGGTGGCACCAGTGCCATGTTCGGCTGATGTCATAGTACCAAGTGGCTCCTGCAATCTGCCATCAAAAAGTCGGCAGGCGAGTTTTGTTTTCCAGGGAAAAGCGCCGTTGTTTGTGTCTGCGGGCCTGTGGCTGGAGTGACCGGCTGGCTCCTTAGAATCCACGATACGCAGCATGGTTCCCAGACCCAAGGTGGCACCAGTGCCAAGTCGGGCTGGTTTGATAGTACCAAGTGGTTCCTGCAACCTGCCATCAAAAAGTTGGCAGGCGAGTTTTGTTTTCCAGGGAAAAGCGTCGTTGTTTGTGTTTGGGGGCCTGTGGCTGGGAGTGGCCGGCTGGCTCCTTAGAATCCACGATACACAGGATGGTTCCCAGACCCAAGGTGGCACCAGTCCCAAGTTGGGCTGGTTTGATAGTACCAAGTGGTTCCTGCAATCTGCCATCCAGAAGCGGGGCAGCTTACTTTTGTTTGCCAGGGAAACGGGCCGAGCTTTGTGTCTGGGGGCCTATGGCTGGGAGTGACCGGCTGGCTCCTGAAAGGCTACGATAGGCAGGATGGTGACCAGACCCATGGTGGCACCAGTGCCAAGTTGGGCAGGTTTGATAGTACCAAGTGGCTCCTGCAATCTGCCATCAAAAACTTGGCAGGCGAGTTTTGTTTCCCAGGGAAAAGCGCCGTTGTTTGTGTTTGGGGGCCTGTGGCTGGGAGTGGCCGGCTGGCTAATTAGAATCCACGACAGGCAGGATGGTTCCCAGACCAGAGGTGACACCAGTGCCAAGTCGGGCTAGTTTGATGGTGAAAAGTGGCTCCTGCAATCTGCCATCCAGAAGCGGGTTAACTTACTTTTGTTTGCCAGGGAAAAGGGCCGAGGTTTTTGTCTGGGGGCCTATGGCTGGGAGTGACCGGCTGTCTCCTGAAAAGCTACGATAGGCAGGATGGTGACCAGACCCATGGTGGCACCAGTGCCAAGTTGGGCTGGTTTCATAGTACCAAGTGGCTCCTGCAATCTGCCATCAAAAAGTTGGCAGGCGAGTTTGTTATCCAGGGAAAAGCGCCGTTGTTTTTGTTTGGGGGCCTGTGGCTGGGAGTGGCCGGATGGCTAATTAGAATCCACGATACGCAGCATGGTTCCCAGACCTGAGGTGGCACCAGTGCCAAGTTGGGCTGGTTTGATACTACCAAGTGCGTCCTGCAATCTGCCATCCAGAAGCGGGGCAGCTTACTTTTGTTTGCCAGGGAAACGGGCCGAGGTTTTGTCTGGGGGCCTATGGCAGGGAGTGACCGGCTGGCTCCTGAAAAGCTACGATAGGCAGGATGGTGACCAGACTCATGGTGGCACCAGTGCCAAGTTGGGCTGGTTTGATAGTACCAAGTGGCTCCTGCAATCTGCCATCAAAATGTTGGCAGGCGAGTTTTGTTTTCCAGGGAAAAGCGCCGTTGTTTGTGTTTGGGGGCCTGTGGCTGGGAGTGGCCGGCTGGCTCCTTAGAATCCAAAATACGCAGGATGGTTCCCAGACCTGAGGTGGCACCAGTGCCAAGTTGGGCTGGTTTGATTGTAGCAAATGGTTCCTGCAATCTACCATCCAGAAGCGGGGCAGCTTACTTTTGTTTGCCAGGGAAACGGGCCGAGCTTTATGTCTGGGGGCCTATGGCTGGGAGTGACCGGCTGGCTCCTGAAAAGCTACGATAGGCAGGATGGTGACCAGACCCATGGTGGCACCAGTGCCATGTTCGGCTGATTTCATAGTACCAAGTGGCTCCTGCAATCTGCCATCAAAATGTTGGCAGGCGAGTTTTGTTTTCCAGGGAAAAGCGCCGTTGTTTGTGTCTGCGGGCCTGTGGCTGGAGTGGCCGGCTGGCTCCTTAGAATCCACAATACGCAGCATGGTTCCCAGACCCAAGGTGGCACCAGTGCCAAGTTGGGCTGGTTTGATAGTACCAAGTGGTTCCTGCAATCTGCCATCAAAAAGTTGTCAGGCGAGTTTTGTTTTCCAGGGAAAATCGCCGTTGTTTTTGTTTGGGGGCCTGTGGCTGGGAGTGGCCGGCTGGCTCCTTAGAACACACGATACGCAGGATGGTTCCCAGACCCAAGGTGGCACCAGTACCAAGTCGGGCTGGTTTGATAATAACAAGTGGATCCTGCAATCTGCCATCCAGAAGCGGGGCAGCTTACTTTTGTTTGCCAGGGAAACGGGCCGAGCTTTGTGTCTGGGGGCCTATGGCTGGGAGTGACCGGCTGGCTCCTGAAAAGCTACGATAGGCAGGATGGTGACCAGACCCATGGTGGCACCAGTGCCAAGTTGGGCTGGTTTGATAGTACCAAGTGGCTCCTGCAATCTGCCATCAAAAAGTTGGCAGGCCAGTTTTGTTTTCCAGGGAAAAGCGCCGTTGTGTGTGTTTTGGGGCCTGTGGCTGGGAGTGGCCAGCTGGCTCCTTAGAATCCACGATACGCAGGATGGTTCCCAGACCCAAGGTGGCACCAGTGCCAAGTCGGGCTGGTTTGTTAGTACCAAGTGGTTCCTGCAATCTGCCATCCAGAAGCGGGGCAGCTGAATTTTGTTTGCCAGAGAAAAAGGCTGTTGTTTGTGTTTCGGGGCCTGTGGCTGGCAGTGGATGGCTGGCTCCTGAAAATCCATGATACGCAGCATGGTTCCCAGACCCAAGGTGGCACCAGTGCCAAGTCGGGCTGGTTTCATAGTACCCAGTGGCTCCTGCAATCTGCCATCCAGAAGAGGGGCAGTTGAATTTTGTTTTCCAGAGAAAAGGGCCGTGGTTTGTGTTTGGGGCCTATGGCTGAGAGTGACCGGCTGGCTCCTGAAAAGCTACGATAGGCAGGATGGTGACCAGACCGATGGTGGCACCAGTGCCAAGTCGGGCTGGTTTGATAATACTAAATAGCTCCTGCAATCTGCCATCCAGACGCGGGGCAGCGGATTTTTGCTTGCTGGAGAAAAGTTCCGTGGGTTTTTTTTGGGGGTATATGGCTGGACGTTGCCGGCTGACTCCTTAAAAACATCGATACGCAGGATGGTTCCCTGACCCAAGGTGGCATCACTGCCAAGTCGGGCTGTTTTCGTAGTACCAAGTGGCTCCTGCAATTTGCCATCCAGAAGAGGGGCAGTTGAGTTTTGTTTACCAGAGAAAAGGGCCGTGGTTTGTGTTTTGGGGCATATGGCTGAGAGTGGCCGGCTGGCGCCTGAAAATCCACGATAGGCAGGATGGTTCCCAGAGCCAAGGTGGCACCAGTGCCATGTTGGCCTGGGTTGATAGTACCATGTGGCTCCTGCAATCTGCCATCCAGAAGCGGGGCAGCTTAATTTTGTTTGCCAGGGAAACGGGCCGAGGTATTTGTCTGGGGGCCTATGGCTGGGAGTGACCGGCTGGCTCCTGAAAAGCTACGATAGGCAGGATGGTGACCAGACCCATGGTGGCACCAGTGCCAAGTTGGGCTGGTTTGATAGTACCAAGTGGCTCCTGCAATCTGCCATCAAAAAGTTGGCAGGCGAGTTTTGTTTTCCAGGGTAACGCGCCGTTGTTTTTGTTTAGAGGCCTGTGGCTGGGAGTGTCCGCCTGTCCTCTTAGAATCTACGTTACGCAGCATGGTTCCCAGAGCCAAGGTGGCACCAGTGCCAAGTTGGGCTGGTTTGATAGTAGCAAGTGGTTCCTGCAATCTGCCATCCAGAAGAGGGGCAGCTTACTTTTGTTTGCCAGGGAAACGGGCCGAGGTATTTCTCTGGGGGCCTATGGCAGGGAGTGACCGGCCGGCTCCTGAAAAGCTAAGATAGGCAGGATGTTTACCAGACCCATGATGGCACCAGTGCCAAGTTGGGCTAATTTGATACTACCAAGTGGCTCCTGCAATCTGCCATCCAGAATCGGGGGTGCTTACTTTTGTTTTCCAGGGAAACGGGCCGAGGTTTGTGTCTGGGGGTTTATGGCTGGGAGTGACCGGCTGGCTCCTGAAAAGCTACGATAGGCAGGATGGTGACCAGACCCATGGTGGCACCAGTGCCAAGTTGGGCTGGTTTGATAGTACCAAGTGGCTCCTGCAATCTGCCATCAAAATGTTGGCAGGCGAGTTTTGTTTTCCAGGGAAAAGCGCCGTTGTTTGTGTTTGGGCGCCTGTGGCACGGATTGGCCGGGTGGCTGCTTAGAATCCACGATACGCAGGATGGTTCCCAGACCCAAGGTGGCACCAGTGCCAAGTCGGGCTGTTTTGACACTACCAAGTGGCTCCTGCAATCTGCCATCCAGAATCGGGGCAGCTTAATTTTGTTTGCCAGGGAAACGGTCCGAGGTTTGTGATGGGGGCCTATGGCTGGGAGTGACCGGCTGGCTCCTGAAATGGTACATTTGGCAGGATGGTTCCCAGACCCATAGTGGCACCAGTGCCAAGTTGGGATGATTTGATAGTACCAAGTGGCTCCTGCAATCTGCCATCAAAAAGCTGGCAGGCGAGTTTTGTTTTCCAGGGAAAAGCGCCGTTGTTTGTATTTGGGGGCCTGTGGCTGGGAGTGGCCGCCTGGCGCCTTAGAATCTGCGTTACGCAGCATGGTTCCCAGACCCAAAGTGGCACCAGTGTCAAGTTGGGCTGGTTTGATAGTACCAAGTGGCTCCTGCAATCTGCCATCCAGAAGCGGGGTAGCTTACTTTTGTTTGCCAGGGAAACGGGCAGAGCTTTCTGTCTGGGGGCCTATGGTTGGGAGTAACCGGCTGGCTCCTGAAAAGCTACGATAGGCAGGATGGTTCCCAGATCCAAGATGGCACCAGTGCCAAGTCGGGGTGGTTTGATGGTGCAACGTGGCTCCTGCAATCTGCCATCCTGACGCGGGGCAGCGGATTTTTGTTTCCAAGAGAAATGGTCCGTGGTTTGTTTTTGGGGCTATATGGCTGGGCGTGGCCTGCTGGCTCCTTAAAAAGCTACGATAGGCAGGATGGTTCCCTGACCCAAGGTGGCACCAGTGCCAAGTCGGGCGGTTTTCGTAGTACAAAGTGCGTCCTAAAATTTGCCATCCAGAAGAGGGGCAGTTGAGTTTTGTTTACCAGAGAAAAGGGCCGTGGTTTGTTTTTGGGGGCATATGGCTGATAGTGGACGTCTGGCGCCTGAAAATCCACGATAGGCAGGATGGTGACCAGACCAGAGGTGGCACCAGTGCCAAGTCGGGCTGGTTTGATAGTACTAAATAGCACCTGCAATCTGCCATGCAGAAGCGGGGCAGCTTACTTTTGTTTGCCAGGGAAACGGGCCGAGGTTTGTGTCTGGGGGCCTATGGCTGGGAGTGACCGCCTGGCTCCTGAAAAGCTACGATAGGCAGGATGGTTACCAGACCCATGGTGGCACCAGTGCCAAGTTGGGCTGGTTTGATAGTACCAAGTGGCTCCTGCAATCTGCCATCAAAAAGTTGGCAGGCCAGTTTTGTTTTCCAGGGAAAAGCGCCGTTGTTTGTGTTTGGGGGACTGTTGGTGGGAGTGGCCGGCTGGCTCCTTAGAACACACGATACGCAGGATGGTTCCCAGACCCAAGGTGGCACCAGTGCCACGTCGGGCTGGTTTGATGGTGAAAAGTGGCTCCTGCAATCTGCCATCCTGAAGCGGGGTAGCTTACTTTTGTGTGCCAGGGAAACGGGCCGAGGTTTATGACTGGGGGCCTAGGGCTAGAAGTGACCGGCTGGCTCCTGAAAAGCAACAATAGGCAGGATGGTTCCCAGACCCAAGGTGGCACCAGTGCCAAGTTGGGCTGGTTTGATGGTACCAACTGGCTCCTGCAATCTGCCATCTAAAAGTTGTCAGGCGAGTTTTGTTTTCCAGGGAAAAGCGCCGTTGATTTTGTTTGGAGGCCTGTGGCTGGCAGTGGCTGCCTGTCGTCTTAGAATCCGGGTTACGCAGCATGGTTCCCAGAGCCAAGGTGGCACCAGTGCCAAGTTGGGCTGATTTGATGGTGCAAAGTGGCTCCTGCAATCTGCCATCCAGAAGTGCGGTAGCTTACTTTTGTGTGCCAGGGAAACAGGCCGAGCTTTGTGTCTGGGGGCCTATGGCTGGGAGTGACCGGCTGGCTCCTGAAAAGCTACGATAGGCAGGATGGTGACCAGACCCATGGTGGCACCAGTGCCAAGTTGGGCTGGTTTGATAGTACCAAGTGGCTCCTGCAATCTGCCATCAAAAAGTTGGCAGGCCAGTTTTGTTTTCCAGGGAAAAGCGCCGTTGTGTGTGTTTTGGGGCCTGTGGCTGGGAGTGGCCAGCTGGCTCCTTAGAATCCACGATACGCAGGATGGTTCCCAGACCCAAGGTGGCACCAGTGCCAAGTCGGGCTGGTTTGTTAGTACCAAGTGGTTCCTGCAATCTGCCATCCAGAAGCGGGGCAGCTGAATTTTGTTTGCCAGAGAAAAAGGCTGTTGTTTGTGTTTCGGGGCCTGTGGCTGGCAGTGGACGGCTGGCTCCTGAAAATCCATGATACGCAGCATGGTTCCCAGACCCAAGGTGGCACCAGTGCCAAGTAGGGCTGGTTTCATAGTACCCAGTGGCTCCTGCAATCTGCCATCCAGAAGAGGGGCAGTTGAGTTTTGTTTTCCAGAGAAAAGGGCCGTGGTTTGTGTTTGGGGCCTATGGCTGAGAGTGACCGGCTGGCTCCTGAAAAGCTACGATAGGCAGGATGGTGACCAGACCCATGGTGGCACCAGTGCCAAGTCGGGCTGGTTTGATAATACTAAATAGCTCCTGCAATCTGCCATCCAGACGCGGGGCAGCGGATTTTTGCTTGCTGGAGAAAAGTTCCGTGGGTTTTTTTTGGGGGTATATGGCTGGACGTTGCCGGCTGACTCCTTAAAAACATCGATACGCAGGATGGTTCCCTGACCCAAGGTGGCATCACTGCCAAGTCGGGCTGTTTTCGTAGTACCAAGTGCGTCCTGCAATTTGCCATCCAGAAGAGGGGCAGTTGAGTTTTGTTTACCAGAGAAAAGGGCCGTGGTTTGTGTTTGGGGGCATATGGCTGAGAGTGGCCGGCTGGCGCCTGAAAATCCACGATAGGCAGGATGGTTCCCAGAGCCAAGGTGGCACCAGTGCCATGTTGGCCTGGTTTGATAGTACCATGTGGCTCCTGCAATCTGCCATCCAGAAGCGGGGCAGCTTACATTTGTTTGCCAGGGAAACGGGCCGAGGTATTTGTCTGGGGGCCTATGGCTGGGAGTGACCGCCTGGCTCCTGAAAAGCTACGATAGGCAGGATGGTGACCAGACCCATGGTGGCACCAGTGCCAAGTTGGGCTGGTTTGATAGTACCAAGTGGCTCCTGCAATCTGCCATCCAGAAGCGGGGTAGCTTACTTTTGTTTGCCAGGGAAACGGGCAGAGCTTTCTGTCTGGGGGCTATGGTTGGGAGTAACCGGCTGGCTCCTGAAAAGCTACGATAGGCAGGATGGTTCCCAGATCCAAGATGGCACCAGTGCCAAGTTGGGGTGTTTTGATGGTGCAAAGTGGCTCCTGCAATCTGCCATCCTGACGCGGGGCAGCGGATTTTTGTTTCCAAGAGAAATGGTCCGTGGTTTGTTTTTGGGGCTATATGGCTGGGCGTGGCCTGCTGGGTCCTTAAAAAGCTACGATAGGCAGGATGGTTCCCTGACCCAAGGTGGCACCAGTGCCAAGTCGGGCGGTTTTCGTAGTACAAAGTGCGTCCTAAAATTTGCCATCCAGAAGAGGGGCAGTTGAGTTTTGTTTACCAGAGAAAAGGGCCGTGGTTTGTTTTTGGGGGCATATGGCTGATAGTGGCCGTCTGGCCCCTGAAAATCCACGATAGGCAGGATGGTTCCCAGACCAGAGGTGGCACCAGTGCCAAGTCGGTCTGGTTTGATAGTACTAAATAGCACCTGCAATCTGCCATGCAGAAGCGGGGCAGCTTACTTTTGTTTGCCAGGGAAACGGGCCGAGGTTTGTGTCTGGGGGCCTATGGCTGGGAGTGACCGGCTGGCTCCTGAAAAGCTACGATAGGCAGGATGGTTACCAGACCCATGGTGGCACCAGTGCCAAGTTGGGCTGGTTTGATAGTACCAAGTGGCTCCTGCAATCTGCCATCAAAAAGTTGGCAGGCCAGTTTTGTTTTCCAGGGAAAAGCGCCGTTGTTTGTGTTTGGGGGACTGTGGCTGGGAGTGGCCGGCTGGCTCCTTAGAACACACGATACGCAGGATGGTTCCCAGACCCAAGGTGGCACCAGTGCCACGTCGGGCTGGTTTGATGGTGAAAAGTGGCTCCTGCAATCTGCCATCCTGAAGCGGGGTAGCTTACATTTGTGTGCCAGGGAAACGGGCCGAGGTTTATGACTGGGGGCCTAGGGCTAGAAGTGACCGGCTGGCTCCTGAAAAGCAACAATAGGCAGGATGGTTCCCAGACCCAAGGTGGCACCAGTGCCAAGTTGGGCTGGTTTGATGGTACCAACTGGCTCCTGCAATCTGCCATCTAAAAGTTGTCAGGCGAGTTTTGTTTTCCAGGGAAAAGCGCCGTTGATTTTGTTTGGAGGCCTGTGGCTGGCAGTGGCTGCCTGTCGTCTTAGAATCCGGGTTACGCAGCATGGTTCCCAGAGCCAAGGTGGCACCAGTGTCAAGTTGGGCTGGTTTGATAGTACCAAGTGGCTCCTGCAATCTGCCATCCAGAAGCGGGGCAGCTTACTTTTGTTTGCCAGGGAAACGGGCCGAGGTATTTGTCTGGGGACCTATGGCTGGGAGTGACCGGCTGGCTCCTGAAAAGCTACGATAGGCAGGATGGTTCCCTGACCCAAGGTGGCACCAGTGCCAAGTCGGGCGGTATTCGTAGTACAAAGTGCGTCCTAAAATTTGCCATCCAGAAGAGGGGCAGTTGAGTTTTGTTTACCAGAGAAAAGCCCGTGGTTTGTTTTTGGGGGCATATGGCTGATAGTGGCCGTCTGGCCCCTGAAAATCCACGATAGGCAGGATGGTTCCCCGACCAGAGGTGGCACCAGTGCCAAGTCGGTCTGGTTTGATAGTACTAAATAGCACCTGCAATCTGCCATGCAGAAGCGGGGCAGCTTACTTTTGTTTGCCAGGGAAACGGGCCGAGGTTTGTGTCTGGGGGCCTATGGCTGGGAGTGACCGCCTGGCTCCTGAAAAGCTACGATAGGCAGGATGGTGACCAGACCCATGGTGGCACCAGTGCCAAGTTGGGCTGGTTTGATAGTACCAAGTGGCTCCTGCAATCTGCCATCAAAAAGTTGGCAGGCCAGTTTTGTTTTCCAGGGAAAAGCGCCGTTGTTTGTGTTTGGAGGACAGTGGCTGGGAGTGGCCGGCTGGCTCCTTAGAACACACGATACGCAGGATGGTTCCCAGACCCAAGGTGGCACCAGTGCCAAGTCGGGCTGGTTTGATGGTGAAAAGTGGCTCCTGCAATCTGCCATCCTGAAGCGGGGTAGCTTACATTTGTGTGCCAGGGAAACGGGCCGAGGTTTATGACTGGGGGCCTAGGGCTAGAAGTGACCGGCTGGCTCCTGAAAAGCAACAATAGGCAGGATGGTTCCCAGACCCAAGGTGGCACCAGTGCCAAGTTGGGCTGGTTTGATGGTACCAACTGGCTCCTGCAATCTGCCATCTAAAAGTTGTCAGGCGAGTTTTGTTTTCCAGGGAAAAGCGCCGTTGATTTTGTTTGGAGGCCTGTGGCTGGCAGTGGCTGCCTGTCGTCTTAGAATCCGTGTTACGCAGCATGGTTCCCAGAGCCAAGGTGGCACCAGTGTCAAGTTGGGCTGGTTTGATAGTACCAAGTGGCTCCTGCAATCTGCCATCCAGAAGCGGGGCAGCTTACTTTTGTGTGCCAGGGAAACGGGCCGAGGTATTTGTCTGGGGACCTATGGCTGGGAGTGACCGGCTGGCTCCTGAAAAGCTACGATAGGCAGGATGGTGACCAGACCCATGGTGGCACCAGTGCCAAGTTGGGCTGGTTTGATAGTACCAAGTGGCTCCTGCAATCTGCCATCAAAAAGTTGGCAGGTCAGTTTTGTTTTCCAGGGAAAAGCGCCGTTGTTTGTGTTTGGGGGACTGTGGCTGGGAGTGGCCGGCTGGCTCCTTAGAACACAGGATACGCAGGATGGTTCCCAGACCCAAGGTGGCACCAGTGCCAAGTCGGGCTGGTTTGATAGCACCAAGTGGCTCCTGCAATCTGCCATCCAGAAGCGGGGCAGCTTACTTTTGTTTTCCAGGGAAACGGACCGAGGTTTTTTTCTGGGGGCCTATGGCTGGGAGTGACCGGCTGGCTCCTGAAAAGCTACGATAGGCAGGATGGTGACCAGACCCATGGTGGCACCAGTGCCAAGTTGGGCTGGTTTGATAGTACCAAGTGGCTCCTGCAATCTGCCATCAAAAAGTTGGCAGGCGAGTTTTGTTTTCCAGGGAAAAGCGCCGTTGTGTGTATTTTGGGGCCTGTGGCTGGGAGTGGCCAGCTGGCTCCTTAGAATCCACGATACGCAGGATGGTTCCCAGACCCAAGGTGGCACCAGTGCCAAGTCGGGCTGGTTTGTTAGTACCAAGTGGTTCCTGCAATCTGCCATCCAGAAGCGGGGCAGCTGAATTTTGTTTGCCAGAGAAAAAGGCTGTTGTTTGTGTTTCGGGGCCTGTGGCTGGCAGTGGACGGCTGGCTCCTGAAAATCCATGATACGCAGCATGGTTCCCAGACCCAAGGTGGCACCAGTGCCAAGTAGGGCTAGTTTCATAGTACCCAGTGGCTCCTGCAATCTGCCATCCAGAAGAGGGGCAGTTGAGTTTTGTTTTCCAGAGAAAAGGGCCGTGGTTTGTGTTTGGGGCCTATGGCTGAGAGTGACCGGCTGGCCCCTGAAAATCCACGATAGGAAGGATGGTTCCCAGATCCAAGGTGGCAGCAGTGCCATGTTGTGCTGGTGTGATAGTCCCAAGTGGCTCCTGCAATCTGCCATCCAGAAGTGGGGCAGCTGAATTTTGTTTGCCAGAGAAAAAGGCTGTGGTTTTTGTTTGGGGGCCTATGGCTGGGAGTGGCCGGCTGGCTCCTGAAAATCCATGATACGCAGCATGGTTCCCAGACCCAAGGTGGCACCAGTGCCAAGTGGGGCTGGTTTCACAGTGTCAAGTGCCTCCTGCAATCTCCCATCCAGAAGCGGGGCAGCTGAGTTTTGTTTGCCTGTGAAACGGGCCGTTGTTTTTGATTGGGGTCTGTGGCCGAGAATGTTCAGCTGGCTCCTGACAATCCACAATACGCAGGATGGTTCCCAGACCCAAGGTGGCACCAGTGCCAAGTCTTGCTGGTTTGATAGTACCAAGTGGCTCCTGCAATCTGCCATCCAGAAGCGGTGCAGCTGAGTTTTGTTTGCCAGAGGAAAGGGCCGTGGGTTGTGTTTGGGGGCATATGGCTGGGAGTGGCCGGCTGTCTCATTAAAAAGATCGATACGCAGGATGGTTCCCAGACCCAAGGTGGCACCAGTGCCAAGTCGGGCTGTTTTTATAGTACCAAGTGCGTCCTGCAATTTGCCATCCAGAAGAGGGGCAGTTGAGTTTTGTTTGCCAGAGAAAAGCGCCGTTGTTTGTGTTTGGGGGCTTGTGGCTGGGAGTGGCCGACTGGCGCCTTAGAATCTGCGATACGCAGCATGGTTCCCAGACCCAAGGTGGCACCAGTGCCAAGTTGGGCTGGTTTGATAGTACCAAGTGGCTCCTGCAATCTGCCATCCAGAAGCGGGGCAGCTTACTTTTGTTTGCCAGGGAAACGGGCCGAGGTTTGTGTTTGGGGGCCTATGGCTGGGAGTGACCGGCTGGCTCCTGGAAAGCTACAATAGGCAGGATGGTGACCAGACCCAAGGTGGCACCAGTGCCAAGTTGGGCTGGTTTGATAGTACCAAGTTGCTCCTGCAATCTGCCATCAAAAAGTTGGCAGGCGAGTTTTGTTTTCCAGGGAAAAGCGCCGTTGTTTGTGTTTGGGGGCCTGTGGCTGGGAGTGGCCGGCTGGCTCCTTAGAATCCACGATACGCAGGATGGTTCCCAGACCCAAGGTGGCACCAGTGCCAAGTCGGGCTGGTTTGATACTACCAAGTGGTTCCTGCAATCTGCCATCCAGAAGCAGGGCAGCTTACTTTTGTTTGCCAGGGAAACGGGCCGTGGGTTTTGTTTGGGGGCATATAGCTGAGAGTGGCCGGCTGGCCCCTGAAAATCCACGCTAGGCAGCATGGTTCCCAGATGCAAGGTGGCACCAGTGCCAAGTCGGGCTGGTTTGATGGTGCAAAGTGGCTCCTGCAATCTGCCATCCTGACGCGGGGCAGCGGATTTTTGTTTCCAAGAGAAATGGTCCGTGGTTTGTTTTTGGGGCTATATGGCTGGGCGTGGCCTGCTGGCTCCTTAAAAAGCTACGATAGGCAGGATGGTTCCCTGACCCAAGGTGGCACCAGTGCCAAGTCGGGCGGTTTTCGTCGTACAAAGTGCGTCCTAAAATTTGCCATCCAGAAGAGGGGCAGTTGAGTTTTGTTTACCAGAGAAAAGGGCCGTGGTTTGTTTTTGGGGGCATATGGCTGATAGTGGCCGTCTGGCGCCTGAAAATCCACGATAGGCAGGATGGTGACCAGACCAGAGGTGGCACCAGTGCCAAGTCGGGCTGGTTTGATAGTACTAAATAGCACCTGCAATCTGCCATGCAGAAGCGGGGCAGCTTACTTTTGTTTGCCAGGGAAACGGGCCGAGGTTTGTGTCTGGGGGCCTATGGCTGGGAGTGACCGCCTGGCTCCTGAAAAGCTACGATAGGCAGGATGGTTACCAGACCCATGGTGGCACCAGTGCCAAGTTGGGCTGGTTTGATAGTACCAAGTGGCTCCTGCAATCTGCCATCAAAAAGTTGGCAGGCCAGTTTTGTTTTCCAGGGAAAAGCGCCGTTGTTTGTGTTTGGGGGACTGTTGGTGGGAGTGGCCGGCTGGCTCCTTAGAACACACGATACGCAGGATGGTTCCCAGACCCAAGGTGGCACCAGTGCCACGTCGGGCTGGTTTGATGGTGAAAAGTGGCTCCTGCAATCTGCCATCCAGAAGCGGGGTAGCTTACTTTTGTGTGCCAGGGAAACGGGCCGAGGTTTATGACTGGGGGCCTAGGGCTAGGAGTGACCGGCTGGCTCCTGAAAAGCAACAATAGGCAGGATGGTTCCCAGACCCAAGGTGGCACCAGTGCCAAGTTGGGCTGGTTTGATGGTACCAACTGGCTCCTGCAATCTGCCATCTAAAAGTTGTCAGGCGAGTTTTGTTTTCCAGGGAAAAGCGCCGTTGATTTTGTTTGGAGGCCTGTGGCTGGCAGTGGCTGCCTGTCGTCTTAGAATCCGGGTTACGCAGCATGGTTCCCAGAGCCAAGGTGGCACCAGTGCCAAGTTGGGCTGATTTGATGGTGCAAAGTGGCTCCTGCAATCTGCCATCCAGAAGTGCGGTAGCTTACTTTTGTGTTCCAGGGAAACAGGCCGAGCTTTGTGTCTGGGGGCCTATGGCTGGGAGTGACCGGCTGGCTCCTGAAAAGCTACGATAGGCAGGATGGTGACCAGACCCATGGTGGCACCAGTGCCAAGTTGGGCTGGTTTGATAGTACCAAGTGGCTCCTGCAATCTGCCATCAAAAAGTTGGCAGGCGAGTTTTGTTTTCCAGGGAAAAGCGCCGTTGTGTGTGTTTTGGGGCCTGTGGCTGGGAGTGGCCAGCTGGCTCCTTAGAATCCACGATACGCAGGATGGTTCCCAGACCCAAGGTGGCACCAGTGCCAAGTCGGGCTGGTTTGTTAGTACCAAGTGGTTCCTGCAATCTGCCATCCAGAAGCGGGGCAGCTGAATTTTGTTTGCCAGAGAAAAAGGCTGTTGTTTGTGTTTCGGGGCCTGTGGCTGGCAGTGGACGGCTGGCTCCTGAAAATCCATGATACGCAGCATGGTTCCCAGACCCAAGGTGGCACCAGTGCCAAGTAGGGCTGGTTTCATAGTACACAGTGGCTCCTGCAATCTGCCATCCAGAAGAGGGGCAGTTGAGTTTTGTTTTCCAGAGAAAAGGGCCGTGGTTTGTGTTTGGGGCCTATGGCTGAGAGTGACCGGCTGGCTCCTGAAAAGCTACGATAGGCAGGATGGTGACCAGACCCATGGTGGCACCAGTGCCAAGTCGGGCTGGTTTGATAATACTAAATAGCTCCTGCAATCTGCCATCCAGACGCGGGGCAGCGGATTTTTGCTTGCTGGAGAAAAGTTCCGTGGGTTTTTTTTGGGGGTATATGGCTGGACGTTGCCGGCTGACTCCTTAAAAACATCGATACGCAGGATGGTTCCCTGACCCAAGGTGGCATCACTGCCAAGTCGGGCTGTTTTCGTAGTACCAAGTGCGTCCTGCAATTTGCCATCCAGAAGAGGGGCAGTTGAGTTTTGTTTACCAGAGAAAAGGGCCGTGGTTTGTGTTTGGGGGCATATGGCTGAGAGTGGCCGGCTGGCGCCTGAAAATCCACGATAGGCAGGATGGTTCCCAGAGCCAAGGTGGCACCAGTGCCATGTTGGCCTGGTTTGATAGTACCATGTGGCTCCTGCAATCTGCCATCCAGAAGCGGGGCAGCTTACATTTGTTTGCCAGGGAAACGGGCCGAGGTATTTGTCTGGGGGCCTATGGCTGGGAGTGACCGCCTGGCTCCTGAAAAGCTACGATAGGCAGGATGGTGACCAGACCCATGGTGGCACCAGTGCCAAGTTGGGCTGGTTTGATAGTACCAAGTGGCTCCTGCAATCTGCCATCCAGAAGCGGGGTAGCTTACTTTTGTTTGCCAGGGAAACGGGCAGAGCTTTCTGTCTGGGGGCTATGGTTGGGAGTAACCGGCTGGCTCCTGAAAAGCTACGATAGGCAGGATGGTTCCCAGATCCAAGATGGCACCAGTGCCAAGTCGGGGTGGTTTGATGGTGCAAAGTGGCTCCTGCAATCTGCCATCCTGACGCGGGGCAGCGGATTTTTGTTTCCAAGAGAAATGGTCCGTGGTTTGTTTTTGGGGCTATATGGCTGGGCGTGGCCTGCTGGCTCCTTAAAAAGCTACGATAGGCAGGATGGTTCCCTGACCCAAGGTGGCACCAGTGCCAAGTCGGGCGGTATTCGTAGTACAAAGTGCGTCCTAAAATTTGCCATCCAGAAGAGGGGCAGTTGAGTTTTGTTTACCAGAGAAAAGGGCCGTGGTTTGTTTTTGGGGGCATATGGCTGATAGTGGCCGTCTGGCCCCTGAAAATCCACGATAGGCAGGATGGTTCCCAGACCAGAGGTGGCACCAGTGCCAAGTCGGTCTGGTTTGATAGTACTAAATAGCACCTGCAATCTGCCATGCAGAAGCGGGGCAGCTTACTTTTGTTTGCCAGGGAAACGGGCCGAGGTTTGTGTCTGGGGGCCTATGGCTGGGAGTGACCGGCTGGCTCCTGAAAAGCTACGATAGGCAGGATGGTTACCAGACCCATGGTGGCACCAGTGCCAAGTTGGGCTGGTTTGATAGTACCAAGTGGCTCCTGCAATCTGCCATCAAAAAGTTGGCAGGCCAGTTTTGTTTTCCAGGGAAAAGCGCCGTTGTTTGTGTTTGGGGAACTGTGGCTGGGAGTGGCCGGCTGGCTCCTTAGAACACACGATACGCAGGATGGTTCCCAGACCCAAGGTGGCACCAGTGCCACGTCGGGCTGGTTTGATGGTGAAAAGTGGCTCCTGCAATCTGCCATCCTGAAGCGGGGTAGCTTACATTTGTGTGCCAGGGAAACGGGCCGAGGTTTATGACTGGGGGCCTAGGGCTAGAAGTGACCGGCTGGCTCCTGAAAAGCAACAATAGGCAGGATGGTTCCCAGACCCAAGGTGGCACCAGTGCCAAGTTGGGCTGGTTTGATGGTACCAACTGGCTCCTGCAATCTGCCATCTAAAAGTTGTCAGGCGAGTTTTGTTTTCCAGGGAAAAGCGCCGTTGATTTTGTTTGGAGGCCTGTGGCTGGCAGTGGCTGCCTGTCGTCTTACAATCCGGGTTACGCAGCATGGTTCCCAGAGCCAAGGTGGCACCAGTGTCAAGTTGGGCTGGTTTGATAGTACCAAGTGGCTCCTGCAATCTGCCATCCAGAAGCGGGGCAGCTTACTTTTGTTTGCCAGGGAAACGGGCCGAGGTATTTGTCTGGGGACCTATGGCTGGGAGTGACCGGCTGGCTCCTGAAAAGCTACGATAGGCAGGATGGTTCCCTGACCCAAGGTGGCACCAGTGCCAAGTCGGGCGGTTTTCGTAGTACAAAGTGCGTCCTAAAATTTGCCATCCAGAAGAGGGGCAGTTGAGTTTTGTTTACCAGAGAAAAGCCCGTGGTTTGTTTTTGGGGGCATATGGCTGATAGTGGCCGTCTGGCCCCTGAAAATCCACGATAGGCAGGATGGTTCCCAGACCAGAGGTGGCACCAGTGCCAAGTCGGTCTGGTTTGATAGTACTAAATAGCACCTGCAATCTGCCATGCAGAAGCGGGGCAGCTTACTTTTGTTTGCCAGGGAAACGGGCCGAGGTTTGTGTCTGGGGGCCTATGGCTGGGAGTGACCGCCTGGCTCCTGAAAAGCTACGATAGGCAGGATGGTGACCAGACCCATGGTGGCACCAGTGCCAAGTTGGGCTGGTTTGATAGTACCAAGTGGCTCCTGCAATCTGCCATCAAAAAGTTGGCAGGCCAGTTTTGTTTTCCAGGGAAAAGCGCCGTTGTTTGTGTTTGGAGGACAGTGGCTGGGAGTGGCCGGCTGGCTCCTTAGAACACACGATACGCAGGATGGTTCCCAGACCCAAGGTGGCACCAGTGCCAAGTCGGGCTGGTTTGATGGTGAAAAGTGGCTCCTGCAATCTGCCATCCTGAAGCGGGGTAGCTTACATTTGTGTGCCAGGATAACGGGCCGAGGTTTATGACTGGGGGCCTAGGGCTAGAAGTGACCGGCTGGCTCCTGAAAAGCAACAATAGGCAGGATGGTTCCCAGACCCAAGGTGGCACCAGTGCCAAGTTGGGCTGGTTTGATGGTACCAACTGGCTCCTGCAATCTGCCATCTAAAAGTTGTCAGGCGAGTTTTGTTTTCCAGGGAAAAGCGCCGTTGATTTTGTTTGGAGGCCTGTGGCTGGCAGTGGCTGCCTGTCGTCTTAGAATCCGGGTTACGCAGCATGGTTCCCAGAGCCAAGGTGGCACCAGTGTCAAGTTGGGCTGGTTTGATAGTACCAAGTGGCTCCTGCAATCTGCCATCCAGAAGCGGGGCAGCTTACTTATGTGTGCCAGGGAAACGGGCCGAGGTATTTGTCTGGGGACCTATGGCTGGGAGTGACCGGCTGGCTCCTGAAAAGCTACGATAGGCAGGATGGTGACCAGACCCATGGTGGCACCAGTGCCAAGTTGGGCTGGTTTGATAGTACCAAGTGGCTCCTGCAATCTGCCATCAAAAAGTTGGCAGGTCAGTTTTGTTTTCCAGGGAAAAGCGCCGTTGTTTGTGTTTGGGGGACTGTGGCTGGGAGTGGCCGGCTGGCTCCTTAGAACACAGGATACGCAGGATGGTTCCCAGACCCAAGGTGGCACCAGTGCCAAGTCGGGCTGGTTTGTTAGTACCAAGTGGTTCCTGCAATCTGCCATCCAGAAGCGGGGCAGCTTACTTTTGTTTTCCAGGGAAACGGACCGAGGTTTTTTTCTGGGGGCCTATGGCTGGGAGTGACCGGCTGGCTCCTGAAAAGCTACGATAGGCAGGATGGTGACCAGACCCATGGTGGCACCAGTGCCAAGTTGGGCTGGTTTGATAGTACCAAGTGGCTCCTGCAATCTGCCATCAAAAAGTTGGCAGGCGAGTTTTGTTTTCCAGGGAAAAGCGCCGTTGTGTGTATTTTGGGGCCTGTGGCTGGGAGTGGCCAGCTGGCTCCTTAGAATCCACGATACGCAGGATGGTTCCCAGACCCAAGGTGGCACCAGTGCCAAGTCGGGCTGGTTTGTTAGTACCAAGTGGTTCCTGCAATCTGCCATCCAGAAGCGGGGCAGCTGAATTTTGTTTGCCAGAGAAAAAGGCTGTTGTTTGTGTTTCGGGGCCTGTGGCTGGCAGTGGACGGCTGGCTCCTGAAAATCCATGATACGCAGCATGGTTCCCAGACCCAAGGTGGCACCAGTGCCAAGTAGGGCTGTTTTTATAGTACCAAGTGCGTCCTGCAATTTGCCATCCAGAAGAGGGGCAGTTGAGTTTTGTTTGCCAGAGAAAAGCGCCGTTGTTTGTGTTTGGGGGCTTGTGGCTGGGAGTGGCCGACTGGCGCCTTAGAATCTGCGATACGCAGCATGGTTCCCAGACCCAAGGTGGCACCAGTGCCAAGTTGGGCTGGTTTGATAGTACCAAGTGGCTCCTGCAATCTGCCATCCAGAAGCGGGGCAGCTTACTTTTGTTTGCCAGGGAAACGGGCCGAGGTTTGTGTTTGGGGGCCTATGGCTGGGAGTGACAGGCTGGCTCCTGGAAAGCTACAATAGGCAGGATGGTGACCAGACCCATGGTGGCACCAGTGCCAAGTTGGGCTGGTTTGATAGTACCAAGTTGCTCCTGCAATCTGCCATCAAAAAGTTGGCAGGCGAGTTTTGTTTTCCAGGGAAAAGCGCCGTTGTTTGTGTTTGGGGGCCTGTGGCTGGGAGTGGCCGGCTGGCTCCTTAGAATCCACGATACGCAGGATGGTTCCCAGACCCAAGGTGGCACCAGTGCCAAGTCGGGCTGGTTTGATACTACCAAGTGGTTCCTGCAATCTGCCATCCAGAAGCAGGGCAGCTTACTTTTGTTTGCCAGGGAAACGGGCCGTGGGTTTTGTTTGGGGGCATATAGCTGAGAGTGGCCGGCTGGCCCCTGAAAATCCACGCTAGGCAGCATGGTTCCCAGATGCAAGGTGGCACCAGTGCCAAGTCGGGCTGGTTTGATGGTGCAAAGTGGCTCCTGCAATCTGCCATCCAGAAGCGGGGCAGCTGATTTTTGTTTGCCAGAGAAAAATTCCGTGGATTGTTTTGGGGGGCATATTGCTGGGAGTGGCCGGCTGGCTCCTTAAAATGCTCGATACGCATGATGGTTCCCAGGCCCAAGGTGTCACCACTACCAAGTCGGCCTGCGGTTTTAGTATCAAGTTCATCCTGCAATTTGCCATCCAGAAGAGGGGCAGTTGAGTTTTGTTTGCCAGAGAAACGGGCCGAGGTTTCTGTTTGGGGACATATGGCTGAGAGTGGCCGGCTGGCCCCTGAATATCCACGATACACAGCATGGTTCCCAGATCCAAGGTGGCACCAGTGCCAAGTTGGGCTGGTTTGATAGTACCAAGTGTCTCCTGCAATCTGCCATCCAGAAGCGGGGCAGCTTACTTTTGTTTGCCAGAGAAATAGGCCAAGGTTTTTGTTTGGGGGCCTGTGGCTAGGAGTGGCCTGCTGGCTCCTAAGAATCCACGATACGCAGGATGTTTACCAGACCCATGGTGGCACCAGTGCCAAGTTGGGCTGGTTTGATAGTACCAAGTGGCTCCTGCAACCTCCATCAAAAAGTTGGCAGGCGTGTTTTGTTTTCCAGGGAACAGCGCCGTTGATTTTGTTTGGGGGCCTGTGGCTGGGAGTGGCCGGCTGGCTCCTTAGAATCCACGATACGCAGGATGGTTCCCAGACCCAAGGTGACACCAGTGCCAAGTCGGGCTGGTTTGATTACACCAAGTGGCTCCTGCAATCTGCAATCCAGAAGTGAGGCAGCTAAGTTTTGTTTGCCAGAAAAAAGGGCCGTGGTTTTTGTTGGGGGCCTGTGGCTGGGAGTAGCCGGCTGGCTCCTTAAAATCCACGATAGGCTGGATGGTTCCCAGACCCAAGGTGGCACCAGTGCCAAGTCGGGCTGGTTTGATAGTACCAAGTGGCTCCTGCAATCTGCCATCCAGAAGCGGGGCAGCTTACTTTTGTTTGCCAGGGAAACGGGCCGCGGTTTGTGTCTCGGGGCCTATGGCAGGGAGTGACCGTCTGGCTCCTGAAAAGCTACGATAGGCAGGATGGTGACCAGACCCAAGGTGGCACCAGTGGCAAGTTGGGCTGGTTTGATAGTACCAAGTGGCTCCTGCAATCTGCCATCAAAAAGTTGGCAGGCGAGGTTGTTTTCCAGGGAAAAGCGCCGTTGTGTGTGTTTTGGGGCCTGTGGCTGGGAGTGGCCAGCTGGCTCCTTAGAATCCACGATACGCAGGATGGTTCCCAGACCCAAGGTGGCACCAGTGCCAAGTCAGGCTGGTTTGATAGCACCAAGTGGCTCCTGCAATCTGCCATCCAGATGCGGGGCAGCTTACTTTTGTTTTCCAGGGAAACGGACCGAGGTTTTTTTCTGGGGGCCTATGGCTGGGAGTGACCGGCTGGCTCCTGAAAAGCTACGATAGGCAGGATGGTGACCAGACCCATGGTGGCACCAGTGCCAAGTTGGGCTGGTTTGATAGTACCAAGTGGCTCCTGCAATCTGCCATCAAAAAGTTGGCAGGCGAGTTTTGTTTTCCAGGGAAAAGCGCCGTTGTGTGTATTTTGGGGCCTGTGGCTGGGAGTGGCCAGCTGGCTCCTTAGAATCCACGATACGCAGGATGGTTCCCAGACCCAAGGTGGCACCAGTGCCAAGTCGGGCTGGTTTGTTAGTACCAAGTGGTTCCTGCAATCTGCCATCCAGAAGCGGGGCAGCTGAATTTTGTTTGCCAGAGAAAAAGGCTGTTGTTTGTGTTTCGGGGCCTGTGGCTGGCAGTGGACGGCTGGCTCCTGAAAATCCATGATACGCAGCATGGTTCCCAGACCCAAGGTGGCACCAGTGCCAAGTAGGGCTGGTTTCATAGTACCCAGTGGCTCCTGCAATCTGCCATCCAGAAGAGGGGCAGTTGAGTTTTGTTTTCCAGAGAAAAGGGCCGTGGTTTGTGTTTGGGGCCTATGGCTGAGAGTGACCGGCTGGCCCCTGAAAATCCACGATAGGAAGGATGATTCCCAGATCCAAGGTGGCACCAGTGCCATGTTGTGCTGGTGTGATAGTCCCAAGTGGCTCCTGCAATCTGCCATCCAGAAGCGGGGCAGCTGAATTTTGTTTGCCAGAGAAAAAGGCTGTGGTTTTTGTTTGGGGGCCTATGGCTGGGAGTGGCCGGCTGGCTCCTGAAAATCCATGATACGCAGCATGGTTCCCAGACCCAAGGTGGCACCAGTGCCAAGTGGGGCTGGTTTCACAGTGTCAAGTGCCTCCTGCAATCTCCCATCCAGAAGCGGGGCAGCTGAGTTTTGTTTGCCTGTGAAACGGGCCGTTGTTTTTGATTGGGGTCTGTGGCCGAGAGTGTCCAGCTGGCTCCTGACAATCCACAATACGCAGGATGGTTTCCAGACCCAAGGTGGCACCCGTGCCAAGTCGTGCTGGTTTGATAGTACCAAGTGCGTCCTGCAATTTGCTATCCAGAAGAGGGGGAGTTGAGTTTTGTTTGCCAAAGAAAAGCGCCGTTGTTTGTGTTTGGGGTCTTGTGGCTGGGAGTGGCCGACTGGCGCCTTAGAATCTGCGATACGCAGCATGGTTCCCAGACCCAAGGTGGCACCAGTGCCAAGTCGGGCTGGTTTGATAGTACCAAGTTGCTCCTGCAATCTGCCATCAAAAAGTTGGCAGGCGAGTTTTGTTTTCCAGGGAAAAGCGCCGTTGTTTGTGTTTGGGGGCCTGTGGCTGGGAGTGGCCGGCTGGCTCCTTAGAATCCACGATACGCAGGATGGTTCCCAGACCCAAGGTGGCACCAGTGCCAAGTCGGGCTAGTTTGATGCTGCAAAGTGGCTCCTGCAATCTGCCATCCAGAAGCGGGGCAGCTTACTTTTGTTTGCCAGGGAAACGGGCCGTGGGTTTTGTTTGGGGGCATATAGCTGAGAGTGTCCGGCTGGCCCCTGAAAATCCACGCTAGGCAGCATGGTTCCAGGATGCAAGGTGGCACCAGTGCCAAGTCGGGCTGGTTTGATGGGTCAAAGTGGCTCCTGCAATCTGCCATCCAGAAGCGGGGCAGCTGATTTTTGTTTGCCAGAGAAAAATTCCGTGGATTGTTTTTGGGGGCATATTGCTGGGAGTGGCCGGCTGGCTCCTTAAAATGCTCGATACGCAAGATGGTTCCCAGGCCCAAGGTGTCACCACTACCAAGTCGGCCTGCGGTTTTAGTATCAAGTTCATCTTGCAATTTGCCATCCAGAAGAGGGGCAGTTGAGTTTTGTTTGCCAGAGAAACGGGCCGAGGTTTCTGTTTGGGGGCATATGGCTGAGAGTGGCCGGCTGGCCCCTGAAAATCCACGATACACAGCATGGTTCCCAGATCCAAGGTGGCACCAGTGCCAAGTTGGGCTGGTTTGATAGTCCCAAGTGTCTCCTGCAATCTGCCATCCAGAAGCGGGGCAGCTTACTTTTGTTTGCCAGAGAAATAGGCCTAGGTTTTTGTTTGGGGGCCTGTGGCTAGGAGTGGCCGGCTGGCTCCTAAGAATCCACGATACGCAGGATGTTTACCAGACCCATGGTGGCACCAGTGCCAAGTTGGGCTGGTTTGATAGTACCAAGTGGCTCCTGCAAACTCCATCAAAAAGTTGGCAGGCGTGTTTTGTTTTCCAGGGAACAGCGCCGTTGATTTTGTTTGGGGGCCTGTGGCTGGGAGTGGCCGGCTGGCTCCTTAGAATCCACAATACGCAGGATGGTTCCCAGACCCAAGGTGGCACCAGTGCCAAGTCGGGCTGGTTTGATTACACCAAGTGACTCCTGCAATCTGCCATCCAGAAGTGAGGCAGCTAAGTTTTGTTTGCGAGAAAAAAGGGCCGTGGTTTTTGTTGGGGGCCTGTGGCTGGGAGTAGCCGGCTGGCTCCTTAAAATCCACGATAGGCAGGATGGTTCCCAGACCCAAGGTGGCACCAGTGCCAAGTCGGGCTGGTTTGATAGTACCAAGTGGCTCCTGCAATCTGCCATCCAGAAGCGGGGCAGCTGAGTTTTTATTGCCAGAGAAAAAGGCTGTGGTTTTTGTTTGGGGGCCTGTGGCTGGCAGTGGCCGGCTGGCTCCTGAAAATCCACGATACGCAGCATGGTTCCCAGACCCAAGGTGGCACCAGTACAAAGTGGGGCTCTTTTGACAGTGTCAAGTGCCTCCTGCAATCTCCCATCCAGAAGCGGGGCAGCTGAGTTTTTTTTGCCAGGGAAACGGACCTTTGTTTTTGATTGGGGTCTGTGGCCGAGAGTGGTCGGCTGTCTCCTGACAATCCACAATACGCAGGATGGTTCCCAGACCAAAGGTGGCACCAGTGCCAAGTCGGGCTGGTTTGATAGTACCAAGTGTCTCCTGCACTCTGCCATCCAGAAGCGGGGCAGCTGAGTTTTGTTTGCCAGAGAAAAGGGCCGTGGGTTGTGTTTGGGGGCATATGGCTGGGAGTGGCCACCTGGCTCCTTAAAATGCACGATACGCCGCATGGTAACCAGACGCAAGGTGGCACCAGTGCCAAGTCGGGCTGTTTTTGTAGTACCCAGTGGCTCCTGCAATTTGCCATCCAGAAGCGGGGCAGCTAAATTTTGTTTGCTAGAGAAAAGGGCTGTGGTTTGTGTTTGGGGGCCTATGGCCGAGAGTGGTAGGCTGGCCCCTGAAAATCAACGATAGGCAGGATGGTTCCCAGATACAAGGTGGCACCAGTGCCAAGTAAGGCTGGTTGTATGGTTCAAAGTGACTCCTGCAATCTGCCATCCAGAAGCGGGACAGCTGAGTTTTTTTTGCCAGAGAAAAGGTCCGTGGTTTCTTTTTGGGGCATACGGCTGGGAATTGCCGGCTGGCTCCTTAAAATGCTCGATACGCAGGATGGTTCCCAGAGCCAAGGTGGCACCACTGCCAAGTCGGGCTCTTTTTGTAGTACCAAGTGCGTCCTGCAATTTGCCATCCAGAAGAGGGGCAGTTGAGTTTTGTTTGCCAGAGAAAAGGGCCGAGGTTTGTGTTTGGGAGCATATGGCTGGGAATGACCGGCTGGCCCCTGAAAATCCACGATACGCCGGATGGTTCCCAGATCCAAGATGGTACCATTACCAAGTCGGGCTGCTTTGATAGTCCCAAGTGGCTCCTGCAAACTGCCACACCAGAAGCGGGGCAGCTGAGTTTTGTTTGCCAGGGAAATGGGCCGTTGTTTGTGTTTGGGGGCCTGTGGCTGGGAGTGTTCGGCTGGTTCCTGAATATGTACGATACGCAGGATTGTTCCCAGATCCAAGGTGGCAGCAGTGCCATGTTGTGCTGGTGTGATAGTCCCAAGTGGCTCCTGCAATCTGCCATCCAGAAGTGGGGCAGCTGATTTTTGTTTGCCAGAGAAAAGGTCCGTGGTTTGTGTTTGGGGGCATATGGCTGAGAGTGGCCGGCTGGCCCCTGAAAATCCACGATACACAGGATGGTTCCCAGATCCAAGGTGGCACCTGTGCCAAGTCGGGCTGATTTGATAGTACTAAGTAGCTCCTGCAATCTGCCATCCAGAAGCGGGGCAGCTTACTTTTGTTTGCCAGGGAAACGGGCCGAGGTTTCTGTTTGGGGGCCTATGGCTGGGAGTGACCGGCTGGCTCCTGAAAAGCTACAATAGGCAGGATGGTTCCCAGAGCCAAGGTGGCACCAGTGCCAAGTTGGGCTGGTTTGATAGTACCAAGTGGCTCCTGCAATCTGCCATCCAGAAGCGGGGCAGCTTACTTTTGTTTGCCAGGGAAACGGGCCGAGGTTTGTGTTTGGGGGCCTATGGCTGGGAGTGACAGGCTGGCTCCTGGAAAGCTACAATAGGCAGGATGGTGACCAGACCCATGGTGGCACCAGTGCCAAGTTGGGCTGGTTTGATAGTACCAAGTTGCTCCTGCAATCTGCCATCAAAAAGTTGGCAGGCGAGTTTTGTTTTCCAGGGAAAAGCGCCGTTGTTTGTGTTTGGGGGCCTGTGGCTGGGAGTGGCCGGCTGGCTCCTTAGAATCCACGATACGCAGGATGGTTCCCAGACCCAAGGTGGCACCAGTGCCAAGTCGGGCTGGTTTGATACTACCAAGTGGTTCCTGCAATCTGCCATCCAGAAGCAGGGCAGCTTACTTTTGTTTGCCAGGGAAACGGGCCGTGGGTTTTGTTTGGGGGCATATAGCTGAGAGTGGCCGGCTGGCCCCTGAAAATCCACGCTAGGCAGCATGGTTCCCAGATGCAAGGTGGCACCAGTGCCAAGTCGGGCTGGTTTGATGGTGCAAAGTGGCTCCTGCAATCTGCCATCCAGAAGCGGGGCAGCTGATTTTTGTTTGCCAGAGAAAAATTCCGTGGATTGTTTTGGGGGGCATATTGCTGGGAGTGGCCGGCTGGCTCCTTAAAATGCTCGATACGCATGATGGTTCCCAGGCCCAAGGTGTCACCACTACCAAGTCGGCCTGCGGTTTTAGTATCAAGTTCATCCTGCAATTTGCCATCCAGAAGAGGGGCAGTTGAGTTTTGTTTGCCAGAGAAACGGGCCGAGGTTTCTGTTTGGGGACATATGGCTGAGAGTGGCCGGCTGGCCCCTGAATATCCACGATACACAGCATGGTTCCCAGATCCAAGGTGGCACCAGTGCCAAGTTGGGCTGGTTTGATAGTACCAAGTGTCTCCTGCAATCTGCCATCCAGAAGCGGGGCAGCTTACTTTTGTTTGCCAGAGAAATAGGCCAAGGTTTTTGTTTGGGGGCCTGTGGCTAGGAGTGGCCTGCTGGCTCCTAAGAATCCACGATACGCAGGATGTTTACCAGACCCATGGTGGCACCAGTGCCAAGTTGGGCTGGTTTGATAGTACCAAGTGGCTCCTGCAACCTCCATCAAAAAGTTGGCAGGCGTGTTTTGTTTTCCAGGGAACAGCGCCGTTGATTTTGTTTGGGGGCCTGTGGCTGGGAGTGGCCGGCTGGCTCCTTAGAATCCACGATACGCAGGATGGTTCCCAGACCCAAGGTGACACCAGTGCCAAGTCGGGCTGGTTTGATTACACCAAGTGGCTCCTGCAATCTGCAATCCAGAAGTGAGGCAGCTAAGTTTTGTTTGCCAGAAAAAAGGGCCGTGGTTTTTGTTGGGGGCCTGTGGCTGGGAGTAGCCGGCTGGCTCCTTAAAATCCACGATAGGCTGGATGGTTCCCAGACCCAAGGTGGCACCAGTGCCAAGTCGGGCTGGTTTGATAGTACCAAGTGGCTCCTGCAATCTGCCATCCAGAAGCGGGGCAGCTTACTTTTGTTTGCCAGGGAAACGGGCCGCGGTTTGTGTCTCGGGGCCTATGGCAGGGAGTGACCGTCTGGCTCCTGAAAAGCTACGATAGGCAGGATGGTGACCAGACCCAAGGTGGCACCAGTGGCAAGTTGGGCTGGTTTGATAGTACCAAGTGGCTCCTGCAATCTGCCATCAAAAAGTTGGCAGGCGAGGTTGTTTTCCAGGGAAAAGCGCCGTTGTGTGTGTTTTGGGGCCTGTGGCTGGGAGTGGCCAGCTGGCTCCTTAGAATCCACGATACGCAGGATGGTTCCCAGACCCAAGGTGGCACCAGTGCCAAGTCAGGCTGGTTTGATAGCACCAAGTGGCTCCTGCAATCTGCCATCCAGATGCGGGGCAGCTTACTTTTGTTTTCCAGGGAAACGGACCGAGGTTTTTTTCTGGGGGCCTATGGCTGGGAGTGACCGGCTGGCTCCTGAAAAGCTACGATAGGCAGGATGGTGACCAGACCCATGGTGGCACCAGTGCCAAGTTGGGCTGGTTTGATAGTACCAAGTGGCTCCTGCAATCTGCCATCAAAAAGTTGGCAGGCGAGTTTTGTTTTCCAGGGAAAAGCGCCGTTGTGTGTATTTTGGGGCCTGTGGCTGGGAGTGGCCAGCTGGCTCCTTAGAATCCACGATACGCAGGATGGTTCCCAGACCCAAGGTGGCACCAGTGCCAAGTCGGGCTGGTTTGTTAGTACCAAGTGGTTCCTGCAATCTGCCATCCAGAAGCGGGGCAGCTGAATTTTGTTTGCCAGAGAAAAAGGCTGTTGTTTGTGTTTCGGGGCCTGTGGCTGGCAGTGGACGGCTGGCTCCTGAAAATCCATGATACGCAGCATGGTTCCCAGACCCAAGGTGGCACCAGTGCCAAGTAGGGCTGGTTTCATAGTACCCAGTGGCTCCTGCAATCTGCCATCCAGAAGAGGGGCAGTTGAGTTTTGTTTTCCAGAGAAAAGGGCCGTGGTTTGTGTTTGGGGCCTATGGCTGAGAGTGACCGGCTGGCCCCTGAAAATCCACGATAGGAAGGATGATTCCCAGATCCAAGGTGGCACCAGTGCCATGTTGTGCTGGTGTGATAGTCCCAAGTGGCTCCTGCAATCTGCCATCCAGAAGCGGGGCAGCTGAATTTTGTTTGCCAGAGAAAAAGGCTGTGGTTTTTGTTTGGGGGCCTATGGCTGGGAGTGGCCGGCTGGCTCCTGAAAATCCATGATACGCAGCATGGTTCCCAGACCCAAGGTGGCACCAGTGCCAAGTGGGGCTGGTTTCACAGTGTCAAGTGCCTCCTGCAATCTCCCATCCAGAAGCGGGGCAGCTGAGTTTTGTTTGCCTGTGAAACGGGCCGTTGTTTTTGATTGGGGTCTGTGGCCGAGAGTGTCCAGCTGGCTCCTGACAATCCACAATACGCAGGATGGTTTCCAGACCCAAGGTGGCACCCGTGCCAAGTCGTGCTGGTTTGATAGTACCAAGTGCGTCCTGCAATTTGCTATCCAGAAGAGGGGGAGTTGAGTTTTGTTTGCCAAAGAAAAGCGCCGTTGTTTGTGTTTGGGGTCTTGTGGCTGGGAGTGGCCGACTGGCGCCTTAGAATCTGCGATACGCAGCATGGTTCCCAGACCCAAGGTGGCACCAGTGCCAAGTCGGGCTGGTTTGATAGTACCAAGTTGCTCCTGCAATCTGCCATCAAAAAGTTGGCAGGCGAGTTTTGTTTTCCAGGGAAAAGCGCCGTTGTTTGTGTTTGGGGGCCTGTGGCTGGGAGTGGCCGGCTGGCTCCTTAGAATCCACGATACGCAGGATGGTTCCCAGACCCAAGGTGGCACCAGTGCCAAGTCGGGCTAGTTTGATGCTGCAAAGTGGCTCCTGCAATCTGCCATCCAGAAGCGGGGCAGCTTACTTTTGTTTGCCAGGGAAACGGGCCGTGGGTTTTGTTTGGGGGCATATAGCTGAGAGTGTCCGGCTGGCCCCTGAAAATCCACGCTAGGCAGCATGGTTCCAGGATGCAAGGTGGCACCAGTGCCAAGTCGGGCTGGTTTGATGGGTCAAAGTGGCTCCTGCAATCTGCCATCCAGAAGCGGGGCAGCTGATTTTTGTTTGCCAGAGAAAAATTCCGTGGATTGTTTTTGGGGGCATATTGCTGGGAGTGGCCGGCTGGCTCCTTAAAATGCTCGATACGCAAGATGGTTCCCAGGCCCAAGGTGTCACCACTACCAAGTCGGCCTGCGGTTTTAGTATCAAGTTCATCTTGCAATTTGCCATCCAGAAGAGGGGCAGTTGAGTTTTGTTTGCCAGAGAAACGGGCCGAGGTTTCTGTTTGGGGGCATATGGCTGAGAGTGGCCGGCTGGCCCCTGAAAATCCACGATACACAGCATGGTTCCCAGATCCAAGGTGGCACCAGTGCCAAGTTGGGCTGGTTTGATAGTCCCAAGTGTCTCCTGCAATCTGCCATCCAGAAGCGGGGCAGCTTACTTTTGTTTGCCAGAGAAATAGGCCTAGGTTTTTGTTTGGGGGCCTGTGGCTAGGAGTGGCCGGCTGGCTCCTAAGAATCCACGATACGCAGGATGTTTACCAGACCCATGGTGGCACCAGTGCCAAGTTGGGCTGGTTTGATAGTACCAAGTGGCTCCTGCAAACTCCATCAAAAAGTTGGCAGGCGTGTTTTGTTTTCCAGGGAACAGCGCCGTTGATTTTGTTTGGGGGCCTGTGGCTGGGAGTGGCCGGCTGGCTCCTTAGAATCCACAATACGCAGGATGGTTCCCAGACCCAAGGTGGCACCAGTGCCAAGTCGGGCTGGTTTGATTACACCAAGTGACTCCTGCAATCTGCCATCCAGAAGTGAGGCAGCTAAGTTTTGTTTGCGAGAAAAAAGGGCCGTGGTTTTTGTTGGGGGCCTGTGGCTGGGAGTAGCCGGCTGGCTCCTTAAAATCCACGATAGGCAGGATGGTTCCCAGACCCAAGGTGGCACCAGTGCCAAGTCGGGCTGGTTTGATAGTACCAAGTGGCTCCTGCAATCTGCCATCCAGAAGCGGGGCAGCTGAGTTTTTATTGCCAGAGAAAAAGGCTGTGGTTTTTGTTTGGGGGCCTGTGGCTGGCAGTGGCCGGCTGGCTCCTGAAAATCCACGATACGCAGCATGGTTCCCAGACCCAAGGTGGCACCAGTACAAAGTGGGGCTCTTTTGACAGTGTCAAGTGCCTCCTGCAATCTCCCATCCAGAAGCGGGGCAGCTGAGTTTTTTTTGCCAGGGAAACGGACCTTTGTTTTTGATTGGGGTCTGTGGCCGAGAGTGGTCGGCTGTCTCCTGACAATCCACAATACGCAGGATGGTTCCCAGACCAAAGGTGGCACCAGTGCCAAGTCGGGCTGGTTTGATAGTACCAAGTGTCTCCTGCACTCTGCCATCCAGAAGCGGGGCAGCTGAGTTTTGTTTGCCAGAGAAAAGGGCCGTGGGTTGTGTTTGGGGGCATATGGCTGGGAGTGGCCACCTGGCTCCTTAAAATGCACGATACGCCGCATGGTAACCAGACGCAAGGTGGCACCAGTGCCAAGTCGGGCTGTTTTTGTAGTACCCAGTGGCTCCTGCAATTTGCCATCCAGAAGCGGGGCAGCTAAATTTTGTTTGCTAGAGAAAAGGGCTGTGGTTTGTGTTTGGGGGCCTATGGCCGAGAGTGGTAGGCTGGCCCCTGAAAATCAACGATAGGCAGGATGGTTCCCAGATACAAGGTGGCACCAGTGCCAAGTAAGGCTGGTTGTATGGTTCAAAGTGACTCCTGCAATCTGCCATCCAGAAGCGGGACAGCTGAGTTTTTTTTGCCAGAGAAAAGGTCCGTGGTTTCTTTTTGGGGCATACGGCTGGGAATTGCCGGCTGGCTCCTTAAAATGCTCGATACGCAGGATGGTTCCCAGAGCCAAGGTGGCACCACTGCCAAGTCGGGCTCTTTTTGTAGTACCAAGTGCGTCCTGCAATTTGCCATCCAGAAGAGGGGCAGTTGAGTTTTGTTTGCCAGAGAAAAGGGCCGAGGTTTGTGTTTGGGAGCATATGGCTGGGAATGACCGGCTGGCCCCTGAAAATCCACGATACGCCGGATGGTTCCCAGATCCAAGATGGTACCATTACCAAGTCGGGCTGCTTTGATAGTCCCAAGTGGCTCCTGCAAACTGCCACACCAGAAGCGGGGCAGCTGAGTTTTGTTTGCCAGGGAAATGGGCCGTTGTTTGTGTTTGGGGGCCTGTGGCTGGGAGTGTTCGGCTGGTTCCTGAATATGTACGATACGCAGGATTGTTCCCAGATCCAAGGTGGCAGCAGTGCCATGTTGTGCTGGTGTGATAGTCCCAAGTGGCTCCTGCAATCTGCCATCCAGAAGTGGGGCAGCTGATTTTTGTTTGCCAGAGAAAAGGTCCGTGGTTTGTGTTTGGGGGCATATGGCTGAGAGTGGCCGGCTGGCCCCTGAAAATCCACGATACACAGGATGGTTCCCAGATCCAAGGTGGCACCTGTGCCAAGTCGGGCTGATTTGATAGTACTAAGTAGCTCCTGCAATCTGCCATCCAGAAGCGGGGCAGCTTACTTTTGTTTGCCAGGGAAACGGGCCGAGGTTTCTGTTTGGGGGCCTATGGCTGGGAGTGACCGGCTGGCTCCTGAAAAGCTACAATAGGCAGGATGGTTCCCAGAGCCAAGGTGGCACCAGTGCCAAGTTGGGCTGGTTTGATAGTACCAAGTGGCTCCTGCAATCTGCCATCCAGAAGCAGGGCAGCTGAGTTTTGTTTGCCAGAGAAAAGGGCTTGGTTTGTGTTTGGGGGCATATGGCTGTGTGTGGCCAGCTGGCTCCTTAAAATGCACGATATGCAACATGGCTCCCAGACCCATAGTGGCACCAGTGCCAAGTCGGGCTGGTTTGATAGTACCAAGTGGCTCCTGCAATCTTCCATGATCACGTGGAGAAATACTTTCTGGTTTCAGCCATATGCTCTTTCTTCTCTCCCTCAACTTCTCTATCACCTCTCATCTGGTTCACATGCGCTGTCTTCAAGGTCCACAGGCTACTTTTCACAGAATCTTCTGGCCTGATGAAGTAAGAATGATGAATAGAACAGAGCTGGGATCTATTTTCCAGTTTGGATAAAATGCATTCTGCACACAAATCCAAGGAGAACGTGCTGCCCCGATGCCCAGAAAATCTTTCACTCCTGCTAGTGTTCTACGTCAACCGCAACTTAGTCTGAAAGAAAAGCTTTTTCTCTGAGAGCATCTGAGAGGTTTGCATGAAGCACTGATATCTGACATATGCAATTTTGAATAGGAGAGGAAAAAGAAAATGGCAAGGAGTTTTTAATTTTAGTGGTTTCAATTTTAATTTCCGTGCACTTTTTCAAAACTTGTCAGCTCAAATGCCCATCAACATCTTTTAGTCATCTGTAAGTCAGTATTCATATAAAATGTGCTTCAAATCCAAAGAATTTCAAATTTGCACTCCAAGCTTCTATGCCTAGATTTATGATTTCCTACACATATTAGATGAAAGGAAGGCCTTTTTTACTGTGGGAGTGCTGGAACACTGGAACAGGTTGCCCAGAGAAGTTGTGGGTGTCCCATCCCTGAAAGTATTCAAGGTCACCTTGGACGGGGCTTGGAGCAGCAACAAAGGAGAAGCTTGATGGTAGAGAAACAAAGTTGGACTATAGAAGAAACTCGGATTGAAGTATAGGATCAAGTTTTCTCTCAGCTCTTGGGGTAAATTCAAAGTTGTACAAAATGACATTTATCTGTGCTATTCACTACTGTAACAGAAAGTTTCATGAAAACTGTACAGAAGATAGTAAATTTTAAAAGAGATAAGAATTACAGCATAAAATCCATGGGATAGGTTACAACATGAGACACTCTCTAAGAGAAAATCTCTTTGTTTCAGCACTTCATCGGGGTAAGATTTCATGAAGTGCCAAAGAAGGCGGCAAAATATCATTCGGGACATTATTTACTGGAATTCAGCCTGGCCATTAGTAGGAACTGCCTTTGAACATATCATGTAGATATACCACACACGCTTTCCCTTCACTGAAAAATTACTGTTTACAACAAATAAGCAATTGACGATCAAAATTGATTGAAAGCATCTTAAACATGTCAAGTATTTCATTGTAGATGATCTGTGATCCAAATGCTTCTTCCACCTTCGAGAGGGACAGAAGAATTCTTCCATATCATGATGGTTTAAAATTGTATCAACCAATGTTTTCTGCTGAAAAGATATCATCTATTTTTTTCTATTTTTGGAAGAAAATATTCCTAGACATACAACAGGTGAGAACTAAGTAATTTTAAAGAAACAAATGAAATGAAAATATTCTGTAAATAGAATGAAATGAAAAGCTGTGTTTTAAATAGGAGCTAAATATTAAACAGAATTTTTGTACCAGGCATTTGAATTACTGCACCAGCTCTTTTGCCCATCAAGAGAGGCATTTAGCATTTCAGTCTTTTCCAAGGTGTTCATGATCTGCTATGCTGATCTCTGTGTGTGCCTAGGTGTGTGTGGAGGGGGGGGCATATGAAGGGGAGTGTGTATGTTTGCTTTACAATTGTTGTGGCAGATTCATGCCTCAGCTCCACATTTTGTTTTAAAAAGGTCACACCGAGTGGATATGAAGTTTACTATCAACAAGAGATCGATTCCCAAATCATCCATTTGACTCTCCCTTATAAATCATGTGCTTTGTTGCATATTTTATCAAATATACTTTCAAGCCAGATGGAGGAAGGAGGATGTGGGAATCCCTCCACCATCTTGCAACTTTTATGTAAGTAGGTTTTCAAGAAAATCATCATTTCTCTTTTAAATATGTCTGGAACAGGCATGATGGTAGTGTCAACCTGTTGGAGTTTTTGTTGCTGGAAGAAGTTGTACAAAAGGATTGGTTTTTACATTGACCAGTTACTGAATCAAGCGCAGGAATACATTGGAAATTTAGCTGGGGGTTCCTTTTCCCAGCAGACTACTTCTAGAACGAGCTTGTACACTGAAGCTGACTCTTTTGCTCTCTTTTTGTTTCTTTCCTATTTTCTTGGCTTCTTTGCCACTATCTAGACAATTTTGGAACTTTGTTCCCAACTAAAATGGTTTCAATAGTCTGATTGTGATCATACATTTTTACAAGGAATTTTTAAAATCTTTCCTCGAGTCCAGAAAGTCAAGGACTTAGATCTTTTTCTTCCCTTATCAATATTGCCATGAAATTGATAAATAAAGACCAACTCTTTATTTTTGTTTTTAACCCACGTAGATAATTCCCATCCATTAATCCATTTTGTGGACCAATAGCTGCCATTCTGATGGAAGCTGTCACTTCTTAACAATAGGCATTCTGTGACTATGTTGACTGCACTTTGGGTGAAGATCCTAACTGGTCTTAGATATACATAGGGAGAAATTTGCTCAGCCAGTGTCAGTCTTAAGCATGCGTATCAGAAGATCTTTCTAGAGCTGGGAATTTTCCCATGAAAGGGATTCAGTTAGGGAAGAGACACTTGTGCCAGAGTTTTACATTCTTCTTGAACACTGCTTAAGGAACTTAGATGCCATGTCCATTTGGATCTCTGTCTGCACAGAACTTTGTCATGCCAGCGCTTTGAAATGCATCTTGAAGAGAATTCACTAGCACAGAATGAAAGAGAGTGGAAGGGGTTGGTGGGGCTAACCAGGCCCAACCCCCCTGCCTAAACCAGGATACCTAGAGCCTCTTGCCCAGGATTCTATCTGGGTGTACTTTTAATGTCTTCGAAGATCCAGGCTCCACAATCTTTCTGGGCAGTCTGTGCCGTGGTTCAGTCACCCTGACAGTAAAGAAACATTTACTGATGTTCAAAGGCAATCTCCTGTATTTCAGTGTGTGCCCACTGCCTCTTGTCTTTTCCCTCAGCATCACTGAAAAGACACTGATTCCCTCCCCTTTGCACTATTGCTTCCATATGTATGTGTGATGCCATGTAGAGGTATGTCAAAAACCTCCCTGAAGCCCAGGCAGATAATATTCCCTTCATCTACCAGTCAAGTTGATTCATCAGAGGAGTTTAAAGTGATGTTCAGCATGAAATTCCCCTGAAAAATCATGCTAACTACATTATTTGGTCATCTGTCATGTGCCTGGCAAGGATTTCCAGGAAGAGCTGCTTCATCAACTTCCTGGGGATAAAAAAGAGGCTGGCTGGTTTGTACTATGGCGAGTCCTCTTAATTGCCTTTTTTGAAGATGGGTGTCATTTGCTAACATCCAGTCTTTAGCTCCTCTTCTCATCTACACCTCGGCAAAAAGCTTTTCCACTATGTCTGGCTAGGAAAAACTGTGCCAGCACAGAAAACATCTCCCATCGTGTTCTAGAAGTTGCACGGATGTCTGCCAAGTGTTTGGCAGGAAGAAAAGAAAAGTTGTCCAAAACAGCTTCCAATCGAATGTTCCTGTGATTGGAAAAGTCAGGAGAGTGCAAAGGTACTGTTTTCTATCAGTTGGCAAGGTGCGCACACAATCCCAGTGTTGTACAGCTTGCTTCTTCACCTTCCCGAAGCTGCCGCTCTCGCCGGCTGCCGGAGCCCAAGAAGCGGCTTCTTCGCGCAAAGACGATTGTGCCGCTCACAGTGCTCTCCTTAGCGCGGCTTCTGCCGAAAGACGCCCGGCAGCGGCTCTTACCTCCGGAGAGCATCCTACCTTCGTCTTTAGCTCCTCTTCTCATCTACACCTCGGCAAAACGCTTTTCCACTATGTCTGGCTAGGAAAAACTGTGCCAGCACAGAAAACATCTCCCATCGTGTTCTAGAAGTTGCACGGATGTCTGCCAAGTGTTTGGCAGGAAGAAAAGAAAAGTTGTCCAAAACAGCTTCCAATCGAATGTTCATGTGATTGGAAAAGTCAGGAGAGTGCAAAGGTACTGTTTTCTATCAGTTGGCAAGGTGCGCACACAATCCCAGTGTTGTACAGCTTGCTTCTTCACCTTCCCGAAGCTGCCGCTCTCGCCGGCTGCCGGAGCCCAAGAAGCGGCTTCTTCGCGCAAAGACGATTGTGCCGCTCACCGGGCTCCCCTTAGCGCGGCTTCTGCCGAAAGACGCCCGGCAGCGGCTCTTAACTCCGGAGAGCATCCTACCTTCGTCTTTCGCGTCTTATGTAGTCTACATCTTAGCAAAACGCTTTTCCACTATGTCTGGCTAGGAAAAACCGTGCCAGCCCAGAAAACATCTCCCATCGTTTTCTAGAAGTTGCAGATATGTCTGCCAAGTGTTTGGCAGGAAGAAAAGAAAAGTTGTCCAAAACAGCTTCCAATCGAATGTTCCTGTGATTGGAAGAGTCAGGAGAGTGCAAAGGTACTGTTTTCTATCAGTTGGCAAGGTGCGCACACAATCCCAGTGTTGTACAGCTTGCTTCTTCACCTTCCCGAAGCTGCCACTCTCAGGAGGTAAGAGCCGCTGCCTTCTTTCGGCAGAAGCCGCGCTAAGGGGAGCACTGTGAGCGGCACAATCGTCTTTGCGCGAAGAAGCCGCTTCTTGGGCTCCGGCAGCCGGCGAGAGCGGCAGCTTCGGGAAGGTGAAGAAGCAAGCTGTACAACACTGGGATTGTGTGCGCACCTTGCCAACTGATAGAAAACAGTACCTTTGCACTCTCCTGACTTTTCCAATCACAGGAACATTCGATTGGAAGCTGTTTTGGACAACTTTTCTTTTCTTCCTGCCAAACACTTGGCAGACATCCGTGCAACTTCTAGAACACGATGGGAGATGTTTTCTGTGCTGGCACAGTTTTTCCTAGCCAGACATAGTGGAAAAGCGTTTTGCTAAGATGTAGACTACAAAAGACGCGAAAGACGAAGGTAGGATGCTCTCCGGAGGTAAGAGCCGCTGCCGGGCGTCTTTCGGCAGAAGCCGCGCTAAGGAGAGCACTGTGAGCGGCACAATCATCTTTGCGCGAAGAAGCCGCTTCTTGGGCTCCGGCAGCCGGCGAGAGCGGCAGCTTCGGGAAGGTGAAGAAGCAAGCTGTACAACACTGGGATTGTGTGCGCACCTTGCCAACTGATAGAAAACAGTACCTTTGCACTCTCCTGACTTTTCCAATCACAGGAACATTCGATTGGAAGCTGTTTTGGACAACTTTTCTTTTCTTCCTGCCAAACACTTGGCAGACATCCGTGCAACTTCTAGAACACGATGGGAGATGTTTTCTGTGCTGGCACAGTTTTTCCTAGCCAGACATAGTGGAAAAGCGTTTTGCTAAGATGTAGACTACAAAAGACGCGAAAGACGAAGGTAGGATGCTCTCCGGAGGTAAGAGCCGCTGCCGGGCGTCTTTCGGCAGAAGCCGCGCTAAGGAGAGCACTGTGAGCGGCACAATCGTCTTTGCGCGAAGAAGCCGCTTCTTGGGCTCCGGCAGCCGGCGAGAGCGGCAGCTTCGGGAAGGTGAAGAAGCAAGCTGTACAACACTGGGATTGTGTGCGCACCTTGCCAACTGATAGAAAACAGTACCTTTGCACTCTCCTGACTTTTCCAATCACAGGAACATTTGATTGGAAGCTGTTTTGGACAACTTTTCTTTTCTTCCTGCCAAACACTTGGCAGACATCCGTGCAACTTCTAGAACACGATGGGAGATGTTTTCTGTGCTGGCACAGTTTTTCCTAGCCAGACATAGTGGAAAAGCTTTTTGCCGAGGTGTAGACTACATAAGACGCGAAAGACGAAGGTAGGATGCTCTCCGGAGGTAAGAGCCGCTGCCGGGCGTCTTTCGGCAGAAGCCGCGCTAAGGAGAGCCCTGTGAGCGGCACAATCGTCTTTGCGCGAAGAAGCCGCTTCTTGGGCTCCGGCAGCCGGCGAGAGCGGCAGCTTCGGGAAGGTGAAGAAGCAAGCTGTACAACACTGGGATTGTGTGCGCACCTTGCCAACTGATAGAAAACAGTACCTTTGCACTCTCCTGACTTTTCCAATCACAGGAACATTCGATTGGAAGCTGTTTTGGACAACTTTTCTTTTCTTCCTGCCAAACACTTGGCAGACATCCGTGCAACTTCTAGAACACGATGGGAGATGTTTTCTGTGCTGGCACAGTTTTTCCTAGCCAGACATAATGGAGAAGCGTTTTGCTAAGATGTAGACTACAAAAGACGCGAAAGACGAAGGTAGGATGCTCTCCGGAGGTAAGAGCCGCTGCCGGGCGTCTTTCGGCAGAAGCCGCGCTAAGGAGAGCACTGTGAGCGGCACAATCGTCTTTGCGCGAAGAAGCCGCTTCTTGGGCTCCGGCAGCCGGCGAGAGCGGCAGCTTCGGGAAGGTGAAGAAGCAAGCTGTACAACACTGGGATTGTGTGCGCACCTTGCCAACTGATAGAAAACAGTACCTTTGCACTCTCCTGACTTTTCCAATCACATGAACATTCGATTGGAAGCTGTTTTGGACAACTTTTCTTTTCTTCCTGCCAAACACTTGGCAGACATCCGTGCAACTTCGAGAACACGATGGGAGATGTTTTCTGTGCTGGCACAGTTTTTCCTAGCCAGACATAGTGGAAAAGCGTTTTGCCGAGGTGTAGATGAGAAGAGGAGCTAAAGACGAAGGTAGGATGCTCTCCGGAGGTAAGAGCCGCTGCCGGGCGTCTTTCAGCAGAAGCCGCGCTAAGGAGAGCACTGTGAGCGGCACAATCGTCTTTGCGCGAAGAAGCCGCTTCTTGGGCTCCGGCAGCCGGCGAGAGCGGCAGCTTCGGGAAGGTGAAGAAGCAAGCTGTACAACACTGGGATTGTGTGCGCACCTTGCCAACTGATAGAAAACAGTACCTTTGCACTCTCCTGACTTTTCCAATCACAGGAACATTCGATTGGAAGCTGTTTTGGACAACTTTTCTTTTCTTCCTGCCAAACACTTGGCAGACATCCGTGCAACTTCTAGAACACGATGGGAGATGTTTTCTGTGCTGGCACAGTTTTTCCTAGCCAGACATAGTGGAAAAGCTTTTTGCCGAGGTGTAGATGAGAAGAGGAGCTAAAGAGTGGATGTTAGCAAATGACACCCATCTTCAAAAAAGGCAATTAAGAGGACTCGCCATAGTACAAACCAGCCAGCCTCTTTTTTATCCCCAGGAAGTTGATGAAGCAGCTCTTCCTGGAAATCCTTGCCAGGCACATGACAGATGACCAAATAATGTAGTTAGCATGATTTTTCAGGGGAATTTCATGCTGAACATCACTTTAAACTCCTCTGATGAATCAACTTGACTGGTAGATGAAGGGAATATTATCTGCCTGGGCTTCAGGGAGGTTTTTGACATACCTCTACATGGCATCACACATACATATGGAAGCAATAGTGCAAAGGGGAGGGAATCAGTGTCTTTTCAGTGATGCTGAGGGAAAAGACAAGAGGCAGTGGGCACACACTGAAATACAGGAGATTGCCTTTGAACATCAGTAAATGTTTCTTTACTGTCAGGGTGACTGAACCACGGCACAGACTGCCCAGAAAGATTGTGGAGCCTGGATCTTTGAAGACATTAAAAGTACACCCAGATAGAATCCTGGGCAAGAGGCTCTAGGTATCCTGGTTTAGGCAGGGGGGTTGGGCCTGGTTAGCCCCACCAACCCCTTCCACTCTCTTTCATTCTGTGCTAGTGAATTCTCTTCAAGATGCATTTCAAAGCGCTGGCATGACAAAGTTCTGTGCAGACAGAGATCCAAATGGACATGGCATCTAAGTTCCTTAAGCAGTGTTCAAGAAGAATGTAAAACTCTGGCACAAGTGTCTCTTCCCTAACTGAATCCCTTTCATGGGAAAATTCCCAGCTCTAGAAAGATCTTCTGATACGCATGCTTAAGACTGACACTGGCTGAGCAAATTTCTCCCTATGTATATCTAAGACCAGTTAGGATCTTCACCCAAAGTGCAGTCAACATAGTCACAGAATGCCTATTGTTAAGAAGTGACAGCTTCCATCAGAATGGCAGCTATTGGTCCACAAAATGGATTAATGGATGGGAATTATCTACGTGGGTTAAAAACAAAAATAAAGAGTTGGTCTTTATTTATCAATTTCATGGCAATATTGATAAGGGAAGAAAAAGATCTAAGTCCTTGACTTTCTGGACTCGAGGAAAGATTTTAAAAATTCCTTGTAAAAATGTATGATCACAATCAGACTATTGAAACCATTTTAGTTGGGAACAAAGTTCCAAAATTGTCTAGATAGTGGCAAAGAAGCCAAGAAAATAGGAAAGAAACAAAAAGAGAGCAAAAGAGTCAGCTTCAGTGTACAAGCTCGTTCTAGAAGTAGTCTGCTGGGAAAAGGAACCCCCAGCTAAATTTCCAATGTATTCCTGCGCTTGATTCAGTAACTGGTCAATGTAAAAACCAATCCTTTTGTACAACTTCTTCCAGCAACAAAAACTCCAACAGGTTGACACTACCATCATGCCTGTTCCAGACATATTTAAAAGAGAAATGATGATTTTCTTGAAAACCTACTTACATAAAAGTTGCAAGATGGTGGAGGGATTCCCACATCCTCCTTCCTCCATCTGGCTTGAAAGTATATTTGATAAAATATGCAACAAAGCACATGATTTATAAGGGAGAGTCAAATGGATGATTTGGGAATCGATCTCTTGTTGATAGTAAACTTCATATCCACTCGGTGTGACCTTTTTAAAACAAAATGTGGAGCTGAGGCATGAATCTGCCACAACAATTGTAAAGCAAACATACACACTCCCCTTCATATGCCCCCCCCTCCACACACACCTAGGCACACACAGAGATCAGCATAGCAGATCATGAACACCTTGGAAAAGACTGAAATGCTAAATGCCTCTCTTGATGGGCAAAAGAGCTGGTGCAGTAATTCAAATGCCTGGTACAAAAATTCTGTTTAATATTTAGCTCCTATTTAAAACACAGCTTTTCATTTCATTCTATTTACAGAATATTTTCATTTCATTTGTTTCTTTAAAATTACTTAGTTCTCACCTGTTGTATGTCTAGGAATATTTTCTTCCAAAAATAGAAAAAAATAGATGATATCTTTTCAGCAGAAAACATTGGTTGATACAATTTTAAACCATCATGATATGGAAGAATTCTTCTGTCCCTCTCGAAGGTGGAAGAAGCATTTGGATCACAGATCATCTACAATGAAATACTTGACATGTTTAAGATGCTTTCAATCAATTTTGATCGTCAATTGCTTATTTGTTGTAAACAGTAATTTTTCAGTGAAGGGAAAGTGTGTGTGGTATATCTACATGATATGTTCAAAGGCAGTTCCTACTAATGGCCAGGCTGAATTCCAGTAAATAATGTCCCGAATGATATTTTGCCGCCTTCTTTGGCACTTCATGAAATCTTACCCCGATGAAGTGCTGAAACAAAGAGATTTTCTCTTAGAGAGTGTCTCATGTTGTAACCTATCCCATGGATTTTATGCTGTAATTCTTATCTCTTTTAAAATTTACTATCTTCTGTACAGTTTTCATGAAACTTTCTGTTACAGTAGTGAATAGCACAGATAAATGTCATTTTGTACAACTTTGAATTTACCCCAAGAGCTGAGAGAAAACTTGATCCTATACTTCAATCCGAGTTTCTTCTATAGTCCGACTTTGTTTCTCTACCATCAAGCTTCTCCTTTGTTGCTGCTCCAAGCCCCGTCCAAGGTGACCTTGAATACTTTCAGGGATGGGACACCCACAACTTCTCTGGGCAACCTGTTCCAGTGTTCCAGCACTCCCACAGTAAAAAAGGCCTTCCTTTCATCTAATATGTGTAGGAAATCATAAATCTAGGCATAGAAGCTTGGAGTGCAAATTTGAAATTCTTTGGATTTGAAGCACATTTTATATGAATACTGACTTACAGATGACTAAAAGATGTTGATGGGCATTTGAGCTGACAAGTTTTGAAAAAGTGCACGGAAATTAAAATTGAAACCACTAAAATTAAAAACTCCTTGCCATTTTCTTTTTCCTCTCCTATTCAAAATTGCATATGTCAGATATCAGTGCTTCATGCAAACCTCTCAGATGCTCTCAGAGAAAAAGCTTTTCTTTCAGACTAAGTTGCGGTTGACGTAGAACACTAGCAGGAGTGAAAGATTTTCTGGGCATCGGGGCAGCACGTTCTCCTTGGATTTGTGTGCAGAATGCATTTTATCCAAACTGGAAAATAGATCCCAGCTCTGTTCTATTCATCATTCTTACTTCATCAGGCCAGAAGATTCTGTGAAAAGTAGCCTGTGGACCTTGAAGACAGCGCATGTGAACCAGATGAGAGGTGATAGAGAAGTTGAGGGAGAGAAGAAAGAGCATGAGGCTGAAACCAGAAAGTATTTCTCCACGTGATCATGGAAGATTGCAGGAGCCACTTGGTACTATCAAACCAGCCCAACTTGGCACTGGTGCCACCTTGGGTCTGGGAGCCATGTTGCATATCGTGCATTTTAAGGAGCCAGCTGGCCACACCCAGCCATATGCCCCCAAACACAAACCAAGGCCCTTTTCTCTGGCAAACAAAACTCAGCTGCCCTGCTTCTGGATGGCAGATTGCAGGAACCACTTGGTACTATCAAACCAGCCCAACTTGGCACTGGTGCCACCATGGGTCTGGTCACCATCCTGCCTATTGTAGCTTTTCAGGAGCCAGCCGGTCACTCTCAGCCATAGGCCCCCAAACACAAACCTCGGCCCGTTTCCCTGGCAAACAAAAGTAAGCTGCCCCGCTTCTGGATGGCAGATTGCAGGAGCTACTTAGTACTATCAAATCAGCCCGACTTGGCACAGGTGCCACCTTGGATCTGGGAACCATCCTGTGTATCGTGGATTTTCAGGGGCCAGCCAGCCACTCTCAGCCATATGCCCCCAAAAACAAACCACGGCCCTTTTCTCTGGCAAACAAAACTCAACTGCCCCTCTTCTGGATGGCAAATTTTAGGACGCACTTTGTACTACGAAAACCGCCCGACGTGGCACTGGTGCCACCTTGTGTCAGGGAACCATCCTGCATATCGAGCTTTTTAAGGAGCCAGCCGGCCAGGCCCAGCCATATACCCCCAAACACAAACCACGAACCATTTCTCATGGAAAAAAAAATCCGCTGCCCCGCGTCTGGATGGCAGATTGCAGGAGCCACTTTGCACCATCAAACCAGCCCGACTTGGCACTGGTGCCACCTTGGGTCTGGGAACAATCCTGCGTATCGTACATATTCAGGAACCAGCCGAACACTCCCAGCCACAGGCCCCCAAACACAAACAACGGCCCATTTCCCTGGCAAACAAAACTCAGCTGCCCCGCTTCTGGATGGCAGTTTGCAGGAGCCACTTGGGACTATCAAACCAGCCCGACTTGGCACCGGTGCCACCTTGGGTCTGGGAACCATCCTGCGTATGGTGGATTCTAAGGAGCCAGCCGGCCACTCCCAGCCACAGGCCCCCAACAAAAACCACGGCCCTTTTTTCTGGCAAACAAAACTTAGCTGCCTCACTTCTGGATGGCAGATTGCAGGAGCCACTTGGTGTAATCAAACCAGCCCGACTTGGCACTGGTGCCACCTTGGGTCTGGGAACCATCCTGCGTATGGTGGATTCTAAGGAGCCAGCCGGCCACTCCCAGCCACAGGTCCCCAAACACATACCACGGCCCATTGCTCTGGCAAACAAAACTCAACTGCCCCTCTTCTGGATGGCAAATTGCAGGACGCACTTGGTACTACGAAAACAGCCCGACTTGGCAGTGATGCCACCTTGGGTCAGGGAACAATCCTGCGTATCGATCTTTTTAAGGAGCCAGCCGGTCACTCCCAGCCATAGGCCCCCAGACACAAAGCTCTACCCGTTTCCCTGGCAAACAAAAGTAAGCTACCTCGCTTCTGGATGGCAGATTGCAGGAGTCACTTTGCACCATCAAACCAGCCCGACTTGGCACTGGTGCCACCTCTGGTCTGGGACCCATCCTGCGTATCGTGGATTCTAAGGAGACAGCTGGCCACTCCCAGCCACAGGCCCCCAAACACAAAAAACGGCGCTTTTCCCTGGAAAACAAAACTCGCTTGCCAACTTTTTGATGGCAGATTGCAGGAGCCACTTGGTACTATCAAACCACCCCAACTTGGCAACAAGTGGTTCCTGCAATCTGACATCCAGAAGCGGGGCAGCTTACTTTTGTTTGCCAGGGAAATGGAACGTTGTTTGTGTTTGGAGGCGTATGGCTGGGAGTGGCCGACTGGCTCCTTAAAATCCACGATACGCAGCATGGTTCCCAGACCAGAGGTGGCACCAGTGCCAAGTCGGGCTGGTTTGATAGTACAAAGTGGCTCCTGCAATCTGCCATCCAGAAGCGGGGCAGCTTACTTTTGTTTGCCAGGGAAACGGGCCGGGCTTTCTGTCTCGGGGCCTATGGCTGGGAGTGACCGGCTGGCTCCTGAAAAGCTACGATAGGCAGGATGGTGACCAGACCCATGGTGGCACCAGTGCCAAGTTGGGCTGGTTTGATAGTACCAAGTTGCTCCTGCAATCTGCCATCAAAAAGTTGGCAGGCGAGTTTTGTTTTCCAGGGAAAAGCGCCATTGTTTGTGTTTGGGGACCTGTGGTTGGGAGTGCCCGGCTGGCTCCTTAGAAACCACGATACGCAGCATGGTTACCAGACAAGAGGTGCCACCAGTGCCAAGTTGTGCTGGTTTGATACTGCCAAGTGGTTCCTGCAATCTGCCATCCAGAAACGGGGCAGCTTACTTTTGTTTGCCACGGAAACGGGCCGTTGTTTGTGTTTGGGGGCCTGTGGCTGGGAGTGGCCGACTGGCTCCTTAGAATCCACGATAGGCAGGATGGGTCCCAGACCAGAGGTGGCACCAGTGCCAAGTCGGGCTGGTTTGATAGTACCAAGTGGCTCCTGCAATCTGCCATCCAGAAGCGGGGCAGCTTACTTTTGTTTGCCCGGGAAACGGGCCGATGTTTGTGACTGGGGACCTATGGCTGGGAGTGACCGGCTGGCTCCTGAAAAGTTACGATAGGCAGGATTGTGACCAGACCCATGGTGGCACCAGTGCCAAGTTGGGCTGGTTTGATAGTACCAAGTGGCTCCTGTAATCTGCCATCAAATAGTTGGTAGGCGAGTTTTGTTTTCCAGGGAAAAGCGCCGTTGTTTGTGTTTGGGGGCCTGTGGTAGGGAGTGGCCGGCTGGCTAATTAGAATCCACGATACGCAGGATGGTTCCCAGACCAGAGGTGGCACCAGTGCCAAGACGGGCTAGTTTGATGGTGCAAAGTGGCTCCTGCAATCTGCCATCCAGAAGCGGGGTAGCTTACTTTTGTTTGCCAGGGAAAAGGGCCGAGCTTTTTGTCTGGGGGCCTATGGCGGGGAGTGACCGGCTGGCTCCTGAAAAGCTAAGATAGGCAGGATGGTGACCAGACCCATGGTGGCACCAGTGCCAAGTTGGGCTGATTTGATAAAACCAAGTGGCTCCTGCAATCTGCCATCAAAAAGTTGGCAGGAGAGTTTTGTTTTCCAGGGAAAAGCGCCGTTGTTTGTGTTTGGGGGCCTGTGGCTGGGAGTGGCCGGCTGGCTCCTTAGAATCCACGATACGCAGCATGGTATCCAGACCCAAGGTGGCACCAGTGCCAAGTTTTGCTGGTTTGATAGTACCAAGTGGTTCCTGCAATCTGCCATCCAGAAGCAGGGCAGCTTACTTTTGTTTGCCAGGGAAACGGGCCGAGGTTTTTGTCTGGGGGCCTATGGCTGGGAGTGACCGGCTGGCTCCTGAAAAGCTACGATAGGCAGGATGGTGACCAGACCCATGGTGGCACCAGTCCCAAGTTGGGCTGATTTGATAGTACCAAGTGGCTCCTGCAATCTGCCGTCAAAATTTGGCAGGCGAGTTTTTATTTTCCAGGGAAAAGCGCCGTTGTTTGTGTTTGGGGCCTGTGGCTGGGAGTGGCCGGCTGGCTGCTTAGAATCCACGATACGCAGGATGGTTCCCAGACCCAAGGTGGCACCAGTGCCAAGTCGGGCTAGTATGATGGTGCAAAGTGGCTCCTGCAATCTGCCATCCAGAAGCGGGATAACTTACTTTTGTTTGCCAGGGAAACGGTCCGAGCTTTGTGTCGCGGGGCCTTTGGCTGGGAGTGACCGGCTGGCTCCTGAAAAGCTACGATAGGCAGGATGGTGACCAGACCCATGGTGGCACCAGTGCCAAGTTGGGCTGGTTTGATAGTACCAAGTGGCTCCTGCAATCTGCCATCAAAATGTCGGCAGGCGAGTTTTGTTTTCCAGGGAAAAGCGCCGTTGTTTGTGTTTGGGGGCCTGTGGCTGGGAGTGGCCGGCTGGCTCCTTAGAATCCACGATACGCAGGATGGTTCCCAGACCTGAGGTGGCACCAGTGCCAAGTCGGGCTGGTTTTATAGTACCAAGTGCGTCCTGCAATCTGCCATCCAGAAGCGGGGCAGCTTACTTTTGTTTGCCAGGGAAACGGGCCGAGCTTTGTGTCAGGGGGCCTATGGCTGGGAGTGACCGGCTGGCTCCTGAAAAGCTACGATAGGCAGGATGGTGACCAGACCCATGGTGGCACCAGTGCCAAGTTGGGCTGGTTTGATACTGCCAAGTGGTTCCTGCAATCTGCCATCCAGAAACGGGGCAGCTTACTTTTGTTTGCCACGGAAACGGGCCGTTGTTTGTGTTTGGGGGCCTGTGGCTGGGAGTGGCCGACTGGCTCCTTAGAATCCACGATAGGCAGGATGGGTCCCAGACCAGAGGTGGCACCAGTGCCAAGTCGGGCTGGTTTGATAGTACCAAGTGGCTCCTGCAATCTGCCATCCAGAAGCGGGGCAGCTTACTTTTGTTTGCCCGGGAAACGGGCCGATGTTTGTGACTGGGGACCTATGGCTGGGAGTGACCGGCTGGCTCCTGAAAAGTTACGATAGGCAGGATTGTGACCAGACCCATGGTGGCACCAGTGCCAAGTTGTGCTGGTTTGATAGTACCAAGTGGCTCCTGTAATCTGCCATCAAATAGTTGGTAGGCGAGTTTTGTTTTCCAGGGAAAAGCGCCGTTGTTTGTGTTTGGGGGCCTGTGGTAGGGAGTGGCCGGCTGGCTAATTAGAATCCACGATACGCAGGATGGTTCCCAGACCAGAGGTGGCACCAGTGCCAAGACGGGCTAGTTTGATGGTGCAAAGTGGCTCCTGCAATCTGCCATCCAGAAGCGGGGTAGCTTACTTTTGTTTGCCAGGGAAAAGGGCCGAGCTTTTTGTCTGGGGGCCTATGGCGGGGAGTGACCGGCTGGCTCCTGAAAAGCTAAGATAGGCAGGATGGTGACCAGACCCATGGTGGCACCAGTGCCAAGTTGGGCTGATTTGATAAAACCAAGTGGCTCCTGCAATCTGCCATCAAAAAGTTGGCAGGAGAGTTTTGTTTTCCAGGGAAAAGCGCCGTTGTTTGTGTTTGGGGGCCTGTGGCTGGGAGTGGCCGGCTGGCTCCTTAGAATCCACGATACGCAGCATGGTATCCAGACCCAAGGTGGCACCAGTGCCAAGTTTTGCTGGTTTGATAGTACCAAGTGGTTCCTGCAATCTGCAATCCAGAAGCAGGGCAGCTTACTTTTGTTTGCCAGGGAAACGGGCCGAGGTTTTTGTCTGGGGGCCTATGGCTGGGAGTGACCGCCTGGCTCCTGAAAAGCTACGATAGGCAGGATGGTGACCAGACCCATGGTGGCACCAGTCCCAAGTTGGGCTGATTTGATAGTACCAAGTGGCTCCTGCAATCTGCCGTCAAAATTTGGCAGGCGAGTTTTTATTTTCCAGGGAAAAGCGCCGTTGTTTGTGTTTGGGGCCTGTGGCTGGGAGTGGCCGGCTGGCTGCTTAGAATCCACGATACGCAGGATGGTTCCCAGACCCAAGGTGGCACCAGTGCCAAGTCGGGCTAGTATGATGGTGCAAAGTGGCTCCTGCAATCTGCCATCCAGAAGCGGGATAACTTACTTTTGTTTGCCAGGGAAACGGTCCGAGCTTTGTGTCGCGGGGCCTTTGGCTGGGAGTGACCGGCTGGCTCCTGAAAAGCTACGATAGGCAGGATGGTGACCAGACCCATGGTGGCACCAGTGCCAAGTTGGGCTGGTTTGATAGTACCAAGTGGCTCCTGCAATCTGCCATCAAAATGTCGGCAGGCGAGTTTTGTTTTCCAGGGAAAAGCGCCGTTGTTTGTGTTTGGGGGCCTGTGGCTGGGAGTGGCCGGCTGGCTCCTTAGAATCCACGATACGCAGGATGGTTCCCAGACCTGAGGTGGCACCAGTGCCAAGTCGGGCTGGTTTTATAGTACCAAGTGCGTCCTGCAATCTGCCATCCAGAAGCGGGGCAGCTTACTTTTGTTTGCCAGGGAAACGGGCCGAGCTTTGTGTCAGGGGGCCTATGGCTGGGAGTGACCGGCTGGCTCCTGAAAAGCTACGATAGGCAGGATGGTGACCAGACCCATGGTGGCACCAGTGCCATGTTCGGCTGATTTCATAGTACCAAGTGGCTCCTGCAATCTGCCATCAAATAGTCGGCAGGCGAGTTTTGTTTTCCAGGGAAAAGCGCCGTTGTTTTTGTCTGCGGGCCTGTGGCTGGAGTGGCCGGCTGGCTCCTTAGAATCCACGATACGCAGCATGGTTCCCAGACCCAAGGTGGCACCAGTGCCAAGTTGGGCTGGTTTGATAGTACCAAGTGGTTCCTGCAATCTGCCATCAAAAAGTTGGCAGGCGAGTTTTGTTTTCCAGGGAAAAGCGTCGTTGTTTGTGTTTGGGGGCCTGTGGCTGGGAGTGGCCGGCTGGCTCCTTAGAATCCACGATACGCAGGATGGTTCCCAGACCCAAGGTGGCACCAGTCCCAAGTTGGGCTGGTTTGATAGTACCAAGTGTTTCCTGCAATCTGCCATCCAGAAGCGGGGCAGCTTACTTTTGTTTGCCAGGGAAACGGGCCGAGGTTTGTGTCTGGGGGCCTATGGCTGGGAGTGACCGGCTGGCTCCTGAAAGGCTACGATAGGCAGGATTGTGACCAGACCCATGGTGGCACCAGTGTCAAGTTGGGCTGGTTTGATAGTACCAAGTGGCTCCTGCAATCTGCCATCAAAAACTTGGCAGGCGAGTTTTGTTTCCCAGGGAAAAGCGACGTTGTTTGTGTTTGGGGGCCTGTGGCTGGGAGTGGCCGGCTGGCTAATTAGAATCCACGACAGGCAGGATGGTTCCCAGACCAGAGGTGACACCAGTGCCAAGTCGGGCTAGTTTGATGGTGCAAAGTGGCTCCTGCAATCTGCCATCCAGAAGCGGGTTAACTTACTTTTGTTTGCCAGGGAAAAGGGCCGAGGTTTTTGTCTGGGGGCCTATGGCTGGGAGTGACCGGCTGGCTCCTGAAAAGCTACGATAGGCAGGATGGTGACCAGACCCATGGTGGCACCAGTGCCAAGTTGGGCTGGTTTGATAGTACCAAGTGGCTCCTGCAATCTGCCATCAAAATGTCGGCAGGCGAGTTTTGTTTTCCAGGGAAAAGCGCCGTTGTTTGTGTTTGGGGGCCTGTGGCTGGGAGTGGCCGGCTGGCTCCTTAGAATCCACGATACGCAGGATGGTTCCCAGACCTGAGGTGGCACCAGTGCCAAGTCGGGCTGGTTTTATAGTACCAAGTGCGTCCTGCAATCTGCCATCCAGAAGCGGGGCAGCTTACTTTTGTTTGCCAGGGAAACGGGCCGAGCTTTGTGTCAGGGGGCCTATGGCTGGGAGTGACCGGCTGGCTCCTGAAAAGCTACGATAGGCAGGATGGTGACCAGACCCATGGTGGCACCAGTGCCATGTTCGGCTGATTTCATAGTACCAAGTGGCTCCTGCAATCTGCCATCAAATAGTCGGCAGGCGAGTTTTGTTTTCCAGGGAAAAGCGCCGTTGTTTTTGTCTGCGGGCCTGTGGCTGGAGTGGCCGGCTGGCTCCTTAGAATCCACGATACGCAGCATGGTTCCCAGACCCAAGGTGGCACCAGTGCCAAGTTGGGCTGGTTTGATAGTACCAAGTGGTTCCTGCAATCTGCCATCAAAAAGTTGGCAGGCGAGTTTTGTTTTCCAGGGAAAAGCGTCGTTGTTTGTGTTTGGGGGCCTGTGGCTGGGAGTGGCCGGCTGGCTCCTTAGAATCCACGATACGCAGGATGGTTCCCAGACCCAAGGTGGCACCAGTCCCAAGTTGGGCTGGTTTGATAGTACCAAGTGTTTCCTGCAATCTGCCATCCAGAAGCGGGGCAGCTTACTTTTGTTTGCCAGGGAAACGGGCCGAGGTTTGTGTCTGGGGGCCTATGGCTGGGAGTGACCGGCTGGCTCCTGAAAGGCTACGATAGGCAGGATTGTGACCAGACCCATGGTGGCACCAGTGTCAAGTTGGGCTGGTTTGATAGTACCAAGTGGCTCCTGCAATCTGCCATCAAAAACTTGGCAGGCGAGTTTTGTTTCCCAGGGAAAAGCGACGTTGTTTGTGTTTGGGGGCCTGTGGCTGGGAGTGGCCGGCTGGCTAATTAGAATCCACGACAGGCAGGATGGTTCCCAGACCAGAGGTGACACCAGTGCCAAGTCGGGCTAGTTTGATGGTGCAAAGTGGCTCCTGCAATCTGCCATCCAGAAGCGGGTTAACTTACTTTTGTTTGCCAGGGAAAAGGGCCGAGGTTTTTGTCTGGGGGCCTATGGCTGGGAGTGACCGGCTGTCTCCTGAAAAGCTACGATAGGCAGGATGGTGACCAGACCCATGGTGGCACCAGTGCCAAGTTGGGCTGGTTTGATAGTACCAAGTGGCTCCTGCAATCTGCCATCAAAAAGTTGGCAGGCGAGTTTGTTATCCAGGGAAAAGCGCCGTTGTTTTTGTTTGGGGGCCTGTGACTGGGAGTGGCCGGATGGCTAATTAGAATCCACGATACGCAGCATGGTTCCCAGACCTGAGGTGGCACCAGTGCCAAGTTGGGCTGGTTTGATACTACCAAGTGCGTCCTGCAATCTGCCATCCAGAAGCGGGGCAGCTTACTTTTGTTTGCCAGGGAAACGGGCCGAGGTTTTGTCTGGGGGCCTATGGCAGGGAGTGACCGGCTGGCTCCTGAGAAACTACGATAGGCAGGATGGTGACCAGACCCATGGTGGCACCAGTTCCAAGTTGGGCTGGTTTGATAGTACCAAGTGGCTCCTGCAATCTGCCATCAAAATGTTGGCAGGCGAGTTTTGTTTTCCAGGGAAAAGCGCCGTTGTTTGTGTTTGGGGGCCTGTGGCTGGGAGTGGCCGGCTGGCTCCTTAGAATCCAAAATACGCAGGATGGTTCCCAGACCTGAGGTGGCACCAGTGCCAAGTTGGGCTGGTTTGATTGTAGCAAATGGTTCCTGCAATCTACCATCCAGAAGCGGGGCAGCTTACTTCTGTTTGCCAGGGAAACGGGCCGAGCTTTGTGTCTGGGGGCCTATGGCTGGGAGTGACCGGCTGGCTCCTGAAAAGCTACGATAGGCAGGATGGTGACCAGACCCATGGTGGCACCAGTGCCATGTTCGGCTGATTTCATAGTACCAAGTGGCTCCTGCAATCTGCCATCAAAATGTTGGCAGGCGAGTTTTGTTTTCCAGGGAAAAGCGCCGTTGTTTGTGTCTGCGGGCCTGTGGCTGGAGTGGCCGGCTGGCTCCTTAGAATCCACAATACGCAGCATGGTTCCCAGACCCAAGGTGGCACCAGTGCCAAGTTGGGCTGGTTTAATAGTACCAAGTGGTTCCTGCATACTGCCATCAAAAAGTTGTCAGGCGAGTTTTGTTTTCCAGGGAAAATCGCCGTTGTTTTTGTTTGGGGGCCTGTGGCTGGGAGTGGCCGGCTGGCTCCTTAGGATCCACGATACCCAGGATGGTACCCAGACCAGAGGTGGCACCAGTACCAAGTCGGGCTGGTTTGATAATAACAAGTGGATCCTGCAATCTGCCATCCAGAAGCGGGGCAGCTTACTTTTGTTTGCCAGGGAAACGGTCCGAGCTTTGTGTCTGGGGGCCTATGGCTGGGAGTGACCGGCTGGCTCCTGAAAAGCTACGATAGGCAGGATGGTGACCAGACCCATGGTGGCACCAGTGCCAAGTTGGGCTGGTTTGATAGTACCAAGTGGCTCCTGCAATCTGCCATCAAAAAGTTGGCAGGCGAGTTTTGTTTTCCAGTGAAAAGCGCCGTTGTGTGTGTTTTGGGGCCTGTGGCTGGGAGTGGCCAGCTGGCTCCTTAGAATCCACGATACGCAGGATGGTTCCCAGACCCAAGGTGGCACCAGTGCCAAGTCGGGCTGGTTTGTTAGTACCAAGTGGTTCCTGCAATCTGCCATCCAGAAGCGGGGCAGCTGAATTTTGTTTGCCAGAGAAAAAGGCTGTTGTTTGTGTTTCGGGGCCTGTGGCTGGCAGTGGACGGCTGGCTCCTGAAAATCCATGATACGCAGCATGGTTCCCAGACCCAAGGTGGCACCAGTGCCAAGTCGGGCTGGTTTCATAGTACCCAGTAGCTCCTGCAATCTGCCATCCAGAAGAGGGGCAGTTGAATTTTGTTTTCCAGAGAAAAGGGCCGTGGTTTGTGTTTGGGGCCTATGGCTGAGAGTGACCGGCTGGCTCCTGAAAAGCTACGATAGGCAGGATGGTGACCAGACCGATGGTGGCACCAGTGCCAAGTCGGGCTGGTTTGATAATACTAAATAGCTCCTGCAATCTGCCATCCAGACGCGGGGCAGCGGATTTTTGCTTGCTGGAGAAAAGTTCCGTGGGTTTTTTTTGGGGGTATATGGCTGGACGTTGCCGGCTGACTCCTTAAAAACATCGATACGCAGGATGGTTCCCTGACCCAAGGTGGCATCACTGCCAAGTCGGGCTGTTTTCGTAGTACCAAGTGGCTCCTGCAATTTGCCATCCAGAAGAGGGGCAGTTGAGTTTTGTTTACCAGAGAAAAGGGCCGTGGTTTGTGTTTTGGGGCATATGGCTGAGAGTGGCCGGCTGGCGCCTGAAAATCCACGATAGGCAGGATGGTTCCCAGAGCCAAGGTGGCACCAGTGCCATGTTGGCCTGGTTTGATAGTACCATGTGGCTCCTGCAATCTGCCATCCAGAAGCGGGGCAGCTTACTTTTGTTTGCCAGGGAAACGGGCCGAGGTATTTGTCTGGGGGCCTATGGCTGGGAGTGACCGGCTGGCTCCTGAAAAGCTACGATAGGCAGGATGGTGACCAGACCCATGGTGGCACCAGTGCCAAGTTGGGCTGGTTTGATAGTACCAAGTGGCTCCTGCAATCTGCCATCAAAAAGTTGGCAGGCGAGTTTTGTTTTCCAGGGTAACGCGCCGTTGTTTTTGTTTAGAGGCCTGTGGCTGGGAGTGTCCGCCTGTCCTCTTAGAATCTACGTTACGCAGCATGGTTCCCAGAGCCAAGGTGGCACCAGTGCCAAGTTGGGCTGGTTTGATAGTAGCAAGTGGTTCCTGCAATCTGCCATCCAGAAGAGGGGCAGCTTACTTTTTTTTGCCAGGGAAACGGGCCGAGGTATTTCTCTGGGGGCCTATGGCAGGGAGTGACAGGCCGGCTCCTGAAAAGCTAAGATAGGCAGGATGTTTACCAGACCCATGATGGCACCAGTGCCAAGTTGGGCTAATTTGATACTACCAAGTGGCTCCTGCAATCTGCCATCCAGAATCGGGGGTGCTTACTTTTGTTTTCCAGGGAAACGGGCCGAGGTTTGTGTCTGGGGGTTTATGGCTGGGAGTGACCGGCTGGCTCCTGAAAAGCTACGATAGGCAGGATGGTGACCAGACCCATGGTGGCACCAGTGCCAAGATGGGCTGGTTTGATAGTACCAAGTGGCTCCTGCAATCTGCCATCAAAATGTTGGCAGGCGAGTTTTGTTTTCAAGGGAAAAGCGCCGTTGTTTGTGTTTGGGCGCCTGTGGCACGGAGTGGCCGGGTGGCTGCTTAGAATCCACGATACGCAGGATGGTTCCCAGACCCAAGGTGGCACCAGTGCCAAGTCGGGCTGTTTTGACACTACCAAGTGGCTCCTGCAATCTGCCATCCAGAATCGGGGCAGCTTCATTTTGTTTGCCAGGGAAACGGTCCGAGGTTTGTGATGGGGGCCTATGGCTGGGAGTGACCGGCTGGCTCCTGAAATGGTACAATTGGCAGGATGGTTCCCAGACCCATAATGGCACCAGTGCCAAGTTGGGATGATTTGATAAAACCAAGTGGCTCCTGCAATCTGCCATCAAAAAGCTGGCAGGCGAGTTTTCTTTTCCAGGGAAAAGCGCCGTTGATTTTGTTTGGAGGCCTGTGGCTGGCAGTGGCTGCCTGTCGTCTTAGAATCCGGGTTACGCAGAATGGTTCCCAGAGCCAAGGTGGCACCAGTGCCAAGTTGGGCTGGTTTGATGGTGCAAAGTGGCTCCTGCAATCTGCCATCCAGAAGTGCGGTAGCTTACTTTTGTGTGCCAGGGAAACAGGCCGAGGTTTGTGTCTGGGGGCCTATGGCTGGGAGTGACCGGCTGGCTCCTGAAAAGCTACGATAGGCAGGATGGTGACCAGACCCATGGTGGCACCAGTGCCAAGTCGGGCTGGTTTGATAGTACCAAGTGGCTCCTGCAATCTGCCATCAAAAAGTTGGCAGGCGAGTTTTGTTTTCCAGGGAAAAGCGCCGTTGTGTGTGTTTTGGGGCCTGTGGCTGGGAGTGGCCAGCTGGCTCCTTAGAATCCACGATACGCAGGATGGTTCCCAGACCCAAGGTGGCACTAGTGCCAAGTAGGGCTGGTTTCATAGTACCTAGTGGCTCCTGCAATCTGCCATCCAGAAGAGGGGCAGTTGAGTTTTGTTTTCCAGAGAAAAGGGCCGTGGTTTGTGTTTGGGGCCTATGGCTGAGAGTGACCGGCTGGCTCCTGAAAAGCTACGATAGGCAGGATGGTGACCAGACCCATGGTGGCACCAGTGCCAAGTCGGGCTGGTTTGATAATACTAAATAGCTCCTGCAATCTGCCATCCAGACGCGGGGCAGCGGATTTTTGCTTGCTGGAGAAAAGTTCCGTGGGTTTTTTTTGGGGGTATATGGCTGGACGTTGCCGGCTGACTCCTTAAAAACATCGATACGCAGGATGGTTCCCTGACCCAAGGTGGCATCACTGCCAAGTCGGGCTGTTTTCGTAGTACCAAGTGCGTCCTGCAATTTGCCATCCAGAAGAGGGGCAGTTGAGTTTTGTTTACCAGAGAAAAGGGCCGTGGTTTGTGTTTGGGGGCATATGGCTGAGAGTGGCCGGCTGGCGCCTGAAAATCCACGATAGGCAGGATGGTTCCCAGAGCCAAGGTGGCACCAGTGCCATGTTGGCCTGGTTTGATAGTACCATGTGGCTCCTGCAATCTGCCATCCAGAAGCGGGGCAGCTTACATTTGTTTGCCAGGGAAACGGGCCGAGGTATTTGTCTGGGGGCCTGTGGCTGGGAGTGACCGCCTGGCTCCTGAAAAGCTACGATAGGCAGGATGGTGACCAGACCCATGGTGGCACCAGTGCCAAGTTGGGCTGGTTTGATAGTACCAAGTGGCTCCTGCAATCTGCCATCCAGAAGCGGGGTAGCTTACTTTTGTTTGCCAGGGAAACGGGCAGAGCTTTCTGTCTGGGGGCCTATGGTTGGGAGTAACCGGCTGGCTCCTGAAAAGCTACGATAGGCAGGATGGTTCCCAGATCCAAGATGGCACCAGTGCCAAGTCGGGGTGGTTTGATGGTGCAAAGTGGCTCCTGCAATCTGCCATCCTGACGCGGGGCAGCGGATTTTTGTTTCCAAGAGAAATGGTCCGTGGTTTGTTTTTGGGGCTATATGGCTGGGCGTGGCCTGCTGGCTCCTTAAAAAGCTACGATAGGCAGGATGGTTCCCTGACCCAAGGTGGCACCAGTGCCAAGTCGGGCGGTATTCGTAGTACAAAGTGCGTCCTAAAATTTGCCATCCAGAAGAGGGGCAGTTGAGTTTTGTTTACCAGAGAAAAGGGCCGTGGTTTGTTTTTGGGGGCATATGGCTGATAGTGGCCGTCTGGCGCCTGAAAATCCACGATAGGCAGGATGGTTCCCAGACCAGAGGTGGCACCAGTGCCAAGTCGGGCTGGTTTGATAGTACTAAATAGCACCTGCAATCTGCCATGCAGAAGCGGGGCAGCTTACTTTTGTTTGCCAGGGAAACGGGCCGAGGTTTGTGTCTTGGGGCCTATGGCTGGGAGTGACCGCCTGGCTCCTGAAAAGCTACGATAAGCAGGATGGTTACCAGACCCATGGTGGCACCAGTGCCAAGTTGGGCTGGTTTGATAGTACCAAGTGGCTCCTGCAATCTGCCATCAAAAAGTTGGCAGGCCAGTTTTGTTTTCCAGGGAAAAGCGCCGTTGTTTGTGTTTGGGGGACTGTGGCTGGGAGTGACCGGCTGGCTCCTTAGAACACACGATACGCAGGATGGTTCCCAGACCCAAGGTGGCACCAGTGCCACGTCGGGCTGGTTTGATGGTGAAAAGTGGCTCCTGCAATCTGCCATCCTGAAGCGGGGTAGCTTACATTTGTGTGCCAGGGAAACGGGCCGAGGTTTATGACTGGGGGCCTAGGGCTAGAAGTGACCGGCTGGCTCCTGAAAAGCAACAATAGGCAGGATGGTTCCCAGACCCAAGGTGGCACCAGTGCCAAGTTGGGCTGGTTTGATGGTACCAACTGGCTCCTGCAATCTGCCATCTAAAAGTTGTCAGGCGAGTTTTGTTTTCCAGGGAAAAGCGCCGTTGATTTTGTTTGGAGGCCTGTGGCTGGCAGTGGCTGCCTGTCGTCTTACAATCCGGGTTACGCAGAATGGTTCCCAGAGCCAAGGTGGCACCAGTGTCAAGTTGGGCTGGTTTGATAGTACCAAGTGGCTCCTGCAATGTGCCATCCAGAAGCGGGGCAGCTTACTTTTGTTTGCCAGGGAAACGGGCCGAGGTATTTGTCTGGGGACCTATGGCTGGGAGTGACCGGCTGGCTCCTGAAAAGCTACGATAGGCAGGATGGTTCCCTGACCCAAGGTGGCACCAGTGCCAAGTCGGGCGGTTTTCGTAGTACAAAGTGCGTCCTAAAATTTGCCATCCAGAAGAGGGGCAGTTGAGTTTTGTTTACCAGAGAAAAGGGCCGTGGTTTGTTTTTGGGGGCATATGGCTGATAGTGGCCGTCTGGCCCCTGAAAATCCACGATAGGCAGGATGGTTCCCAGACCAGAGGTGGCACCAGTGCCATGTTGGGCTGGTTTGATAGTACTAAATAGCACCTCCAATCTGCCATGCAGAAGCGGGGCAGCTTACTTTTGTTTGCCAGGGAAACGGGCCGAGGTTTGTGTCTGGGGGCCTATGGCTGGGAGTGACCGCCTGGCTCCTGAAAAGCTACGATAGGCAGGATGGTGACCAGACCCATGGTGGCACCAGTGCCAAGTTGGGCTGGTTTGATAGTACCAAGTGGCTCCTGCAATCTGCCATCAAAAAGTTGGCAGGCCAGTTTTGTTTTCCAGGGAAAAGCGCCGTTGTTTGTGTTTGGGGGACTGTTGGTGGGAGTGGCCGGCTGGCTCCTTAGAACACACGATACGCAGGATGGTTCCCAGACCCAAGGTGGCACCAGTGCCACGTCGGGCTGGTTTGATGGTGAAAAGTGGCTCCTGCAATCTGCCATCCTGAAGCGGGGTAGCTTACATTTGTGTGCCAGGGAAACGGGCCGAGGTTTATGACTGGGGGCCTAGGGCTAGAAGTGACCGGCTGGCTCCTGAAAAGCAACAATAGGCAGGATGGTTCCCAGACCCAAGGTGGCACCAGTGCCAAGTTGGGCTGGTTTGATGGTACCAACTGGCTCCTGCAATCTGCCATCTAAAAGTTGTCAGGCGAGTTTTGTTTTCCAGGGAAAAGCGCCGTTGATTTTGTTTGGAGGCCTGTGGCTGGCAGTGGCTGCCTGTCGTCTTACAATCCGGGTTACGCAGCATGGTTCCCAGAGCCAAGGTGGCACCAGTGTCAAGTTGGGCTGGTTTGATTGTACCAAGTGCCTCCTGCAATCTGCCATCCAGAAGCGGGGCAGCTTACTTTTGTTTGCCAGGGAAACGGGCCGAGGTATTTGTCTGGGGACCTATGGCTGGGAGTGACCGGCTGGCTCCTGAAAAGCTACGATAGGCAGGATGGTGACCAGACCCATGGTGGCACCAGTGCCAAGTTGGGCTGGTTTGATAGTACCAAGTGTCTCCTGCAATCTGCCATCAAAAAGTTGGCAGGTCAGTTTTGTTTTCCAGGGAAAAGCGCCGTTGTTTCTGTTTGGGGGACTGTGGCTGGGAGTGGCCGGCTGGCTCCTTAGAACACAGGATACGCAGCATGGTTCCCAGACCCAAGGTGGCACCAGTGCCAAGTCGGGCTGGTTTGATAGCACCAAGTGGTTCCTGCAATCTGCCATCCAGAAGCGGGGCAGCTTACTTTTGTTTTCCAGGGAAACGGACCGAGGTTTTTTTCTGGGGGCCTATGGCTGGGAGTGACCGGCTGGCTCCTGAAAAGCTACGATAGGCAGGATGGTGACCAGACCCATGGTGGCACCAGTGCCAAGTTGGGCTGGTTTGATAGTACCAAGTGGCTCCTGCAATCTGCCATCAAAAAGTTGGCAGGCGAGTTTTGTTTTCCAGGGAAAAGCGCCGTTGTGTGTATTTTGGGGCCTGTGGCTGGGAGTGGCCAGCTGGCTCCTTAGAATCCACGATACGCAGGATGGTTCCCAGACTCAAGGTGGCACCAGTGCCAAGTCGGGCTGGTTTGTTAGTACCAAGTGGTTCCTGCAATCTGCCATCCAGAAGCGGGGCAGCTGAATTTTGTTTGCCAGAGAAAAAGGCTGTTGTTTGTGTTTCGGGGCCTGTGGCTGGCAGTGGACGGCTGGCTCCTGAAAATCCATGATACGCAGCATGGTTCCCAGACCCAAGGTGGCACCAGTGCCAAGTAGGGCTAGTTTCATAGTACCCAGTGGCTCCTGCAATCTGCCATCCAGAAGAGGGGCAGTTGAGTTTTGTTTTCCAGAGAAAAGGGCCGTGGTTTGTGTTTGGGGCCTATGGCTGAGAGTGACCGGCTGGCCCCTGAAAATCCACGATAGGAAGGATGGTTCCCAGATCCAAGGTGGCAGCAGTGCCATGTTGTGCTGGTGTGATAGTCCCAAGTGGCTCCTGCAATCTGCCATCCAGAAGTGGGGCAGCTGAATTTTGTTTGCCAGAGAAAAAGGCTGTGGTTTTTGTTTGGGGGCCTATGGCTGGGAGTGGCCGGCTGGCTCCTGAAAATCCATGATACGCAGCATGGTTCCCAGACCCAAGGTGGCACCAGTGCCAAGTGGGGCTGGTTTCACAGTGTCAAGTGCCTCCTGCAATCTCCCATCCAGAAGCGGGGCAGCTGAGTTTTGTTTGCCTGTGAAACGGGCCGTTGTTTTTGATTGGGGTCTGTGGCCGAGAATGTTCAGCTGGCTCCTGACAATCCACAATATGCAGGATGGTTCCCAGACCCAAGGTGGCACCAGTGCCAAGTCTTGCTGGTTTGATAGTACCAAGTGGCTCCTGCAATCTGCCATCCAGAAGCGGTGCAGCTGAGTTTTGTTTGCCAGAGGAAAGGGCCGTGGGTTGTGTTTGGGGGCATATGGCTGGGAGTGGCCGGCTGTCTCATTAAAAAGATCGATACGCAGGATGGTTCCCAGACCCAAGGTGGCACCAGTGCCAAGTCAGGCTGTTTTTATAGTACCAAGTGCGTCCTGCAATTTGCCATCCAGAAGAGGGGCAGTTGAGTTTTGTTTGCCAGAGAAAAGCGCCGTTGTTTGTGTTTGGGGGCTTGTGGCTGGGAGTGGCCGACTGGCGCCTTAGAATCTGCGATACGCAGCATGGTTCCCAGACCCAAGGTGGCACCAGTGCCAAGTTGGGCTGGTTTGATAGTACCAAGTGGCTCCTGCAATCTGCCATCCAGAAGCGGGGCAGCTTACTTTTGTTTGCCAGGGAAACGGGCCGAGGTTTGTGTTTGGGGGCCTATGGTTGGGAGTGACCGGCTGGCTCCTGGAAAGCTACATTAGGCAGGATGGTGACCAGACCCATGGTGGCACCAGTGCCAAGTTGGGCTGGTTTGATAGTACCAAGTTGCTCCTGCAATCTGCCATCAAAAAGTTGGCAGGCGAGTTTTGTTTTCCAGGGAAAAGCGCCGTTGTTTGTGTTTGGGGGCCTGTGGCTGGGAGTGGCCGGCTGGCTCCTTAGAATCCACGATACGCAGGATGGTTCCCAGACCCAAGGTGGCACCAGTGCCAAGTCGGGCTGGTTTGATACTACCAAGTGCGTCCTGCAATCTGCCATCCAGAAGCAGGGCAGCTTACTTTTGTTTGCCAGGGAAACGGGCCGTGGGTTTTGTTTGGGGGCATATAGCTGAGAGTGGCCCGCTGGCCCCTGAAAATCCACGCTAGGCAGCATGGTTCCCAGATGCAAGGTGGCACCAGTGCCAAGTCGGGCTGGTTTGATGGTGCAAAGTGGCTCCTGCAATCTGCCATCCAGAAGCGGGGCAGCTGATTTTTGTTTGCCAGAGAAAAATTCCGTGGATTGTTTTTGGGGGCATATTGCTGGGAGTGGCCGGCTGGCTCCTTAAAATGCTCGATACGCATGATGGTTCCCAGGCCCAAGGTGTCACCACTACCAAGTCGGCCTGCGGTTTTAGTATCAAGTTCATCCTGCAATTTGCCATCCAGAAGAGGGGCAGTTGAGTTTTGTTTGCCAGAGAAACGGGCCGAGGTTTCTGTTTGGGGACATATGGCTGAGAGTGGCTGGCTGGCCTCTGAAAATCCACGATACACAACATGGTTCCCAGATCCAAGGTGGCACCAGTGCCAAGTTGGGCTGGTTTGATAGTCCCAAGTGTCTCCTGCAATCTGCCATCCAGAAGCGGGGCAGCTTACTTTTGTTTGCCAGAGAAATAGGCCTAGGTTTTTGTTTGGGGGCCTGTGGCTAGGAGTGGCCTGCTGGCTCCTAAGAATCCACGATACGCAGGATGTTTACCAGACCCATGGTGGCACCAGTGCCAAGTTGGGCTGGTTTGATAGTACCAAGTGGCTCCTGCAAACTCCATCAAAAAGTTGGCAGGCGTGTTTTGTTTTCCAGGGAACAGCGCCGTTGATTTTGTTTGGGGGCCTGTGGCTGGGAGTGGCCGGCTGGCTCCTTAGAATCCACGATACGCAGGATGGTTCCCAGACCCAAGGTGACACCAGTGCCAAGTCGGGCTGGTTTGATTACACCAAGTGGCTCCTGCAATCTGCCATCCATAAGTGAGGCAGCTAAGTTTTGTTTGCCAGAAAAAAGGGCCGTGGTTTTTGTTGGGGGCCTGTGGCGGGGAGTAGCCGGCTGGCTCCTTAAAATCCACGATAGGCAGGATGGTTCCCAGACCCAAGGTGGTACCAGTGCCAAGTCGGGCTGGTTTGATAGTACCAAGTGGCTCCTGCAATCTGCCATCCAGAAGCGGGGCAGCTTACTTTTGTTTGCCAGGGAAACGGGCCGAGCTTTGTGTCTCGGGGCCTATGGCAGGGAGTGACCGGCTGGCTCCTGAAAAGCTACGATAGGCAGGATGGTGACCAGACCCATGGTGGCACCAGTGGCAAGTTGGGCTGGTTTGATAGTACCAAGTGGCTCCTGCAATCTGCCATCAAAAAGTTGGCAGGCGAGTTTTGTTTTCCAGTGAAAAGCGCCGTTGTGTGTGTTTTGGGGCCTGTGGCTGGGAGTGGCCAGCTGGCTCCTTAGAATCCACGATACGCAGGATGGTTCCCAGACCCAAGGTGGCACCAGTGCCAAGTCGGGCTGGTTTGTTAGTACCAAGTGGTTCCTGCAATCTGCCATCCAGAAGCGGGGCAGCTGAATTTTGTTTGCCAGAGAAAAAGGCTGTTGTTTGTGTTTCGGGGCCTGTGGCTGGCAGTGGACGGCTGGCTCCTGAAAATCCATGATACGCAGCATGGTTCCCAGACCCAAGGTGGCACCAGTGCCAAGTAGGGCTGGTTTCATAGTACCCAGTGGCTCCTGCAATCTGCCATCCAGAAGAGGGGCAGTTGAGTTTTGTTTTCCAGAGAAAAGGGCCGTGGTTTGTGTTTGGGGCCTATGGCTGAGAGTGACCGGCTGGCCCCTGAAAATCCACGATAGGAAGGATGATTCCCAGATCCAAGGTGGCACCAGTGCCATGTTGTGCTGGTGTGATAGTCCCAAGTGGCTCCTGCAATCTGCCATCCAGAAGTGGGGCAGCTGAATTTTGTTTGCCAGAGAAAAAGGCTGTGGTTTTTGTTTGGGGGCCTATGGCTGGGAGTGGCCGGCTGGCTCCTGAAAATCCATGATACGCAGCATGGTTCCCAGACCCAAGGTGGCACCAGTGCCAAGTGGGGCTGGTTTCACAGTGTCAAGTGCCTCCTGCAATCTCCCATCCAGAAGCGGGGCAGCTGAGTTTTGTTTGCCTGTGAAACGGGCCGTTGTTTTTGATTGGGGTCTGTGGCCGAGAATGTTCAGCTGGCTCCTGACAATCCACAATATGCAGGATGGTTCCCAGACCCAAGGTGGCACCAGTGCCAAGTCTTGCTGGTTTGATAGTACCAAGTGGCTCCTGCAATCTGCCATCCAGAAGCGGTGCAGCTGAGTTTTGTTTGCCAGAGGAAAGGGCCGTGGGTTGTGTTTGGGGGCATATGGCTGGGAGTGGCCGGCTGTCTCATTAAAAAGATCGATACGCAGGATGGTTCCCAGACCCAAGGTGGCACCAGTGCCAAGTCGGGCTGTTTTTATAGTACCAAGTGCGTCCTGCAATTTGCCATCCAGAAGAGGGGCAGTTGAGTTTTGTTTGCCAGAGAAAAGCGCCGTTGTGTGTATTTTGGGGACTTGTGGCTGGGAGTGGCCGACTGGCGCCTTAGAATCTGCGATACGCAGCATGGTTCCCAGACCCAAGGTGGCACCAGTTCCAAGTTGGGCTGGTTTGATAGTACCAAGTGGCTCCTGCAATCTGCCATCCAGAAGCGGGGCAGCTTACTTTTGTTTGCCAGGGAAACGGGCCGAGGTTTGTGTTTGGGGGCCTATGGCTGGGAGTGACCGGCTGGCTCCTGGAAAGCTACAATAGGCAGGATGGTGACCAGATCCATGGTGGCACCAGTGCCAAGTTGGGCTGGTTTGATAGTACCAAGTTGCTCCTGCAATCTGCCATCAAAAAGTTGGCAGGCGAGTTTTGTTTTCCAGGGAAAAGCGCCGTTGTTTGTGTTTGGGAGCCTGTGGCTGGGAGTGGACGGCTGGCTCCTTAGAATCCACGATACGCAGGATGGTTCCCAGACCCAAGGTGGCACCAGTGCCAAGTCGGGCTGGTTTGATACTACCAAGTGGTTCCTGCAATCTGCCATCCAGAAGCAGGGCAGCTTACTTTTGTTTGCCAGGGAAACGGGCCGTGGGTTTTGTTTGGGGGCATATAGCTGAGAGTGGCCCGCTGGCCCCTGAAAATCCACGCTAGGCAGCATGGTTCCCAGATGCAAGGTGGCACCAGTGCCAAGTCGGGCTGGTTTGATGGTGCAAAGTGGCTCCTGCAATCTGCCATCCAGAAGCGGGGCAGCTGATTTTTGTTTGCCAGAGAAAAATTCCGTGGATTGTTTTTGGGGGCATATTGCTGGGAGTGGCCGGCTGGCTCCTTAAAATGCTCGATACGCATGATGGTTTCCAGGCCCAAGGTGTCACCACTACCAAGTCGGCCTGCGGTTTTAGTATCAAGTTCATCCTGCAATTTGCCATCCAGAAGAGGGGCAGTTGAGTTTTGTTTGCCAGAGAAACGGGCCGAGGTTTCTGTTTGGGGACATATGGCTGAGAGTGGCCGGCTGGCCTCTGAAAATCCACGATACACAACATGGTTCCCAGATCCAAGGTGGCACCAGTGCCAAGTTGGGCTGGTTTGATAGTCCCAAGTGTCTCCTGCAATCTGCCATCCAGAAGCGGGGCAGCTTACTTTTGTTTGCCAGAGAAATAGGCCTAGGTTTTTGTTTGGGGGCCTGTGGCTAGGAGTGGCCTGCTGGCTCCTAAGAATCCACGATACGCAGGATGTTTACCAGACCCATGGTGGCACCAGTGCCAAGTTGGGCTGGTTTGATAGTACCAAGTGGCTCCTGCAAACTCCATCAAAAAGTTGGCAGGCGTGTTTTGTTTTCCAGGGAACAGCGCCGTTGATTTTGTTTGGGGGCCTGTGGCTGGGAGTGGCCGGCTGGCTCCTTAGAATCCACGATACGCAGGATGGTTCCCAGACCCAAGGTGACACCAGTGCCAAGTCGGGCTGGTTTGATTACACCAAGTGGCTCCTGCAATCTGCCATCCATAAGTGAGGCAGCTAAGTTTTGTTTGCCAGAAAAAAGGGCCGTGGTTTTTGTTGGGGGCCTGTGGCGGGGAGTAGCCGGCTGGCTCCTTAAAATCCACCATAGGCAGGATGGTTCCCAGACCCAAGGTGGTACCAGTGCCAAGTCGGGCTGGTTTGATAGTACCAAGTGGCTCCTGCAATCTGCCATCCAGAAGCGGGGCAGCTTACTTTTGTTTGCCAGGGAAACGGGCCGAGGTTTGTGACTGGGGGCCTATGGCTGGGAGTGACCGGCTGGCTCCTGAAAAGCTACGATACGCAGGATTGTTCCCAGACCCAAGGTGGCACCAGTGCCAAGTCGGGCTGGTTTGATGGTGCAAAGTGGCTCCTGCAATCTGCCATCCAGAAGCGGGGCAGCTGATTTTTGTTTGCCAGAGAAAAATTCCGTGGATTGTTTTTGGGGGCATATTGCTGGGAGTGGCCGGCTGGCTCCTTAAAATGCTCGATACGCATGATGGTTCCCAGGCCCAAGGTGTCACCACTACCAAGTCGGCCTGCGGTTTTAGTATCAAGTTCATCCTGCAATTTGCCATCCAGAAGAGGGGCAGTTGAGTTTTGTTTGCCAGAGAAACGGGCCGAGGTTTCTGTTTGGGGACATATGGCTGAGAGTGGCCGGCTGGCCTCTGAAAATCCACGATACACAACATGGTTCCCAGATCCAAGGTGGCACCAGTGCCAAGTTGGGCTGGTTTGATAGTCCCAAGTGTCTCCTGCAATCTGCCATCCAGAAGCGGGGCAGCTTACTTTTGTTTGCCAGAGAAATAGGCCTAGGTTTTTGTTTGGGGGCCTGTGGCTAGGAGTGGCCTGCTGGCTCCTAAGAATCCACGATACGCAGGATGTTTACCAGACCCATGGTGGCACCAGTGCCAAGTTGGGCTGGTTTGATAGTACCAAGTGGCTCCTGCAAACTCCATCAAAAAGTTGGCAGGCGTGTTTTGTTTTCCAGGGAACAGCGCCGTTGATTTTGTTTGGGGGCCTGTGGCTGGGAGTGGCCGGCTGGCTCCTTAGAATCCACGATACGCAGGATGGTTCCCAGACCCAAGGTGACACCAGTGCCAAGTCGGGCTGGTTTGATTACACCAAGTGGCTCCTGCAATCTGCCATCCATAAGTGAGGCAGCTAAGTTTTGTTTGCCAGAAAAAAGGGCCGTGGTTTTTGTTGGGGGCCTGTGGCGGGGAGTAGCCGGCTGGCTCCTTAAAATCCACCATAGGCAGGATGGTTCCCAGACCCAAGGTGGTACCAGTGCCAAGTCGGGCTGGTTTGATAGTACCAAGTGGCTCCTGCAATCTGCCATCCAGAAGCGGGGCAGCTTACTTTTGTTTGCCAGGGAAACGGGCCGAGGTTTGTGACTGGGGGCCTATGGCTGGGAGTGACCGGCTGGCTCCTGAAAAGCTACGATAGGCAGGATGGTGACCAGACCCATGGTGGCACCAGTGGCAAGTTGGGCTGGTTTGATAGTACCAAGTGGCTCCTGCAATCTGCCATCAAAAAGTTGGCAGGCGAGTTTTGTTTTCCAGGGAAAAGCGCCGTTGTGTGTGTTTTGGGGCCTGTGGCTGGGAGTGGCCAGCTGGCTCCTTAGAATCCACGATACGCAGGATGGTTCCCAGACCCAAGGTGGCACCAGTGCCAAGTCGGGCTGGTTTGTTAGTACCAAGTGGTTCCTGCAATCTGCCATCCAAGAGCGGGGCAGCTGAATTTTGTTTGCCAGAGAAAAAGGCTGTTGTTTGTGTTTCGGGGCCTGTGGCTGGCAGTGGACGGCTGGCTCCTGAAAATCCATGATACGCAGCATGGTTCCCAGACCCAAGGTGGCACCAGTGCCAAGAAGGGCTGGTTTCATAGTACCCAGTGGCTCCTGCAATCTGCCATCCAGAAGAGGGGCAGTTGAGTTTTGTTTTCCAGAGAAAAGGGCCGTGGTTTGTGTTTGGGGCCTATGGCTGAGAGTGACCGGCTGGCCCCTGAAAATCCACGATAGGAAGGATGATTCCCAGATCCAAGGTGGCACCAGTGCCATGTTGTGCTGGTGTGATAGTCCCAAGTGGCTCCTGCAATCTGCCATCCAGAAGCGGGGCAGCTGAATTTTGTTTGCCAGAGAAAAAGGCTGTGGTTTTTGTTTGGGGGCCTATGGCTGGGAGTGGCCGGCTGGCTCCTGAAAATCCATGATACGCAGCATGGTTCCCAGACCCAAGGTGGCACCAGTGCCAAGTGGGGCTGGTTTCACAGTGTCAAGTGCCTCCTGCAATCTCCCATCCAGAAGCGGGGCAGCTGAGTTTTGTTTGCCTGTGAAACGGGCCGTTGTTTTTGATTGGGGTCTGTGGCCGAGAGTGTCCAGCTGCCTCCTGACAATCCACAATACGCAGGATGGTTCCCAGACCCAAGGTGGCACCAGTGCCAAGTCGTGCTGGTTTGATAGTACCAAGTGCGACCTGCAATTTGCCATCCAGAAGAGGGGCAGTTGAGTTTTGTTTGCCAGAGAAAAGCGCCGTTGTTTGTGTTTGGGGTCTTGTGGCTGGGAGTGGCCGACTGGCGCCTTAGAATCTGCGATACGCAGCATGGTTCCCAGACCCAAGGTGGCACCAGTGCCAAGTTGGGCTGGTTTGATAGTACCAAGTGGCTCCTGCAATCTGCCATGGAGAAGCGGGGCAGCTTACTTTTGTTTGCCAGGGAAACGGGCCGAGGTTTGTGACTGGGGGCCTATGGCTGGGAGTGACCGGCTGGCTCCTGGAAAGCTACAATAGGCAGGATGGTTACCAGACCCATGGTGGCACCAGTGCCAAGTTGGGCTGGTTTGATAGTACCAAGTTGCTCCTGCAATCTGCCATCAAAAAGTTGTCAGGCGAGTTTTGTTTTCCAGGGAAAAGCGCCGTTGTTTGTATTTGGGGGCCTGTGGCTGGGAGTGGCCGGCTGGCTCCTTAGAATCCACGATACGCAGGATGGTTCCCAGACCCAAGGTGGCACCAGTGCCAAGTCGGGCTGGTTTGATACTACCAAGTGGTTCCTGCAATCTGCCATCCAGAAGCGGGGCAGCTTACTTTTGTTTGCCAGGGAAACGGGCCGTGGGTTTTGTTTGGGGGCATATAGCTGAGAGTGGCCGGCTGGCCCCTGAAAATCCACGCTAGGCAGCATGGTTCCAGGATGCAAGGTGGCACCAGTGCCAAGTCGGGCTGGTTTGATGGGTCAAAGTGGCTCCTGCAATCTGCCATCCAGAAGCGGGGCAGCTGATTTTTGTTTGCCAGAGAAAAATTCCGTGGATTGTTTTTGGGGGCATATTGCTGGGAGTGGCCGGCTGGCTCCTTAAAATGCTCGATACGCATGATGGTTCCCAGGCCCAAGGTGTCACCACTACCAAGTCGGCCTGCGGTTTTAGTATCAAGTTCATCTTGCAATTTGCCATCCAGAAGAGGGGCAGTTGAGTTTTGTTTGCCAGAGAAACGGGCCGAGGTTTCTGTTTGGGGGCATATGGCTGAGAGTGGCCGGCTGGCCCCTGAATATCCACGATACACAGCATGGTTCCCAGATCCAAGGTGGCACCAGTGCCAAGTTGGGCTGGTTTGATAGTCCCAAGTGTCTCCTGCAATCTGCCATCCAGAAGCGGGGCAGCTTACTTTTGTTTGCCAGAGAAATAGGCCTAGGTTTTTGTCTGGGGGCCTGTGGCTAGGAGTGGCCGGCTGGCTCCTAAGAATCCACGATACGCAGGATGTTTACCAGACCCATGGTGGCACCAGTGCCAAGTTGGGCTGGTTTGATAGTACCAAGTGGCTCCTGCAAACTCCATCAAAAAGTTGGCAGGCGTGTTTTGTTTTCCAGGGAACAGCGCCGTTGATTTTGTTTGGGGGCCTGTGGCTGGGAGTGGCCGGCTGGCTCCTTAGAATCCACGATACGCAGGATGGTTCCCAGACCCAAGGTGGCACCAGTGCCAAGTCGGGCTGGTTTGATTACACCAAGTGACTCCTGCAATCTGCCATCCAGAAGTGAGGCAGCTAAGTTTTGTTTGCGAGAAAAAAGGGCCGTGGTTTTTGTTGGGGGCCTGTGGCGGGGAGTAGCCGGCTGGCTCCTTAAAATCCACGATAGGCAGGATGGTTCCCAGACCCAAGGTGGTACCAGTGCCAAGTCGGGCTGGTTTGATAGTACCAAGTGGCTCCTGCAATCTGCCATCCAGAAGCGGGGCAGCTTACTTTTGTTTGCCAGGGAAACGGGCCGAGCTTTGTGTCTCGGGGCCTATGGCAGGGAGTGACCGGCTGGCTCCTGAAAAGCTACGATAGGCAGGATGGTGACCAGACCCATGGTGGCACCAGTGGCAAGTTGGGCTGGTTTGATAGTACCAAGTGGCTCCTGCAATCTGCCATCAAAAAGTTGGCAGGCGAGTTTTGTTTTCCAGGGAAAAGCGCCGTTGTGTGTGTTTTGGGGCCTGTGGCTGGGAGTGGCCAGCTGGCTCCTTAGAATCCACGATACGCAGGATGGTTCCCAGACCCAAGGTGGCACCAGTGCCAAGTCGGGCTGGTTTGTTAGTACCAAGTGGTTCCTGCAATCTGCCATCCAAGAGCGGGGCAGCTGAATTTTGTTTGCCAGAGAAAAAGGCTGTTGTTTGTGTTTCGGGGCCTGTGGCTGGCAGTGGACGGCTGGCTCCTGAAAATCCATGATACGCAGCATGGTTCCCAGACCCAAGGTGGCACCAGTGCCAAGAAGGGCTGGTTTCATAGTACCCAGTGGCTCCTGCAATCTGCCATCCAGAAGAGGGGCAGTTGAGTTTTGTTTTCCAGAGAAAAGGGCCGTGGTTTGTGTTTGGGGCCTATGGCTGAGAGTGACCGGCTGGCCCCTGAAAATCCACGATAGGAAGGATGATTCCCAGATCCAAGGTGGCACCAGTGCCATGTTGTGCTGGTGTGATAGTCCCAAGTGGCTCCTGCAATCTGCCATCCAGAAGCGGGGCAGCTGAATTTTGTTTGCCAGAGAAAAAGGCTGTGGTTTTTGTTTGGGGGCCTATGGCTGGGAGTGGCCGGCTGGCTCCTGAAAATCCATGATACGCAGCATGGTTCCCAGACCCAAGGTGGCACCAGTGCCAAGTGGGGCTGGTTTCACAGTGTCAAGTGCCTCCTGCAATCTCCCATCCAGAAGCGGGGCAGCTGAGTTTTGTTTGCCTGTGAAACGGGCCGTTGTTTTTGATTGGGGTCTGTGGCCGAGAGTGTCCAGCTGCCTCCTGACAATCCACAATACGCAGGATGGTTCCCAGACCCAAGGTGGCACCAGTGCCAAGTCGTGCTGGTTTGATAGTACCAAGTGCGACCTGCAATTTGCCATCCAGAAGAGGGGCAGTTGAGTTTTGTTTGCCAGAGAAAAGCGCCGTTGTTTGTGTTTGGGGTCTTGTGGCTGGGAGTGGCCGACTGGCGCCTTAGAATCTGCGATACGCAGCATGGTTCCCAGACCCAAGGTGGCACCAGTGCCAAGTTGGGCTGGTTTGATAGTACCAAGTGGCTCCTGCAATCTGCCATGGAGAAGCGGGGCAGCTTACTTTTGTTTGCCAGGGAAACGGGCCGAGGTTTGTGACTGGGGGCCTATGGCTGGGAGTGACCGGCTGGCTCCTGGAAAGCTACAATAGGCAGGATGGTTACCAGACCCATGGTGGCACCAGTGCCAAGTTGGGCTGGTTTGATAGTACCAAGTTGCTCCTGCAATCTGCCATCAAAAAGTTGTCAGGCGAGTTTTGTTTTCCAGGGAAAAGCGCCGTTGTTTGTATTTGGGGGCCTGTGGCTGGGAGTGGCCGGCTGGCTCCTTAGAATCCACGATACGCAGGATGGTTCCCAGACCCAAGGTGGCACCAGTGCCAAGTCGGGCTGGTTTGATACTACCAAGTGGTTCCTGCAATCTGCCATCCAGAAGCGGGGCAGCTTACTTTTGTTTGCCAGGGAAACGGGCCGTGGGTTTTGTTTGGGGGCATATAGCTGAGAGTGGCCGGCTGGCCCCTGAAAATCCACGCTAGGCAGCATGGTTCCAGGATGCAAGGTGGCACCAGTGCCAAGTCGGGCTGGTTTGATGGGTCAAAGTGGCTCCTGCAATCTGCCATCCAGAAGCGGGGCAGCTGATTTTTGTTTGCCAGAGAAAAATTCCGTGGATTGTTTTTGGGGGCATATTGCTGGGAGTGGCCGGCTGGCTCCTTAAAATGCTCGATACGCATGATGGTTCCCAGGCCCAAGGTGTCACCACTACCAAGTCGGCCTGCGGTTTTAGTATCAAGTTCATCTTGCAATTTGCCATCCAGAAGAGGGGCAGTTGAGTTTTGTTTGCCAGAGAAACGGGCCGAGGTTTCTGTTTGGGGGCATATGGCTGAGAGTGGCCGGCTGGCCCCTGAATATCCACGATACACAGCATGGTTCCCAGATCCAAGGTGGCACCAGTGCCAAGTTGGGCTGGTTTGATAGTCCCAAGTGTCTCCTGCAATCTGCCATCCAGAAGCGGGGCAGCTTACTTTTGTTTGCCAGAGAAATAGGCCTAGGTTTTTGTCTGGGGGCCTGTGGCTAGGAGTGGCCGGCTGGCTCCTAAGAATCCACGATACGCAGGATGTTTACCAGACCCATGGTGGCACCAGTGCCAAGTTGGGCTGGTTTGATAGTACCAAGTGGCTCCTGCAAACTCCATCAAAAAGTTGGCAGGCGTGTTTTGTTTTCCAGGGAACAGCGCCGTTGATTTTGTTTGGGGGCCTGTGGCTGGGAGTGGCCGGCTGGCTCCTTAGAATCCACGATACGCAGGATGGTTCCCAGACCCAAGGTGGCACCAGTGCCAAGTCGGGCTGGTTTGATTACACCAAGTGACTCCTGCAATCTGCCATCCAGAAGTGAGGCAGCTAAGTTTTGTTTGCGAGAAAAAAGGGCCGTGGTTTTTGTTGGGGGCCTGTGGCGGGGAGTAGCCGGCTGGCTCCTTAAAATCCACGATAGGCAGGATGGTTCCCAGACCCAAGGTGGTACCAGTGCCAAGTCGGGCTGGTTTGATAGTACCAAGTGGCTCCTGCAATCTGCCATCCAGAAGCGGGGCAGCTTACTTTTGTTTGCCAGGGAAACGGGCCGAGCTTTGTGTCTCGGGGCCTATGGCAGGGAGTGACCGGCTGGCTCCTGAAAAGCTACGATAGGCAGGATGGTGACCAGACCCATGGTGGCACCAGTGGCAAGTTGGGCTGGTTTGATAGTACCAAGTGGCTCCTGCAATCTGCCATCAAAAAGTTGGCAGGCGAGTTTTGTTTTCCAGGGAAAAGCGCCGTTGTGTGTGTTTTGGGGCCTGTGGCTGGGAGTGGCCAGCTGGCTCCTTAGAATCCACGATACGCAGGATGGTTCCCAGACCCAAGGTGGCACCAGTGCCAAGTCGGGCTGGTTTGTTAGTACCAAGTGGTTCCTGCAATCTGCCATCCAGAAGCGGGGCAGCTGATTTTTGTTTGCCAGAGAAAAATTCCGTGGATTGTTTTTGGGGGCATATTGCTGGGAGTGGCCGGCTGGCTCCTTAAAATGCTCGATACGCATGATGGTTCCCAGGCCCAAGGTGTCACCACTACCAAGTCGGCCTGCGGTTTTAGTATCAAGTTCATCTTGCAATTTGCCATCCAGAAGAGGGGCAGTTGAGTTTTGTTTGCCAGAGAAACGGGCCGAGGTTTCTGTTTGGGGGCATATGGCTGAGAGTGGCCGGCTGGCCCCTGAAAATCCACGATACACAGCATGGTTCCCAGATCCAAGGTGGCACCAGTGCCAAGTTGGGCTGGTTTGATAGTCCCAAGTGTCTCCTGCAATCTGCCATCCAGAAGCGGGGCAGCTTACTTTTGTTTGCCAGAGAAATAGGCCTAGGTTTTTGTTTGGGGGCCTGTGGCTAGGAGTGGCCGGCTGGCTCCTAAGAATCCACGATACGCAGGATGGTTCCCAGACCCATGGTGGCACCAGTGCCAAGTTGGGCTGGTTTGATAGTACCAAGTGGCTCCTGCAATCTGCCATCCAGAAGCGGGGCAGCTGAGTTTTTATTGCCAGAGAAAAAGGCTGTGGTTTTTGTTTGGGGGCCTGTGGCTGGCAGTGGCCGGCTGGCTCCTGAAAATCCACGATACGCAGCATGGTTCCCAGACCCAAGGTGGCACCAGTACAAAGTGGGGCTCGTTTGACAGTGTCAAGTGCCTCCTGCAATCTCCCATCCAGAAGCGGGACAGCTGAGTTTTTTTTGCCAGGGAAACGGACCTTTGTTTTTGATTGGGGTCTGTGGCCGAGAGTGGTCGGCTGTCTCCTGACAATCCACAATACGCAGGATGGTTCCCAGACCAAAGGTGGCACCAGTGCCAAGTCGGGCTGGTTTGATAGTACCAAGTGGTTCCTGCAATCTGCCATCCAGAAGCGGGGCAGCTGAGTTTTGTTTGCCAGAGAAAAGGGCCGTGGGTTGTGTTTGGGGGCATATGGCTGGGAGTGGCCACCTGGCTCCTTAAAATGCACGATACGCCGCATGGTAACCAGACGCAAGGTGGCACCAGTGCCAAGTCGGGCTGTTTTTGTAGTACCCAGTGGCTCCTGCAATTTGCCATCCAGAAGCGGGGCAGCTAAATTTTGTTTGCTAGAGAAAAGGGCTGTGGTTTGTGTTTGGGGGCCTATGGCCGAGAGTGGTAGGCTGGCCCCTGAAAATCAACGATAGGCAGGATGGTTCCCAGATCCAAGGTGGCACCAGTGCCAAGTAAGGCTGGTTGTATGGTTCAAAGTGACTCCTGCAATCTGCCATCCAGAAGCGGGACAGCTGAGTTTTTTTTGCCAGAGAAAAGGTCCGTGGTTTCTTTTTGGGGCATACGGCTGGGAATTGCCGGCTGGCTCCTTAAAATGCTCGATACGCAGGATGGTTCCCAGAGCCAAGGTGGCACCACTGCCAAGTCGGGCTCTTTTTGTAGTACCAAGTGCGTCCTGCAATTTGCCATCCAGAAGAGGGGCAGTTGAGTTTTGTTTGCCAGAGAAAAGGGCCGAGGTTTGTGTTTGGGAGCATATGGCTGGGAATGACCGGCTGGCCCCTGAAAATCCACGATACGCCGGATGGTTCCCAGATCCAAGATGGTACCATTACCAAGTCGGGCTGCTTTGATAGTCCCAAGTGGCTCCTGCAAACTGCCACACCAGAAGCGGGGCAGCTGAGTTTTGTTTGCCAGGGAAATGGGCCGTTGTTTGTGTTTGGGGGCCTGTGGCTGGGAGTGTTCGGCTGGTTCCTGAATATGTACGATACGCAGGATTGTTCCCAGATCCAAGGTGGCAGCAGTGCCATGTTGTGCTGGTGTGATAGTCCCAAGTGGCTCCTGCAATCTGCCATCCAGAAGTGGGGCAGCTGATTTTTGTTTGCCAGAGAAAAGGTCCGTGGTTTGTGTTTGGGGGCATATGGCTGAGAGTGGCCGGCTGGCCCCTGAAAATCCACGATACACAGGATGGTTCCCAGATCCAAGGTGGCACCTGTGCCAAGTCGGGCTGATTTGATAGTACTAAGTAGCTCCTGCAATCTGCCATCCAGAAGCGGGGCAGCTTACTTTTGTTTGCCAGGGAAACGGGCCGAGGTTTCTGTTTGGGGGCCTATGGCTGGGAGTGACCGGCTGGCTCCTGAAAAGCAACAATAGGCAGGATGGTTCCCAGAGCCAAGGTGGCACCAGTGCCAAGTCGGGCTGGTTTGATAGTACCAAGTGGCTCCTGCAAACTCCATCAAAAAGTTGGCAGGCGTGTTTTGTTTTCCAGGGAACAGCGCCGTTGATTTTGTTTGGGGGCCTGTGGCTGGGAGTGGCCGGCTGGCTCCTTAGAATCCACGATACGCAGGATGGTTCCCAGACCCAAGGTGGCACCAGTGCCAAGTCGGGCTGGTTTGATTACACCAAGTGGCTCCTGCAATCTGCCATCCAGAAGTGAGGCAGCTAAGTTTTGTTTGCCAGAAAAAAGGGCCGTGGTTTTTGTTGGGGGCCTGTGGCTGGGAGTGGCCGACTGGCTCCTTAGAATCCACCATACGCAGGATGGTTCCCAGACCCAAGGTGGCACCAGTGCCAAGTCGGGCTGGTTTGATAGTCCCAAGTGGCTCCTGCAAACTGCCATCCAGAAGCGGGGCAGCTGAGTTTTGTTTGCCAGGGAAATGGGCCGTTGTTTGTGTTTGGGGGCCTGTGGCTGGGAGTGTTCGGCTGGTTCCTGAATATGTACGATACGCAGGATTGTTCCCAGACCCAAGGTGGCACCAGTGCCAAGTCGGGCTGGTTTGATGGTGCAAAGTGGCTCCTGCAATCTGCCATCCAGACGCGGGGCAGCGGATTTTTTTTTCCATGAGAAATGGTCCGTGGTTTGTTTTTGGGGGTATATGGCTGGGCCTGGCCGGCTGGCTCCTTAAAAAGCTCGATATGCAGGATGGTTCCCTGACCCAAGGTGGCACCAGTGCCACGTCGGGCGGTTTTCGTAGTACAAAGTGCGTCCTAAAATTTGCCATCCAGAAGAGGGGCAGTTGAGTTTTGTTTGCCAGAGAAAAGGTCCGTGGTTTGTTTTTGGGGGCATATGGCTGAGAGTGGCTGGCTGGCCCCTGAAAATCCACGATACACAGGATGGTTCCCAGATCCAAGGTGGCACCTGTGCCAAGTCGGGCTGATTTGATAGTACTAAGTAGCTCCTGCAATCTGCCATCCAGAAGCGGGGCAGCTTACTTTTGTTTGCCAGGGAAACGGGCCGAGGTTTGTGTTTGGGGGCCTATGGCTGAGAGTGACCGGCTGGCTCCTGAAAAGCTACAATAGGCAGGATGGTGACCAGACCCATGGTGGCACCAGTGCCAAGTTGGGCTGGTTTGATAGTACCAAGTGGTTCCTGCAATCTGCCATCCAGAAGCAGGGCAGCTGAGTTTTGTTTGCCAGAGAAAAGGGCCTTGGTTTGTGTTTGGGGGCATATGGCTGGGTGTGGCCAGCTGGCTCCTTAAAATGCACGATATGCAACATGGCTCCCAGACCCAAGGTGGCACCAGTGCCAAGTTGGGCTGGTTTGATAGTACCAAGTGGCTCCTGCAATCTTCCATGATCACGTGGAGAAATACTTTCTGGTTTCAGCCTCATGCTCTTTCTTCTCTCCCTCAACTTCTCTATCACCTCTCATCTGGTTCACATGCGCTGTCTTCAAGGTCCACAGGCTACTTTTCACAGAATCTTCTGGCCTGATGAAGTAAGAATGATGAATAGAACAGAGCTGGGATCTATTTTCCAGTTTGGATAAAATGCATTCTGCACACAAATCCAAGGAGAACGGGCTGCCCCGATGCCCAGAAAATCTTTCACTCCTGCTAGTGTTCTACGTCAACCGCAACTTAGTCTGAAAGAAAAGCTTTTTCTCTGAGAGCATCTGAGAGGTTTGCATGAAGCACTGATATCTGACATATGCAATTTTGAATAGGAGAGGAAAAAGAAAATGGCAAGGAGTTTTTAATTTTAGTGGTTTCAATTTTAATTTCCGTGCACTTTTTCAAAACTTGTCAGCTCAAATGCCCATCAACATCTTTTAGTCATCTGTAAGTCAGTATTCATATAAAATGTGCTTCAAATCCAAAGAATTTCAAATTTGCACTCCAAGCTTCTATGCCTAGATTTATGATTTCCTACACATATTAGATGAAAGGAAGGCCTTTTTTACTGTGGGAGTGCTGGAACACTGGAACAGGTTGCCCAGAGAAGTTGTGGGTGTCCCATCCCTGAAAGTATTCAAGGTCACCTTGGACGGGGCTTGGAGCAGCAACAAAGGAGAAGCTTGATGGTAGAGAAACAAAGTTGGACTATAGAAGAAACTCGGATTGAAGTATAGGATCAAGTTTTCTCTCAGCTCTTGGGGTAAATTCAAAGTTGTACAAAATGACATTTATCTGTGCTATTCACTACTGTAACAGAAAGTTTCATGAAAACTGTACAGAAGATAGTAAATTTTAAAAGAGATAAGAATTACAGCATAAAATCCATGGGATAGGTTACAACATGAGACACTCTCTAAGAGAAAATCTCTTTGTTTCAGCACTTCATCGGGGTAAGATTTCATGAAGTGCCAAAGAAGGCGGCAAAATATCATTCGGGACATTATTTACTGGAATTCAGCCTGGCCATTAGTAGGAACTGCCTTTGAACATATCATGTAGATATACCACACACGCTTTCCCTTCACTGAAAAATTACTGTTTACAACAAATAAGCAATTGACGATCAAAATTGATTGAAAGCATCTTAAACATGTCAAGTATTTCATTGTAGATGATCTGTGATCCAAATGCTTCTTCCACCTTCGAGAGGGACAGAAGAATTCTTCCATATCATGATGGTTTAAAATTGTATCAACCAATGTTTTCTGCTGAAAAGATATCATCTATTTTTTTCTATTTTTGGAAGAAAATATTCCTAGACATACAACAGGTGAGAACTAAGTAATTTTAAAGAAACAAATGAAATGAAAATATTCTGTAAATAGAATGAAATGAAAAGCTGTGTTTTAAATAGGAGCTAAATATTAAACAGAATTTTTGTACCAGGCATTTGAATTACTGCACCAGCTCTTTTGCCCATCAAGAGAGGCATTTAGCATTTCAGTCTTTTCCAAGGTGTTCATGATCTGCTATGCTGATCTCTGTGTGTGCCTAGGTGTGTGTGGAGGGGGGGGCATATGAAGGGGAGTGTGTATGTTTGCTTTACAATTGTTGTGGCAGATTCATGCCTCAGCTCCACATTTTGTTTTAAAAAGGTCACACCGAGTGGATATGAAGTTTACTATCAACAAGAGATCGATTCCCAAATCATCCATTTGACTCTCCCTTATAAATCATGTGCTTTGTTGCATATTTTATCAAATATACTTTCAAGCCAGATGGAGGAAGGAGGATGTGGGAATCCCTCCACCATCTTGCAACTTTTATGTAAGTAGGTTTTCAAGAAAATCATCATTTCTCTTTTAAATATGTCTGGAACAGGCATGATGGTAGTGTCAACCTGTTGGAGTTTTTGTTGCTGGAAGAAGTTGTACAAAAGGATTGGTTTTTACATTGACCAGTTACTGAATCAAGCGCAGGAATACATTGGAAATTTAGCTGGGGGTTCCTTTTCCCAGCAGACTACTTCTAGAACGAGCTTGTACACTGAAGCTGACTCTTTTGCTCTCTTTTTGTTTCTTTCCTATTTTCTTGGCTTCTTTGCCACTATCTAGACAATTTTGGAACTTTGTTCCCAACTAAAATGGTTTCAATAGTCTGATTGTGATCATACATTTTTACAAGGAATTTTTAAAATCTTTCCTCGAGTCCAGAAAGTCAAGGACTTAGATCTTTTTCTTCCCTTATCAATATTGCCATGAAATTGATAAATAAAGACCAACTCTTTATTTTTGTTTTTAACCCACGTAGATAATTCCCATCCATTAATCCATTTTGTGGACCAATAGCTGCCATTCTGATGGAAGCTGTCACTTCTTAACAATAGGCATTCTGTGACTATGTTGACTGCACTTTGGGTGAAGATCCTAACTGGTCTTAGATATACATAGGGAGAAATTTGCTCAGCCAGTGTCAGTCTTAAGCATGCGTATCAGAAGATCTTTCTAGAGCTGGGAATTTTCCCATGAAAGGGATTCAGTTAGGGAAGAGACACTTGTGCCAGAGTTTTACATTCTTCTTGAACACTGCTTAAGGAACTTAGATGCCATGTCCATTTGGATCTCTGTCTGCACAGAACTTTGTCATGCCAGCGCTTTGAAATGCATCTTGAAGAGAATTCACTAGCACAGAATGAAAGAGAGTGGAAGGGGTTGGTGGGGCTAACCAGGCCCAACCCCCCTGCCTAAACCAGGATACCTAGAGCCTCTTGCCCAGGATTCTATCTGGGTGTACTTTTAATGTCTTCAAAGATCCAGGCTCCACAATCTTTCTGGGCAGTCTGTGCCGTGGTTCAGTCACCCTGACAGTAAAGAAACATTTACTGATGTTCAAAGGCAATCTCCTGTATTTCAGTGTGTGCCCACTGCCTCTTGTCTTTTCCCTCAGCATCACTGAAAAGACACTGATTCCCTCCCCTTTGCACTATTGCTTCCATATGTATGTGTGATGCCATGTAGAGGTATGTCAAAAACCTCCCTGAAGCCCAGGCAGATAATATTCCCTTCATCTACCAGTCAAGTTGATTCATCAGAGGAGTTTAAAGTGATGTTCAGCATGAAATTCCCCTGAAAAATCATGCTAACTACATTATTTGGTCATCTGTCATGTGCCTGGCAAGGATTTCCAGGAAGAGCTGCTTCATCAACTTCCTGGGGATAAAAAAGAGGCTGGCTGGTTTGTACTATGGCGAGTCCTCTTAATTGCCTTTTTTGAAGATGGGTGTCATTTGCTAACATCCACTCTTTAGCCTCTGTTGCCGTCTACATCTTAGCAAAACGCTTTTCCACTATGTCTGGCTAGGAAAAACTGTGCCAGCACAGAAAACATCTCCCATCTTGTTCTAGAAGTTGCACGGATGTCTGCCAAGTGTTTGGCAGGAAGAAAAGAAAAGTTGTCCAAAACAGCTTCCAATCGAATGTTCCTGTGATTGGAAAAGTCAGGAGAGTGCAAAGGTACTGTTTTCTATCAGTTGGCAAGGTGCGCACACAATCCCAGTGTTGTACAGCTTGCTTCTTCACCTTCCCGAAGCTGCCGCTCTCGCCGGCTGCCGGAGCCCAAGAAGCGGCTTCTTCGCGCAAAGACGATTGTGCCGCTCACAGGGCTCTCCTTAGCGCGGCTTCTGCCGAAAGACGCCCGGCAGCGGCTCTTACCTCCGGAGAGCATCCTACCTTCGTCTTTAGCTCCTCTTCTCATCTACACCTCGGCAAAACGCTTTTCCACTATGTCTGGCTAGGAAAAACTGTGCCAGCACAGAAAACATCTCCCATCGTGTTCTAGAAGTTGCACGGATGTCTGCCAAGTGTTTGGCAGGAAGAAAAGAAAAGTTGTCCAAAACAGCTTCCAATCGAATGTTCCTGTGATTGGAAAAGTCAGGAGAGTGCAAAGGTACGGTTTTCTATCAGTTGGCAAGGTGCGCACACAATCCCAGTGTTGTACAGCTTGCTTCTTCACCTTCCCGAAGCTGCCGCTCTCGCCGGCTGCCGGAGCCCAAGAAGCGGCTTCTTCGCGCAAAGACGATTGTGCCGCTCACAGTGCTCTCCTTAGCGCGGCTTCTGCCGAAAGACGCCCGGCAGCGGCTCTTACCTCCGGAGAGCATCCTACCTTCGTCTTTCGCGTCTTATGTAGTCTACATCTTAGCAAAACGCTTTTCCACTATGTCTGGCTAGGAAAAACTGTGCCAGCACAGAAAACATCTCCCATCGTGTTCTAGAAGTTGCACGGATGTCTGCCAAGTGTTTGGCAGGAAGAAAAGAAAAGTTGTCCAAAACAGCTTCCAATCGAATGTTCCTGTGATTGGAAAAGTCAGGAGAGTGCAAAGGTACTGTTTTCTATCAGTTGGCAAGGTGCGCACACAATCCCAGTGTTGTACAGCTTGCTTCTTCACCTTCCCGAAGCTGCCGCTCTCGCCGGCTGCCGGAGCCCAAGAAGCGGCTTCTTCGCGCAAAGACGATTGTGCCGCTCACAGTGCTCTCCTTAGCGCGGCTTCTGCCGAAAGACGCCCGGCAGCGGCTCTTACCTCCGGAGAGCATCCTACCTTCGTCTTTCGCGTCTTTTGTAGTCTACATCTTAGCAAAACGCTTTTCCACTATGTCTGGCTAGGAAAAACTGTGCCAGCACAGAAAACATCTCCCATCGTGTTCTAGAAGTTGCACGGATGTCTGCCAAGTGTTTGGCAGGAAGAAAAGAAAAGTTGTCCAAAACAGCTTCCAATCGAATGTTCCTGTGATTGGAAAAGTCAGGAGAGTGCAAAGGTACTGTTTTCTATCAGTTGGCAAGGTGCGCACACAATCCCAGTGTTGTACAGCTTGCTTCTTCACCTTCCCGAAGCTGCCGCTCTCGCCGGCTGCCGGAGCCCAAGAAGCGGCTTCTTCGCGCAAAGACGATTGTGCCGCTCACAGTGCTCTCCTTAGCGCGGCTTCTGCCGAAAGACGCCCGGCAGCGGCTCTTACCTCCGGAGAGCATCCTACCTTCGTCTTTCGCGTCTTTTGTAGTCTACATCTTAGCAAAACGCTTTTCCACTATGTCTGGCTAGGAAAAACTGTGCCAGCACAGAAAACATCTCCCATCATGTTCTAGAAGTTGCACGGATGTCTGCCAAGTGTTTGGCAGGAAGAAAAGAAAAGTTGTCCAAAACAGCTTCCAATCGAATGTTCCTGTGATTGGAAAAGTCAGGAGAGTGCAAAGGTACTGTTTTCTATCAGTTGGCAAGGTGCGCACACAATCCCAGTGTTGTACAGCTTGCTTCTTCACCTTCCCGAAGCTGCCGCTCTCGCCGGCTGCCGGAGCCCAAGAAGCGGCTTCTTCGCGCAAAGACGATTGTGCCGCTCACAGGGCTCCCCTTAGCGCGGCTTCTGCCGAAAGACGCCCGGCAGCGGCTCTTACCTCCTGAGAGTGGCAGCTTCGGGAAGGTGAAGAAGCAAGCTGTACAACACTGGGATTGTGTGCGCACCTTGCCAACTGATAGAAAACAGTACCTTTGCACTCTCCTGACTTTTCCAATCACAGGAACATTCGATTGGAAGCTGTTTTGGACAACTTTTCTTTTCTTCCTGCCAAACACTTGGCAGACATCCGTGCAACTTCTAGAACACGATGGGAGATGTTTTCTGTGCTGGCACAGTTTTTCCTAGCCAGACATAGTGGAAAAGCGTTTTGCTAAGATGTAGACTACAAAAGACGCGAAAGACGAAGGTAGGATGCTCTCCGGAGGTAAGAGCCGCTGCCGGGCGTCTTTCGGCAGAAGCCGCGCTAAGGAGAGCACTGTGAGCGGCACAATCGTCTTTGCGCGAAGAAGCCGCTTCTTGGGCTCCGGCAGCCGGCGAGAGCGGCAGCTTCGGGAAGGTGAAGAAGCAAGCTGTACAACACTGGGATTGTGTGCGCACCTTGCCAACTGATAGAAAACAGTACCTTTGCACTCTCCTGACTTTTCCAATCACATGAACATTCGATTGGAAGCCGTTTTGAACAACTTTTCTTTTCTTCCTGCCAAACACTTGGCAGACATCCGTGCAACTTCTAGAACACGATGGGAGATGTTTTCTGTGCTGGCACAGTTTTTCCTAGCCAGACATAGTGGAAAAGCGTTTTGCCGAGGTGTAGACTACAAAAGACGCGAAAGACGAAGGTAGGATGCTCTCCGGAGGTAAGAGCCGCTGCCGGGCGTCTTTCGGCAGAAGCCGCGCTAAGGAGAGCCCTGTGAGCGGCACAATCGTCTTTGCGCGAAGAAGCCGCTTCTTCGGTTCCGGCAGCCGGCGAGAGCGGCAGCTTCGGGAAGGTGAAGAAGCAAGCTGTACAACACTGGGATTGTGTGCGCACCTTGCCAACTGATAGAAAACAGTACCTTTGCACTCTCCTGACTTTTCCAATCACAGGAACATTCGATTGGAAGCTGTTTTGGACAACTTTTCTTTTCTTCCTGCCAAACACTTGGCAGACATCCGTGCAACTTCTAGAACACGATGGGAGATGTTTTCTGTGCTGGCACAGTTTTTCCTAGCCAGACATAGTGGAAAAGCGTTTTGCTAAGATGTAGACTACATAAGACGCGAAAGACGAAGGTAGGATGCTCTCCGGAGGTAAGAGCCGCTGCCGGGCGTCTTTCGGCAGAAGCCGCGCTAAGGAGAGCACTGTGAGCGGCACAATCGTCTTTGCGCGAAGAAGCCGCTTCTTGGGCTCCGGCAGCCGGCGAGAGCGGCAGCTTCGGGAAGGTGAAGAAGCAAGCTGTACAACACTGGGATTGTGTGCGCACCTTGCCAACTGATAGAAAACAGTACCTTTGCACTCTCCTGACTTTTCCAATCACAGGAACATTCGATTGGAAGCTGTTTTGGACAACTTTTCTTTTCTTCCTGCCAAACACTTGGCAGACATCCGTGCAACTTCTAGAACACGATGGGAGATGTTTTCTGTGCTGGCACAGTTTTTCCTAGCCAGACATAGTGGAAAACCGTTTTGCTAAGATGTAGACTACAAAAGACGCGAAAGACGAAGGTAGGATGCTCTCCGGAGGTAAGAGCCGCTGCCGGGCGTCTTTCGGCAGAAGCCGCGCTAAGGAGAGCACTGTGAGCGGCACAATCGTCTTTGCGCGAAGAAGCCGCTTCTTGGGCTCCGGCAGCCGGCGAGAGCGGCAGCTTCGGGAAGGTGAAGAAGCAAGCTGTACAACACTGGGATTGTGTGCGCACCTTGCCAACTGATAGAAAACAGTACCTTTGCACTCTCCTGACTTTTCCAATCACAGGAACATTCGATTGGAAGCTGTTTTGGACAACTTTTCTTTTCTTCCTGCCAAACACTTGGCAGACATCCGTGCAACTTCTAGAACACGATGGGAGATGTTTTCTGTGCTGGCACAGTTTTTCCTAGCCAGACATAGTGGAAAAGCGTTTTGCTAAGATGTAGACTACAAAAGACGCGAAAGACGAAGGTAGGATGCTCTCCGGAGGTAAGAGCCGCTGCCGGGCGTCTTTCGGCAGAAGCCGCGCTAAGGAGAGCACTGTGAGCGGCACAATCGTCTTTGCGCGAAGAAGCCGCTTCTTGGGCTCCGGCAGCCGGCGAGAGCGGCAGCTTCGGGAAGGTGAAGAAGCAAGCTGTACAACACTGGGATTGTGTGCGCACCTTGCCAACTGATAGAAAACAGTACCTTTGCACTCTCCTGACTTTTCCAATCACAGGAACATTCGATTGGAAGCTGTTTTGGACAACTTTTCTTTTCTTCCTGCCAAACACTTGGCAGACATCCGTGCAACTTCTAGAACACGATGGGAGATGTTTTCTGTGCTGGCACAGTTTTTCCTAGCCAGACATAGTGGAAAAGCGTTTTGCTAAGATGTAGACTACATAAGACGCGAAAGACGAAGGTAGGATGCTCTCCGGAGGTAAGAGCCGCTGCCGGGCGTCTTTCGGCAGAAGCCGCGCTAAGGAGAGCACTGTGAGCGGCACAATCGTCTTTGCGCGAAGAAGCCGCTTCTTGGGCTCCGGCAGCCGGCGAGAGCGGCAGCTTCGGGAAGGTGAAGAAGCAAGCTGTACAACACTGGGATTGTGTGCGCACCTTGCCAACTGATAGAAAACAGTACCTTTGCACTCTCCTGACTTTTCCAATCACAGGAACATTCGATTGGAAGCTGTTTTGGACAACTTTTCTTTTCTTCCTGCCAAACACTTGGCAGACATCCGTGCAACTTCTAGAACACGATGGGAGATGTTTTCTGTGCTGGCACAGTTTTTCCTAGCCAGACATAGTGGAAAAGCGTTTTGCCGAGGTGTAGATGAGAAGAGGAGCTAAAGACGAAGGTAGGATGCTCTCCGGAGGTAAGAGCCGCTGCCGGGCGTCTTTCGGCAGAAGCCGCGCTAAGGAGAGCCCTGTGAGCGGCACAATCGTCTTTGCGCGAAGAAGCCGCTTCTTGGGCTCCGGCAGCCGGCGAGAGCGGCAGCTTCGGGAAGGTGAAGAAGCAAGCTGTACAACACTGGGATTGTGTGCGCACCTTGCCAACTGATAGAAAACAGTACCTTTGCACTCTCCTGACTTTTCCAATCACAGGAACATTCGATTGGAAGCTGTTTTGGACAACTTTTCTTTTCTTCCTGCCAAACACTTGGCAGACATCCGTGCAACTTCTAGAACAAGATGGGAGATGTTTTCTGTGCTGGCACAGTTTTTCCTAGCCAGACATAGTGGAAAAGCGTTTTGCTAAGATGTAGACGGCAACAGAGGCTAAAGAGTGGATGTTAGCAAATGACACCCATCTTCAAAAAAGGCAATTAAGAGGACTCGCCATAGTACAAACCAGCCAGCCTCTTTTTTATCCCCAGGAAGTTGATGAAGCAGCTCTTCCTGGAAATCCTTGCCAGGCACATGACAGATGACCAAATAATGTAGTTAGCATGATTTTTCAGGGGAATTTCATGCTGAACATCACTTTAAACTCCTCTGATGAATCAACTTGACTGGTAGATGAAGGGAATATTATCTGCCTGGGCTTCAGGGAGGTTTTTGACATACCTCTACATGGCATCACACATACATATGGAAGCAATAGTGCAAAGGGGAGGGAATCAGTGTCTTTTCAGTGATGCTGAGGGAAAAGACAAGAGGCAGTGGGCACACACTGAAATACAGGAGATTGCCTTTGAACATCAGTAAATGTTTCTTTACTGTCAGGGTGACTGAACCACGGCACAGACTGCCCAGAAAGATTGTGGAGCCTGGATCTTTGAAGACATTAAAAGTACACCCAGATAGAATCCTGGGCAAGAGGCTCTAGGTATCCTGGTTTAGGCAGGGGGGTTGGGCCTGGTTAGCCCCACCAACCCCTTCCACTCTCTTTCATTCTGTGCTAGTGAATTCTCTTCAAGATGCATTTCAAAGCGCTGGCATGACAAAGTTCTGTGCAGACAGAGATCCAAATGGACATGGCATCTAAGTTCCTTAAGCAGTGTTCAAGAAGAATGTAAAACTCTGGCACAAGTGTCTCTTCCCTAACTGAATCCCTTTCATGGGAAAATTCCCAGCTCTAGAAAGATCTTCTGATACGCATGCTTAAGACTGACACTGGCTGAGCAAATTTCTCCCTATGTATATCTAAGACCAGTTAGGATCTTCACCCAAAGTGCAGTCAACATAGTCACAGAATGCCTATTGTTAAGAAGTGACAGCTTCCATCAGAATGGCAGCTATTGGTCCACAAAATGGATTAATGGATGGGAATTATCTACGTGGGTTAAAAACAAAAATAAAGAGTTGGTCTTTATTTATCAATTTCATGGCAATATTGATAAGGGAAGAAAAAGATCTAAGTCCTTGACTTTCTGGACTCGAGGAAAGATTTTAAATTTCCTTGTAAAAATGTATGATCACAATCAGACTATTGAAACCATTTTAGTTGGGAACAAAGTTCCAAAATTGTCTAGATAGTGGCAAAGAAGCCAAGAAAATAGGAAAGAAACAAAAAGAGAGCAAAAGAGTCAGCTTCAGTGTACAAGCTCGTTCTAGAAGTAGTCTGCTGGGAAAAGGAACCCCCAGCTAAATTTCCAATGTATTCCTGCGCTTGATTCAGTAACTGGTCAATGTAAAAACCAATCCTTTTGTACAACTTCTTCCAGCAACAAAAACTCCAACAGGTTGACACTACCATCATGCCTGTTCCAGACATATTTAAAAGAGAAATGATGATTTTCTTGAAAACCTACTTACATAAAAGTTGCAAGATGGTGGAGGGATTCCCACATCCTCCTTCCTCCATCTGGCTTGAAAGTATATTTGATAAAATATGCAACAAAGCACATGATTTATAAGGGAGAGTCAAATGGATGATTTGGGAATCGATCTCTTGTTGATAGTAAACTTCATATCCACTCGGTGTGACCTTTTTAAAACAAAATGTGGAGCTGAGGCATGAATCTGCCACAACAATTGTAAAGCAAACATACACACTCCCCTTCATATGCCCCCCCCTCCACACACACCTAGGCACACACAGAGATCAGCATAGCAGATCATGAACACCTTGGAAAAGACTGAAATGCTAAATGCCTCTCTTGATGGGCAAAAGAGCTGGTGCAGTAATTCAAATGCCTGGTACAAAAATTCTGTTTAATATTTAGCTCCTATTTAAAACACAGCTTTTCATTTCATTCTATTTACAGAATATTTTCATTTCATTTGTTTCTTTAAAATTACTTAGTTCTCACCTGTTGTATGTCTAGGAATATTTTCTTCCAAAAATAGAAAAAAATAGATGATATCTTTTCAGCAGAAAACATTGGTTGATACAATTTTAAACCATCATGATATGGAAGAATTCTTCTGTCCCTCTCGAAGGTGGAAGAAGCATTTGGATCACAGATCATCTACAATGAAATACTTGACATGTTTAAGATGCTTTCAATCAATTTTGATCGTCAATTGCTTATTTGTTGTAAACAGTAATTTTTCAGTGAAGGGAAAGCGTGTGTGGTATATCTACATGATATGTTCAAAGGCAGTTCCTACTAATGGCCAGGCTGAATTCCAGTAAATAATGTCCCGAATGATATTTTGCCGCCTTCTTTGGCACTTCATGAAATCTTACCCCGATGAAGTGCTGAAACAAAGAGATTTTCTCTTAGAGAGTGTCTCATGTTGTAACCTATCCCATGGATTTTATGCTGTAATTCTTATCTCTTTTAAAATTTACTATCTTCTGTACAGTTTTCATGAAACTTTCTGTTACAGTAGTGAATAGCACAGATAAATGTCATTTTGTACAACTTTGAATTTACCCCAAGAGCTGAGAGAAAACTTGATCCTATACTTCAATCCGAGTTTCTTCTATAGTCCAACTTTGTTTCTCTACCATCAAGCTTCTCCTTTGTTGCTGCTCCAAGCCCCGTCCAAGGTGACCTTGAATACTTTCAGGGATGGGACACCCACAACTTCTCTGGGCAACCTGTTCCAGTGTTCCAGCACTCCCACAGTAAAAAAGGCCTTCCTTTCATCTAATATGTGTAGGAAATCATAAATCTAGGCATAGAAGCTTGGAGTGCAAATTTGAAATTCTTTGGATTTGAAGCACATTTTATATGAATACTGACTTACAGATGACTAAAAGATGTTGATGGGCATTTGAGCTGACAAGTTTTGAAAAAGTGCACGGAAATTAAAATTGAAACCACTAAAATTAAAAACTCCTTGCCATTTTCTTTTTCCTCTCCTATTCAAAATTGCATATGTCAGATATCAGTGCTTCATGCAAACCTCTCAGATGCTCTCAGAGAAAAAGCTTTTCTTTCAGACTAAGTTGCGGTTGACGTAGAACACTAGCAGGAGTGAAAGATTTTCTGGGCATCGGGGCAGCACGTTCTCCTTGGATTTGTGTGCAGAATGCATTTTATCCAAACTGGAAAATAGATCCCAGCTCTGTTCTATTCATCATTCTTACTTCATCAGGCCAGAAGATTCTGTGAAAAGTAGCCTGTGGACCTTGAAGACAGCGCATGTGAACCAGATGAGAGGTGATAGAGAAGTTGAGGGAGAGAAGAAAGAGCATGAGGCTGAAACCAGAAAGTATTTCTCCACGTGATCATGGAAGATTGCAGGAGCCACTTGGTACTATCAAACCAGCCCAACTTGGCACTGGTGCCACCTTGGGTCTGGGAGCCATGTTGCATATCGTGCATTTTAAGGAGCCAGCTGGCCACACCCAGCCATATGCCCCCAAACACAAACCAAGGCCCTTTTCTCTGGCAAACAAAACTCAGCTGCCCTGCTTCTGGATGGCAGATTGCAGGAACCACTTGGTACTATCAAACCAGCCCAACTTGGCACTGGTGCCACCATGGGTCTGGTCACCATCCTGCCTATTGTAGCTTTTCAGGAGCCAGCCGGTCACTCTCAGCCATAGGCCCCCAAACACAAACCTCGGCCCGTTTCCCTGGCAAACAAAAGTAAGCTGCCCCGCTTCTGGATGGCAGATTGCAGGAGCTACTTAGTACTATCAAATCAGCCCGACTTGGCACAGGTGCCACCTTGGATCTGGGAACCATCCTGTGTATCGTGGATTTTCAGGGGCCAGCCAGCCACTCTCAGCCATATGCCCCCAAAAACAAACCACGGACCTTTTCTCTGGCAAACAAAACTCAACTGCCCCTCTTCTGGATGGCAAATTTTAGGACGCACTTTGTACTACGAAAACCGCCTGACGTGGCACTGGTGCCACCTTGGGTCAGGGAACCATCCTGCATATCGAGCTTTTTAAGGAGCCAGCCGGCCAGGCCCAGCCATATACCCCCAAAAACAAACCACGGACCATTTCTCATGGAAAAAAAAATCCGCTGCCCCGCGTCTGGATGGCAGATTGCAGGAGCCACTTTGCACCATCAAACCAGCCCGACTTGGCACTGGTGCCACCTTGGGTCTGGGAACAATCCTGCGTATCGTACATATTCAGGAACCAGACGAACACTCCCAGCCACAGGCCCCCAAACACAAACAACGGCCCATTTCCCTGGCAAACAAAACTCAGCTGCCCCGCTTCTGGATGGCAGTTTGCAGGAGCCACTTGGGACTATCAAACCAGCCCGACTTGGCACTGGTGCCACCTTGGGTCTGGGAACCATCCTGCGTATGGTGGATTCTAAGGAGCCAGCCGGCCACTCCCAGCCACAGGCCCCCAACAAAAACCACGGCCCTTTTTTCTGGCAAACAAAACTTAGCTGCCTCACTTCTGGATGGCAGATTGCAGGAGCCACTTGGTGTAATCAAACCAGCCCGACTTGGCACTGGTGCCACCTTGGGTCTGGGAACCATCCTGCGTATCGTGGATTCTAAGGAGCCAGCCGGCCACTCCCAGCCACAGGCCCCCAAACAAAATCAACGGCGCTGTTCCCTGGAAAACAAAACACGCCTGCCAACTTTTTGATGGAGTTTGCAGGAGCCACTTGGTACTATCAAACCAGCCCGACTTGGCACTGGTGTCACCTTGGGTCTGGGAAACATCCTGCGTATCGTGGATTCTTAGGAGCCAGCCGGCCACTCCTAGCCACAGGCCCCCAGACAAAAACCTAGGCCTATTTCTCTGGCAAACAAAAGTAAGCTGCCCCGCTTCTGGATGGCAGATTGCAGGAGCCACTTGGTACTATCAAACCAGCCCAACTTGGCACTGGTGCCACCTTGGCTCTGGGAACCATCCTGCCTATTGTAGCTTTTCAGGAGCCAGCCGGTCACTCCCAGCCATAGGCCCCCAAACAGAAACCTCGGCCCGTTTCCCTGGCAAACAAAAGTAAGCTGCCCCGCTTCTGGATGGCAGATTGCAGGAGCTACTTAGTACTATCAAATCAGCCCGACTTGGCACAGGTGCCACCTTGGATCTGGGAACCATCCTGTGTATCGTGGATTTTCAGGGGCCAGCCGGCCACTCTCAGCCATATGCCCCCAAACACAAACCACGGACCTTTGCTCTGGCAAACAAAAATCAGCTGCCCCACTTCTGGATGGCAGATTGCAGGAGCCACTTGGGACTATCACACCAGCACAACATGGCACTGCTGCCACCTTGGATCTGGGAACAATCCTGCGTATCGTACATATTCAGGAACCAGCCGAACACTCCCAGCCACAGGCCCCCAAACACAAACAACGGCCCATTTCCCTGGCAAACAAAACTCAGCTGCCCCGCCTCTGGTGTGGCAGTTTGCAGGACCCACTTGGGACTATCAAAGCAGCCCGACTTGGTAATGGTACCATCTTGGATCTGGGAACCATCCGGCGTATCGTGGATTTTCAGGGGCCAGCCGGTCATTCCCAGCCATATGCTCCCAAACACAAACCTCGGCCCTTTTCTCTGGCAAACAAAACTCAACTGCCCCTCTTCTGGATGGCAAATTGCAGGACGCACTTGGTACTACAAAAAGAGCCCGACTTGGCAGTGGTGCCACCTTGGCTCTGGGAACCATCCTGCGTATCGAGCATTTTAAGGAGCCAGCCGGCAATTCCCAGCCGTATGCCCCAAAAAGAAACCACGGACCTTTTCTCTGGCAAAAAAAACTCAGCTGTCCCGCTTCTGGATGGCAGATTGCAGGAGTCACTTTGAACCATACAACCAGCCTTACTTGGCACTGGTGCCACCTTGGATCTGGGAACCATCCTGCCTATCGTTGATTTTCAGGGGCCAGCCTACCACTCTCGGCCATAGGCCCCCAAACACAAACCACAGCCCTTTTCTCTAGCAAACAAAATTTAGCTGCCCCGCTTCTGGATGGCAAATTGCAGGAGCCACTGGGTACTACAAAAACAGCCCGACTTGGCACTGGTGCCACCTTGCGTCTGGTTACCATGCGGCGTATCGTGCATTTTAAGGAGCCAGGTGGCCACTCCCAGCCATATGCCCCCAAACACAACCCACGGCCCTTTTCTCTGGCAAACAAAACTCAGCTGCCCCGCTTCTGGATGGCAGATTGCAGGAACCACTTGGTACTATCAAACCAGCCCGACTTGGCACTGGTGCCACCTTTGGTCTGGGAACCATCCTGCGTATTGTGGATTGTCAGGAGACAGCCGACCACTCTCGGCCACAGACCCCAATCAAAAACAAAGGTCCGTTTCCCTGGCAAAAAAAACTCAGCTGTCCCGCTTCTGGATGGGAGATTGCAGGAGGCACTTGACACTGTCAAACGAGCCCCACTTTGTACTGGTGCCACCTTGGGTCTGGGAACCATGCTGCGTATCGTGGATTTTCAGGAGCCAGCCGGCCACTGCCAGCCACAGGCCCCCAAACAAAAACCACAGCCTTTTTCTCTGGCAATAAAAACTCAGCTGCCCCGCTTCTGGATGGCAGATTGCAGGAGCCACTTGGTACTATCAAACCACCCCGACTTGGCACTGGTGCCACCTTGGGTCTGGGAACCATGCTGCGTATCGCAGATTCTAAGGCGCCAGTCGGCCACTCCCAGCCACAAGACCCCAAACACAAACAACGGCGCTTTTCTCTGGCAAACAAAACTCAACTGCCCCTCTTCTGGATGGCAAATTGCAGGTCGCACTTGGTACTATCAAACCAGCACGACTTGGCACTGGTGCCACCTTGGGTCTGGGAACCATCCTGCGTATTGTGGATTGTCAGGAGGCAGCTGGACACTCTCGGCCACAGACCCCAATCAAAAACAACGGCCCGTTTCACAGGCAAACAAAACTCAGCTGCCCCGCTTCTGGATGGGAGATTGCAGGAGGCACTTGACACTGTGAAACCAGCCCCACTTGGCACTGGTGCCACCTTGGGTCTGGGAACCATGCTGCGTATGATGGATTTTCAGGAGCCAGCCGGCCACTCCCAGCCATAGGCCCCCAAACAAAAACCACAGCCTTTTTCTCTGGCAAACAAAATTCAGCTGCCCCGCTTCTGGATGGCAGATTGCAGGAGCCACTTGGGACTATCACACCAGCACAACATGGCACTGGTGCCACCTTGGATCTGGGAATCATCCTTCCTATCGTGGATTTTCAGGGGCCAGCCGGTCACTCTCAGCCATAGGCCCCAAACACAAACCACGGCCCTTTTCTCTGGAAAACAAAACTCAACTGCCCCTCTTCTGGATGGCAGATTGCAGGAGCCACTGGGTACTATGAAACCAGCCCTACTTGGCACTGGTGCCACCTTGGGTCTGGGAACCATGCTGCGTATCATGGATTTTCAGGAGCCAGCCGTCCACTGCCAGCCACAGGCCCCGAAACACAAACAACAGCCTTTTTCTCTGGCAAACAAAATTCAGCTGCCCCGCTTCTGGATGGCAGATTGCAGGAACCACTTGGTACTAACAAACCAGCCCGACTTGGCACTGGTGCCACCTTGGGTCTGGGAACCATCCTGCGTATCGTGGATTCTAAGGAGCCAGCTGGCCACTCCCAGCCACAGGCCCCAAAACACACACAACGGCGCTTTTCCCTGGAAAACAAAACTCGCCTGCCAACTTTTTGATGGCAGATTGCAGGAGCCACTTGGTGCTATCAAACCAGCCCAACTTGCCACTGGTGCCACCATGGGTCTGGTCGCCATCCTGCCTATCGTAGCTTTTCAGGAGCCAGCCGGTCACTCCCTGCCATAGGCCCCGAGACACAAAGCTCGGCCCGTTTCCCTGGCAAACAAAAGTAAGCTGCCCCGCTTCTGGATGGCAGATTGCAGGAGCCACTTGGTACTATCAAACCAGCCCGACTTGGCACTGGTACCACCTTGGGTCTGGGAACCATCCTGCCTATCGTGGATTTTAAGGAGCCAGCCGGCTACTCCCCGCCACAGGCCCCCAACAAAAACCACGGCCCTTTTTTCTCGCAAACAAAACTTAGCTGCCTCACTTCTGGATGGCAGATTGCAGGAGTCACTTGGTGTAATCAAACCAGCCCGACTTGGCACTGGTGCCACCTTGGGTCTGGGAACCATCCTGCGTATCGTGGATTCTAAGGAGCCAGCCGGCCACTCCCAGCCACAGGCCCCCAAACAAAATCAACGGCGCTGTTCCCTGGAAAACAAAACACGCCTGCCAACTTTTTGATGGAGTTTGCAGGAGCCACTTGGTACTATCAAACCAGCCCAACTTGGCACTGGTGCCACCATGGGTCTGGTAAACATCCTGCGTATCGTGGATTCTTAGGAGCCAGCCGGCCACTCCTAGCCACAGGCCCCCAAACAAAAACCTAGGCCTATTTCTCTGGCAAACAAAAGTAAGCTGCCCCGCTTCTGGATGGCAGATTGCAGGAGACACTTGGGACTATCAAACCAGCCCAACTTGGCACTGGTGCCACCTTGGATCTGGGAACCATGCTGTGTATCGTGGATTTTCAGGGGCCAGCCGGCCACTCTCAGCCATATGCCCCCAAACAGAAACCTCGGCCCGTTTCTCTGGCAAACAAAACTCAACTGCCCCTCTTCTGGATGGCAAATTGCAAGATGAACTTGATACTAAAACCGCAGGCCGACTTGGTAGTGGTGACACCTTGGGCCTGGGAACCATCATGCGTATCGAGCATTTTAAGGAGCCAGCCGGCCACTCCCAGCAATATGCCCCCAAAAACAATCCACGGAATTTTTCTCTGGCAAACAAAAATCAGCTGCCCCGCTTCTGGATGGCAGATTGCAGGAGCCACTTTGACCCATCAAACCAGCCCGACTTGGCACTGGTGCCACCTTGCATCCTGGAACCATGCTGCCTAGCGTGGATTTTCAGGGGCCAGCCGGCCACTCTCAGCTATATGCCCCCAAACAAAACCCACGGCCCGTTTCCCTGGCAAACAAAAGTAAGCTGCCCCGCTTCTGGATGGCAGATTGCAGGAACCACTTGGTAGTATCAAACCAGCCCGACTTGGCACTGGTGCCACCTTGGGTCTGGGAACCATCCTGCGTATCGTGGATTCTAAGGAGCCAGCCGGCCACTCCCAGCCACAGGCCCCCAAATACAAACAACGGCGCTTTTCCCTGGAAAACAAAACTCGCCTGCCAACTTTTTGATGGCAGATTGCAGGAGCAACTTGGTACTATCAAACCAGCCCAACTTGGCACTGGTGCCACCATGGGTCTGGTAACCATCCTGCCTATTGTAGCTTTCCAGGAGCCAGCCGGTCACTCCCAGCCATAGGCCCCCAGTCACAAACCTCGGCCCGTTTCCCTGGCAAACAAAAGTAAGCTGCCCCGCTTCTGGATGGCAGATTGCAGGAGCCACTTGGTACTATCAAACCAGCCCAACTTGGCACTGGTGCCACCTTGGGTCTGGGAACCATGCTGCGTATCGCAGATTCTAAGGCGCCAGTCGGCCACTCCCAGCCACAAGACCCCAAACACAAACAACGGCGCTTTTCTCTGGCAAACAAAACTCAACTGCCCCTCTTCTGGATGGCAAATTGCAGGTCGCACTTGGTACTATCAAACCAGCACGACTTGGCACTGGTGCCACCTTGGGTCTGGGAACCATCCTGCGTATTGTGGATTGTCAGGAGGCAGCTGGACACTCTCGGCCACAGACCCCAATCAAAAACAACGGCCCGTTTCACAGGCAAACAAAACTCAGCTGCCCCGCTTCTGGATGGGAGATTGCAGGAGGCACTTGACACTGTGAAACCAGCCCCACTTGGCACTGGTGCCACCTTGGGTCTGGGAACCATGCTGCGTATCATGGATTTTCAGGAGCCAACCGGCCACTCCCAGCCATAGGCCCCCAAACAAAAACCACAGCCTTTTTCTCTGGCAAACAAAATTCAGCTGCCCCGCTTCTGGATGGCAGATTGCAGGAGCCACTTGGGACTATCACACCAGCACAACATGGCACTGGTGCCACCTTGGGTCTGGGAACCATCCTGCGTATCGTGGATTCTAAGGAGCCAGCTGGCCACTCCCAGCCACAGGCCCCAAAACACACACAACGGCGCTTTTCCCTGGAAAACAAAACTCGCCTGCCAACTTTTTGATGGCAGATTGCAGGAGCCACTTGGTACTATCAAACCAGCCCAACTTGCCACTGGTGCCACCATGGGTCTGGTCACCATCCTGCCTATCGTAGCTTTTCAGGAGCCAGCCGGTCACTCCCTGCCATAGGCCCCGAGACACAAAGCTCGGCCCGTTTCCCTGGCAAACAAAAGTAAGCTGCCCTGCTTCTGGATGGCAGATTGCAGGAGCCACTTGGTACTATCAAACCAGCCCGACTTGGCACTGGTACCACCTTGGGTCTGGGAACCATCCTGCCTATCGTGGATTTTAAGGAGCCAGCCGGCTACTCCCCGCCACAGGCCCCCAACAAAAACCACGGCCCTTTTTTCTGGCAAACAAAACTTAGCTGCCTCACTTCTGGATGGCAGATTGCAGGAGCCACTTGGTGTAATCAAACCAGCCCGACTTGGCACTGGTGTCACCTTGGGTCTGGGAACCATCCTGCGTATCGTGGATTCTAAGGAGCCAGCCGGCCACTCCCAGCCACAGGCCCCCAAACAAAATCAACGGCGCTGTTCCCTGGAAAACAAAACACGCCTGCCAACTTTTTGATGGAGTTTGCAGGAGCCACTTGGTACTATCAAACCAGCCCGACTTGGCACTGGTGCCACCATGGGTCTGGTAAACATCCTGCGTATCGTGGATTCTTAGGAGCCAGCAGGCCACTCCTAGCCACAGGCCCCCAAACAAAAACCTAGGCCTATTTCTCTGGCAAACAAAAGTAAGCTGCCCCGCTTCTGGATGGCAGATTGCAGGAGACACTTGGGACTATGAACCAGCCCAACTTGGCACTGGTGCCACCTTGGATCTGGGAACCATGTTGTGTATCGTGGATTTTCAGAGGCCAGCCGGCCACTCTCAGCCATATGTCCCCAAACAGAAACCTCGGCCCGTTTCTCTGGCAAACAAAACTCAACTGCCCCTCTTCTGGATGGCAAATTGCAGGATGAACTTGATACTAAAACCGCAGGCCGACTTGGTAGTGGTGACACCTTGGGCCTGGGAACCATCATGCGTATCGAGCATTTTAAGGAGCCAGCCGGCCACTCCCAGCAATATGCCCCCAAAAACAATCCACGGAATTTTTCTCTGGCAAACAAAAATCAGCTGCCCCGCTTCTGGATGGCAGATTGCAGGAGCCACTTTGCACCATCAAACCAGCCCGACTTGGCACTGGTGCCACCTTGCATCTGGGAACCATGCTGCCTAGCGTGGATTTTCAGGGGCCAGCCGGCCACTCTCAGCTATATGCCCCCAAACAAAACCCACGGCCCGTTTCCCTGGCAAACAAAAGTAAGCTGCCCTGCTTCTGGATGGCAGATTGCAGGAACCACTTGGTAGTATCAAACCAGCCCGACTTGGCACTGGTGCCACCTTGGGTCTGGGAACCATCCTGCGTATCGTGGATTCTAAGGAGCCAGCCGGCCACTCCCAGCCACAGGCCCCCAAACACAAACAACGGCGCTTTTCCCTGGAAAACAAAACTCACCTGCCAACTTTTTGATGGCAGATTGCAGGAGCAACTTGGTACTATCAAACCAGCCCAACTTGGCACTGGTGCCACCATGGGTCTGGTCACCATCCTGCCTATTGTAGCTTTCCAGGAGCCAGCCGGTCACTCCCAGCCATAGGCCCCCAAACACAAACCTCGGCCCGTTTCCCTGGCAAACAAAAGTAAGCTGCCCCGCTTCTGGATGGCAGATTGCAGGAGCCACTTGGTACTATCAAACCAGCCCAACTTGGAACTGGTGCCACCTTGGGTCTGGGAACCATGCTGCGTATCGCAGATTCTAAGGCGCCAGTCGGCCACTCCCAGCCACAAGCCCCCAAACACAAACAACGGCGCTTTTCTCTGGCAAACAAAACTCAACTGCCCCTCTTCTGGATGGCAAATTGCAGGACGCACTTGGTACTATAAAAACAGCCCGACTTGGCACTGGTGCCACCTTGGGTCTGGGAACCATCCTGCGTATCGATCTTTTTAATGAGACAGCCGGCCACTCCCAGCCATATGCCCCCAAACACAACCCACGGCCCTTTCCTCTGGCAAACAAAACTCAGCTGCACCGCTTCTGGATGGCAGATTGCAGGAGCCACTTGGTACTATCAAACCAGCAAGACTTGGCACTGGTGCCACCTTGGGTCTGGGAACCATCCTGCATATTGTGGATTGTCAGGAGCCAGCTGAACATTCTCGGCCACAGACCCCAATCAAAAACAACGGCCCGTTTCACAGGCAAACAAAACTCAGCTGCCCCGCTTCTGGATGGGAGATTGCAGGAGGCACTTGACACTGTGAAACCAGCCCCACTTGGCACTGGTGCCACCTTGGGTCTGGGAACCATGCTGCGTATCATGGATTTTCAGGAGCCAGCCGGCCACTCCCAGCCATAGGCCCCCAAACAAAAACCACAGCCTTTTTCTCTGGCAAACAAAATTCAGCTGCCCCACTTCTGGATGGCAGATTGCAGGAGCCACTTGGGACTATCACACCAGCACAACATGGCACTGCTGCCACCTTGGATCTGGGAACCATCCTTCCTATCGTGGATTTTCAGGGGCCAGCCGGTCACTCTCAGGCATAGGCCCCAAACACAAACCACGGCCCTTTTCTCTGGAAAACAAAACTCAACTGCCCCTCTTCTGGATGGCAGATTGCAGGAGCCACTGGGTACTATGAAACTAGCCCTACTTGGCACTGGTGCCACCTTGGGTCTGGGAACCATGCTGCGTATCATGGATTTTCAGGAGCCAGCCGTCCACTGCCAGCCACAGGCCCCGAAACACAAACAACAGCCTTTTTCTCTGGCAAACAAAATTCAGCTGCCCCGCTTCTGGATGGCAGATTGCAGGAACCACTTGGTACTAACAAACCAGCCCGACTTGGCACTGGTGCCACCTTGGGTCTGGGAACCATCCTGCGTATCGTGGATTTTCAGGGGCCAGCCGGCCACTCTCAGCCATATGCCCCCAAACAGAAACCTCGGCCCGTTTCTCTGGCAAACAAAACTCAACTGCCCCTCTTCTGGATGGCAAATTGCAAGATGAACTTGATTTTAAAACCGCAGGCCGACTTGGTAGTGGTGACACCTTGGGCCTGGGAACCATCATGCGTATCGAGCATTTTAAGGAGCCAGCCGGCCACTCCCAGCAATATGCCCCCAAAAACAATCCACGGAATTTTTCTCTGGCAAACAAAAATCAGCTGCCCCGCTTCTGGATGGCAGATTGCAGGAGCCACTTTGACCCATCAAACCAGCCCGACTTGGCACTGGTGCCACCTTGCATCCTGGAACCATGCTGCCTAGCGTGGATTTTCAGGGGCCAGCCGGCCACTCTCAGCTATATGCCCCCAAACAAAACCCAGGGCCCGTTTCCCTGGCAAACAAAAGTAAGCTGCCCCGCTTCTGGATGGCAGATTGCAGGACGCACTTGGTAGTATCAAACCAGCCCGACTTGGCACTGGTGCCACCTTGGGTCTGGGAACCATCCTGCGTATCGTGGATTCTAAGGAGCCAGCCGGCCACTCCCAGCCACAGGCCCCCAAATACAAACAACGGCGCTTTTCCCTGGAAAACAAAACTCGCCTGCCAACTTTTTGATGGCAGATTGCAGGAGCAACTTGGTACTATCAAACCAGCCCAACTTGGCACTGGTGCCACCATGGGTCTGGTAACCATCCTGCCTATTGTAGCTTTCCAGGAGCCAGCCGGTCACTCCCAGCCATAGGCCCCCAGTCACAAACCTCGGCCCGTTTCCCTGGCAAACAAAAGTAAGCTGCCCCGCTTCTGGATGGCAGATTGCAGGAGCCACTTGGTACTATCAAACCAGCCCAACTTGGCACTGGTGCCACCTTGGGTCTGGGAACCATGCTGCGTATCGCAGATTCTAAGGCGCCAGTCGGCCACTCCCAGCCACAAGACCCCAAACACAAACAACGGCGCTTTTCTCTGGCAAACAAAACTCAACTGCCCCTCTTCTGGATGGCAAATTGCAGGTCGCACTTGGTACTATCAAACCAGCACGACTTGGCACTGGTGCCACCTTGGGTCTGGGAACCATCCTGCGTATTGTGGATTGTCAGGAGGCAGCTGGACACTCTCGGCCACAGACCCCAATCAAAAACAACGGCCCGTTTCACAGGCAAACAAAACTCAGCTGCCCCGCTTCTGGATGGGAGATTGCAGGAGGCACTTGACACTGTGAAACCAGCCCCACTTGGCACTGGTGCCACCTTGGGTCTGGGAACCATGCTGCGTATCATGGATTTTCAGGAGCCAGCCGGCCACTCCCAGCCATAGGCCCCCAAACAAAAACCACAGCCTTTTTCTCTGGCAAACAAAATTCAGCTGCCCCGCTTCTGGATGGCAGATTGCAGGAGCCACTTGGGACTATCACACCAGCACAACATGGCACTGGTGCCACCTTGGATCTGGGAATCATCCTTCCTATCGTGGATTTTCAGGGGCCAGCCGGTCACTCTCAGCCATAGGCCCCAAACACAAACCACGGCCCTTTTCTCTGGAAAACAAAACTCAACTGCCCCTCTTCTGGATGGCAGATTGCAGGAGCCACTGGGTACTATGAAACCAGCCCTACTTGGCACTGGTGCCACCTTGGGTCTGGGAACCATGCTGCGTATCATGGATTTTCAGGAGCCAGCCGTCCACTGCCAGCCACAGGCCCCGAAACACAAACAACAGCCTTTTTCTCTGGCAAACAAAATTCAGCTGCCCCGCTTCTGGATGGCAGATTGCAGGAACCACTTGGTACTAACAAACCAGCCCGACTTGGCACTGGTGCCACCTTGGGTCTGGGAACCATCCTGCGTATCGTGGATTCTAAGGAGCCAGCTGGCCACTCCCAGCCACAGGCCCCAAAACACACACAACGGCGCTTTTCCCTGGAAAACAAAACTCGCCTGCCAACTTTTTGATGGCAGATTGCAGGAGCCACTTGGTACTATCAAACCAGCCCAACTTGCCACTGGTGCCACCATGGGTCTGGTCACCATCCTGCCTATCGTAGCTTTTCAGGAGCCAGCCGGTCACTCCCTGCCATAGGCCCCGAGACACAAAGCTCGGCCCGTTTCCCTGGCAAACAAAAGTAAGCTGCCCCGCTTCTGGATGGCAGATTGCAGGAGCCACTTGGTACTATCAAACCAGCCCGACTTGGCACTGGTACCACCTTGGGTCTGGGAACCATCCTGCCTATCGTGGATTTTAAGGAGCCAGCCGGCTACTCCCCGCCACAGGCCCCCAACAAAAACCACGGCCCTTTTTTCTGGCAAACAAAACTTAGCTGCCTCACTTCTGGATGGCAGATTGCAGGAGCCACTTGGTGTAATCAAACCAGCCCGACTTGGCACTGGTGTCACCTTGGGTCTGGGAACCATCCTGCGTATCGTGGATTCTAAGGAGCCAGCCGGCCACTCCCAGCCACAGGCCCCCAAACAAAATCAACGGCGCTGTTCCCTGGAAAACAAAACACGCCTGCCAACTTTTTGATGGAGTTTGCAGGAGCCACTTGGTACTATCAAACCAGCCCGACTTGGCACTGGTGCCACCATGGGTCTGGTAAACATCCTGCGTATCGTGGATTCTTAGGAGCCAGCAGGCCACTCCTAGCCACAGGCCCCCAAACAAAAACCTAGGCCTATTTCTCTGGCAAACAAAAGTAAGCTGCCCCGCTTCTGGATGGCAGATTGCAGGAGACACTTGGGACTATGAACCAGCCCAACTTGGCACTGGTGCCACCTTGGATCTGGGAACCATGTTGTGTATCGTGGATTTTCAGAGGCCAGCCGGCCACTCTCAGCCATATGTCCCCAAACAGAAACCTCGGCCCGTTTCTCTGGCAAACAAAACTCAACTGCCCCTCTTCTGGATGGCAAATTGCAGGATGAACTTGATACTAAAACCGCAGGCCGACTTGGTAGTGGTGACACCTTGGGCCTGGGAACCATCATGCGTATCGAGCATTTTAAGGAGCCAGCCGGCCACTCCCAGCAATATGCCCCCAAAAACAATCCACGGAATTTTTCTCTGGCAAACAAAAATCAGCTGCCCCGCTTCTGGATGGCAGATTGCAGGAGCCACTTTGCACCATCAAACCAGCCCGACTTGGCACTGGTGCCACCTTGCATCTGGGAACCATGCTGCCTAGCGTGGATTTTCAGGGGCCAGCCGGCCACTCTCAGCTATATGCCCCCAAACAAAACCCACGGCCCGTTTCCCTGGCAAACAAAAGTAAGCTGCCCTGCTTCTGGATGGCAGATTGCAGGAACCACTTGGTAGTATCAAACCAGCCCGACTTGGCACTGGTGCCACCTTGGGTCTGGGAACCATCCTGCGTATCGTGGATTCTAAGGAGCCAGCCGGCCACTCCCAGCCACAGGCCCCCAAACACAAACAACGGCGCTTTTCCCTGGAAAACAAAACTCGCCTGCCAACTTTTTGATGGCAGATTGCAGGAGCAACTTGGTACTATCAAACCAGCCCAACTTGGCACTGGTGCCACCATGGGTCTGGTCACCATCCTGCCTATTGTAGCTTTCCAGGAGCCAGCCGGTCACTCCCAGCCATAGGCCCCCAAACACAAACCTCGGCCCGTTTCCCTGGCAAACAAAAGTAAGCTGCCCCGCTTCTGGATGGCAGATTGCAGGAGCCACTTGGTACTATCAAACCAGCCCAACTTGGAACTGGTGCCACCTTGGGTCTGGGAACCATGCTGCGTATCGCAGATTCTAAGGCGCCAGTCGGCCACTCCCAGCCACAAGCCCCCAAACACAAACAACGGCGCTTTTCTCTGGCAAACAAAACTCAACTGCCCCTCTTCTGGATGGCAAATTGCAGGACGCACTTGGTACTATAAAAACAGCCCGACTTGGCACTGGTGCCACCTTGGGTCTGGGAACCATCCTGCGTATCGATCTTTTTAATGAGACAGCCGGCCACTCCCAGCCATATGCCCCCAAACACAACCCACGGCCCTTTCCTCTGGCAAACAAAACTCAGCTGCACCGCTTCTGGATGGCAGATTGCAGGAGCCACTTGGTACTATCAAACCAGCAAGACTTGGCACTGGTGCCACCTTGGGTCTGGGAACCATCCTGCATATTGTGGATTGTCAGGAGCCAGCTGAACATTCTCGGCCACAGACCCCAATCAAAAACAACGGCCCGTTTCACAGGCAAACAAAACTCAGCTGCCCCGCTTCTGGATGGGAGATTGCAGGAGGCACTTGACACTGTGAAACCAGCCCCACTTGGCACTGGTGCCACCTTGGGTCTGGGAACCATGCTGCGTATCATGGATTTTCAGGAGCCAGCCGGCCACTCCCAGCCATAGGCCCCCAAACAAAAACCACAGCCTTTTTCTCTGGCAAACAAAATTCAGCTGCCCCACTTCTGGATGGCAGATTGCAGGATCCACTTGGGACTATCACACCAGCACAACATGGCACTGCTGCCACCTTGGATCTGGGAACCATCCTTCCTATCGTGGATTTTCAGGGGCCAGCCGGTCACTCTCAGGCATAGGCCCCAAACACAAACCACGGCCCTTTTCTCTGGAAAACAAAACTCAACTGCCCCTCTTCTGGATGGCAGATTGCAGGAGCCACTGGGTACTATGAAACTAGCCCTACTTGGCACTGGTGCCACCTTGGGTCTGGGAACCATGCTGCGTATCATGGATTTTCAGGAGCCAGCCGTCCACTGCCAGCCACAGGCCCCGAAACACAAACAACAGCCTTTTTCTCTGGCAAACAAAATTCAGCTGCCCCGCTTCTGGATGGCAGATTGCAGGAACCACTTGGTACTAACAAACCAGCCCGACTTGGCACTGGTGCCACCTTGGGTCTGGGAACCATCCTGCGTATCGTGGATTTTCAGGGGCCAGCCGGCCACTCTCAGCCATATGCCCCCAAACAGAAACCTCGGCCCGTTTCTCTGGCAAACAAAACTCAACTGCCCCTCTTCTGGATGGCAAATTGCAAGATGAACTTGATTTTAAAACCGCAGGCCGACTTGGTAGTGGTGACACCTTGGGCCTGGGAACCATCATGCGTATCGAGCATTTTAAGGAGCCAGCCGGCCACTCCCAGCAATATGCCCCCAAAAACAATCCACGGAATTTTTCTCTGGCAAACAAAAATCAGCTGCCCCGCTTCTGGATGGCAGATTGCAGGAGCCACTTTGACCCATCAAACCAGCCCGACTTGGCACTGGTGCCACCTTGCATCCTGGAACCATGCTGCCTAGCGTGGATTTTCAGGGGCCAGCCGGCCACTCTCAGCTATATGCCCCCAAACAAAACCCAGGGCCCGTTTCCCTGGCAAACAAAAGTAAGGTGCCCCGCTTCTGGATGGCAGATTGCAGGAACCACTTGGTAGTATCAAACCAGTCCGACTTGGCACTGGTGCCACCTTGGGTCTGGGAACCATCCTGCGTATCGTGGATTCTAAGGAGCCAGCCGGCCACTCCCAGCCACAGGCCCCCAAATACAAACAACGGCGCTTTTCCCTGGAAAACAAAACTCGCCTGCCAACTTTTTGATGGCAGATTGCAGGAGCAACTTGGTACTATCAAACCAGCCCAACTTGGCACTGGTGCCACCATGGGTCTGGTAACCATCCTGCCTATTGTAGCTTTCCAGGAGCCAGCCGGTCACTCCCAGCCATAGGCCCCCAGTCACAAACCTCGGCCCGTTTCCCTGGCAAACAAAAGTAAGCTGCCCCGCTTCTGCATGGCAGATTGCAGGAGCCACTTGGTACTATCAAACCAGCCCAACTTGGCACTGGTGCCACCTTGGGTCTGGGAACCATGCTGCGTATCGCAGATTCTAAGGCGCCAGTCGGCCACTCCCAGCCACAAGCCCCCAAACACAAACAACGGCGCTTTTCTCTGGCAAACAAAACTCAACTGCCCCTCTTCTGGATGGCAAATTGCAGGTCGCACTTGGTACTATCAAACCAGCACGACTTGGCACTGGTGCCACCTTGGGTCTGGGAACCATCCTGCGTATGGTGGATTGTCAGGAGGCAGCTGGACACTCTCGGCCACAGACCCCAATCAAAAACAATGGCCCGTTTCACAGGCAAACAAAACTCAGCTGCCCCGCTTCTGGATGGGAGATTGCAGGAGGCACTTGACACTGTGAAACCAGCCCCACTTGGCACTGGTGCCACCTTGGGTCTGGGAACCATGCTGCGTATCATGGATTTTCAGGAGCCAGCCGGCCACTCCCAGCCATAGGCCCCCAAACAAAAACCACAGCCTTTTTCTCTGGCAAACAAAATTCAGCTGCCCCGCTTCTGGATGGCAGATTGCAGGAGCCACTTGGGACTATCACACCAGCACAACATGGCACTGGTGCCACCTTGGATCTGGGAATCATCCTTCCTATCGTGGATTTTCAGGGGCCAGCCGGTCACTCTCAGCCATAGGCCCCAAACACAAACCACGGCCCTTTTCTCTGGAAAACAAAACTCAACTGCCCCTCTTCTGGATGGCAGATTGCAGGAGCCACTGGGTACTATGAAACCAGCCCTACTTGGCACTGGTGCCACCTTGGGTCTGGGAACCATGCTGCGTATCATGGATTTTCAGGAGCCAGCCGTCCACTGCCAGCCACAGGCCCCGAAACACAAACAACAGCCTTTTTCTCTGGCAAACAAAATTCAGCTGCCCCGCTTCTGGATGGCAGATTGCAGGAACCACTTGGTACTAACAAACCAGCCCGACTTGGCACTGGTGCCACCTTGGGTCTGGGAACCATCCTGCGTATCGTGGATTCTAAGGAGCCAGCTGGCCACTCCCAGCCACAGGCCCCAAAACACACACAACGGCGCTTTTCCCTGGAAAACAAAACTCGCCTGCCAACTTTTTGATGGCAGATTGCAGGAGCCACTTGGTACTATCAAACCAGCCCAACTTGCCACTGGTGCCACCATGGGTCTGGTCACCATCCTGCCTATCGTAGCTTTTCAGGAGCCAGCCGGTCACTCCCTGCCATAGGCCCCGAGACACAAAGCTCGGCCCGTTTCCCTGGCAAACAAAAGTAAGCTGCCCCGCTTCTGGATGGCAGATTGCAGGAGCCACTTGGTACTATCAAACCAGCCCGACTTGGCACTGGTACCACCTTGGGTCTGGGAACCATCCTGCCTATCGTGGATTTTAAGGAGCCAGCCGGCTACTCCCCGCCACAGGCCCCCAACAAAAACCACGGCCCTTTTTTCTGGCAAACAAAACTTAGCTGCCTCACTTCTGGATGGCAGATTGCAGGAGCCACTTGGTGTAATCAAACCAGCCCGACTTGGCACTGGTGTCACCTTGGGTCTGGGAACCATCCTGCGTATCGTGGATTCTAAGGAGCCAGCCGGCCACTCCCAGCCACAGGCCCCCAAACAAAATCAACGGCGCTGTTCCCTGGAAAACAAAACACGCCTGCCAACTTTTTGATGGAGTTTGCAGGAGCCACTTGGTACTATCAAACCAGCCCAACTTGGCACTGGTGCCACCATGGGTCTGGTAAACATCCTGCGTATGGTGGATTCTTAGGAGCCAGCAGGCCACTCCTAGCCACAGGCCCCCAAACAAAAACCTAGGCCTATTTCTCTGGCAAACAAAAGTAAGCTGCCCCGCTTCTGGATGGCAGATTGCAGGAGACACTTGGGACTATCAAACCAGCCCAACTTGGCACTGGTGCCACCTTGGATCTGGGAACCATGTTGTGTATCGTGGATTTTCAGAGGCCAGCCGGCCACTCTCAGCCATATGTCCCCAAACAGAAACCTCGGCCCGTTTCTCTGGCAAACAAAACTCAACTGCCCCTCTTCTGGATGGCAAATTGCAGGATGAACTTGATACTAAAACCGCAGGCCGACTTGGTAGTGGTGACACCTTGGGCCTGGGAACCATCATGCGTATCGAGCATTTTAAGGAGCCAGCCGGCCACTCCCAGCAATATGCCCCCAAAAACAATCCACGGAATTTTTCTCTGGCAAACAAAAATCAGCTGCCCCGCTTCTGGATGGCAGATTGCAGGAGCCACTTTGCACCATCAAACCAGCCCGACTTGGCACTGGTGCCACCTTGCATCTGTGGAACCATGCTGCCTAGCGTGGATTTTCAGGGGCCAGCGGGCCACTCTCAGCTATATGCCCCCAAACAAAACCCACGGCCCGTTTCCCTGGCAAACAAAAGTAAGCTGCCCTGCTTCTGGATGGCAGATTGCAGGAACCACTTGGTAGTATCAAACCAGCCCGACTTGGCACTGGTGCCACCTTGGGTCTGGGAACCATCCTGTGTATCGTGGATTCTAAGGAGCCAGCCGGCCACTCCCAGCCACAGGCCCCCAAACACAAACAACGGCGCTTTTCCCTGGAAAACAAAACTCGCCTGCCAACTTTTTGATGGCAGATTGCAGGAGCAACTTGGTACTATCAAACCAGCCCAACTTGGCACTGGTGCCACCATGGGTCTGGTCACCATCCTGCCTATTGTAGCTTTCCAGGAGCCAGCCGGTCACTCCCAGCCATAGGCCCCCAAACACAAACCTCGGCCCGTTTCCCTGGCAAACAAAAGTAAGCTGCCCCGCTTCTGGATGGCAGATTGCAGGAGCCACTTGGTACTATCAAACCAGCCCACCTTGGAACTGGTGCCACCTTGGGTCTGGGAACCATGCTGCGTATCGCAGATTCTAAGGCGCCAGTCGGCCACTCCCAGCCACAAGCCCCCAAACACAAACAACGGCGCTTTTCTCTGGCAAACAAAATTCAACTGCCCCTCTTCTGGATGGCAGATTGCAGGAGCCACTGGGTACTATGAAACTAGCCCTACTTGGCACTGGTGCCACCTTGGGTCTGGGAACCATGCTGCGTATCATGGATTTTCAGGAGCCAGCCGTCCACTGCCAGCCACAGGCCCCGAAACACAAACAACAGCCTTTTTCTCTGGCAAACAAAATTCAGCTGCCCCGCTTCTGGATGGCAGATTGCAGGAACCACTTGGTACTAACAAACCAGCCCGACTTGGCACTGGTGCCACCTTGAGTCTGGGAACCATCCTGCGTATCGTGGATTCTAAGGAGCCAGCTGGCCACTCCCAGCCACAGGCCCCAAAATACACACAACGGCGCTTTTCCCTGGAAAACAAAACTCGCCTGCCAACTTTTTGATGGCAGATTGCAGGAGCCACTTGGTACTATCAAACCAGCCCAACTTGGCACTGGTGCCACCATGGGTCTGGTCACCATCCTGCCTATCGTAGCTTTTCAGGAGCCAGCCGGTCACTCCCAGCCATAGGCCCCCAGAAAAAAACCTCGGTCCGTTTCCCTGGAAAACAAAAGTAAGCTGCCCCGCTTCTGGATGGCAGATTGCAGGAGCCACTTGGTGCTATCAAACCAGCCCGACTTGGCACTGGTGCCACCTTGGGTCTGGGAACCATCCTGCGTATCCTGTGTTCTAAGGAGCCAGCCGGCCACTCCCAGCCACAGTCCCCCAAACAGAAACAACGGCGCTTTTCCCTGGAAAACAAAACTGACCTGCCAACTTTTTGATGGCAGATTGCAGGAGACACTTGGTACTATCAAACCAGCCCAACTTGGCACTGGTGCCACCATAGGTCTGGTCACCATCCTGCCTATCGTAGCTTTTCAGGAGCCAGCCGGTCACTCCCAGCCATAGGTCCCCAGTCACAAACCTCGGCCCGTTTCCCTCGCAAACAAAAGTAAGCTGCCCCGCTTCTGGATGGCAGACTGCAGGAGCCACTTGGTACAATCAAACCAGCCCAACTTGACACTGGTGCCACCTTGGCTCTGGGAACCATGCTGCGTAACCCGGATTGTAAGACGACAGGCAGCCACTGCCAGCCACAGGCCTCCAAACAAAATCAACGGCGCTTTTCCCTGGAAAACAAAACTCGCCTGACAACTTTTAGATGGCAGATTGCAGGAGCCAGTTGGTACCATCAAACCAGCCCAACTTGGCACTGGTGCCACCTTGGGTCTGGGAACCATCCTGCCTATTGTTGCTTTTCAGGAGCCAGCCGGTCACTTCTAGCCCTAGGCCCTCAGTCATAAACCTCGGCCCGTTTCCCTGGCACACAAATGTAAGCTACCCCGCTTCAGGATGGCAGATTGCAGGAGCCACTTTTCACCATCAAACCAGCCCGACGTGGCACTGGTGCCACCTTGGGTCTGGGAACCATCCTGCGTATCGTGTGTTCTAAGGAGCCAGCCGGCCACTCCCACCAACAGTCCCCCAAACACAAACAACGGCGCTTTTCCCTGGAAAACAAAACTGGCCTGCCAACTTTTTGATGGCAGATTGCAGGAGCCACTTGGTACTATCAAACCAGCCCAACTTGGCACTGGTGCCACCATGGGTCTGGTCACCATCCTGCCTATCGTAGCTTTTCAGGAGCCAGGCGGTCACTCCCAGCCATAGGCCCCCAGACACAAACCTCGGCCCGTTTCCCTGGCAAACAAAAGTAAGCTGCCCCGCTTCTGCATGGCAGATTGCAGGTGCTATTTAGTACTATCAAACCAGCCCAACTTGGCACTGGTGCCACCTCTGGTCTGGGAACCATCCTGCCTATCGTGGATTTTCAGGGGCCAGACGGCCACTATCAGCCATATGCCCCCAAAAACAAACCACGGCCCTTTTCTCTGGTAAACAAAACTCAACTGCCCCTCTTCTGGATGGCAAATTTTAGGACGCACTTTGTACTACGAAAACCGCCCGACTTGGCACTGGTGCCACCTTGGGTCAGGGAACCATCCTGCCTATCGTAGCTTTTCAGGAGCCAGCCGGTCACTCCCAGCCATAGGTCCCCAGACAAATACCTCGGCCCGTTTCCCTGGCAAACAAAAGTAAGCTGCCCCGCTTCTGGATAGCAGATTGCAGGAGCCACTTGGTACTATCAAACCAGCCCAACTTGACACTGGTGCCACCTTGGCTCTGGGAACCATGCTGCGTAACCCGGATTCTAAGACGACAGGCAGCCACTGCCAGCCACAGGCCTCCAAACAAAATCAACGGCGCTTTTCCCTGGAAAACAAAACTCGCCTGACAACTTTTAGATGGCAGATTGCAGGAGCCAGTTGGTACCATCAAACCAGCCCAACTTGGCACTGGTGCCACCTTGGGTCTGGGAACCATCCTGCCTATTGTTGCTTTTCAGGAGCCAGCCGGTCACTTCTAGCCCTAGGCCCCCAGTCATAAACCTCGGCCCGTTTCCCTGGCACACAAATGTAAGCTACCCCGCTTCAGGATGGCAGATTGCAGGAGCCACTTTTCACCATCAAACCAGCCCGACGTGGCACTGGTGCCACCTTGGGTCTGGGAACCATCCTGCGTATCGTGTGTTCTAAGGAGCCAGCCGGTCACTCCCAGCCACAGTCCCCCAAACACAAACAACGGCGCTTTTCCCTGGAAAACAAAACTGGCCTGCCAACTTTTTGATGGCAGATTGCAGGAGCCACTTGGTACTATCAAACCAGCCCAACTTGGCACTGGTGCCACCATGGGTCTGGTAACCATCCTGCCTATCGTAGCTTTTCAGGAGCCAGGCGGTCACTCCCAGCCATAGGCCCCCAGACACAAACCTCGGCCCGTTTCCCTGGCAAACAAAAGTAAGCTGCCCCGCTTCTGCATGGCAGATTGCAGGTGCTATTTAGTACTATCAAACCAGCCCGACTTGGCACTGGTGCCACCTCTGGTCTGGGAACCATCCTGCCTATCGTGGATTTTCAGGCGCCAGACGGCCACTATCAGCCATATGCCCCCAAAAACAAACCACGGCCCTTTTCTCTGGTAAACAAAACTCAACTGCCCCTCTTCTGGATGGCAAATTTTAGGACGCACTTTGTACTACGAATACCGCCCGACTTGGCACTGGTGCCACCTTGGGTCAGGGAACCATCCTGCCTATCGTAGCTTTTTAAGGAGCCAGCAGGCCACGCCCAGCCATATAGCCCCAAAAACAAACCACGGACCATTTCTCTTGGAAACAAAAATCCGCTGCCCCGCGTCAGGATGGCAGATTGCAGGAGCCACTTTGCACCATCAAACCACCCCGACTTGGCACTGGTGCCATCTTGGATCTGGGAACCATCCTGCCTATCGTAGCTTTTCAGGAGCCAGCCGGTTACTCCCAACCATAGGCCCCCAGACAGAAAGCTCTGCCCGTTTCCCTGGCAAACAAAAGTAAGCTACCCCGCTTCTGGATGGCAGATTGCAGGAGCCAGTTGGTACCATCAAACCAGCCCAACTTGGCACTGGTGCCACCATGGGTCTGGTAACCATCCTGCCTATCGTAGCTTTTCAGGAGCCAGCCGGTCACTCCCAGCCATAGGCCCCCAGACACAAACCTCGGCCTGTTTCCCTGGCACACAAAAGTAAGCTACCACACTTCTGGATGGCAGATTGCAGGAGCCACTTTGCACCATCAAACCAGCCCAACTTGGCACTGGTGCCACCTCGGCTCTGGGAACCATTCTGCGTAACCCGGATTCTAAGACGACAGGCAGCCACTGCCAGCCACAGGCCTCCAAACAAAATCAACGGCGCTTTTCCCTGGAAAAGAAAACTCGCCTGCCAGCTTTTTGATGGCAGATTGCAGGAGCCACTTGGTACTATCAAATCATCCCAACTTGGCACTGGTGCCATTATGGGTCTGGGAACCATCCTGCCAATTGTACCATTTCAGGAGCCAGCCGGTCACTCCCAGCCATAGGCCCCCATCACAAACCTCGGACCGTTTCCCTGGCAAACAAAATTAAGCTGCCCCGATTCTGGATGGCAGATTGCAGGAGCCACTTGGTAGTGTCAAAACAGCCCGACTTGGCACTGGTGCCACCTTGGGTCTGGGAACCATCCTGCGTATCGTGGATTCTAAGCAGCCACCCGGCCACTCCGTGCCACAGGCGCCCAAACACAAACAACGGCGCTTTTCCCTTGAAAACAAAACTCGCCTGCCAACATTTTGATGGCAGATTGCAGGAGCCACTTGGTACTATCAAACCAGCCCATCTTGGCACTGGTGCCACCATGGGTCTGGTCATCATCCTGCCTATCGTAGCTTTTCAGGAGCCAGCCGGTCACTCCCAGCCATAAACCCCCAGACACAAACCTCGGCCCGTTTCCCTGGAAAACAAAAGTAAGCACCCCCGATTCTGGATGGCAGATTGCAGGAGCCACTTGGTAGTATCAAATTAGCCCAACTTGGCACTGGTGCCATCATGGGTCTGGTAAACATCCTGCCTATCTTAGCTTTTCAGGAGCCGGCCTGTCACTCCCTGCCATAGGCCCCCAGAGAAATACCTCGGCCCGTTTCCCTGGCAAAAAAAAGTAAGCTGCCCCTCTTCTGGATGGCAGATTGCAGGAACCACTTGCTACTATCAAACCAGCCCAACTTGGCACTGGTGCCACCTTGGCTCTGGGAACCATGCTGCGTAACGTAGATTCTAAGAGGACAGGCGGACACTCCCAGCCACAGGCCTCTAAACAAAAACAACGGCGCGTTACCCTGGAAAACAAAACTCGACTGCCAACTTTTTGATGGCAGATTGCAGGAGCCACTTGGTACTATCAAACCAGCCCAACTTGGCACTGGTGCCACCATGGGTCTGGTCACCATCCTGCCTATCGTAGCTTTTCAGGAGCCAGCCGGTCACTCCCAGCCATAGGCCCCCAGACAAATACCTCGGCCCGTTTCCCTGGCAAACAAAAGTAAGCTGCCCCGCTTCTGGATGGCAGATTGCAGGAGCCACATGGTACTATCAAACCAGGCCAACATGGCACTGGTGCCACCTTGGCTCTGGGAACCATCCTGCCTATCGTGGATTTTCAGGCGCCAGCCGGCCACTCTCAGCCATATGCCCCAAAACACAAACCACGGCCCTTTTCTCTGGTAAACAAAACTCAACTTCCCCTCTTCTGGATGGCAAATTGCAGGAGCCACTTGGTACTACGAAAACAGCCCGACTTGGCAGTGATGCCACCTTGGGTCAGGGAACCATCCTGCGTATCGATGTTTTTAAGGAGTCAGCCGGCAACGTCCAGCCATATACCCCCAAAAACACCCACGGAACTTTTCTCCAGCAAGCAAAAATCCGCTGCCCCGCGTCTGGATGGCAGATTGCAGGAGCTATTTAGTATTATCAAACCAGCCCGACTTGGCACTGGAGCCACCATCGGTCTGGTCACCATCCTGCCTATCGTAGCTTTTCAGGAGCCAGCCGGTCACTCTCAGCCATAGGCCCCAAACACAAACCACGGCCCTTTTCTCTGGAAAACAAAATTCAACTGCCCCTCTTCTGGATGGCAGATTGCAGGAGCTACTGGGTACTATGAAACCAGCCCAACTTGGCACTGGTGCCACCTTGGGTCTGGGAACCATGCTGCGTATCATGGATTTTCAGGAGCCAGCCGTCCACTGCCAGCCACAGGCCCCGAAACACAAACAACAGCCTTTTTCTCTGGCAAACAAAATTCAGCTGCCCCGCTTCTGGATGGCAGATTGCAGGAACCACTTGGTACTAACAAACCAGCAAAACTTGGCACTGCTGCCACCTTGGGTCTGGTCACCATCCTGCGTATCGTGGATTCTAAGGAGCCAGCTGGCCACTCCCAGCCACAGGCCCCAAAACACACACAACGGCGCTTTTCACTGGAAAACAAAACTCGCCTGCCAACTTTTTGATGGCAGATTGCAGGAGCCACTTGGTACTATCAAACCAGCCCAACTTGGCACTGGTGCCACCATGGGTCTGGTCACCATCCTGCCTATCGTAGCTTTTCAGGAGCCAGCCGGTCACTCCCAGCCATAGGCCCCCAGACACAAAGCTCGGACCGTTTCCCTGGCAAACAAAAGTAAGCTGCCCCGCTTCTGGATGGCAGATTGCAGGATCCACTTGTTATTATCAAACCAGCCCGACTTGGTACTGGTACCACCTCTGGTCTGGGTACCATCCTGGGTATCGTGGATCCTAAGGAGCCAGCCGGCCACTCCCAGCCACAGGCCCCCACACAAAAACAACGGCGATTTTCCCTGGAAAACAAAACTCGCCTGACAACTTTTTGATGGCAGATTGCAGGAACCACTTGGTACTATTAAACCAGCCCAACTTGGCACTGGTGCCACCTTGGGTCTGGGAACCATGCTGCGTATTGTGGATTCTAAGGAGCCAGCCGGCCACTCCAGCCACAGGCCCGCAGACACAAACAACGGCGCTTTTCCCTGGAAAACAAAACTCGCCTGCCAACATTTTGATGGCAGATTGCAGGAGCCACTTGGTACTATGAAATCAGCCGAACATGGCACTGGTGCCACCATGGGTCTGGTCACCATCCTGCCTATCGTAGCTTTTCAGGAGCCAGCCGGTCACTCCCAGCCATAGGCCCCCAGACACAAAGCTCGGCCCGTTTCCCTGGCAAACAGAAGTAAGCTGCCCCGCTTCTGGATGGTAGATTGCAGGAACCATTTGCTACAATCAAACCAGCCCAACTTGGCACTGGTGCCACCTCAGGTCTGGGAACCATCCTGCGTATTTTGGATTCTAAGGAGCCAGCCGGCCACTCCCAGCCACAGGCCCCCAAACACAACAACGGCGCTTTTCCCTGGAAAACAAAACTCGCCTGCCAACATTTTGATGGCAGATTGCAGGAGCCACTTGGTACTATCAAACCAGCCCAACTTGGCACTGGTGCCACCATGGGTCTGGTCACCATCCTGCCTATCGTAGTTTCTCAGGAGCCAGCCGGTCACTCCCTGCCATAGGCCCCCAGACAAAACCTCGGCCCGTTTCCCTGGCAAACAAAAGTAAGCTGCCCCGCTTCTGGATGGCAGATTGCAGGACGCACTTGGTAGTATCAAACCAGCCCAACTTGGCACTGGTGGCACCTCAGGTCTGGGAACCATGCTGCGTATCGTGGATTCTAATTAGCCATCCGGCCACTCCCAGCCACAGGCCCCCAAACAAAAACAACGGAGCTTTTCCCTGGATAACAAACTCGCCTGCCAACTTTTTGATGGCAGATTGCAGGAGCCACTTGGTACTATCAAACCAGCCCAACTTGGCACTGGTGCCACCATGGGTCTGGTCACCATCCTGCCTATCGTAGCTTTTCAGGAGACAGCCGGTCACTCCCAGCCATAGGCCCCCAGACAAAAACCTCGGCCCTTTTCCCTGGCAAACAAAAGTAAGTTAACCCGCTTCTGGATGGCAGATTGCAGGAGCCACTTTTCACCATCAAACTAGCCCGACTTGGCACTGGTGTCACCTCTGGTCTGGGAACCATCCTGCCTGTCGTGGATTCTAATTAGCCAGCCGGCCACTCCCAGCCACAGGCCCCCAAACACAAACAACGTCGCTTTTCCCTGGGAAACAAAACTCGCCTGCCAAGTTTTTGATGGCAGATTGCAGGAGCCACTTGGTACTATCAAACCAGCCCAACTTGACACTGGTGCCACCATGGGTCTGGTCACAATCCTGCCTATCGTAGCCTTTCAGGAGCCAGCCGGTCACTCCCAGCCATAGGCCCCCAGACACAAACCTCGGCCCGTTTCCCTGGCAAACAAAAGTAAGCTGCCCCGCTTCTGGATGGCAGATTCCAGGAAACACTTGGTACTATCAAACCAGCCCAACTTGGGACTGGTGCCACCTTGGGTCTGGGAACCATCCTGCGTATCGTGGATTCTAAGGAGCCAGCCGGCCACTCCCAGCCACAGGCCCCCAAACACAAACAACGACGCTTTTCCCTGGAAAACAAAACTCGCCTGCCAACTTTTTGATGGCAGATTGCAGGAACCACTTGGTACTATCAAACCAGCCCAACTTGGCACTGGTGCCACCTTGGGTCTGGGAACCATGCTGCGTATCGTGGATTCTAAGGAGCCAGCCGGCCACTCCAGCCACAGGCCCGCAGACAAAAACAACGGCGCTTTTCCCTGGAAAACAAAACTCGCCTGCCGACTATTTGATGGCAGATTGCAGGAGCCACTTGGTACTATGAAATCAGCCGAACATGGCACTGGTGCCACCATGGGTCTGGTCACCATCCTGCCTATCGTAGCTTTTCAGGAGCCAGCCGGTCACTCCCAGCCATAGGCCCCCTGACACAAAGCTCGGCCCGTTTCCCTGGCAAACAAAAGTAAGCTGCCCCGCTTATGGATGGCAGATTGCAGGACGCACTTGGTACTATAAAACCAGCCCGACTTGGCACTGGTGCCACCTCAGGTCTGGGAACCATCCTGCGTATCGTGGATTCTAAGGAGCCAGCCGGCCACTCCCAGCCACAGGCCCCCAAATACAAACAACGGCGCTTTTCCCTGGAAAACAAAACTCGCCTGCCGACATTTTGATGGCAGATTGCAGGAGCCACTTGGTACTATCAAACCAGCCCAACTTGGCACTGGTGCCACCATGGGTCTGGTCACCATCCTGCCTATCGTAGCTTTTCAGGAGCCAGCCGGTCACTCCCAGCCATAGGCCCCGAGACACAAAGCTCGGACCGTTTCCCTGGCAAACAAAAGTAAGTTATCCCGCTTCTGGATGGCAGATTGCAGGAGCCACTTTGCACCATCATACTAGCCCGACTTGGCACTGGTGCCACCTTGGGTCTGGGAACCATCCTGCGTATCGTGGATTCTAAGCAGCCAGCCGGCCACTCCCAGCCACAGGCCCCCAAACACAAACAAAGGCGCTTTTCCCTGGAAAATAAAAACTCGCCTGCCAAATTTTGACGGCAGATTGCAGGAGCCACTTGGTACTATCAAATCAGCCCAACTTGGGACTGGTGCCACCATGGGTCTGGTCACCATCCTGCCTATCGTAGCTTTTCAGGAGCCAGCCGGTCACTCCCAGCCATAGGCCCCCAGACAAAAACCTCGGCCCGTTTCCCTGGCAAACAAAAGTAAGCTGCCCTGCTTCTGGATGGCAGATTGCAGGAACCACTTGGTACTATCAAACCAGCAAAACTTGGCACTGGTGCCACCTTGGGTCTGGATACCATGCTGCGTATCGTGGATTCTAAGGAGCCAGCCGGCCACTCCCAGCCACAGGCCCCCAAACACAAACAACGGCGCTTTTCCCTGGAAAACAAAACTCTCCTGCCAACTTTTTGATGGCAGATTGCAGGAGCCACTTGGTTTTATCAAATCAGCCCAACTTGGCACTGGTGCCACCATGGGTCTGGTCACCATCCTGCCTATCTTAGCTTTTCAGGAGCCAGCCGGTCACTCCCCGCCATAGGCCCCCAGACAAAAAGCTCGGCCCGTTTCCCTGGCAAACAAAAGTAAGCTACCCCGCTTCTGGATGGCAGATTGCAGGAGCCACTTTGCACCATCAAACTAGCCCGTCTTGGCACTGGTGCCACCTCTGGTCTGGGAACCATCCTGCGTATCGTGGATTCTAATTAGCCAGCCGGCCACTCCCTACCACAGGCCCCCAAACACAAACAACGGCGCTTTTCCCTGGAAAACAAAACTCGCCTACCAACTATTTGATGGCAGATTACAGGAGCCACTTGGTACTATCAAACCAGCCCAACTTGGCACTGGTGCCACCATGGGTCTGGTCACAATCCTGCCTATCGTAACTTTTCAGGAGCCAGCCGGTCACTCCCAGCCATAGGTCCCCAGTCACAAACCTCGGCCCGTTTCCCTGGCAAACAAAAGTAAGCTGCCCCGCTTCTGGATGGCAGATTGCAGGAGCCACTTGGTACTATCAAACCAGCCCGACTTGGCACTGGTGCCACCTCTGGTCTGGGACCCATCCTGCGTATCGTGGATTCTAAGGAGCCAGTCGGCCACTGCCAGCCACAAGCCCCCAAACACAAACAACGGCCCGTTTCCGTGGCAAACAAAAGTAAGCTGCCCCGTTTCTGGATGGCAGATTGCAGGAACCACTTGGCAGTATCAAACCAGCACAACTTGGCACTGGTGGCACCTCTTGTCTGGTAACCATGCTGCGTATCATGGTTTCTAAGGAGCCAGCCGGGCACTCCCAACCACAGGTCCCCAAACACAAACAATGGCGCTTTTCCCTGGAAAACAAAACTCGCCTGCCAACTTTTTGATGGCAGATTGCAGGAGCCACTTGGTACTATCAAACCAGCCCAACTTGGCACTGGTGCCACCATGGGTCTGGTCACCATCCTGCCTATCGTAGCTTTTCAGGAGCCAGCCGGTCACTCCCAGCCATAGGCCACGAGACAGAAAGCCCGGCCCGTTTCCCTGGCAAACAAAAGTAAGCTGCCCCGCTTCTGGATGGCAGATTGCAGGAGCCACTTTGTACTATCAAACCAGCCCGACTTGGCACTGGTGCCACCTCTGGTCTGGGAACCATGCTGCGTATCGTGGATTTTAAGGAGCCAGTCGGCCACTCCCAGCCATACGCCTCCAAACACAAACAACGGTCCATTTCCCTGGCAAACAAAAGTAAGCTGCCCCGCTTCTGGATGTCAGATTGCAGGAACCACTTGTTGCCAAGTTGGGGTGGTTTGATAGTACCAAGTGGCTCCTGCAATCTGCCATCAAAAAGTTGGCAAGCGAGTTTTGTTTTCCAGGGAAAAGCGCCGTTGTTTGTGTTTGGGGGCCTGTGGCTGGGAGTGGCCAGCTGTCTCCTTAGAATCCACGATACGCAGGATGGGTCCCAGACCAGAGGTGGCACCAGTGCCAAGTCGGGCTGGTTTGATGGTGCAAAGTGACTCCTGCAATCTGCCATCCTGAAGCGGGGTAGCTTACTTTTGTTTGCCAGGGAAACGGGTAGAGCTTTGTGTCTGGGGGCCTATGGCTGGGAGTGACCGGCTGGCTCCTTAAAAAGATCGATACGCAGGATTGTTCCCTGACCCAAGGTGGCATCACGGCCAAGTCGGGCTGTTTTCGTAGTACCAAGTGCGTCCTGCAATTTGCCATCCAGAAGAGGGGCAGTTGAGTTTTGTTTGCCAGAGCAAAGGGCCGTGGTATGTGTTTGGGGGCATATGGCTGAGAGTGGCCGGCTGGCCCCTGAAAATCCACGATAGGCAGGATGGTTCCCAGAGCCAAGGTGGCACCAGTGCCATGTTGGCCTGGTTTGATAGTACCATGTGGCTGCTGTAATCTGCCATCCAGAAGCGGGGCAGCTTACTTTTGTTTGCCAGGGAAACGGGCCGAGATATTTGTCTGGGGGCCTATGGCTGGGAGTGACCGGCTGGCTCCTGAAAAGCTACGATAGGCAGGATGGTGACCAGACCCATGGTGGCACCAGTACCAAGTTGGGCTGGTTTGATAGTACCAAGTGGCTCCTGCAATCTGCCATCAAAAATTTGGCAGGCGAGTTTTGTTTTCCAGGGAAAAGCGCCGTTGTTTGTGTTTGGGGGCCTGTGGCTCAGAGTGGCCGGGTGGCTGCTTAGAATCCACGATACGCAGGATGGTTCCCAGACCCAAGGTGGCACCAGTGCCAAGTCGGGCTGGTTTGATAGCACCAAGTGGCTCCTGCAATCTGCCATCCAGAATCGGGGCAGCTTAATTTTGTTTGCCAGGGAAACGGTCCGAGGTTTGTGTCTGGGGGCCTATGGCTGGGAGTGACCGGCTGGCTCCTGAAATGCTACAATAGGCAGGATGGTTCCCAGACCCATAGTGGCACCAGTGCCAAGTTGGGATGATTTGATAGTACCAAGTGGCTCCTGCAATCTGCCATCAAAAAGCTGGCAGGCGAGTTTTGTTTTCCAGGGAAAAGCGCCGTTGTTTTTGTTTGGGGGCCTGTGGCTGGGAGTGGCCGGCTGGCTCCTTAGAATCCACGATATGCAGGATTGTTCCCAGACCCAAGGTGGCACCAGTGCCAAGTCGGGCTGGTTTGATGGTGCAAAGTGGCTCCTGCAATCTGCCATCCAGAAGCGGGGCAGCTGATTTTTGTTTGCCAGAGAAAAATTCCGTGGATTGTTTTTGGGGGCATATTGCTGGGAGTGGCCGGCTGGCTCCTTAAAATGCTCGATACGCATGATGGTTCCCAGGCCCAAGGTGTCACCACTACCAAGTCGGCCTGCGGTTTTAGTATCAAGTTCATCCTGCAATTTGCCATCCAGAAGAGGGGCAGTTGAGTTTTGTTTGCCAGAGAAACGGGCCGAGGTTTCTGTTTGGGGACATATGGCTGAGAGTGGCCGGCTGGCCCCTGAATATCCACGATACACAGCATGGTTCCCAGATCCAAGGTGGCACCAGTGCCAAGTTGGGCTGGTTTGATAGTCCCAAGTGTCTCCTGCAATCTGCCATCCAGAAGCGGGGCAGCTTACTTTTGTTTGCCAGAGAAATAGGCCTAGGTTTTTGTCTGGGGGCCTGTGGCTAGGAGTGGCCGGCTGGCTCCTTAGAATCCACGATACGCAGGATGTTTCCCAGACCCAAGGTGGCACCAGTGCCAAGTCGGGCTGGTTTGATAGTACCAAGTGGCTCCTGCAAACTCCATCAAAATGTTGGCAGACGTGTTTTGTTTTCCAGGGAACAGCGCCGTTGATTTTGTTTGGGGACCTGTGGCTGGGAGTGGCCGGCTGGCTCCTTAGAATCCACGATACGCAGGATGGTTCCCAGACCCAAGGTGGCACCAGTGCCAAGTCGGGCTGGTTTGATTACACCAAGTGGCTCCTGCAATCTGCCATCCAGAAGTGAGGCAGCTAAGTTTTGTTTGCCAGAAAAAAGGGCCGTGGTTTTTGTTGGGGGCCTGTGGCTGGGAGTAGCCGGCTGGCTCCTTAAAATCCACGATAGGCTGGATGGTTCCCAGACCCAAGGTGGCACTAGTGCCAAGTCGGGCTGGTTTGATAGTACCAAGTGGCTCCTGCAATCTGCCATCCAGAAGCGGTGCAGTTGAGTTTTGTTTGCCAGAGAAAAGGGCCGTGGGTTGTGTTTGGGGGCATATGGCTGGGAGTGGCCGGCTGTCTCATTAAAAAGATCGATACGCAGGATGGTTCCCAGACCCAAGGTGGCACCAGTGCCAAGTCGGGCTGTTTTTATAGTACCAAGTGCGTCCTGCAATTTGCCATCCAGAAGAGGGGCAGTGGAGTTTGTTTGCCAGAGAATAGCGCCGTTGTTTGTGTTTGAGGGCTTGTGGCTGGGAGTGGCCGACTGGCGCCTTAGAATCTGTGTTACGCAGCATGGTTCCCAGACCAGAGGTGGCACCAGTGCCAAGTTGGGCTGGTTTGATAGTACCAAGTGGCTCCTGCAATCTGCCATCCAGAAGTGGGGCAGCTTACTTTTGTTTGCCAGGGAAACGGGCCGAGGTTTGTGACTGGGGACCTATGGCTGGGAGTGACCGGCTGGCTCCTGAAAAGCTACGATAGGCAGGATGGTGACCAGACCCATGGTGGCACCAGTGCCAAGTTGGGCTGGTTTGATAGTACCAAGTGTCTCCTGCAATCTGCCATCAAAAAGTTGTCAGGCGAGTTTTGTTTTCCAGGGAAAAGCGCCGTTGTTTGTATTTGGGGGCCTGTGGCTGGGAGTGGCCGGCTGGCTCCTTTGAACCCACGATACGCAGGATGGTTCCCAGACCCAAGGTGGCACCAGTGCCAAGTCGGGCTGGTTTGATACTACCAAGTGCGTCCTGCAATCTGCCATCCAGAAGCGGGGCAGCTTAATTTTGTTTGCCAGGGAAACGGGCCGTGGGTTTTGTTTGGGGGCCTATGGCTGAGAGTGGCCGGCTGGCTCCTGAAAATCCACGCTAGGCAGCATGGTTCCCAGATGCAAGGTGGCACCAGTGCCAAGTCGGGCTGGTTTGATGGTGCAAAGTGGCTCCTGCAATCTGCCATCCAGAAGCGGGGCAGCTGATTTTTGTTTGCCAGAGAAAAATTCCGTGGATTGTTTTTGGGGGCATATTGCTGGGAGTGGCCGGCTGGCTCCTTAAAATGCTCGATACGCATGATGGTTCCCAGGCCCAAGGTGTCACCACTACCAAGTCGGCCTGCGGTTTTAGTATCAAGTTCATCCTGCAATTTGCCATCCAGAAGAGGGGCAGTTGAGTTTTGTTTGCCAGAGAAACGGGCCGAGGTTTCTGTTTGGGGACATATGGCTGAGAGTGGCCGGCTGGCCCCTGAATATCCACGATACACAGCATGGTTCCCAGATCCAAGGTGGCACCAGTGCCAAGTTGGGCTGGTTTGATAGTACCAAGTGTCTCCTGCAATCTGCCATCCAGAAGCGGGGCAGCTTACTTTTGTTTGCCAGAGAAAAAGGCCTAGGTTTTTGTCTGGGGGCCTGTGGCTAGGAGTGGCCGGCTGGCTCCTAAGAATCCACGATACGCAGGATGTTTCCCAGACCCAAGGTGGCACCAGTGCCAAGTCGGGCTGGTTTGATAGTACCAAGTGGCTCCTGCAAACTCCATCAAAAAGTTGGCAGGCGTGTTTTGTTTTCCAGGGAACAGCGCCGTTGATTTTGTTTGGGGGCCTGTGGCTGGGAGTGGCCGGCTGGCTCCTTAGAATCCACGATACGCAGGATGGTTCCCAGACCCAAGGTGGCACCAGTGCCAAGTCGGGCTGGTTTGATAGTACCAAGTGTCTCCTGCAATCTGCCATCCAGAAGCGGGGCAGCTTACTTTTGTTTGCCAGAGAAATAGGCCTAGGTTTTTGTCTGGGGGCCTGTGGCTAGGAGTGGCCGGCTGGCTCCTTAGAATCCACCATACGCAGGATGGTTCCCAGACCCAAGGTGGCACCAGTGCCAAGTCGGGCTGGTTTGATAGTACCAAGTGGCTCCTGCAATCTGCCATCCAGAAGCGGTGCAGTTGAGTTTTGTTTGCCAGAGAAAAGGGCCGTGGGTTGTGTTTGGGGGCATATGGCTGGGAGTGGCCGGCTGTCTCATTAAAAAGATCGATACGCAGGATGGTTCCCAGACCCAAGGTGGCACCAGTGCCAAGTCGGGCTGTTTTTATAGTACCAAGTGCGTCCTGCAATTTGCCATCCAGAAGAGGGGCAGTGGAGTTTTGTTTGCCAGAGAATAGCGCCGTTGTTTATGTTTGGGAGCTTGTGGCTGGGAGTGGCCGACTGGCGCCGTAGAATCTGTGTTACGCAGCATGGTTCCCAGACCAGAGGTGGCACCAGTGCCAAGTTGGGCTGGTTTGATAGTACCAAGTGGCTCCTGCAATCTGCCATCCAGAAGCGGGGCAGCTTACTTTTGTTTGCCAGGGAAACGGGCCGAGGTTTGTGACTGGGGACCTATGGCTGGGAGTGACCGGCTGGCTCCTGAAAAGCTACGATAGGCAGGATGGTGACCAGACCCATGGTGGCACCAGTGCCAAGTTGGGCTGGTTTGATAGTACCAAGTGGCTCTGGCAATCTGCCATCAAAAAGTTGTCAGGCGAGTTTTGTTTTCCAGGGAAAAGCGCCGTTGTTTGTATTTGGGGGCCTGTGGCTGGGAGTGGCCGGCTGGCTCCTTTGAACCCACAATACGCAGGATGGTTCCCAGACCCAAGGTGGCACCAGTGCCAAGTCGGGCTGGTTTGATACTACCAAGTGCGTCCTGCAATCTGCCATCCAGAAGCGGGGCAGCTTAATTTTGTTTGCCAGGGAAACGGGCCGTGGGTTTTGTTTGGGGGCCTATGGCTGAGAGTGGCCGGCTGGCTCCTGAAAATCCACGCTAGGCAGCATGGTTCCCAGATGCAAGGTGGCACCAGTGCCAAGTCGGGCTGGTTTGATGGTGCAAAGTGGCTCCTGCAATCTGCCATCCAGAAGCGGGGCAGCTGATTTTTGTTTGCCAGAGAAAAATTCCGTGGATTGTTTTTGGGGGCATATTGCTGGGAGTGGCCGGCTGGCTCCTTAAAATGCTCGATACGCATGATGGTTCCCAGGCCCAAGGTGTCACCACTACCAAGTCGGCCTGCGGTTTTAGTATCAAGTTCATCCTGCAATTTGCCATCCAGAAGAGGGGCAGTTGAGTTTTGTTTGCCAGAGAAACGGGCCGAGGTTTCTGTTTGGGGACATATGGCTGAGAGTGGCCGGCTGGCCCCTGAAAATCCACGATACGCAGGATGGTTCCCAGACCAAGGTGGCACCAGTGCCAAGTCGGGCTGGTTTGTTAGTACCAAGTGGTTCCTGCAATCTGCCATCCAGAAGCGGGGCAGCTGAATTTTGTTTGCCAGAGAAAAAGGCTGTTGTTTGTGTTTCGGGGCCTGTGGCTGGCAGTGGACGGCTGGCTCCTGAAAATCCATGATACGCAGCATGGTTCCCAGACCCAAGGTGGCACCAGTGCCAAGTCGGGCTGGTTTGATAGTACCAAGTGGCTCCTGCAAACTCCATCAAAAAGTTGGCAGGCGTGTTTTGTTTTCCAGGGAACAGCGCCGTTGATTTTGTTTGGGGACCTGTGGCTGGGAGTGGCCGGCTGGCTCCTTAGAATCCACGATACGCAGGATGGTTCCCAGACCCAAGGTGGCACCAGTGCCAAGTCGGGCTGGTTTGATTACACCAAGTGGCTCCTGCAATCTGCCATCCAGAAGTGAGGCAGCTAAGTTTTGTTTGCCAGAAAAAAGGGCCGTGGTTTTTGTTGGGGGCCTGTGGCTGGGAGTGGCCGGCTGGCTCCTTAGAATCCACCATACGCAGGATGGTTCCCAGACCCAAGGTGGCACCAGTGCCAAGTCGGGCTGGTTTGATAGTCCCAAGTGGCTCCTGCAAACTGCCATCCAGAAGCGGGGCAGCTGAGTTTTGTTTGCCAGGGAAATGGGCCGTTGTTTGTGTTTGGGGGCCTGTGGCTGGGAGTGTTCGGCTGGTTCCTGAATATGTACGATACGCAGGATTGTTCCCAGACCCAAGGTGGCACCAGTGCCAAGTCGGGCTGGTTTGATGGTGCAAAGTGGCTCCTGCAATCTGCCATCCAGACGCGGGGCAGCGGATTTTTTTTTCCATGAGAAATGGTCCGTGGTTTGTTTTTGGGGGTATATGGCTGGGCCTGGCCGGCTGGCTCCTTAAAAAGCTCGATATGCAGGATGGTTCCCTGACACAAGGTGGCACCAGTGCCACGTCGGGCGGTTTTCGTAGTACAAAGTGCGTCCTAAAATTTGCCATCCAGAAGAGGGGCAGTTGAGTTTTGTTTGCCAGAGAAAAGGGCCGTGGTTTGTTTTTGGGGGCATATGGCTGAGAGTGGCTGGCTGGTCCCTGAAAATCCACGATACACAGGATGGTTCCCAGATCCAAGGTGGCACCTGTGCCAAGTCGGGCTGATTTGATAGTACTAAGTAGCTCCTGCAATCTGCCATCCAGAAGCGGGGCAGCTTACTTTTGTTTGCCAGGGAAACGGGCCGAGGTTTGTGTTTGGGGGCCTATGGCTGGGAGTGGCCGGCTGGCTCCTGAAAAGCTACAATAGGCAGGATGGTGACCAGACCCATGGTGGCACCAGTGCCAAGTTGGGCTGGTTTGATAGTACCAAGTGGTTCCTGCAATCTGCCATCCAGAAGCAGGGCAGCTGAGTTTTGTTTGCCAGAGAAAAGGGCCTTGGTTTGTGTTTGGGGGCATATGGCTGGGTGTGGCCAGCTGGCTCCTTAAAATGCACGATATGCAACATGGCTCCCAGACCCAAGGTGGCACCAGTGCCAAGTTGGGCTGGTTTGATAGTACCAAGTGGCTCCTGCAATCTTCCATGATCACGTGGAGAAATACTTTCTGGTTTCAGCCTCATGCTCTTTCTTCTCTCCCTCAACTTCTCTATCACCTCTCATCTGGTTCACATGCGCTGTCTTCAAGGTCCACAGGCTACTTTTCACAGAATCTTCTGGCCTGATGAAGTAAGAATGATGAATAGAACAGAGCTGGGATCTATTTTCCAGTTTGGATAAAATGCATTCTGCACACAAATCCAAGGAGAACGGGCTGCCCCGATGCCCAGAAAATCTTTCACTCCTGCTAGTGTTCTACGTCAACCGCAACTTAGTCTGAAAGAAAAGCTTTTTCTCTGAGAGCATCTGAGAGGTTTGCATGAAGCACTGATATCTGACATATGCAATTTTGAATAGGAGAGGAAAAAGAAAATGGCAAGGAGTTTTTAATTTTAGTGGTTTCAATTTTAATTTCCGTGCACTTTTTCAAAACTTGTCAGCTCAAATGCCCATCAACATCTTTTAGTCATCTGTAAGTCAGTATTCATATAAAATGTGCTTCAAATCCAAAGAATTTCAAATTTGCACTCCAAGCTTCTATGCCTAGATTTATGATTTCCTACACATATTAGATGAAAGGAAGGCCTTTTTTACTGTGGGAGTGCTGGAACACTGGAACAGGTTGCCCAGAGAAGTTGTGGGTGTCCCATCCCTGAAAGTATTCAAGGTCACCTTGGACGGGGCTTGGAGCAGCAACAAAGGAGAAGCTTGATGGTAGAGAAACAAAGTTGGACTATAGAAGAAACTCGGATTGAAGTATAGGATCAAGTTTTCTCTCAGCTCTTGGGGTAAATTCAAAGTTGTACAAAATGACATTTATCTGTGCTATTCACTACTGTAACAGAAAGTTTCATGAAAACTGTACAGAAGATAGTAAATTTTAAAAGAGATAAGAATTACAGCATAAAATCCATGGGATAGGTTACAACATGAGACACTCTCTAAGAGAAAATCTCTTTGTTTCAGCACTTCATCGGGGTAAGATTTCATGAAGTGCCAAAGAAGGCGGCAAAATATCATTCGGGACATTATTTACTGGAATTCAGCCTGGCCATTAGTAGGAACTGCCTTTGAACATATCATGTAGATATACCACACACACTTTCCCTTCACTGAAAAATTACTGTTTACAACAAATAAGCAATTGACGATCAAAATTGATTGAAAGCATCTTAAACATGTCAAGTATTTCATTGTAGATGATCTGTGATCCAAATGCTTCTTCCACCTTCGAGAGGGACAGAAGAATTCTTCCATATCATGATGGTTTAAAATTGTATCAACCAATGTTTTCTGCTGAAAAGATATCATCTATTTTTTTCTATTTTTGGAAGAAAATATTCCTAGACATACAACAGGTGAGAACTAAGTAATTTTAAAGAAACAAATGAAATGAAAATATTCTGTAAATAGAATGAAATGAAAAGCTGTGTTTTAAATAGGAGCTAAATATTAAACAGAATTTTTGTACCAGGCATTTGAATTACTGCACCAGCTCTTTTGCCCATCAAGAGAGGCATTTAGCATTTCAGTCTTTTCCAAGGTGTTCATGATCTGCTATGCTGATCTCTGTGTGTGCCTAGGTGTGTGTGGAGGGGGGGGCATATGAAGGGGAGTGTGTATGTTTGCTTTACAATTGTTGTGGCAGATTCATGCCTCAGCTCCACATTTTGTTTTAAAAAGGTCACACCGAGTGGATATGAAGTTTACTATCAACAAGAGATCGATTCCCAAATCATCCATTTGACTCTCCCTTATAAATCATGTGCTTTGTTGCATATTTTATCAAATATACTTTCAAGCCAGATGGAGGAAGGAGGATGTGGGAATCCCTCCACCATCTTGCAACTTTTATGTAAGTAGGTTTTCAAGAAAATCATCATTTCTCTTTTAAATATGTCTGGAACAGGCATGATGGTAGTGTCAACCTGTTGGAGTTTTTGTTGCTGGAAGAAGTTGTACAAAAGGATTGGTTTTTACATTGACCAGTTACTGAATCAAGCGCAGGAATACATTGGAAATTTAGCTGGGGGTTCCTTTTCCCAGCAGACTACTTCTAGAACGAGCTTGTACACTGAAGCTGACTCTTTTGCTCTCTTTTTGTTTCTTTCCTATTTTCTTGGCTTCTTTGCCACTATCTAGACAATTTTGGAACTTTGTTCCCAACTAAAATGGTTTCAATAGTCTGATTGTGATCATACATTTTTACAAGGAATTTTTAAAATCTTTCCTCGAGTCCAGAAAGTCAAGGACTTAGATCTTTTTCTTCCCTTATCAATATTGCCATGAAATTGATAAATAAAGACCAACTCTTTATTTTTGTTTTTAACCCACGTAGATAATTCCCATCCATTAATCCATTTTGTGGACCAATAGCTGCCATTCTGATGGAAGCTGTCACTTCTTAACAATAGGCATTCTGTGACTATGTTGACTGCACTTTGGGTGAAGATCCTAACTGGTCTTAGATATACATAGGGAGAAATTTGCTCAGCCAGTGTCAGTCTTAAGCATGCGTATCAGAAGATCTTTCTAGAGCTGGGAATTTTCCCATGAAAGGGATTCAGTTAGGGAAGAGACACTTGTGCCAGAGTTTTACATTCTTCTTGAACACTGCTTAAGGAACTTAGATGCCATGTCCATTTGGATCTCTGTCTGCACAGAACTTTGTCATGCCAGCGCTTTGAAATGCATCTTGAAGAGAATTCACTAGCACAGAATGAAAGAGAGTGGAAGGGGTTGGTGGGGCTAACCAGGCCCAACCCCCCTGCCTAAACCAGGATACCTAGAGCCTCTTGCCCAGGATTCTATCTGGGTGTACTTTTAATGTCTTCAAAGATCCAGGCTCCACAATCTTTCTGGGCAGTCTGTGCCGTGGTTCAGTCACCCTGACAGTAAAGAAACATTTACTGATGTTCAAAGGCAATCTCCTGTATTTCAGTGTGTGCCCACTGCCTCTTGTCTTTTCCCTCAGCATCACTGAAAAGACACTGATTCCCTCCCCTTTGCACTATTGCTTCCATATGTATGTGTGATGCCATGTAGAGGTATGTCAAAAACCTCCCTGAAGCCCAGGCAGATAATATTCCCTTCATCTACCAGTCAAGTTGATTCATCAGAGGAGTTTAAAGTGATGTTCAGCATGAAATTCCCCTGAAAAATCATGCTAACTACATTATTTGGTCATCTGTCATGTGCCTGGCAAGGATTTCCAGGAAGAGCTGCTTCATCAACTTCCTGGGGATAAAAAAGAGGCTGGCTGGTTTGTACTATGGCGAGTCCTCTTAATTGCCTTTTTTGAAGATGGGTGTCATTTGCTAACATCCACTCTTTAGCTCCTCTTCTCATCTACACCTCGGCAAAAAGCTTTTCCACTATGTCTGGCTAGGAAAAACTGTGCCAGCACAGAAAACATCTCCCATCGTGTTCTAGAAGTTGCACGGATGTCTGCCAAGTGTTTGGCAGGAAGAAAAGAAAAGTTGTCCAAAACAGCTTCCAATCGAATGTTCCTGTGATTGGAAAAGTCAGGAGAGTGCAAAGGTACTGTTTTCTATCAGTTGGCAAGGTGCGCACACAATCCCAGTGTTGTACAGCTTGCTTCTTCACCTTCCCGAAGCTGCCGCTCTCGCCGGCTGCCGGAGCCCAAGAAGCGGCTTCTTCGCGCAAAGACGATTGTGCCGCTCACAGGGCTCTCCTTAGCGCGGCTTCTGCCGAAAGACGCCCGGCAGCGGCTCTTACCTCCGGAGAGCATCCTACCTTCGTCTTTAGCTCCTCTTCTCATCTACACCTCGGCAAAACGCTTTTCCACTATGTCTGGCTAGGAAAAACTGTGCCAGCACAGAAAACATCTCCCATCGTGTTCTCGAAGTTGCACGGATGTCTGCCAAGTGTTTGGCAGGAAGAAAAGAAAAGTTTTCCAAAACAGCTTCCAATCGAATGTTCATGTGATTGGAAAAGTCAGGAGAGTGCAAAGGTACTGTTTTCTATCAGTTGGCAAGGTGCGCACACAATCCCAGTGTTGTACAGCTTGCTTCTTCACCTTCCCGAAGCTGCCGCTCTCGCCGGCTGCCGGAGCCCAAGAAGCGGCTTCTTCGCGCAAAGACGATTGTGCCGCTCACAGTGCTCTCCTTAGCGCGGCTTCTGCCGAAAGACGCCCGGCAGCGGCTCTTACCTCCGGAGAGCATCCTACCTTCGTCTTTCGCGTCTTTTGTAGTCTACATCTTAGCAAAACGCTTCTCCACTATGTCTGGCTAGGAAAAACTGTGCCAGCACAGAAAACATCTCCCATCGTGTTCTAGAAGTTGCACGGATGTCTGCCAAGTGTTTGGCAGGAAGAAAAGAAAAGTTGTCCAAAACAGCTTCCAATCGAATGTTCCTGTGATTGGAAAAGTCAGGAGAGTGCAAAGGTACTGTTTTCTATCAGTTGGCAAGGTGCGCACACAATCCCAGTGTTGTACAGCTTGCTTCTTCACCTTCCCGAAGCTGCCGCTCTCGCCGGCTGCCGGAGCCCAAGAAGCGGCTTCTTCGCGCAAAGACGATTGTGCCGCTCACAGGGCTCTCCTTAGCGCGGCTTCTGCCGAAAGACGCCCGGCAGCGGCTCTTACCTCCGGAGAGCATCCTACCTTCGTCTTTCGCGTCTTATGTAGTCTACACCTCGGCAAAAAGCTTTTCCACTATGTCTGGCTAGGAAAAACTGTGCCAGCACAGAAAACATCTCCCATCGTGTTCTAGAAGTTGCACGGATGTCTGCCAAGTGTTTGGCAGGAAGAAAAGAAAAGTTGTCCAAAACAGCTTCCAATCGAATGTTCCTGTGATTGGAAGAGTCAGGAGAGTGCAAAGGTACTGTTTTCTATCAGTTGGCAAGGTGCGCACACAATCCCAGTGTTGTACAGCTTGCTTCTTCACCTTCCCGAAGCTGCCGCTCTCGCCGGCTGCCGGAGCCCAAGAAGCGGCTTCTTCGCGCAAAGACGATTGTGCCGCTCACAGTGCTCTCCTTAGCGCGGCTTCTGCCGAAAGACGCCCGGCAGCGGCTCTTACCTCCGGAGAGCATCCTACCTTCGTCTTTCGCGTCTTTTGTAGTCTACATCTTAGCAAAACGCTTTTCCACTATGTCTGGCTAGGAAAAACTGTGCCAGCACAGAAAACATCTCCCATCGTGTTCTAGAAGTTGCACGGATGTCTGCCAAGTGTTTGGCAGGAAGAAAAGAAAAGTTGTCCAAAACAGCTTCCAATCGAATGTTCCTGTGATTGGAAAAGTCAGGAGAGTGCAAAGGTACTGTTTTCTATCAGTTGGCAAGGTGCGCACACAATCCCAGTGTTGTACAGCTTGCTTCTTCACCTTCCCGAAGCTGCCGCTCTCGCCGGCTGCCGGAGCCCAAGAAGCGGCTTCTTCGCGCAAAGACGATTGTGCCGCTCACAGTGCTCCCCTTAGCGCGGCTTCTGCCGAAAGAAGGCAGCGGCTCTTACCTCCTGAGAGTGGCAGCTTCGGGAAGGTGAAGAAGCAAGCTGTACAACACTGGGATTGTGTGCGCACCTTGCCAACTGCTAGAAAACAGTACCTTTGCACTCTCCTGACTCTTCCAATCACAGGAACATTCGATTGGAAGCTGTTTTGGACAACTTTTCTTTTCTTCCTGCCAAACACCTGGCAGACATATCTGCAACTTCTAGAAAACGATGGGAGATGTTTTCTGGGCTGGCACGGTTTTTCCTAGCCAGACATAGTGGAAAAGCGTTTTGCTAAGATGTAGACTACATAAGACGCGAAAGACGAAGGTAGGATGCTCTCCGGAGGTAAGAGCCGCTGCCGGGCGTCTTTCGGCAGAAGCCGCGCTAAGGGGAGCCCTGTGAGCGGCACAATCGTCTTTGCGCGAAGAAGCCGCTTCTTGGGCTCCGGCAGCCGGCGAGAGCGGCAGCTTCGGGAAGGTGAAGAAGCAAGCTGTACAACACTGGGATTGTGTGCGCACCTTGCCAACTGATAGAAAACAGTACCTTTGCACTCTCCTGACTTTTCCAATCACAGGAACATTCGATTGGAAGCTGTTTTGGACAACTTTTCTTTTCTTCCTGCCAAACACTTGGCAGACATCCGTGCAACTTCGAGAACACGATGGGAGATGTTTTCTGTGCTGGCACAGTTTTTCCTAGCCAGACATAGTGGAAAAGCGTTTTGCTAAGATGTAGACTACAAAAGACGCGAAAGACGAAGGTAGGATGCTCTCCGGAGGTAAGAGCCGCTGCCGGGCGTCTTTCGGCAGAAGCCGCGCTAAGGAGAGCACTGTGAGCGGCACAATCGTCTTTGCGCGAAGAAGCCGCTTCTTGGGCTCCGGCAGCCGGCGAGAGCGGCAGCTTCGGGAAGGTGAAGAAGCAAGCTGTACAACACTGGGATTGTGTGCGCACCTTGCCAACTGATAGAAAACAGTACCTTTGCACTCTCCTGACTTTTCCAATCACAGGAACATTCGATTGGAAGCTGTTTTGGACAACTTTTCTTTTCTTCCTGCCAAACACTTGGCAGACATCCGTGCAACTTCTAGAACACGATGGGAGATGTTTTCTGTGCTGGCACAGTTTTTCCTAGCCAGACATAGTGGAAAAGCTTTTTGCCGAGGTGTAGACTACATAAGACGCGAAAGACGAAGGTAGGATGCTCTCCGGAGGTAAGAGCCGCTGCCGGGCGTCTTTCGGCAGAAGCCGCGCTAAGGAGAGCACTGTGAGCGGCACAATCGTCTTTGCGCGAAGAAGCCGCTTCTTGGGCTCCGGCAGCCGGCGAGAGCGGCAGCTTCGGGAAGGTGAAGAAGCAAGCTGTACAACACTGGGATTGTGTGCGCACCTTGCCAACTGATAGAAAACAGTACCTTTGCACTCTCCTGACTTTTCCAATCACAGGAACATTCGATTGGAAGCTGTTTTGGACAACTTTTCTTTTCTTCCTGCCAAACACTTGGCAGACATCCGTGCAACTTCTAGAACACGATGGGAGATGTTTTCTGTGCTGGCACAGTTTTTCCTAGCCAGACATAGTGGAAAAGCGTTTTGCTAAGATGTAGACTACAAAAGACGCGAAAGACGAAGGTAGGATGCTCTCCGGAGGTAAGAGCCGCTGCCGGGCGTCTTTCGGCAGAAGCCGCGCTAAGGAGAGCACTGTGAGCGGCACAATCGTCTTTGCGCGAAGAAGCCGCTTCTTGGGCTCCGGCAGCCGGCGAGAGCGGCAGCTTCGGGAAGGTGAAGAAGCAAGCTGTACAACACTGGGATTGTGTGCGCACCTTGCCAACTGATAGAAAACAGTACCTTTGCACTCTCCTGACTTTTCCAATCACAGGAACATTCGATTGGAAGCTGTTTTGGACAACTTTTCTTTTCTTCCTGCCAAACACTTGGCAGACATCCGTGCAACTTCTAGAACACGATGGGAGATGTTTTCTGTGCTGGCACAGTTTTTCCTAGCCAGACATAGTGGAAAAGCGTTTTGCTAAGATGTAGACTACAAAAGACGCGAAAGACGAAGGTAGGATGCTCTCCGGAGGTAAGAGCCGCTGCCGGGCGTCTTTCGGCAGAAGCCGCGCTAAGGAGAGCCCTGTGAGCGGCACAATCGTCTTTGCGCGAAGAAGCCGCTTCTTGGGCTCCGGCAGCCGGCGAGAGCGGCAGCTTCGGGAAGGTGAAGAAGCAAGCTGTACAACACTGGGATTGTGTGCGCACCTTGCCAACTGATAGAAAACAGTACCTTTGCACTCTCCTGACTTTTCCAATCACAGGAACATTCGATTGGAAGCTGTTTTGGACAACTTTTCTTTTCTTCCTGCCAAACACTTGGCAGACATCCGTGCAACTTCTAGAACACGATGGGAGATGTTTTCTGTGCTGGCACAGTTTTTCCTAGCCAGACATAGTGGAAAAGCTTTTTGCCGAGGTGTAGACTACATAAGACGCGAAAGACGAAGGTAGGATGCTCTCCGGAGGTAAGAGCCGCTGCCGGGCGTCTTTCGGCAGAAGCCGCGCTAAGGAGAGCCCTGTGAGCGGCACAATCGTCTTTGCGCGAAGAAGCCGCTTCTTCGGTTCCGGGAGCCGGCGAGAGCGGCAGCTTCGGGAAGGTGAAGAAGCAAGCTGTACAACACTGGGATTGTGTGCGCACCTTGCCAACTGATAGAAAACAGTACCTTTGCACTCTCCTGACTTTTCCAATCACAGGAACATTCGATTGGAAGCTGTTTTGGACAACTTTTCTTTTCTTCCTGCCAAACACTTGGCAGACATCCGTGCAACTTCTAGAACACGATGGGAGATGTTTTCTGTGCTGGCACAGTTTTTCCTAGCCAGACATAGTGGAAAAGCGTTTTGCCGAGGTGTAGATGAGAAGAGGAGCTAAAGACGAAGGTAGGATGCTCTCCGGAGGTAAGAGCCGCTGCCGGGCGTCTTTCGGCAGAAGCCGCGCTAAGGAGAGCACTGTGAGCGGCACAATCGTCTTTGCGCGAAGAAGCCGCTTCTTGGGCTCCGGCAGCCGGCGAGAGCGGCAGCTTCGGGAAGGTGAAGAAGCAAGCTGTACAACACTGGGATTGTGTGCGCACCTTGCCAACTGATAGAAAACAGTACCTTTGCACTCTCCTGACTTTTCCAATCACAGGAACATTCGATTGGAAGCTGTTTTGGACAACTTTTCTTTTCTTCCTGCCAAACACTTGGCAGACATCCGTGCAACTTCTAGAACACGATGGGAGATGTTTTCTGTGCTGGCACAGTTTTTCCTAGCCAGACATAGTGGAAAAGCGTTTTGCTAAGATGTAGACTACAAAAGACGCGAAAGACGAAGGTAGGATGCTCTCCGGAGGTAAGAGCCGCTGCCGGGCGTCTTTCGGCAGAAGCCGCGCTAAGGAGAGCACTGTGAGCGGCACAATCGTCTTTGCGCGAAGAAGCCGCTTCTTGGGCTCCGGCAGCCGGCGAGAGCGGCAGCTTCGGGAAGGTGAAGAAGCAAGCTGTACAACACTGGGATTGTGTGCGCACCTTGCCAACTGCTAGAAAACAGTACCTTTGCACTCTCCTGACTTTTCCAATCACAGGAACATTCGATTGGAAGCTGTTTTGGACAACTTTTCTTTTCTTCCTGCCAAACACTTGGCAGACATCCGTGCAACTTCTAGAACACGATGGGAGATGTTTTCTGTGCTGGCACAGTTTTTCCTAGCCAGACATAGTGGAAAAGCGTTTTGCTAAGATGTAGACTACAAAAGACGCGAAAGACGAAGGTAGGATGCTCTCCGGAGGTAAGAGCCGCTGCCGGGCGTCTTTCGGCAGAAGCCGCGCTAAGGAGAGCACTGTGAGCGGCACAATCGTCTTTGCGCGAAGAAGCCGCTTCTTGGGCTCCGGCAGCCGGCGAGAGCGGCAGCTTCGGGAAGGTGAAGAAGCAAGCTGTACAACACTGGGATTGTGTGCGCACCTTGCCAACTGATAGAAAACAGTACCTTTGCACTCTCCTGACTTTTCCAATCACAGGAACATTCGATTGGAAGCTGTTTTGGACAACTTTTCTTTTCTTCCTGCCAAACACTTGGCAGACATCCGTGCAACTTCTAGAACACGATGGGAGATGTTTTCTGTGCTGGCACAGTTTTTCCTAGCCAGACATAGTGGAAAAGCGTTTTGCTAAGATGTAGACTACAAAAGACGCGAAAGACGAAGGTAGGATGCTCTCCGGAGGTAAGAGCCGCTGCCGGGCGTCTTTCGGCAGAAGCCGCGCTAAGGAGAGCACTGTGAGCGGCACAATCGTCTTTGCGCGAAGAAGCCGCTTCTTGGGCTCCGGCAGCCGGCGAGAGCGGCAGCTTCGGGAAGGTGAAGAAGCAAGCTGTACAACACTGGGATTGTGTGCGCACCTTGCCAACTGATAGAAAACAGTACCTTTGCACTCTCCTGACTTTTCCAATCACAGGAACATTCGATTGGAAGCTGTTTTGGACAACTTTTCTTTTCTTCCTGCCAAACACTTGGCAGACATCCGTGCAACTTCTAGAACACGATGGGAGATGTTTTCTGTGCTGGCACAGTTTTTCCTAGCCAGACATAGTGGAAAAGCTTTTTGCCGAGGTGTAGACTACATAAGACGCGAAAGACGAAGGTAGGATGCTCTCCGGAGGTAAGAGCCGCTGCCGGGCGTCTTTCGGCAGAAGCCGCGCTAAGGAGAGCCCTGTGAGCGGCACAATCGTCTTTGCGCGAAGAAGCCGCTTCTTCGGTTCCGGGAGCCGGCGAGAGCGGCAGCTTCGGGAAGGTGAAGAAGCAAGCTGTACAACACTGGGATTGTGTGCGCACCTTGCCAACTGATAGAAAACAGTACCTTTGCACTCTCCTGACTTTTCCAATCACAGGAACATTCGATTGGAAGCTGTTTTGGACAACTTTTCTTTTCTTCCTGCCAAACACTTGGCAGACATCCGTGCAACTTCTAGAACACGATGGGAGATGTTTTCTGTGCTGGCACAGTTTTTCCTAGCCAGACATAGTGGAAAAGCGTTTTGCCGAGGTGTAGATGAGAAGAGGAGCTAAAGACGAAGGTAGGATGCTCTCCGGAGGTAAGAGCCGCTGCCGGGCGTCTTTCGGCAGAAGCCGCGCTAAGGAGAGCACTGTGAGCGGCACAATCGTCTTTGCGCGAAGAAGCCGCTTCTTGGGCTCCGGCAGCCGGCGAGAGCGGCAGCTTCGGGAAGGTGAAGAAGCAAGCTGTACAACACTGGGATTGTGTGCGCACCTTGCCAACTGATAGAAAACAGTACCTTTGCACTCTCCTGACTTTTCCAATCACAGGAACATTCGATTGGAAGCTGTTTTGGACAACTTTTCTTTTCTTCCTGCCAAACACTTGGCAGACATCCGTGCAACTTCTAGAACACGATGGGAGATGTTTTCTGTGCTGGCACAGTTTTTCCTAGCCAGACATAGTGGAAAAGCGTTTTGCTAAGATGTAGACTACAAAAGACGCGAAAGACGAAGGTAGGATGCTCTCCGGAGGTAAGAGCCGCTGCCGGGCGTCTTTCGGCAGAAGCCGCGCTAAGGAGAGCACTGTGAGCGGCACAATCGTCTTTGCGCGAAGAAGCCGCTTCTTGGGCTCCGGCAGCCGGCGAGAGCGGCAGCTTCGGGAAGGTGAAGAAGCAAGCTGTACAACACTGGGATTGTGTGCGCACCTTGCCAACTGATAGAAAACAGTACCTTTGCACTCTCCTGACTTTTCCAATCACAGGAACATTCGATTGGAAGCTGTTTTGGACAACTTTTCTTTTCTTCCTGCCAAACACTTGGCAGACATCCGTGCAACTTCTAGAACACGATGGGAGATGTTTTCTGTGCTGGCACAGTTTTTCCTAGCCAGACATAGTGGAAAAGCGTTTTGCTAAGATGTAGACTACAAAAGACGCGAAAGACGAAGGTAGGATGCTCTCCGGAGGTAAGAGCCGCTGCCGGGCGTCTTTCGGCAGAAGCCGCGCTAAGGAGAGCACTGTGAGCGGCACAATCGTCTTTGCGCGAAGAAGCCGCTTCTTGGGCTCCGGCAGCCGGCGAGAGCGGCAGCTTCGGGAAGGTGAAGAAGCAAGCTGTACAACACTGGGATTGTGTGCGCACCTTGCCAACTGATAGAAAACAGTACCTTTGCACTCTCCTGACTTTTCCAATCACAGGAACATTCGATTGGAAGCTGTTTTGGACAACTTTTCTTTTCTTCCTGCCAAACACTTGGCAGACATCCGTGCAACTTCTAGAACACGATGGGAGATGTTTTCTGTGCTGGCACAGTTTTTCCTAGCCAGACATAGTGGAAAAGCGTTTTGCTAAGATGTAGACTACAAAAGACGCGAAAGACGAAGGTAGGATGCTCTCCGGAGGTAAGAGCCGCTGCCGGGCGTCTTTCGGCAGAAGCCGCGCTAAGGAGAGCACTGTGAGCGGCACAATCGTCTTTGCGCGAAGAAGCCGCTTCTTGGGCTCCGGCAGCCGGCGAGAGCGGCAGCTTCGGGAAGGTGAAGAAGCAAGCTGTACAACACTGGGATTGTGTGCGCACCTTGCCAACTGATAGAAAACAGTACCTTTGCACTCTCCTGACTTTTCCAATCACAGGAACATTCGATTGGAAGCTGTTTTGGACAACTTTTCTTTTCTTCCTGCCAAACACTTGGCAGACATCCGTGCAACTTCTAGAACACGATGGGAGATGTTTTCTGTGCTGGCACAGTTTTTCCTAGCCAGACATAGTGGAAAAGCTTTTTGCCGAGGTGTAGACTACATAAGACGCGAAAGACGAAGGTAGGATGCTCTCCGGAGGTAAGAGCCGCTGCCGGGCGTCTTTCGGCAGAAGCCGCGCTAAGGAGAGCCCTGTGAGCGGCACAATCGTCTTTGCGCGAAGAAGCCGCTTCTTCGGTTCCGGGAGCCGGCGAGAGCGGCAGCTTCGGGAAGGTGAAGAAGCAAGCTGTACAACACTGGGATTGTGTGCGCACCTTGCCAACTGATAGAAAACAGTACCTTTGCACTCTCCTGACTTTTCCAATCACAGGAACATTCGATTGGAAGCTGTTTTGGACAACTTTTCTTTTCTTCCTGCCAAACACTTGGCAGACATCCGTGCAACTTCTAGAACACGATGGGAGATGTTTTCTGTGCTGGCACAGTTTTTCCTAGCCAGACATAGTGGAAAAGCGTTTTGCCGAGGTGTAGATGAGAAGAGGAGCTAAAGACGAAGGTAGGATGCTCTCCGGAGGTAAGAGCCGCTGCCGGGCGTCTTTCGGCAGAAGCCGCGCTAAGGAGAGCACTGTGAGCGGCACAATCGTCTTTGCGCGAAGAAGCCGCTTCTTGGGCTCCGGCAGCCGGCGAGAGCGGCAGCTTCGGGAAGGTGAAGAAGCAAGCTGTACAACACTGGGATTGTGTGCGCACCTTGCCAACTGATAGAAAACAGTACCTTTGCACTCTCCTGACTTTTCCAATCACAGGAACATTCGATTGGAAGCTGTTTTGGACAACTTTTCTTTTCTTCCTGCCAAACACTTGGCAGACATCCGTGCAACTTCTAGAACACGATGGGAGATGTTTTCTGTGCTGGCACAGTTTTTCCTAGCCAGACATAGTGGAAAAGCGTTTTGCTAAGATGTAGACTACAAAAGACGCGAAAGACGAAGGTAGGATGCTCTCCGGAGGTAAGAGCCGCTGCCGGGCGTCTTTCGGCAGAAGCCGCGCTAAGGAGAGCACTGTGAGCGGCACAATCGTCTTTGCGCGAAGAAGCCGCTTCTTGGGCTCCGGCAGCCGGCGAGAGCGGCAGCTTCGGGAAGGTGAAGAAGCAAGCTGTACAACACTGGGATTGTGTGCGCACCTTGCCAACTGCTAGAAAACAGTACCTTTGCACTCTCCTGACTTTTCCAATCACAGGAACATTCGATTGGAAGCTGTTTTGGACAACTTTTCTTTTCTTCCTGCCAAACACTTGGCAGACATCCGTGCAACTTCTAGAACACGATGGGAGATGTTTTCTGTGCTGGCACAGTTTTTCCTAGCCAGACATAGTGGAAAAGCGTTTTGCTAAGATGTAGACTACAAAAGACGCGAAAGACGAAGGTAGGATGCTCTCCGGAGGTAAGAGCCGCTGCCGGGCGTCTTTCGGCAGAAGCCGCGCTAAGGAGAGCACTGTGAGCGGCACAATCGTCTTTGCGCGAAGAAGCCGCTTCTTGGGCTCCGGCAGCCGGCGAGAGCGGCAGCTTCGGGAAGGTGAAGAAGCAAGCTGTACAACACTGGGATTGTGTGCGCACCTTGCCAACTGCTAGAAAACAGTACCTTTGCACTCTCCTGACTTTTCCAATCACAGGAACATTCGATTGGAAGCTGTTTTGGACAACTTTTCTTTTCTTCCTGCCAAACACTTGGCAGACATCCGTGCAACTTCTAGAACACGATGGGAGATGTTTTCTGTGCTGGCACAGTTTTTCCTAGCCCGACATAGTGGAAAAGCTTTTTGCCGAGGTGTAGACTACATAAGACGCGAAAGACGAAGGTAGGATGCTCTCCGGAGGTAAGAGCCGCTGCCGGGCGTCTTTCGGCAGAAGCCGCGCTAAGGAGAGCACTGTGAGCGGCACAATCGTCTTTGCGCGAAGAAGCCGCTTCTTGGGCTCCGGCAGCCGGCGAGAGCGGCAGCTTCGGGAAGGTGAAGAAGCAAGCTGTACAACACTGGGATTGTGTGCGCACCTTGCCAACTGATAGAAAACAGTACCTTTGCACTCTCCTGACTTTTCCAATCACAGGAACATTCGATTGGAAGCTGTTTTGGACAACTTTTCTTTTCTTCCTGCCAAACACTTGGCAGACATCCGTGCAACTTCTAGAACACGATGGGAGATGTTTTCTGTGCTGGCACAGTTTTTCCTAGCCAGACATAGTGGAAAAGCGTTTTGCTAAGATGTAGACTACAAAAGACGCGAAAGACGAAGGTAGGATGCTCTCCGGAGGTAAGAGCCGCTGCCGGGCGTCTTTCGGCAGAAGCCGCGCTAAGGAGAGCACTGTGAGCGGCACAATCGTCTTTGCGCGAAGAAGCCGCTTCTTGGGCTCCGGCAGCCGGCGAGAGCGGCAGCTTCGGGAAGGTGAAGAAGCAAGCTGTACAACACTGGGATTGTGTGCGCACCTTGCCAACTGATAGAAAACAGTACCTTTGCACTCTCCTGACTTTTCCAATCACAGGAACATTCGATTGGAAGCTGTTTTGGACAACTTTTCTTTTCTTCCTGCCAAACACTTGGCAGACATCCGTGCAACTTCTAGAACACGATGGGAGATGTTTTCTGTGCTGGCACAGTTTTTCCTAGCCAGACATAGTGGAAAAGCGTTTTGCTAAGATGTAGACTACAAAAGACGCGAAAGACGAAGGTAGGATGCTCTCCGGAGGTAAGAGCCGCTGCCGGGCGTCTTTCGGCAGAAGCCGCGCTAAGGAGAGCACTGTGAGCGGCACAATCGTCTTTGCGCGAAGAAGCCGCTTCTTGGGCTCCGGCAGCCGGCGAGAGCGGCAGCTTCGGGAAGGTGAAGAAGCAAGCTGTACAACACTGGGATTGTGTGCGCACCTTGCCAACTGATAGAAAACAGTACCTTTGCACTCTCCTGACTTTTCCAATCACAGGAACATTCGATTGGAAGCTGTTTTGGACAACTTTTCTTTTCTTCCTGCCAAACACTTGGCAGACATCCGTGCAACTTCTAGAACACGATGGGAGATGTTTTCTGTGCTGGCACAGTTTTTCCTAGCCAGACATAGTGGAAAAGCTTTTTGCCGAGGTGTAGACTACATAAGACGCGAAAGACGAAGGTAGGATGCTCTCCGGAGGTAAGAGCCGCTGCCGGGCGTCTTTCGGCAGAAGCCGCGCTAAGGAGAGCCCTGTGAGCGGCACAATCGTCTTTGCGCGAAGAAGCCGCTTCTTCGGTTCCGGGAGCCGGCGAGAGCGGCAGCTTCGGGAAGGTGAAGAAGCAAGCTGTACAACACTGGGATTGTGTGCGCACCTTGCCAACTGATAGAAAACAGTACCTTTGCACTCTCCTGACTTTTCCAATCACAGGAACATTCGATTGGAAGCTGTTTTGGACAACTTTTCTTTTCTTCCTGCCAAACACTTGGCAGACATCCGTGCAACTTCTAGAACACGATGGGAGATGTTTTCTGTGCTGGCACAGTTTTTCCTAGCCAGACATAGTGGAAAAGCGTTTTGCCGAGGTGTAGATGAGAAGAGGAGCTAAAGACGAAGGTAGGATGCTCTCCGGAGGTAAGAGCCGCTGCCGGGCGTCTTTCGGCAGAAGCCGCGCTAAGGAGAGCACTGTGAGCGGCACAATCGTCTTTGCGCGAAGAAGCCGCTTCTTGGGCTCCGGCAGCCGGCGAGAGCGGCAGCTTCGGGAAGGTGAAGAAGCAAGCTGTACAACACTGGGATTGTGTGCGCACCTTGCCAACTGATAGAAAACAGTACCTTTGCACTCTCCTGACTTTTCCAATCACAGGAACATTCGATTGGAAGCTGTTTTGGACAACTTTTCTTTTCTTCCTGCCAAACACTTGGCAGACATCCGTGCAACTTCTAGAACACGATGGGAGATGTTTTCTGTGCTGGCACAGTTTTTCCTAGCCAGACATAGTGGAAAAGCTTTTTGCCGAGGTGTAGATGAGAGGAGGAGCTAAAGAGTGGATGTTAGCAAATGACACCCATCTTCAAAAAAGGCAATTAAGAGGACTCGCCATAGTACAAACCAGCCAGCCTCTTTTTTATCCCCAGGAAGTTGATGAAGCAGCTCTTCCTGGAAATCCTTGCCAGGCACATGACAGATGACCAAATAATGTAGTTAGCATGATTTTTCAGGGGAATTTCATGCTGAACATCACTTTAAACTCCTCTGATGAATCAACTTGACTGGTAGATGAAGGGAATATTATCTGCCTGGGCTTCAGGGAGGTTTTTGACATACCTCTACATGGCATCACACATACATATGGAAGCAATAGTGCAAAGGGGAGGGAATCAGTGTCTTTTCAGTGATGCTGAGGGAAAAGACAAGAGGCAGTGGGCACACACTGAAATACAGGAGATTGCCTTTGAACATCAGTAAATGTTTCTTTACTGTCAGGGTGACTGAACCACGGCACAGACTGCCCAGAAAGATTGTGGAGCCTGGATCTTTGAAGACATTAAAAGTACACCCAGATAGAATCCTGGGCAAGAGGCTCTAGGTATCCTGGTTTAGGCAGGGGGGTTGGGCCTGGTTAGCCCCACCAACACCTTCCACTCTCTTTCATTCTGTGCTAGTGAATTCTCTTCAAGATGCATTTCAAAGCGCTGGCATGACAAAGTTCTGTGCAGACAGAGATCCAAATGGACATGGCATCTAAGTTCCTTAAGCAGTGTTCAAGAAGAATGTAAAACTCTGGCACAAGTGTCTCTTCCCTAACTGAATCCCTTTCATGGGAAAATTCCCAGCTCTAGAAAGATCTTCTGATACGCATGCTTAAGACTGACACTGGCTGAGCAAATTTCTCCCTATGTATATCTAAGACCAGTTAGGATCTTCACCCAAAGTGCAGTCAACATAGTCACAGAATGCCTATTGTTAAGAAGTGACAGCTTCCATCAGAATGGCAGCTATTGGTCCACAAAATGGATTAATGGATGGGAATTATCTACGTGGGTTAAAAACAAAAATAAAGAGTTGGTCTTTATTTATCAATTTCATGGCAATATTGATAAGGGAAGAAAAAGATCTAAGTCCTTGACTTTCTGGACTCGAGGAAAGATTTTAAAAATTCCTTGTAAAAATGTATGATCACAATCAGACTATTGAAACCATTTTAGTTGGGAACAAAGTTCCAAAATTGTCTAGATAGTGGCAAAGAAGCCAAGAAAATAGGAAAGAAACAAAAAGAGAGCAAAAGAGTCAGCTTCAGTGTACAAGCTCGTTCTAGAAGTAGTCTGCTGGGAAAAGGAACCCCCAGCTAAATTTCCAATGTATTCCTGCGCTTGATTCAGTAACTGGTCAATGTAAAAACCAATCCTTTTGTACAACTTCTTCCAGCAACAAAAACTCCAACAGGTTGACACTACCATCATGCCTGTTCCAGACATATTTAAAAGAGAAATGATGATTTTCTTGAAAACCTACTTACATAAAAGTTGCAAGATGGTGGAGGGATTCCCACATCCTCCTTCCTCCATCTGGCTTGAAAGTATATTTGATAAAATATGCAACAAAGCACATGATTTATAAGGGAGAGTCAAATGGATGATTTGGGAATCGATCTCTTGTTGATAGTAAACTTCATATCCACTCGGTGTGACCTTTTTAAAACAAAATGTGGAGCTGAGGCATGAATCTGCCACAACAATTGTAAAGCAAACATACACACTCCCCTTCATATGCCCCCCCCTCCACACACACCTAGGCACACACAGAGATCAGCATAGCAGATCATGAACACCTTGGAAAAGACTGAAATGCTAAATGCCTCTCTTGATGGGCAAAAGAGCTGGTGCAGTAATTCAAATGCCTGGTACAAAAATTCTGTTTAATATTTAGCTCCTATTTAAAACACAGCTTTTCATTTCATTCTATTTACAGAATATTTTCATTTCATTTGTTTCTTTAAAATTACTTAGTTCTCACCTGTTGTATGTCTAGGAATATTTTCTTCCAAAAATAGAAAAAAATAGATGATATCTTTTCAGCAGAAAACATTGGTTGATACAATTTTAAACCATCATGATATGGAAGAATTCTTCTGTCCCTCTCGAAGGTGGAAGAAGCATTTGGATCACAGATCATCTACAATGAAATACTTGACATGTTTAAGATGCTTTCAATCAATTTTGATCGTCAATTGCTTATTTGTTGTAAACAGTAATTTTTCAGTGAAGGGAAAGTGTGTGTGGTATATCTACATGATATGTTCAAAGGCAGTTCCTACTAATGGCCAGGCTGAATTCCAGTAAATAATGTCCCGAATGATATTTTGCCGCCTTCTTTGGCACTTCATGAAATCTTACCCCGATGAAGTGCTGAAACAAAGAGATTTTCTCTTAGAGAGTGTCTCATGTTGTAACCTATCCCATGGATTTTATGCTGTAATTCTTATCTCTTTTAAAATTTACTATCTTCTGTACAGTTTTCATGAAACTTTCTGTTACAGTAGTGAATAGCACAGATAAATGTCATTTTGTACAACTTTGAATTTACCCCAAGAGCTGAGAGAAAACTTGATCCTATACTTCAATCCGAGTTTCTTCTATAGTCCAACTTTGTTTCTCTACCATCAAGCTTCTCCTTTGTTGCTGCTCCAAGCCCCGTCCAAGGTGACCTTGAATACTTTCAGGGATGGGACACCCACAACTTCTCTGGGCAACCTGTTCCAGTGTTCCAGCACTCCCACAGTAAAAAAGGCCTTCCTTTCATCTAATATGTGTAGGAAATCATAAATCTAGGCATAGAAGCTTGGAGTGCAAATTTGAAATTCTTTGGATTTGAAGCACATTTTATATGAATACTGACTTACAGATGACTAAAAGATGTTGATGGGCATTTGAGCTGACAAGTTTTGAAAAAGTGCACGGAAATTAAAATTGAAACCACTAAAATTAAAAACTCCTTGCCATTTTCTTTTTCCTCTCCTATTCAAAATTGCATATGTCAGATATCAGTGCTTCATGCAAACCTCTCAGATGCTCTCAGAGAAAAAGCTTTTCTTTCAGACTAAGTTGCGGTTGACGTAGAACACTAGCAGGAGTGAAAGATTTTCTGGGCATCGGGGCAGCCCGTTCTCCTTGGATTTGTGTGCAGAATGCATTTTATCCAAACTGGAAAATAGATCCCAGCTCTGTTCTATTCATCATTCTTACTTCATCAGGCCAGAAGATTCTGTGAAAAGTAGCCTGTGGACCTTGAAGACAGCGCATGTGAACCAGATGAGAGGTGATAGAGAAGTTGAGGGAGAGAAGAAAGAGCATGAGGCTGAAACCAGAAAGTATTTCTCCACGTGATCATGGAAGATTGCAGGAGCCACTTGGTACTATCAAACCAGCCCAACTTGGCACTGGTGCCACCTTGGGTCTGGGAGCCATGTTGCATATCGTGCATTTTAAGGAGCCAGCTGGCCACACCCAGCCATATGCCCCCAAACACAAACCAAGGCCCTTTTCTCTGGCAAACAAAACTCAGCTGCCCTGCTTCTGGATGGCAGATTGCAGGAACCACTTGGTACTATCAAACCAGCCCAACTTGGCACTGGTGCCACCATGGGTCTGGTCACCATCCTGCCTATTGTAGCTTTTCAGGAGCCAGCCGGCCACTCCCAGCCATAGGCCCCCAAACACAAACCTCGGCCCGTTTCCCTGGCAAACAAAAGTAAGCTGCCCCGCTTCTGGATGGCAGATTGCAGGAGCTACTTAGTACTATCAAATCAGCCCGACTTGGCACAGGTGCCACCTTGGATCTGGGAACCATCCTGTGTATCGTGGATTTTCAGGGGCCAGCCAGCCACTCTCAGCCATATGCCCCCAAAAACAAACCACGGCCCTTTTCTCTGGCAAACAAAACTCAACTGCCCCTCTTCTGGATGGCAAATTTTAGGACGCACTTTGTACTACGAAAACCGCCCGACGTGGCACTGGTGCCACCTTGTGTCAGGGAACCATCCTGCATATCGAGCTTTTTAAGGAGCCAGCCGGCCAGGCCCAGCCATACACCCCGAAAAACAAACCACGGACCATTTCTCATGGAAAAAAAAATCCGCTGCCCCGCGTCTGGATGGCAGATTGCAGGAGCCACTTTGCACCATCAAACCAGCCCGACTTGGCACGGGTGCCACCTTGGGTCTGGGAACAATCCTGCGTATCGTACATATTCAGGAACCAGCCGAACACTCCCAGCCACAGGCCCCCAAACACAAACAACGGCCCATTTCCCTGGCAAACAAAACTCAGCTGCCCCGCTTCTGGATGGCAGTTTGCAGGAGCCACTTGGGACTATCAAACCAGCCCGACTTGGCACTGGTGCCACCTTGGGTCTGGGAACCATCCTGCGTATCGTGGATTCTAAGGAGCCAGCCGGCCACTCCCAGCCACATGCCCCCAAATACAAACAACGGCGCTTTTCCCTGGAAAACAAAACTCGCCTGACAACTTTTTGATGGCAGATTGCAGGAGCAACTTGGTACTATCAAACCAGCCCAACTTGGCACTGGTGCCACCATGGGTCTGGTAACCATCCTGCCTATTGTAGCTTTCCAGGAGCCAGCCGGTCACTCCCAGCCATAGGCCCCCAGTCACAAACCTCGGCCCGTTTCCCTGGCAAACAAAAGTAAGCTGCCCCGCTTCTGGATGGCAGATTGCAGGAGCCACTTGGTACTATCAAACCAGCCCGACTTGGCACTGGTGCCACCTTGGGTCTGGGAACCATGCTGCGTATCGCAGATTCTAAGGCGCCAGTCGGCCACTCCCAGCCACAAGACCCCAAACACAAACAACGGCGCTTTCCTCTGGCAAACAAAACTCAACTGCCCCTCTTCTGGATGGCAAATTGCAGGTCGCACTTGGTACTATCAAACCAGCACGACTTGGCACTGGTGCCACCTTGGGTCTGGGAACCATCCTGCGTATGGTGGATTGTCAGGAGGCAGCTGGACACTCTCGGCCACAGACCCCAATCAAAAACAACGGCCCGTTTCACAGGCAAACAAAACTCAGCTGCCCCGCTTCTGGATGGGAGATTGCAGGAGGCACTTGACACTGTGAAACCAGCCCCACTTGGCACTGGTGCCACCTTGGGTCTGGGAACCATGCTGCGTATCATGGATTTTCAGGAGCCAGCCGGCCACTCCCAGCCATAGGCCCCCAAACAAAAACCACAGCCTTTTTCTCTGGCAAACAAAATTCAGCTGCCCCGCTTCTGGATGGCAGATTGCAGGAGCCACTTGGGACTATCACACCAGCACAACATGGCACTGGTGCCACCTTGGATCTGGGAATCATCCTTCCTATCGTGGATTTTCAGGGGCCAGCCGGTCACTCTCAGCCATAGGCCCCAAACACAAACCACGGCCCTTTTCTCTGGAAAACAAAACTCAACTGCCCCTCTTCTGGATGGCAGATTGCAGGAGCCACTGGGTACTATGAAACCAGCCCTACTTGACACTGGTGCCACCTTGGGTCTGGGAACCATGCTGCGTATCATGGATTTTCAGGAGCCAGCCGTCCACTGCCAGCCACAGGCCCCGAAACACAAACAACAGCCTTTTTCTCTGGCAAACAAAATTCAGCTGCCCCGCTTCTGGATGGCAGATTGCAGGAACCACTTGGTACTAACAAACCAGCCCGACTTGGCACTGGTGCCACCTTGGGTCTGGGAACCATCCTGCGTGTCGTGGATTCTAAGGAGCCAGCTGGCCACTCCCAGCCACAGGCCCCAAAACACACACAACGGCGCTTTTCCCTGGAAAACAAAACTCGCCTGCCAACTTTTTGATGGCAGATTGCAGGAGCCACTTGGTACTATCAAACCAGCCCAACTTGGCACTGGTGCCACCATGGGTCTGGTCACCATCCTGCCTATCGTAGCTTTTCAGGAGCCAGCCGGTCACTCCCTGCCATAGGCCCCGAGACACAAAGCTCGGCCCGTTTCCCTGGCAAACAAAAGTAAGCTGCCCCGCTTCTGGATGGCAGATTGCAGGAGCCACTTGGTACTATCAAACCAGCCCGACTTGGCACTGGTACCACCTTGGGTCTGGGAACCATCCTGCCTATCGTGGATTTTAAGGAGCCAGCCGGCTACTCCCCGCCACAGGCCCCCAACAAAAACCACGGCCCTTTTTTCTCGCAAACAAAACTTAGCTGCCTCACTTCTGGATGGCAGATTGCAGGAGTCACTTGGTGTAATCAAACCAGCCCGACTTGGCACTGGTGCCACCTTGGGTCTGGGAACCATCCTGCGTATCGTGGATTCTAAGGAGCCAGCCGGCCACTCCCAGCCACAGGCCCCCAAACAAAATCAACGGCGCTGTTCCCTGGAAAACAAAACACGCCTGCCAACTTTTTGATGGAGTTTGCAGGAGCCACTTGGTACTATCAAACCAGCCCAACTTGGCACTGGTGCCACCATGGGTCTGGTAAACATCCTGCGTATCGTGGATTCTTAGGAGCCAGCCGGCCACTCCTAGCCACAGGCCCCCAAACAAAAACCTAGGCCTATTTCTCTGGCAAACAAAAGTAAGCTGCCCCGCTTCTGGATGGCAGATTGCAGGAGACACTTGGGACTATCAAACCAGCCCAACTTGGCACTGGTGCCACCTTGGATCTGGGAACCATGCTGTGTATCGTGGATTTTCAGGGGCCAGCCGGCCACTCTCAGCCATATGCCCCCAAACAGAAACCTCGGCCCGTTTCTCTGGCAAACAAAACTCAACTGCCCCTCTTCTGGATGGCAAATTGCAAGATGAACTTGATACTAAAACCGCAGGCCGACTTGGTAGTGGTGACACCTTGGGCCTGGGAACCATCATGCGTATCGAGCATTTTAAGGAGCCAGCCGGCCACTCCCAGCAATATGCCCCCAAAAACAATCCACGGAATTTTTCTCTGGCAAACAAAAATCAGCTGCCCCGCTTCTGGATGGCAGATTGCAGGAGCCACTTTGACCCATCAAACCAGCCCGACTTGGCACTGGTGCCACCTTGCATCCTGGAACCATGCTGCCTAGCGTGGATTTTCAGGGGCCAGCCGGCCACTCTCAGCTATATGCCCCCAAACAAAACCCACGGCCCGTTTCCCTGGCAAACAAAAGTAAGCTGCCCCGCTTCTGGATGGCAGATTGCAGGAACCACTTGGTAGTATCAAACCAGCCCGACTTGGCACTGGTGCCACCTTGGGTCTGGGAACCATCCTGCGTATCGTGGATTCTAAGGAGCCAGCCGGCCACTCCCAGCCACAGGCCCCCAAATACAAACAACGGCGCTTTTCCCTGGAAAACAAAACTCGCCTGCCAACTTTTTGATGGCAGATTGCAGGAGCAACTTGGTACTATCAAACCAGCCCAACTTGGCACTGGTGCCACCATGGGTCTGGTAACCATCCTGCCTATTGTAGCTTTCCAGGAGCCAGCCGGTCACTCCCAGCCATAGGCCCCCAGTCACAAACCTCGGCCCGTTTCCCTGGCAAACAAAAGTAAGCTGCCCCGCTTCTGGATGGCAGATTGCAGGAGCCACTTGGTACTATCAAACCAGCCCAACTTGGCACTGGTGCCACCTTGGGTCTGGGAACCATGCTGCGTATCGCAGATTCTAAGGCGCCAGTCGGCCACTCCCAGCCACAAGACCCCAAACACAAACAACGGCGCTTTTCTCTGGCAAACAAAACTCAACTGCCCCTCTTCTGGATGGCAAATTGCAGGTCGCACTTGGTACTATCAAACCAGCACGACTTGGCACTGGTGCCACCTTGGGTCTGGGAACCATCCTGCGTATTGTGGATTGTCAGGAGGCAGCTGGACACTCTCGGCCACAGACCCCAATCAAAAACAACGGCCCGTTTCACAGGCAAACAAAACTCAGCTGCCCCGCTTCTGGATGGGAGATTGCAGGAGGCACTTGACACTGTGAAACCAGCCCCACTTGGCACTGGTGCCACCTTGGGTCTGGGAACCATGCTGCGTATCATGGATTTTCAGGAGCCAACCGGCCACTCCCAGCCATAGGCCCCCAAACAAAAACCACAGCCTTTTTCTCTGGCAAACAAAATTCAGCTGCCCCGCTTCTGGATGGCAGATTGCAGGAGCCACTTGGGACTATCACACCAGCACAACATGGCACTGGTGCCACCTTGGATCTGGGAATCATCCTTCCTATCGTGGATTTTCAGGGGCCAGCCGGTCACTCTCAGCCATAGGCCCCAAACACAAACCACGGCCCTTTTCTCTGGAAAACAAAACTCAACTGCCCCTCTTCTGGATGGCAGATTGCAGGAGCCACTGGGTACTATGAAACCAGCCCTACTTGGCACTGGTGCCACCTTGGGTCTGGGAACCATGCTGCGTATCATGGATTTTCAGGAGCCAGCCGTCCACTGCCAGCCACAGGCCCCGAAACACAAACAACAGCCTTTTTCTCTGGCAAACAAAATTCAGCTGCCCCACTTCTGGATGGCAGATTGCAGGAACCACTTGGTACTAACAAACCAGCCCGACTTGGCACTGGTGCCACCTTGGGTCTGGGAACCATCCTGCGTATCGTGGATTCTAAGGAGCCAGCTGGCCACTCCCAGCCACAGGCCCCAAAACACACACAACGGCGCTTTTCCCTGGAAAACAAAACTCGCCTGCCAACTTTTTGATGGCAGATTGCAGGAGCCACTTGGTACTATCAAACCAGCCCAACTTGCCACTGGTGCCACCATGGGTCTGGTCACCATCCTGCCTATCGTAGCTTTTCAGGAGCCAGCCGGTCACTCCCTGCCATAGGCCCCGAGACACAAAGCTCGGCCCGTTTCCCTGGCAAACAAAAGTAAGCTGCCCCGCTTCTGGATGGCAGATTGCAGGAGCCACTTGGTACTATCAAACCAGCCCGACTTGGCACTGGTACCACCTTGGGTCTGGGAACCATCCTGCCTATCGTGGATTTTAAGGAGCCAGCCGGCTACTCCCCGCCACAGGCCCCCAACAAAAACCACGGCCCTTTTTTCTGGCAAACAAAACTTAGCTGCCTCACTTCTGGATGGCAGATTGCAGGAGCCACTTGGTGTAATCAAACCAGCCCGACTTGGCACTGGTGTCACCTTGGGTCTGGGAACCATCCTGCGTATCGTGGATTCTAAGGAGCCAGCCGGCCACTCCCAGCCACAGGCCCCCAAACAAAATCAACGGCGCTGTTCCCTGGAAAACAAAACACGCCTGCCAACTTTTTGATGGAGTTTGCAGGAGCCACTTGGTACTATCAAACCAGCCCGACTTGGCACTGGTGCCACCATGGGTCTGGTAAACATCCTGCGTATCGTGGATTCTTAGGAGCCAGCAGGCCACTCCTAGCCACAGGCCCCCAAACAAAAACCTAGGCCTATTTCTCTGGCAAACAAAAGTAAGCTGCCCCGCTTCTGGATGGCAGATTGCAGGAGACACTTGGGACTATGAACCAGCCCAACTTGGCACTGGTGCCACCTTGGATCTGGGAACCATGTTGTGTATCGTGGATTTTCAGAGGCCAGCCGGCCACTCTCAGCCATATGTCCCCAAACAGAAACCTCGGCCCGTTTCTCTGGCAAACAAAACTCAACTGCCCCTCTTCTGGATGGCAAATTGCAGGATGAACTTGATACTAAAACCGCAGGCCGACTTGGTAGTGGTGACACCTTGGGCCTGGGAACCATCATGCGTATCGAGCATTTTAAGGAGCCAGCCGGCCACTCCCAGCAATATGCCCCCAAAAACAATCCACGGAATTTTTCTCTGGCAAACAAAAATCAGCTGCCCCGCTTCTGGATGGCAGATTGCAGGAGCCACTTTGCACCATCAAACCAGCCCGACTTGGCACTGGTGCCACCTTGCATCTGGGAACCATGCTGCCTAGCGTGGATTTTCAGGGGCCAGCCGGCCACTCTCAGCTATATGCCCCCAAACAAAACCCACGGCCCGTTTCCCTGGCAAACAAAAGTAAGCTGCCCTGCTTCTGGATGGCAGATTGCAGGAACCACTTGGTAGTATCAAACCAGCCCGACTTGGCACTGGTGCCACCTTGGGTCTGGGAACCATCCTGCGTATCGTGGATTCTAAGGAGCCAGCCGGCCACTCCCAGCCACAGGCCCCCAAACACAAACAACGGCGCTTTTCCCTGGAAAACAAAACTCACCTGCCAACTTTTTGATGGCAGATTGCAGGAGCAACTTGGTACTATCAAACCAGCCCAACTTGGCACTGGTGCCACCATGGGTCTGGTCACCATCCTGCCTATTGTAGCTTTCCAGGAGCCAGCCGGTCACTCCCAGCCATAGGCCCCCAAACACAAACCTCGGCCCGTTTCCCTGGCAAACAAAAGTAAGCTGCCCCGCTTCTGGATGGCAGATTGCAGGAGCCACTTGGTACTATCAAACCAGCCCAACTTGGAACTGGTGCCACCTTGGGTCTGGGAACCATGCTGCGTATCGCAGATTCTAAGGCGCCAGTCGGCCACTCCCAGCCACAAGCCCCCAAACACAAACAACGGCGCTTTTCTCTGGCAAACAAAACTCAACTGCCCCTCTTCTGGATGGCAAATTGCAGGACGCACTTGGTACTATAAAAACAGCCCGACTTGGCACTGGTGCCACCTTGGGTCTGGGAACCATCCTGCGTATCGATCTTTTTAATGAGACAGCCGGCCACTCCCAGCCATATGCCCCCAAACACAACCCACGGCCCTTTCCTCTGGCAAACAAAACTCAGCTGCACCGCTTCTGGATGGCAGATTGCAGGAGCCACTTGGTACTATCAAACCAGCAAGACTTGGCACTGGTGCCACCTTGGGTCTGGGAACCATCCTGCATATTGTGGATTGTCAGGAGCCAGCTGAACATTCTCGGCCACAGACCCCAATCAAAAACAACGGCCCGTTTCACAGGCAAACAAAACTCAGCTGCCCCGCTTCTGGATGGGAGATTGCAGGAGGCACTTGACACTGTGAAACCAGCCCCACTTGGCACTGGTGCCACCTTGGGTCTGGGAACCATGCTGCGTATCATGGATTTTCAGGAGCCAGCCGGCCACTCCCAGCCATAGGCCCCCAAACAAAAACCACAGCCTTTTTCTCTGGCAAACAAAATTCAGCTGCCCCACTTCTGGATGGCAGATTGCAGGAGCCACTTGGGACTATCACACCAGCACAACATGGCACTGCTGCCACCTTGGATCTGGGAACCATCCTTCCTATCGTGGATTTTCAGGGGCCAGCCGGTCACTCTCAGGCATAGGCCCCAAACACAAACCACGGCCCTTTTCTCTGGAAAACAAAACTCAACTGCCCCTCTTCTGGATGGCAGATTGCAGGAGCCACTGGGTACTATGAAACTAGCCCTACTTGGCACTGGTGCCACCTTGGGTCTGGGAACCATGCTGCGTATCATGGATTTTCAGGAGCCAGCCGTCCACTGCCAGCCACAGGCCCCGAAACACAAACAACAGCCTTTTTCTCTGGCAAACAAAATTCAGCTGCCCCGCTTCTGGATGGCAGATTGCAGGAACCACTTGGTACTAACAAACCAGCCCGACTTGGCACTGGTGCCACCTTGGTCTGGGAACCATCCTGCGTATCGTGGATTTTCAGGGGCCAGCCGGCCACTCTCAGCCATATGCCCCCAAACAGAAACCTCGGCCCGTTTCTCTGGCAAACAAAACTCAACTGCCCCTCTTCTGGATGGCAAATTGCAAGATGAACTTGATTTTAAAACCGCAGGCCGACTTGGTAGTGGTGACACCTTGGGCCTGGGAACCATCATGCGTATCGAGCATTTTAAGGAGCCAGCCGGCCACTCCCAGCAATATGCCCCCAAAAACAATCCACGGAATTTTTCTCTGGCAAACAAAAATCAGCTGCCCCGCTTCTGGATGGCAGATTGCAGGAGCCACTTTGACCCATCAAACCAGCCCGACTTGGCACTGGTGCCACCTTGCATCCTGGAACCATGCTGCCTAGCGTGGATTTTCAGGGGCCAGCCGGCCACTCTCAGCTATATGCCCCCAAACAAAACCCAGGGCCCGTTTCCCTGGCAAACAAAAGTAAGCTGCCCCGCTTCTGGATGGCAGATTGCAGGACGCACTTGGTAGTATCAAACCAGCCCGACTTGGCACTGGTGCCACCTTGGGTCTGGGAACCATCCTGCGTATCGTGGATTCTAAGGAGCCAGCCGGCCACTCCCAGCCACAGGCCCCCAAATACAAACAACGGCGCTTTTCCCTGGAAAACAAAACTCGCCTGCCAACTTTTTGATGGCAGATTGCAGGAGCAACTTGGTACTATCAAACCAGCCCAACTTGGCACTGGTGCCACCATGGGTCTGGTAACCATCCTGCCTATTGTAGCTTTCCAGGAGCCAGCCGGTCACTCCCAGCCATAGGCCCCCAGTCACAAACCTCGGCCCGTTTCCCTGGCAAACAAAAGTAAGCTGCCCCGCTTCTGGATGGCAGATTGCAGGAGCCACTTGGTACTATCAAACCAGCCCAACTTGGCACTGGTGCCACCTTGGGTCTGGGAACCATGCTGCGTATCGCAGATTCTAAGGCGCCAGTCGGCCACTCCCAGCCACAAGACCCCAAACACAAACAACGGCGCTTTTCTCTGGCAAACAAAACTCAACTGCCCCTCTTCTGGATGGCAAATTGCAGGTCGCACTTGGTACTATCAAACCAGCACGACTTGGCACTGGTGCCACCTTGGGTCTGGGAACCATCCTGCGTATTGTGGATTGTCAGGAGGCAGCTGGACACTCTCGGCCACAGACCCCAATCAAAAACAACGGCCCGTTTCACAGGCAAACAAAACTCAGCTGCCCCGCTTCTGGATGGGAGATTGCAGGAGGCACTTGACACTGTGAAACCAGCCCCACTTGGCACTGGTGCCACCTTGGGTCTGGGAACCATGCTGCGTATCATGGATTTTCAGGAGCCAGCCGGCCACTCCCAGCCATAGGCCCCCAAACAAAAACCACAGCCTTTTTCTCTGGCAAACAAAATTCAGCTGCCCCGCTTCTGGATGGCAGATTGCAGGAGCCACTTGGGACTATCACACCAGCACAACATGGCACTGGTGCCACCTTGGATCTGGGAATCATCCTTCCTATCGTGGATTTTCAGGGGCCAGCCGGTCACTCTCAGCCATAGGCCCCAAACACAAACCACGGCCCTTTTCTCTGGAAAACAAAACTCAACTGCCCCTCTTCTGGATGGCAGATTGCAGGAGCCACTGGGTACTATGAAACCAGCCCTACTTGGCACTGGTGCCACCTTGGGTCTGGGAACCATGCTGCGTATCATGGATTTTCAGGAGCCAGCCGTCCACTGCCAGCCACAGGCCCCGAAACACAAACAACAGCCTTTTTCTCTGGCAAACAAAATTCAGCTGCCCCGCTTCTGGATGGCAGATTGCAGGAACCACTTGGTACTAACAAACCAGCCCGACTTGGCACTGGTGCCACCTTGGGTCTGGGAACCATCCTGCGTATCGTGGATTCTAAGGAGCCAGCTGGCCACTCCCAGCCACAGGCCCCAAAACACACACAACGGCGCTTTTCCCTGGAAAACAAAACTCGCCTGCCAACTTTTTGATGGCAGATTGCAGGAGCCACTTGGTACTATCAAACCAGCCCAACTTGCCACTGGTGCCACCATGGGTCTGGTCACCATCCTGCCTATCGTAGCTTTTCAGGAGCCAGCCGGTCACTCCCTGCCATAGGCCCCGAGACACAAAGCTCGGCCCGTTTCCCTGGCAAACAAAAGTAAGCTGCCCCGCTTCTGGATGGCAGATTGCAGGAGCCACTTGGTACTATCAAACCAGCCCGACTTGGCACTGGTACCACCTTGGGTCTGGGAACCATCCTGCCTATCGTGGATTTTAAGGAGCCAGCCGGCTACTCCCCGCCACAGGCCCCCAACAAAAACCACGGCCCTTTTTTCTGGCAAACAAAACTTAGCTGCCTCACTTCTGGATGGCAGATTGCAGGAGCCACTTGGTGTAATCAAACCAGCCCGACTTGGCACTGGTGTCACCTTGGGTCTGGGAACCATCCTGCGTATCGTGGATTCTAAGGAGCCAGCCGGCCACTCCCAGCCACAGGCCCCCAAACAAAATCAACGGCGCTGTTCCCTGGAAAACAAAACACGCCTGCCAACTTTTTGATGGAGTTTGCAGGAGCCACTTGGTACTATCAAACCAGCCCGACTTGGCACTGGTGCCACCATGGGTCTGGTAAACATCCTGCGTATCGTGGATTCTTAGGAGCCAGCAGGCCACTCCTAGCCACAGGCCCCCAAACAAAAACCTAGGCCTATTTCTCTGGCAAACAAAAGTAAGCTGCCCCGCTTCTGGATGGCAGATTGCAGGAGACACTTGGGACTATGAACCAGCCCAACTTGGCACTGGTGCCACCTTGGATCTGGGAACCATGTTGTGTATCGTGGATTTTCAGAGGCCAGCCGGCCACTCTCAGCCATATGTCCCCAAACAGAAACCTCGGCCCGTTTCTCTGGCAAACAAAACTCAACTGCCCCTCTTCTGGATGGCAAATTGCAGGATGAACTTGATACTAAAACCGCAGGCCGACTTGGTAGTGGTGACACCTTGGGCCTGGGAACCATCATGCGTATCGAGCATTTTAAGGAGCCAGCCGGCCACTCCCAGCAATATGCCCCCAAAAACAATCCACGGAATTTTTCTCTGGCAAACAAAAATCAGCTGCCCCGCTTCTGGATGGCAGATTGCAGGAGCCACTTTGCACCATCAAACCAGCCCGACTTGGCACTGGTGCCACCTTGCATCTGGGAACCATGCTGCCTAGCGTGGATTTTCAGGGGCCAGCCGGCCACTCTCAGCTATATGCCCCCAAACAAAACCCACGGCCCGTTTCCCTGGCAAACAAAAGTAAGCTGCCCTGCTTCTGGATGGCAGATTGCAGGAACCACTTGGTAGTATCAAACCAGCCCGACTTGGCACTGGTGCCACCTTGGGTCTGGGAACCATCCTGCGTATCGTGGATTCTAAGGAGCCAGCCGGCCACTCCCAGCCACAGGCCCCCAAACACAAACAACGGCGCTTTTCCCTGGAAAACAAAACTCGCCTGCCAACTTTTTGATGGCAGATTGCAGGAGCAACTTGGTACTATCAAACCAGCCCAACTTGGCACTGGTGCCACCATGGGTCTGGTCACCATCCTGCCTATTGTAGCTTTCCAGGAGCCAGCCGGTCACTCCCAGCCATAGGCCCCCAAACACAAACCTCGGCCCGTTTCCCTGGCAAACAAAAGTAAGCTGCCCCGCTTCTGGATGGCAGATTGCAGGAGCCACTTGGTACTATCAAACCAGCCCAACTTGGAACTGGTGCCACCTTGGGTCTGGGAACCATGCTGCGTATCGCAGATTCTAAGGCGCCAGTCGGCCACTCCCAGCCACAAGCCCCCAAACACAAACAACGGCGCTTTTCTCTGGCAAACAAAACTCAACTGCCCCTCTTCTGGATGGCAAATTGCAGGACGCACTTGGTACTATAAAAACAGCCCGACTTGGCACTGGTGCCACCTTGGGTCTGGGAACCATCCTGCGTATCGATCTTTTTAATGAGACAGCCGGCCACTCCCAGCCATATGCCCCCAAACACAACCCACGGCCCTTTCCTCTGGCAAACAAAACTCAGCTGCACCGCTTCTGGATGGCAGATTGCAGGAGCCACTTGGTACTATCAAACCAGCAAGACTTGGCACTGGTGCCACCTTGGGTCTGGGAACCATCCTGCATATTGTGGATTGTCAGGAGCCAGCTGAACATTCTCGGCCACAGACCCCAATCAAAAACAACGGCCCGTTTCACAGGCAAACAAAACTCAGCTGCCCCGCTTCTGGATGGGAGATTGCAGGAGGCACTTGACACTGTGAAACCAGCCCCACTTGGCACTGGTGCCACCTTGGGTCTGGGAACCATGCTGCGTATCATGGATTTTCAGGAGCCAGCCGGCCACTCCCAGCCATAGGCCCCCAAACAAAAACCACAGCCTTTTTCTCTGGCAAACAAAATTCAGCTGCCCCACTTCTGGATGGCAGATTGCAGGATCCACTTGGGACTATCACACCAGCACAACATGGCACTGCTGCCACCTTGGATCTGGGAACCATCCTTCCTATCGTGGATTTTCAGGGGCCAGCCGGTCACTCTCAGGCATAGGCCCCAAACACAAACCACGGCCCTTTTCTCTGGAAAACAAAACTCAACTGCCCCTCTTCTGGATGGCAGATTGCAGGAGCCACTGGGTACTATGAAACTAGCCCTACTTGGCACTGGTGCCACCTTGGGTCTGGGAACCATGCTGCGTATCATGGATTTTCAGGAGCCAGCCGTCCACTGCCAGCCACAGGCCCCGAAACACAAACAACAGCCTTTTTCTCTGGCAAACAAAATTCAGCTGCCCCGCTTCTGGATGGCAGATTGCAGGAACCACTTGGTACTAACAAACCAGCCCGACTTGGCACTGGTGCCACCTTGGGTCTGGGAACCATCCTGCGTATCGTGGATTTTCAGGGGCCAGCCGGCCACTCTCAGCCATATGCCCCCAAACAGAAACCTCGGCCCGTTTCTCTGGCAAACAAAACTCAACTGCCCCTCTTCTGGATGGCAAATTGCAAGATGAACTTGATTTTAAAACCGCAGGCCGACTTGGTAGTGGTGACACCTTGGGCCTGGGAACCATCATGCGTATCGAGCATTTTAAGGAGCCAGCCGGCCACTCCCAGCAATATGCCCCCAAAAACAATCCACGGAATTTTTCTCTGGCAAACAAAAATCAGCTGCCCCGCTTCTGGATGGCAGATTGCAGGAGCCACTTTGACCCATCAAACCAGCCCGACTTGGCACTGGTGCCACCTTGCATCCTGGAACCATGCTGCCTAGCGTGGATTTTCAGGGGCCAGCCGGCCACTCTCAGCTATATGCCCCCAAACAAAACCCAGGGCCCGTTTCCCTGGCAAACAAAAGTAAGGTGCCCCGCTTCTGGATGGCAGATTGCAGGAACCACTTGGTAGTATCAAACCAGTCCGACTTGGCACTGGTGCCACCTTGGGTCTGGGAACCATCCTGCGTATCGTGGATTCTAAGGAGCCAGCCGGCCACTCCCAGCCACAGGCCCCCAAATACAAACAACGGCGCTTTTCCCTGGAAAACAAAACTCGCCTGCCAACTTTTTGATGGCAGATTGCAGGAGCAACTTGGTACTATCAAACCAGCCCAACTTGGCACTGGTGCCACCATGGGTCTGGTAACCATCCTGCCTATTGTAGCTTTCCAGGAGCCAGCCGGTCACTCCCAGCCATAGGCCCCCAGTCACAAACCTCGGCCCGTTTCCCTGGCAAACAAAAGTAAGCTGCCCCGCTTCTGGATGGCAGATTGCAGGAGCCACTTGGTACTATCAAACCAGCCCAACTTGGCACTGGTGCCACCTTGGGTCTGGGAACCATGCTGCGTATCGCAGATTCTAAGGCGCCAGTCGGCCACTCCCAGCCACAAGCCCCCAAACACAAACAACGGCGCTTTTCTCTGGCAAACAAAACTCAACTGCCCCTCTTCTGGATGGCAAATTGCAGGTCGCACTTGGTACTATCAAACCAGCACGACTTGGCACTGGTGCCACCTTGGGTCTGGGAACCATCCTGCGTATGGTGGATTGTCAGGAGGCAGCTGGACACTCTCGGCCACAGACCCCAATCAAAAACAACGGCCCGTTTCACAGGCAAACAAAACTCAGCTGCCCCGCTTCTGGATGGGAGATTGCAGGAGGCACTTGACACTGTGAAACCAGCCCCACTTGGCACTGGTGCCACCTTGGGTCTGGGAACCATGCTGCGTATCATGGATTTTCAGGAGCCAGCCGGCCACTCCCAGCCATAGGCCCCCAAACAAAAACCACAGCCTTTTTCTCTGGCAAACAAAATTCAGCTGCCCCGCTTCTGGATGGCAGATTGCAGGAGCCACTTGGGACTATCACACCAGCACAACATGGCACTGGTGCCACCTTGGATCTGGGAATCATCCTTCCTATCGTGGATTTTCAGGGGCCAGCCGGTCACTCTCAGCCATAGGCCCCAAACACAAACCACGGCCCTTTTCTCTGGAAAACAAAACTCAACTGCCCCTCTTCTGGATGGCAGATTGCAGGAGCCACTGGGTACTATGAAACCAGCCCTACTTGGCACTGGTGCCACCTTGGGTCTGGGAACCATGCTGCGTATCATGGATTTTCAGGAGCCAGCCGTCCACTGCCAGCCACAGGCCCCGAAACACAAACAACAGCCTTTTTCTCTGGCAAACAAAATTCAGCTGCCCCGCTTCTGGATGGCAGATTGCAGGAACCACTTGGTACTAACAAACCAGCCCGACTTGGCACTGGTGCCACCTTGGGTCTGGGAACCATCCTGCGTATCGTGGATTCTAAGGAGCCAGCTGGCCACTCCCAGCCACAGGCCCCAAAACACACACAACGGCGCTTTTCCCTGGAAAACAAAACTCGCCTGCCAACTTTTTGATGGCAGATTGCAGGAGCCACTTGGTACTATCAAACCAGCCCAACTTGCCACTGGTGCCACCATGGGTCTGGTCACCATCCTGCCTATCGTAGCTTTTCAGGAGCCAGCCGGTCACTCCCTGCCATAGGCCCCGAGACACAAAGCTCGGCCCGTTTCCCTGGCAAACAAAAGTAAGCTGCCCCGCTTCTGGATGGCAGATTGCAGGAGCCACTTGGTACTATCAAACCAGCCCGACTTGGCACTGGTACCACCTTGGGTCTGGGAACCATCCTGCCTATCGTGGATTTTAAGGAGCCAGCCGGCTACTCCCCGCCACAGGCCCCCAACAAAAACCACGGCCCTTTTTTCTGGCAAACAAAACTTAGCTGCCTCACTTCTGGATGGCAGATTGCAGGAGCCACTTGGTGTAATCAAACCAGCCCGACTTGGCACTGGTGTCACCTTGGGTCTGGGAACCATCCTGCGTATCGTGGATTCTAAGGAGCCAGCCGGCCACTCCCAGCCACAGGCCCCCAAACAAAATCAACGGCGCTGTTCCCTGGAAAACAAAACACGCCTGCCAACTTTTTGATGGAGTTTGCAGGAGCCACTTGGTACTATCAAACCAGCCCAACTTGGCACTGGTGCCACCATGGGTCTGGTAAACATCCTGCGTATGGTGGATTCTTAGGAGCCAGCAGGCCACTCCTAGCCACAGGCCCCCAAACAAAAACCTAGGCCTATTTCTCTGGCAAACAAAAGTAAGCTGCCCCGCTTCTGGATGGCAGATTGCAGGAGACACTTGGGACTATCAAACCAGCCCAACTTGGCACTGGTGCCACCTTGGATCTGGGAACCATGTTGTGTATCGTGGATTTTCAGAGGCCAGCCGGCCACTCTCAGCCATATGTCCCCAAACAGAAACCTCGGCCCGTTTCTCTGGCAAACAAAACTCAACTGCCCCTCTTCTGGATGGCAAATTGCAGGATGAACTTGATACTAAAACCGCAGGCCGACTTGGTAGTGGTGACACCTTGGGCCTGGGAACCATCATGCGTATCGAGCATTTTAAGGAGCCAGCCGGCCACTCCCAGCAATATGCCCCCAAAAACAATCCACGGAATTTTTCTCTGGCAAACAAAAATCAGCTGCCCCGCTTCTGGATGGCAGATTGCAGGAGCCACTTTGCACCATCAAACCAGCCCGACTTGGCACTGGTGCCACCTTGCATCTGTGGAACCATGCTGCCTAGCGTGGATTTTCAGGGGCCAGCGGGCCACTCTCAGCTATATGCCCCCAAACAAAACCCACGGCCCGTTTCCCTGGCAAACAAAAGTAAGCTGCCCTGCTTCTGGATGGCAGATTGCAGGAACCACTTGGTAGTATCAAACCAGCCCGACTTGGCACTGGTGCCACCTTGGGTCTGGGAACCATCCTGTGTATCGTGGATTCTAAGGAGCCAGCCGGCCACTCCCAGCCACAGGCCCCCAAACACAAACAACGGCGCTTTTCCCTGGAAAACAAAACTCGCCTGCCAACTTTTTGATGGCAGATTGCAGGAGCAACTTGGTACTATCAAACCAGCCCAACTTGGCACTGGTGCCACCATGGGTCTGGTCACCATCCTGCCTATTGTAGCTTTCCAGGAGCCAGCCGGTCACTCCCAGCCATAGGCCCCCAAACACAAACCTCGGCCCGTTTCCCTGGCAAACAAAAGTAAGCTGCCCCGCTTCTGGATGGCAGATTGCAGGAGCCACTTGGTACTATCAAACCAGCCCACCTTGGAACTGGTGCCACCTTGGGTCTGGGAACCATGCTGCGTATCGCAGATTCTAAGGCGCCAGTCGGCCACTCCCAGCCACAAGCCCCCAAACACAAACAACGGCGCTTTTCTCTGGCAAACAAAATTCAACTGCCCCTCTTCTGGATGGCAGATTGCAGGAGCCACTGGGTACTATGAAACTAGCCCTACTTGGCACTGGTGCCACCTTGGGTCTGGGAACCATGCTGCGTATCATGGATTTTCAGGAGCCAGCCGTCCACTGCCAGCCACAGGCCCCGAAACACAAACAACAGCCTTTTTCTCTGGCAAACAAAATTCAGCTGCCCCGCTTCTGGATGGCAGATTGCAGGAACCACTTGGTACTAACAAACCAGCCCGACTTGGCACTGGTGCCACCTTGAGTCTGGGAACCATCCTGCGTATCGTGGATTCTAAGGAGCCAGCTGGCCACTCCCAGCCACAGGCCCCAAAATACACACAACGGCGCTTTTCCCTGGAAAACAAAACTCGCCTGCCAACTTTTTGATGGCAGATTGCAGGAGCCACTTGGTACTATCAAACCAGCCCAACTTGGCACTGGTGCCACCATGGGTCTGGTCACCATCCTGCCTATCGTAGCTTTTCAGGAGCCAGCCGGTCACTCCCAGCCATAGGCCCCCAGAAAAAAACCTCGGTCCGTTTCCCTGGAAAACAAAAGTAAGCTGCCCCGCTTCTGGATGGCAGATTGCAGGAGCCACTTGGTGCTATCAAACCAGCCCGACTTGGCACTGGTGCCACCTTGGGTCTGGGAACCATCCTGCGTATCCTGTGTTCTAAGGAGCCAGCCGGCCACTCCCAGCCACAGTCCCCCAAACAGAAACAACGGCGCTTTTCCCTGGAAAACAAAACTGACCTGCCAACTTTTTGATGGCAGATTGCAGGAGACACTTGGTACTATCAAACCAGCCCAACTTGGCACTGGTGCCACCATGGGTCTGGTCACCATCCTGCCTATCGTAGCTTTTCAGGAGCCAGCCGGTCACTCCCAGCCATAGGTCCCCAGTCACAAACCTCGGCCCGTTTCCCTGGCAAACAAAAGTAAGCTGCCCCGCTTCTGGATGGCAGACTGCAGGAGCCACTTGGTACAATCAAACCAGCCCAACTTGACACTGGTGCCACCTTGGCTCTGGGAACCATGCTGCGTAACCCGGATTGTAAGACGACAGGCAGCCACTGCCAGCCACAGGCCTCCAAACAAAATCAACGGCGCTTTTCCCTGGAAAACAAAACTCGCCTGACAACTTTTAGATGGCAGATTGCAGGAGCCAGTTGGTACCATCAAACCAGCCCAACTTGGCACTGGTGCCACCTTGGGTCTGGGAACCATCCTGCCTATTGTTGCTTTTCAGGAGCCAGCCGGTCACTTCTAGCCCTAGGCCCTCAGTCATAAACCTCGGCCCGTTTCCCTGGCACACAAATGTAAGCTACCCCGCTTCAGGATGGCAGATTGCAGGAGCCACTTTTCACCATCAAACCAGCCCGACGTGGCACTGGTGCCACCTTGGGTCTGGGAACCATCCTGCGTATCGTGTGTTCTAAGGAGCCAGCCGGCCACTCCCACCAACAGTCCCCCAAACACAAACAACGGCGCTTTTCCCTGGAAAACAAAACTGGCCTGCCAACTTTTTGATGGCAGATTGCAGGAGCCACTTGGTACTATCAAACCAGCCCAACTTGGCACTGGTGCCACCATGGGTCTGGTCACCATCCTGCCTATCGTAGCTTTTCAGGAGCCAGGCGGTCACTCCCAGCCATAGGCCCCCAGACACAAACCTCGGCCCGTTTCCCTGGCAAACAAAAGTAAGCTGCCCCGCTTCTGCATGGCAGATTGCAGGTGCTATTTAGTACTATCAAACCAGCCCAACTTGGCACTGGTGCCACCTCTGGTCTGGGAACCATCCTGCCTATCGTGGATTTTCAGGGGCCAGACGGCCACTATCAGCCATATGCCCCCAAAAACAAACCACGGCCCTTTTCTCTGGTAAACAAAACTCAACTGCCCCTCTTCTGGATGGCAAATTTTAGGACGCACTTTGTACTACGAAAACCGCCCGACTTGGCACTGGTGCCACCTTGGGTCAGGGAACCATCCTGCCTATCGTAGCTTTTCAGGAGCCAGCCGGTCACTCCCAGCCATAGGTCCCCAGACAAATACCTCGGCCCGTTTCCCTGGCAAACAAAAGTAAGCTGCCCCGCTTCTGGATAGCAGATTGCAGGAGCCACTTGGTACTATCAAACCAGCCCAACTTGACACTGGTGCCACCTTGGCTCTGGGAACCATGCTGCGTAACCCGGATTCTAAGACGACAGGCAGCCACTGCCAGCCACAGGCCTCCAAACAAAATCAACGGCGCTTTTCCCTGGAAAACAAAACTCGCCTGACAACTTTTAGATGGCAGATTGCAGGAGCCAGTTGGTACCATCAAACCAGCCCAACTTGGCACTGGTGCCACCTTGGGTCTGGGAACCATCCTGCCTATTGTTGCTTTTCAGGAGCCAGCCGGTCACTTCTAGCCCTAGGCCCCCAGTCATAAACCTCGGCCCGTTTCCCTGGCACACAAATGTAAGCTACCCCGCTTCAGGATGGCAGATTGCAGGAGCCACTTTTCACCATCAAACCAGCCCGACGTGGCACTGGTGCCACCTTGGGTCTGGGAACCATCCTGCGTATCGTGTGTTCTAAGGAGCCAGCCGGTCACTCCCAGCCACAGTCCCCCAAACACAAACAACGGCGCTTTTCCCTGGAAAACAAAACTGGCCTGCCAACTTTTTGATGGCAGATTGCAGGAGCCACTTGGTACTATCAAACCAGCCCAACTTGGCACTGGTGCCACCATGGGTCTGGTAACCATCCTGCCTATCGTAGCTTTTCAGGAGCCAGGCGGTCACTCCCAGCCATAGGCCCCCAGACACAAACCTCGGCCCGTTTCCCTGGCAAACAAAAGTAAGCTGCCCCGCTTCTGCATGGCAGATTGCAGGTGCTATTTAGTACTATCAAACCAGCCCGACTTGGCACTGGTGCCACCTCTGGTCTGGGAACCATCCTGCCTATCGTGGATTTTCAGGCGCCAGACGGCCACTATCAGCCATATGCCCCCAAAAACAAACCACGGCCCTTTTCTCTGGTAAACAAAACTCAACTGCCCCTCTTCTGGATGGCAAATTTTAGGACGCACTTTGTACTACGAATACCGCCCGACTTGGCACTGGTGCCACCTTGGGTCAGGGAACCATCCTGCCTATCGTAGCTTTTTAAGGAGCCAGCAGGCCACGCCCAGCCATATAGCCCCAAAAACAAACCACGGACCATTTCTCTTGGAAACAAAAATCCGCTGCCCCGCGTCAGGATGGCAGATTGCAGGAGCCACTTTGCACCATCAAACCACCCCGACTTGGCACTGGTGCCATCTTGGATCTGGGAACCATCCTGCCTATCGTAGCTTTTCAGGAGCCAGCCGGTTACTCCCAACCATAGGCCCCCAGACAGAAAGCTCTGCCCGTTTCCCTGGCAAACAAAAGTAAGCTACCCCGCTTCTGGATGGCAGATTGCAGGAGCCACTTGGTACTATCAAACCAGCCCAACTTGGCACTGGTGCCACCATGGGTCTGGTAACCATCCTGCCTATCGTAGCTTTTCAGGAGCCAGCCGGTCACTCCCAGCCATAGGCCCCCAGACACAAACCTCGGCCTGTTTCCCTGGCACACAAAAGTAAGCTACCACACTTCTGGATGGCAGATTGCAGGAGCCACTTTGCACCATCAAACCAGCCCAACTTGGCACTGGTGCCACCTCGGCTCTGGGAACCATTCTGCGTAACCCGGATTCTAAGACGACAGGCAGCCACTGCCAGCCACAGGCCTCCAAACAAAATCAACGGCGCTTTTCCCTGGAAAAGAAAACTCGCCTGCCAGCTTTTTGATGGCAGATTGCAGGAGCCACTTGGTACTATCAAATCATCCCAACTTGGCACTGGTGCCATTATGGGTCTGGGAACCATCCTGCCAATTGTACCATTTCAGGAGCCAGCCGGTCACTCCCAGCCATAGGCCCCCATCACAAACCTCGGACCGTTTCCCTGGCAAACAAAATTAAGCTGCCCCGATTCTGGATGGCAGATTGCAGGAGCCACTTGGTAGTGTCAAAACAGCCCGACTTGGCACTGGTGCCACCTTGGGTCTGGGAACCATCCTGCGTATCGTGGATTCTAAGCAGCCACCCGGCCACTCCGTGCCACAGGCGCCCAAACACAAACAACGGCGCTTTTCCCTTGAAAACAAAACTCGCCTGCCAACATTTTGATGGCAGATTGCAGGAGCCACTTGGTACTATCAAACCAGCCCATCTTGGCACTGGTGCCACCATGGGTCTGGTCATCATCCTGCCTATCGTAGCTTTTCAGGAGCCAGCCGGTCACTCCCAGCCATAAACCCCCAGACACAAACCTCGGCCCGTTTCCCTGGAAAACAAAAGTAAGCACCCCCGATTCTGGATGGCAGATTGCAGGAGCCACTTGGTAGTATCAAATTAGCCCAACTTGGCACTGGTGCCATCATGGGTCTGGTAAACATCCTGCCTATCTTAGCTTTTCAGGAGCCGGCCTGTCACTCCCTGCCATAGGCCCCCAGAGAAATACCTCGGCCCGTTTCCCTGGCAAAAAAAAGTAAGCTGCCCCTCTTCTGGATGGCAGATTGCAGGAACCACTTGCTACTATCAAACCAGCCCAACTTGGCACTGGTGCCACCTTGGCTCTGGGAACCATGCTGCGTAACGTAGATTCTAAGAGGACAGGCGGACACTCCCAGCCACAGGCCTCTAAACAAAAACAACGGCGCGTTACCCTGGAAAACAAAACTCGACTGCCAACTTTTTGATGGCAGATTGCAGGAGCCACTTGGTACTATCAAACCAGCCCAACTTGGCACTGGTGCCACCATGGGTCTGGTCACCATCCTGCCTATCGTAGCTTTTCAGGAGCCAGCCGGTCACTCCCAGCCATAGGCCCCCAGACAAATACCTCGGCCCGTTTCCCTGGCAAACAAAAGTAAGCTGCCCCGCTTCTGGATGGCAGATTGCAGGAGCCACATGGTACTATCAAACCAGGCCAACATGGCACTGGTGCCACCTTGGCTCTGGGAACCATCCTGCCTATCGTGGATTTTCAGGCGCCAGCCGGCCACTCTCAGCCATATGCCCCAAAACACAAACCACGGCCCTTTTCTCTGGTAAACAAAACTCAACTTCCCCTCTTCTGGATGGCAAATTGCAGGAGCCACTTGGTACTACGAAAACAGCCCGACTTGGCAGTGATGCCACCTTGGGTCAGGGAACCATCCTGCGTATCGATGTTTTTAAGGAGTCAGCCGGCAACGTCCAGCCATATACCCCCAAAAACACCCACGGAACTTTTCTCCAGCAAGCAAAAATCCGCTGCCCCGCGTCTGGATGGCAGATTGCAGGAGCTATTTAGTATTATCAAACCAGCCCGACTTGGCACTGGTGCCACCATCGGTCTGGTCACCATCCTGCCTATCGTAGCTTTTCAGGAGCCAGCCGGTCACTCTCAGCCATAGGCCCCAAACACAAACAACGGCCCTTTTCTCTGGAAAACAAAATTCAACTGGCCCTCTTCTGGATGGCAGATTGCAGGAGCTACTGGGTACTATGAAACCAGCCCTACTTGGCACTGGTGCCACCTTGGGTCTGGGAACCATGCTGCGTATCATGGATTTTCAGGAGCCAGCCGTCCACTGCCAGCCACAGGCCCCGAAACACAAACAACAGCCTTTTTCTCTGGCAAACAAAATTCAGCTGCCCCGCTTCTGGATGGCAGATTGCAGGAACCACTTGGTACTAACAAACCAGCAAAACTTGGCACTGCTGCCACCTTGGGTCTGGTCACCATCCTGCGTATCGTGGATTCTAAGGAGCCAGCTGGCCACTCCCAGCCACAGGCCCCAAAACACACACAACGGCGCTTTTCACTGGAAAACAAAACTCGCCTGCCAACTTTTTGATGGCAGATTGCAGGAGCCACTTGGTACTATCAAACCAGCCCAACTTGGCACTGGTGCCACCATGGGTCTGGTCACCATCCTGCCTATCGTAGCTTTTCAGGAGCCAGCCGGTCACTCCCAGCCATAGGCCCCCAGACACAAAGCTCGGACCGTTTCCCTGGCAAACAAAAGTAAGCTGCCCCGCTTCTGGATGGCAGATTGCAGGATCCACTTGTTATTATCAAACCAGCCCGACTTGGTACTGGTACCACCTCTGGTCTGGGTACCATCCTGGGTATCGTGGATCCTAAGGAGCCAGCCGGCCACTCCCAGCCACAGGCCCCCAAACAAAAACAACGGCGATTTTCCCTGGAAAACAAAACTCGCCTGACAACTTTTTGATGGCAGATTGCAGGAACCACTTGGTACTATTAAACCAGCCCAACTTGGCACTGGTGCCACCTTGGGTCTGGGAACCATGCTGCGTATTGTGGATTCTAAGGAGCCAGCCGGCCACTCCAGCCACAGGCCCGCAGACACAAACAACGGCGCTTTTCCCTGGAAAACAAAACTCGCCTGCCAACATTTTGATGGCAGATTGCAGGAGCCACTTGGTACTATGAAATCAGCCGAACATGGCACTGGTGCCACCATGGGTCTGGTCACCATCCTGCCTGTCGTAGCTTTTCAGGAGCCAGCCGGTCACTCCCAGCCATAGGCCCCCAGACACAAAGCTCGGCCCGTTTCCCTGGCAAACAGAAGTAAGCTGCCCCGCTTCTGGATGGTAGATTGCAGGAACCATTTGCTACAATCAAACCAGCCCAACTTGGCACTGGTGCCACCTCAGGTCTGGGAACCATCCTGCGTATTTTGGATTCTAAGGAGCCAGCCGGCCACTCCCAGCCACAGGCCCCCAAACACAACAACGGCGCTTTTCCCTGGAAAACAAAACTCGCCTGCCAACATTTTGATGGCAGATTGCAGGAGCCACTTGGTACTATCAAACCAGCCCAACTTGGCACTGGTGCCACCATGGGTCTGGTCACCATCCTGCCTATCGTAGTTTCTCAGGAGCCAGCCGGTCACTCCCTGCCATAGGCCCCCAGACAAAACCTCGGCCCGTTTCCCTGGCAAACAAAAGTAAGCTGCCCCGCTTCTGGATGGCAGATTGCAGGACGCACTTGGTAGTATCAAACCAGCCCAACTTGGCACTGGTGGCACCTCAGGTCTGGGAACCATGCTGCGTATCGTGGATTCTAATTAGCCATCCGGCCACTCCCAGCCACAGGCCCCCAAACAAAAACAACGGAGCTTTTCCCTGGATAACAAACTCGCCTGCCAACTTTTTGATGGCAGATTGCAGGAGCCACTTGGTACTATCAAACCAGCCCAACTTGGCACTGGTGCCACCATGGGTCTGGTCACCATCCTGCCTATCGTAGCTTTTCAGGAGACAGCCGGTCACTCCCAGCCATAGGCCCCCAGACAAAAACCTCGGCCCTTTTCCCTGGCAAACAAAAGTAAGTTAACCCGCTTCTGGATGGCAGATTGCAGGAGCCACTTTTCACCATCAAACTAGCCCGACTTGGCACTGGTGTCACCTCTGGTCTGGGAACCATCCTGCCTGTCGTGGATTCTAATTAGCCAGCCGGCCACTCCCAGCCACAGGCCCCCAAACACAAACAACGTCGCTTTTCCCTGGGAAACAAAACTCGCCTGCCAAGTTTTTGATGGCAGATTGCAGGAGCCACTTGGTACTATCAAACCAGCCCAACTTGACACTGGTGCCACCATGGGTCTGGTCACAATCCTGCCTATCGTAGCCTTTCAGGAGCCAGCCGGTCACTCCCAGCCATAGGCCCCCAGACACAAACCTCGGCCCGTTTCCCTGGCAAACAAAAGTAAGCTGCCCCGCTTCTGGATGGCAGATTCCAGGAAACACTTGGTACTATCAAACCAGCCCAACTTGGGACTGGTGCCACCTTGGGTCTGGGAACCATCCTGCGTATCGTGGATTCTAAGGAGCCAGCCGGCCACTCCCAGCCACAGGCCCCCAAACACAAACAACGACGCTTTTCCCTGGAAAACAAAACTCGCCTGCCAACTTTTTGATGGCAGATTGCAGGAACCACTTGGTACTATCAAACCAGCCCAACTTGGCACTGGTGCCACCTTGGGTCTGGGAACCATGCTGCGTATCGTGGATTCTAAGGAGCCAGCCGGCCACTCCAGCCACAGGCCCGCAGACAAAAACAACGGCGCTTTTCCCTGGAAAACAAAACTCGCCTGCCGACTATTTGATGGCAGATTGCAGGAGCCACTTGGTACTATGAAATCAGCCGAACATGGCACTGGTGCCACCATGGGTCTGGTCACCATCCTGCCTATCGTAGCTTTTCAGGAGCCAGCCGGTCACTCCCAGCCATAGGCCCCCTGACACAAAGCTCGGCCCGTTTCCCTGGCAAACAAAAGTAAGCTGCCCCGCTTATGGATGGCAGATTGCAGGACGCACTTGGTACTATAAAACCAGCCCGACTTGGCACTGGTGCCACCTCAGGTCTGGGAACCATCCTGCGTATCGTGGATTCTAAGGAGCCAGCCGGCCACTCCCAGCCACAGGCCCCCAAATACAAACAACGGCGCTTTTCCCTGGAAAACAAAACTCGCCTGCCGACATTTTGATGGCAGATTGCAGGAGCCACTTGGTACTATCAAACCAGCCCAACTTGGCACTGGTGCCACCATGGGTCTGGTCACCATCCTGCCTATCGTAGCTTTTCAGGAGCCAGCCGGTCACTCCCAGCCATAGGCCCCGAGACACAAAGCTCGGACCGTTTCCCTGGCAAACAAAAGTAAGTTATCCCGCTTCTGGATGGCAGATTGCAGGAGCCACTTTGCACCATCATACTAGCCCGACTTGGCACTGGTGCCACCTTGGGTCTGGGAACCATCCTGAGTATCGTGGATTCTAAGCAGCCAGCCGGCCACTCCCAGCCACAGGCCCCCAAACACAAACAAAGGCGCTTTTCCCTGGAAAATAAAAACTCGCCTGCCAAATTTTGACGGCAGATTGCAGGAGCCACTTGGTACTATCAAATCAGCCCAACTTGGGACTGGTGCCACCATGGGTCTGGTCACCATCCTGCCTATCGTAGCTTTTCAGGAGCCAGCCGGTCACTCCCAGCCATAGGCCCCCAGACAAAAACCTCGGCCCGTTTCCCTGGCAAACAAAAGTAAGCTGCCCTGCTTCTGGATGGCAGATTGCAGGAACCACTTGGTACTATCAAACCAGCAAAACTTGGCACTGGTGCCACCTTGGGTCTGGATACCATGCTGCGTATCGTGGATTCTAAGGAGCCAGCCGGCCACTCCCAGCCACAGGCCCCCAAACACAAACAACGGCGCTTTTCCCTGGAAAACAAAACTCTCCTGCCAACTTTTTGATGGCAGATTGCAGGAGCCACTTGGTTTTATCAAATCAGCCCAACTTGGCACTGGTGCCACCATGGGTCTGGTCACCATCCTGCCTATCTTAGCTTTTCAGGAGCCAGCCGGTCACTCCCCGCCATAGGCCCCCAGACAAAAAGCTCGGCCCGTTTCCCTGGCAAACAAAAGTAAGCTACCCCGCTTCTGGATGGCAGATTGCAGGAGCCACTTTGCACCATCAAACTAGCCCGTCTTGGCACTGGTGCCACCTCTGGTCTGGGAACCATCCTGCGTATCGTGGATTCTAATTAGCCAGCCGGCCACTCCCTACCACAGGCCCCCAAACACAAACAACGGCGCTTTTCCCTGGAAAACAAAACTCGCCTACCAACTATTTGATGGCAGATTACAGGAGCCACTTGGTACTATCAAACCAGCCCAACTTGGCACTGGTGCCACCATGGGTCTGGTCACAATCCTGCCTATCGTAACTTTTCAGGAGCCAGCCGGTCACTCCCAGCCATAGGTCCCCAGTCACAAACCTCGGCCCGTTTCCCTGGCAAACAAAAGTAAGCTGCCCCGCTTCTGGATGGCAGATTGCAGGAGCCACTTGGTACTATCAAACCAGCCCGACTTGGCACTGGTGCCACCTCTGGTCTGGGACCCATCCTGCGTATCGTGGATTCTAAGGAGCCAGTCGGCCACTGCCAGCCACAAGCCCCCAAACACAAACAACGGCCCGTTTCCGTGGCAAACAAAAGTAAGCTGCCCCGTTTCTGGATGGCAGATTGCAGGAACCACTTGGCAGTATCAAACCAGCACAACTTGGCACTGGTGGCACCTCTTGTCTGGTAACCATGCTGCGTATCATGGTTTCTAAGGAGCCAGCCGGGCACTCCCAACCACAGGTCCCCAAACACAAACAATGGCGCTTTTCCCTGGAAAACAAAACTCGCCTGCCAACTTTTTGATGGCAGATTGCAGGAGCCACTTGGTACTATCAAACCAGCCCAACTTGGCACTGGTGCCACCATGGGTCTGGTCACCATCCTGCCTATCGTAGCTTTTCAGGAGCCAGCCGGTCACTCCCAGCCATAGGCCACGAGACAGAAAGCCCGGCCCGTTTCCCTGGCAAACAAAAGTAAGCTGCCCCGCTTCTGGATGGCAGATTGCAGGAGCCACTTTGTACTATCAAACCAGCCCGACTTGGCACTGGTGCCACCTCTGGTCTGGGAACCATGCTGCGTATCGTGGATTTTAAGGAGCCAGTCGGCCACTCCCAGCCATACGCCTCCAAACACAAACAACGGTCCATTTCCCTGGCAAACAAAAGTAAGCTGCCCCGCTTCTGGATGTCAGATTGCAGGAACCACTTGTTGCCAAGTTGGGGTGGTTTGATAGTACCAAGTGGCTCCTGCAATCTGCCATCAAAAAGTTGGCAAGCGAGTTTTGTTTTCCAGGGAAAAGCGCCGTTGTTTGTGTTTGGGGGCCTGTGGCTGGGAGTGGCCAGCTGTCTCCTTAGAATCCACGATACGCAGGATGGGTCCCAGACCAGAGGTGGCACCAGTGCCAAGTCGGGCTGGTTTGATGGTGCAAAGTGACTCCTGCAATCTGCCATCCTGAAGCGGGGTAGCTTACTTTTGTTTACCAGGGAAACGGGTAGAGCTTTGTGTCTGGGGGCCTATGGCTGGGAGTGACCGGCTGGCTCCTTAAAAAGATCGATACGCAGGATTGTTCCCTGACCCAAGGTGGCATCACGGCCAAGTCGGGCTGTTTTCGTAGTACCAAGTGCGTCCTGCAATTTGCCATCCAGAAGAGGGGCAGTTGAGTTTTGTTTGCCAGAGCAAAGGGCCGTGGTATGTGTTTGGGGGCATATGGCTGAGAGTGGCCGGCTGGCCCCTGAAAATCCACGATAGGCAGGATGGTTCCCAGAGCCAAGGTGGCACCAGTGCCATGTTGGCCTGGTTTGATAGTACCATGTGGCTGCTGTAATCTGCCATCCAGAAGCGGGGCAGCTTACTTTTGTTTGCCAGGGAAACGGGCCGAGATATTTGTCTGGGGGCCTATGGCTGGGAGTGACCGGCTGGCTCCTGAAAAGCTACGATAGGCAGGATGGTGACCAGACCCATGGTGGCACCAGTACCAAGTTGGGCTGGTTTGATAGTACCAAGTGGCTCCTGCAATCTGCCATCAAAAATTTGGCAGGCGAGTTTTGTTTTCCAGGGAAAAGCGCCGTTGTTTGTGTTTGGGGGCCTGTGGCTCAGAGTGGCCGGGTGGCTGCTTAGAATCCACGATACGCAGGATGGTTCCCAGACCCAAGGTGGCACCAGTGCCAAGTCGGGCTGGTTTGATAGCACCAAGTGGCTCCTGCAATCTGCCATCCAGAATCGGGGCAGCTTAATTTTGTTTGCCAGGGAAACGGTCCGAGGTTTGTGTCTGGGGGCCTATGGCTGGGAGTGACCGGCTGGCTCCTGAAATGCTACAATAGGCAGGATGGTTCCCAGACCCATAGTGGCACCAGTGCCAAGTTGGGATGATTTGATAGTACCAAGTGGCTCCTGCAATCTGCCATCAAAAAGCTGGCAGGCGAGTTTTGTTTTCCAGGGAAAAGCGCCGTTGTTTTTGTTTGGGGGCCTGTGGCTGGGAGTGGCCGGCTGGCTCCTTAGAATCCACGATATGCAGGATTGTTCCCAGACCCAAGGTGGCACCAGTGCCAAGTCGGGCTGGTTTGATGGTGCAAAGTGGCTCCTGCAATCTGCCATCCAGAAGCGGGGCAGCTGATTTTTGTTTGCCAGAGAAAAATTCCGTGGATTGTTTTTGGGGGCATATTGCTGGGAGTGGCCGGCTGGCTCCTTAAAATGCTCGATACGCATGATGGTTCCCAGGCCCAAGGTGTCACCACTACCAAGTCGGCCTGCGGTTTTAGTATCAAGTTCATCCTGCAATTTGCCATCCAGAAGAGGGGCAGTTGAGTTTTGTTTGCCAGAGAAACGGGCCGAGGTTTCTGTTTGGGGACATATGGCTGAGAGTGGCCGGCTGGCCCCTGAATATCCACGATACACAGCATGGTTCCCAGATCCAAGGTGGCACCAGTGCCAAGTTGGGCTGGTTTGATAGTCCCAAGTGTCTCCTGCAATCTGCCATCCAGAAGCGGGGCAGCTTACTTTTGTTTGCCAGAGAAATAGGCCTAGGTTTTTGTCTGGGGGCCTGTGGCTAGGAGTGGCCGGCTGGCTCCTTAGAATCCACGATACGCAGGATGTTTCCCAGACCCAAGGTGGCACCAGTGCCAAGTCGGGCTGGTTTGATAGTACCAAGTGGCTCCTGCAAACTCCATCAAAATGTTGGCAGACGTGTTTTGTTTTCCAGGGAACAGCGCCGTTGATTTTGTTTGGGGACCTGTGGCTGGGAGTGGCCGGCTGGCTCCTTAGAATCCACGATACGCAGGATGGTTCCCAGACCCAAGGTGGCACCAGTGCCAAGTCGGGCTGGTTTGATTACACCAAGTGGCTCCTGCAATCTGCCATCCAGAAGTGAGGCAGCTAAGTTTTGTTTGCCAGAAAAAAGGGCCGTGGTTTTTGTTGGGGGCCTGTGGCTGGGAGTAGCCGGCTGGCTCCTTAAAATCCACGATAGGCTGGATGGTTCCCAGACCCAAGGTGGCACTAGTGCCAAGTCGGGCTGGTTTGATAGTACCAAGTGGCTCCTGCAATCTGCCATCCAGAAGCGGTGCAGTTGAGTTTTGTTTGCCAGAGAAAAGGGCCGTGGGTTGTGTTTGGGGGCATATGGCTGGGAGTGGCCGGCTGTCTCATTAAAAAGATCGATACGCAGGATGGTTCCCAGACCCAAGGTGGCACCAGTGCCAAGTCGGGCTGTTTTTATAGTACCAAGTGCGTCCTGCAATTTGCCATCCAGAAGAGGGGCAGTGGAGTTTTGTTTGCCAGAGAATAGCGCCGTTGTTTGTGTTTGGGAGCTTGTGGCTGGGAGTGGCCGACTGGCGCCGTAGAATCTGTGTTACGCAGCATGGTTCCCAGACCAGAGGTGGCACCAGTGCCAAGTTGGGCTGGTTTGATAGTACCAAGTGGCTCCTGCAATCTGCCATCCAGAAGCGGGGCAGCTTACTTTTGTTTGCCAGGGAAACGGGCCGAGGTTTGTGACTGGGGACCTATGGCTGGGAGTGACCGGCTGGCTCCTGAAAAGCTACGATAGGCAGGATGGTGACCAGACCCATGGTGGCACCAGTGCCAAGTTGGGCTGGTTTGATAGTACCAAGTGTCTCCTGCAATCTGCCATCAAAAAGTTGTCAGGCGAGTTTTGTTTTCCAGGGAAAAGCGCCGTTGTTTGTATTTGGGGGCCTGTGGCTGGGAGTGGCCGGCTGGCTCCTTTGAACCCACGATACGCAGGATGGTTCCCAGACCCAAGGTGGCACCAGTGCCAAGTCGGGCTGGTTTGATACTACCAAGTGCGTCCTGCAATCTGCCATCCAGAAGCGGGGCAGCTTAATTTTGTTTGCCAGGGAAACGGGCCGTGGGTTTTGTTTGGGGGCCTATGGCTGAGAGTGGCCGGCTGGCTCCTGAAAATCCACGCTAGGCAGCATGGTTCCCAGATGCAAGGTGGCACCAGTGCCAAGTCGGGCTGGTTTGATGGTGCAAAGTGGCTCCTGCAATCTGCCATCCAGAAGCGGGGCAGCTGATTTTTGTTTGCCAGAGAAAAATTCCGTGGATTGTTTTTGGGGGCATATTGCTGGGAGTGGCCGGCTGGCTCCTTAAAATGCTCGATACGCATGATGGTTCCCAGGCCCAAGGTGTCACCACTACCAAGTCGGCCTGCGGTTTTAGTATCAAGTTCATCCTGCAATTTGCCATCCAGAAGAGGGGCAGTTGAGTTTTGTTTGCCAGAGAAACGGGCCGAGGTTTCTGTTTGGGGACATATGGCTGAGAGTGGCCGGCTGGCCCCTGAATATCCACGATACACAGCATGGTTCCCAGATCCAAGGTGGCACCAGTGCCAAGTTGGGCTGGTTTGATAGTACCAAGTGTCTCCTGCAATCTGCCATCCAGAAGCGGGGCAGCTTACTTTTGTTTGCCAGAGAAATAGGCCTAGGTTTTTGTCTGGGGGCCTGTGGCTAGGAGTGGCCGGCTGGCTCCTAAGAATCCACGATACGCAGGATGTTTCCCAGACCCAAGGTGGCACCAGTGCCAAGTCGGGCTGGTTTGATAGTACCAAGTGGCTCCTGCAAACTCCATCAAAAAGTTGGCAGGCGTGTTTTGTTTTCCAGGGAACAGCGCCGTTGATTTTGTTTGGGGGCCTGTGGCTGGGAGTGGCCGGCTGGCTCCTTAGAATCCACGATACGCAGGATGGTTCCCAGACCCAAGGTGGCACCAGTGCCAAGTCGGGCTGGTTTGATAGTACCAAGTGTCTCCTGCAATCTGCCATCCAGAAGCGGGGCAGCTTACTTTTGTTTGCCAGAGAAATAGGCCTAGGTTTTTGTCTGGGGGCCTGTGGCTAGGAGTGGCCGGCTGGCTCCTTAGAATCCACCATACGCAGGATGGTTCCCAGACCCAAGGTGGCACCAGTGCCAAGTCGGGCTGGTTTGATAGTACCAAGTGGCTCCTGCAATCTGCCATCCAGAAGCGGTGCAGTTGAGTTTTGTTTGCCAGAGAAAAGGGCCGTGGGTTGTGTTTGGGGGCATATGGCTGGGAGTGGCCGGCTGTCTCATTAAAAAGATCGATACGCAGGATGGTTCCCAGACCCAAGGTGGCACCAGTGCCAAGTCGGGCTGTTTTTATAGTACCAAGTGCGTCCTGCAATTTGCCATCCAGAAGAGGGGCAGTGGAGTTTTGTTTGCCAGAGAATAGCGCCGTTGTTTATGTTTGGGAGCTTGTGGCTGGGAGTGGCCGACTGGCGCCGTAGAATCTGTGTTACGCAGCATGGTTCCCAGACCAGAGGTGGCACCAGTGCCAAGTTGGGCTGGTTTGATAGTACCAAGTGGCTCCTGCAATCTGCCATCCAGAAGCGGGGCAGCTTACTTTTGTTTGCCAGGGAAACGGGCCGAGGTTTGTGACTGGGGACCTATGGCTGGGAGTGACCGGCTGGCTCCTGAAAAGCTACGATAGGCAGGATGGTGACCAGACCCATGGTGGCACCAGTGCCAAGTTGGGCTGGTTTGATAGTACCAAGTGGCTCTGGCAATCTGCCATCAAAAAGTTGTCAGGCGAGTTTTGTTTTCCAGGGAAAAGCGCCGTTGTTTGTATTTGGGGGCCTGTGGCTGGGAGTGGCCGGCTGGCTCCTTTGAACCCACAATACGCAGGATGGTTCCCAGACCCAAGGTGGCACCAGTGCCAAGTCGGGCTGGTTTGATACTACCAAGTGCGTCCTGCAATCTGCCATCCAGAAGCGGGGCAGCTTAATTTTGTTTGCCAGGGAAACGGGCCGTGGGTTTTGTTTGGGGGCCTATGGCTGAGAGTGGCCGGCTGGCTCCTGAAAATCCACGCTAGGCAGCATGGTTCCCAGATGCAAGGTGGCACCAGTGCCAAGTCGGGCTGGTTTGATGGTGCAAAGTGGCTCCTGCAATCTGCCATCCAGAAGCGGGGCAGCTGATTTTTGTTTGCCAGAGAAAAATTCCGTGGATTGTTTTTGGGGGCATATTGCTGGGAGTGGCCGGCTGGCTCCTTAAAATGCTCGATACGCATGATGGTTCCCAGGCCCAAGGTGTCACCACTACCAAGTCGGCCTGCGGTTTTAGTATCAAGTTCATCCTGCAATTTGCCATCCAGAAGAGGGGCAGTTGAGTTTTGTTTGCCAGAGAAACGGGCCGAGGTTTCTGTTTGGGGACATATGGCTGAGAGTGGCCGGCTGGCCCCTGAATATCCACGATACACAGCATGGTTCCCAGATCCAAGGTGGCACCAGTGCCAAGTTGGGCTGGTTTGATAGTACCAAGTGTCTCCTGCAATCTGCCATCCAGAAGCGGGGCAGCTTACTTTTGTTTGCCAGAGAAATAGGCCTAGGTTTTTGTCTGGGGGCCTGTGGCTAGGAGTGGCCGGCTGGCTCCTAAGAATCCACGATACGCAGGATGTTTCCCAGACCCAAGGTGGCACCAGTGCCAAGTCGGGCTGGTTTGATAGTACCAAGTGGCTCCTGCAAACTCCATCAAAAAGTTGGCAGGCGTGTTTTGTTTTCCAGGGAACAGCGCCGTTGATTTTGTTTGGGGACCTGTGGCTGGGAGTGGCCGGCTGGCTCCTTAGAATCCACGATACGCAGGATGGTTCCCAGACCCAAGGTGGCACCAGTGCCAAGTCGGGCTGGTTTGATTACACCAAGTGGCTCCTGCAATCTGCCATCCAGAAGTGAGGCAGCTAAGTTTTGTTTGCCAGAAAAAAGGGCCGTGGTTTTTGTTGGGGGCCTGTGGCTGGGAGTGGCCGGCTGGCTCCTTAGAATCCACCATACGCAGGATGGTTCCCAGACCCAAGGTGGCACCAGTGCCAAGTCGGGCTGGTTTGATAGTCCCAAGTGGCTCCTGCAAACTGCCATCCAGAAGCGGGGCAGCTGAGTTTTGTTTGCCAGGGAAATGGGCCGTTGTTTGTGTTTGGGGGCCTGTGGCTGGGAGTGTTCGGCTGGTTCCTGAATATGTACGATACGCAGGATTGTTCCCAGACCCAAGGTGGCACCAGTGCCAAGTCGGGCTGGTTTGATGGTGCAAAGTGGCTCCTGCAATCTGCCATCCAGACGCGGGGCAGCGGATTTTTTTTTCCATGAGAAATGGTCCGTGGTTTGTTTTTGGGGGTATATGGCTGGGCCTGGCCGGCTGGCTCCTTAAAAAGCTCGATATGCAGGATGGTTCCCTGACACAAGGTGGCACCAGTGCCACGTCGGGCGGTTTTCGTAGTACAAAGTGCGTCCTAAAATTTGCCATCCAGAAGAGGGGCAGTTGAGTTTTGTTTGCCAGAGAAAAGGGCCGTGGTTTGTTTTTGGGGGCATATGGCTGAGAGTGGCTGGCTGGCCCCTGAAAATCCACGATACACAGGATGGTTCCCAGATCCAAGGTGGCACCTGTGCCAAGTCGGGCTGATTTGATAGTACTAAGTAGCTCCTGCAATCTGCCATCCAGAAGCGGGGCAGCTTACTTTTGTTTGCCAGGGAAACGGGCCGAGGTTTGTGTTTGGGGGCCTATGGCTGGGAGTGGCCGGCTGGCTCCTGAAAAGCTACAATAGGCAGGATGGTGACCAGACCCATGGTGGCACCAGTGCCAAGTTGGGCTGGTTTGATAGTACCAAGTGGTTCCTGCAATCTGCCATCCAGAAGCAGGGCAGCTGAGTTTTGTTTGCCAGAGAAAAGGGCCTTGGTTTGTGTTTGGGGGCATATGGCTGGGTGTGGCCAGCTGGCTCCTTAAAATGCACGATATGCAACATGGCTCCCAGACCCAAGGTGGCACCAGTGCCAAGTTGGGCTGGTTTGATAGTACCAAGTGGCTCCTGCAATCTTCCATGATCACGTGGAGAAATACTTTCTGGTTTCAGCCTCATGCTCTTTCTTCTCTCCCTCAACTTCTCTATCACCTCTCATCTGGTTCACATGCGCTGTCTTCAAGGTCCACAGGCTACTTTTCACAGAATCTTCTGGCCTGATGAAGTAAGAATGATGAATAGAACAGAGCTGGGATCTATTTTCCAGTTTGGATAAAATGCATTCTGCACACAAATCCAAGGAGAACGGGCTGCCCCGATGCCCAGAAAATCTTTCACTCCTGCTAGTGTTCTACGTCAACCGCAACTTAGTCTGAAAGAAAAGCTTTTTCTCTGAGAGCATCTGAGAGGTTTGCATGAAGCACTGATATCTGACATATGCAATTTTGAATAGGAGAGGAAAAAGAAAATGGCAAGGAGTTTTTAATTTTAGTGGTTTCAATTTTAATTTCCGTGCACTTTTTCAAAACTTGTCAGCTCAAATGCCCATCAACATCTTTTAGTCATCTGTAAGTCAGTATTCATATAAAATGTGCTTCAAATCCAAAGAATTTCAAATTTGCACTCCAAGCTTCTATGCCTAGATTTATGATTTCCTACACATATTAGATGAAAGGAAGGCCTTTTTTACTGTGGGAGTGCTGGAACACTGGAACAGGTTGCCCAGAGAAGTTGTGGGTGTCCCATCCCTGAAAGTATTCAAGGTCACCTTGGACGGGGCTTGGAGCAGCAACAAAGGAGAAGCTTGATGGTAGAGAAACAAAGTTGGACTATAGAAGAAACTCGGATTGAAGTATAGGATCAAGTTTTCTCTCAGCTCTTGGGGTAAATTCAAAGTTGTACAAAATGACATTTATCTGTGCTATTCACTACTGTAACAGAAAGTTTCATGAAAACTGTACAGAAGATAGTAAATTTTAAAAGAGATAAGAATTACAGCATAAAATCCATGGGATAGGTTACAACATGAGACACTCTCTAAGAGAAAATCTCTTTGTTTCAGCACTTCATCGGGGTAAGATTTCATGAAGTGCCAAAGAAGGCGGCAAAATATCATTCGGGACATTATTTACTGGAATTCAGCCTGGCCATTAGTAGGAACTGCCTTTGAACATATCATGTAGATATACCACACACACTTTCCCTTCACTGAAAAATTACTGTTTACAACAAATAAGCAATTGACGATCAAAATTGATTGAAAGCATCTTAAACATGTCAAGTATTTCATTGTAGATGATCTGTGATCCAAATGCTTCTTCCACCTTCGAGAGGGACAGAAGAATTCTTCCATATCATGATGGTTTAAAATTGTATCAACCAATGTTTTCTGCTGAAAAGATATCATCTATTTTTTTCTATTTTTGGAAGAAAATATTCCTAGACATACAACAGGTGAGAACTAAGTAATTTTAAAGAAACAAATGAAATGAAAATATTCTGTAAATAGAATGAAATGAAAAGCTGTGTTTTAAATAGGAGCTAAATATTAAACAGAATTTTTGTACCAGGCATTTGAATTACTGCACCAGCTCTTTTGCCCATCAAGAGAGGCATTTAGCATTTCAGTCTTTTCCAAGGTGTTCATGATCTGCTATGCTGATCTCTGTGTGTGCCTAGGTGTGTGTGGAGGGGGGGGCATATGAAGGGGAGTGTGTATGTTTGCTTTACAATTGTTGTGGCAGATTCATGCCTCAGCTCCACATTTTGTTTTAAAAAGGTCACACCGAGTGGATATGAAGTTTACTATCAACAAGAGATCGATTCCCAAATCATCCATTTGACTCTCCCTTATAAATCATGTGCTTTGTTGCATATTTTATCAAATATACTTTCAAGCCAGATGGAGGAAGGAGGATGTGGGAATCCCTCCACCATCTTGCAACTTTTATGTAAGTAGGTTTTCAAGAAAATCATCATTTCTCTTTTAAATATGTCTGGAACAGGCATGATGGTAGTGTCAACCTGTTGGAGTTTTTGTTGCTGGAAGAAGTTGTACAAAAAGATTGGTTTTTACATTGACCAGTTACTGAATCAAGCGCAGGAATACATTGGAAATTTAGCTGGGGGTTCCTTTTCCCAGCAGACTACTTCTAGAACGAGCTTGTACACTGAAGCTGACTCTTTTGCTCTCTTTTTGTTTCTTTCCTATTTTCTTGGCTTCTTTGCCACTATCTAGACAATTTTGGAACTTTGTTCCCAACTAAAATGGTTTCAATAGTCTGATTGTGATCATACATTTTTACAAGGAATTTTTAAAATCTTTCCTCGAGTCCAGAAAGTCAAGGACTTAGATCTTTTTCTTCCCTTATCAATATTGCCATGAAATTGATAAATAAAGACCAACTCTTTATTTTTGTTTTTAACCCACGTAGATAATTCCCATCCATTAATCCATTTTGTGGACCAATAGCTGCCATTCTGATGGAAGCTGTCACTTCTTAACAATAGGCATTCTGTGACTATGTTGACTGCACTTTGGGTGAAGATCCTAACTGGTCTTAGATATACATAGGGAGAAATTTGCTCAGCCAGTGTCAGTCTTAAGCATGCGTATCAGAAGATCTTTCTAGAGCTGGGAATTTTCCCATGAAAGGGATTCAGTTAGGGAAGAGACACTTGTGCCAGAGTTTTACATTCTTCTTGAACACTGCTTAAGGAACTTAGATGCCATGTCCATTTGGATCTCTGTCTGCACAGAACTTTGTCATGCCAGCGCTTTGAAATGCATCTTGAAGAGAATTCACTAGCACAGAATGAAAGAGAGTGGAAGGGGTTGGTGGGGCTAACCAGGCCCAACCCCCCTGCCTAAACCAGGATACCTAGAGCCTCTTGCCCAGGATTCTATCTGGGTGTACTTTTAATGTCTTCAAAGATCCAGGCTCCACAATCTTTCTGGGCAGTCTGTGCCGTGGTTCAGTCACCCTGACAGTAAAGAAACATTTACTGATGTTCAAAGGCAATCTCCTGTATTTCAGTGTGTGCCCACTGCCTCTTGTCTTTTCCCTCAGCATCACTGAAAAGACACTGATTCCCTCCCCTTTGCACTATTGCTTCCATATGTATGTGTGATGCCATGTAGAGGTATGTCAAAAACCTCCCTGAAGCCCAGGCAGATAATATTCCCTTCATCTACCAGTCAAGTTGATTCATCAGAGGAGTTTAAAGTGATGTTCAGCATGAAATTCCCCTGAAAAATCATGCTAACTACATTATTTGGTCATCTGTCATGTGCCTGGCAAGGATTTCCAGGAAGAGCTGCTTCATCAACTTCCTGGGGATAAAAAAGAGGCTGGCTGGTTTGTACTATGGCGAGTCCTCTTAATTGCCTTTTTTGAAGATGGGTGTCATTTGCTAACATCCACTCTTTAGCTCCTCTTCTCATCTACACCTCGGCAAAAAGCTTTTCCACTATGTCTGGCTAGGAAAAACTGTGCCAGCACAGAAAACATCTCCCATCGTGTTCTAGAAGTTGCACGGATGTCTGCCAAGTGTTTGGCAGGAAGAAAAGAAAAGTTGTCCAAAACAGCTTCCAATCGAATGTTCCTGTGATTGGAAAAGTCAGGAGAGTGCAAAGGTACTGTTTTCTATCAGTTGGCAAGGTGCGCACACAATCCCAGTGTTGTACAGCTTGCTTCTTCACCTTCCCGAAGCTGCCGCTCTCGCCGGCTGCCGGAGCCCAAGAAGCGGCTTCTTCGCGCAAAGACGATTGTGCCGCTCACAGGGCTCTCCTTAGCGCGGCTTCTGCCGAAAGACGCCCGGCAGCGGCTCTTACCTCCGGAGAGCATCCTACCTTCGTCTTTAGCTCCTCTTCTCATCTACACCTCGGCAAAACGCTTTTCCACTATGTCTGGCTAGGAAAAACTGTGCCAGCACAGAAAACATCTCCCATCGTGTTCTCGAAGTTGCACGGATGTCTGCCAAGTGTTTGGCAGGAAGAAAAGAAAAGTTGTCCAAAACAGCTTCCAATCGAATGTTCATGTGATTGGAAAAGTCAGGAGAGTGCAAAGGTACTGTTTTCTATCAGTTGGCAAGGTGCGCACACAATCCCAGTGTTGTACAGCTTGCTTCTTCACCTTCCCGAAGCTGCCGCTCTCGCCGGCTGCCGGAGCCCAAGAAGCGGCTTCTTCGCGCAAAGACGATTGTGCCGCTCACAGTGCTCTCCTTAGCGCGGCTTCTGCCGAAAGACGCCCGGCAGCGGCTCTTACCTCCGGAGAGCATCCTACCTTCGTCTTTCGCGTCTTTTGTAGTCTACATCTTAGCAAAACGCTTCTCCACTATGTCTGGCTAGGAAAAACTGTGCCAGCACAGAAAACATCTCCCATCGTGTTCTAGAAGTTGCACGGATGTCTGCCAAGTGTTTGGCAGGAAGAAAAGAAAAGTTGTCCAAAACAGCTTCCAATCGAATGTTCCTGTGATTGGAAAAGTCAGGAGAGTGCAAAGGTACTGTTTTCTATCAGTTGGCAAGGTGCGCACACAATCCCAGTGTTGTACAGCTTGCTTCTTCACCTTCCCGAAGCTGCCGCTCTCGCCGGCTGCCGGAGCCCAAGAAGCGGCTTCTTCGCGCAAAGACGATTGTGCCGCTCACAGGGCTCTCCTTAGCGCGGCTTCTGCCGAAAGACGCCCGGCAGCGGCTCTTACCTCCGGAGAGCATCCTACCTTCGTCTTTCGCGTCTTATGTAGTCTACACCTCGGCAAAAAGCTTTTCCACTATGTCTGGCTAGGAAAAACTGTGCCAGCACAGAAAACATCTCCCATCGTGTTCTAGAAGTTGCACGGATGTCTGCCAAGTGTTTGGCAGGAAGAAAAGAAAAGTTGTCCAAAACAGCTTCCAATCGAATGTTCCTGTGATTGGAAGAGTCAGGAGAGTGCAAAGGTACTGTTTTCTATCAGTTGGCAAGGTGCGCACACAATCCCAGTGTTGTACAGCTTGCTTCTTCACCTTCCCGAAGCTGCCGCTCTCGCCGGCTGCCGGAGCCCAAGAAGCGGCTTCTTCGCGCAAAGACGATTGTGCCGCTCACAGTGCTCTCCTTAGCGCGGCTTCTGCCGAAAGACGCCCGGCAGCGGCTCTTACCTCCGGAGAGCATCCTACCTTCGTCTTTCGCGTCTTTTGTAGTCTACATCTTAGCAAAACGCTTTTCCACTATGTCTGGCTAGGAAAAACTGTGCCAGCACAGAAAACATCTCCCATCGTGTTCTAGAAGTTGCACGGATGTCTGCCAAGTGTTTGGCAGGAAGAAAAGAAAAGTTGTCCAAAACAGCTTCCAATCGAATGTTCCTGTGATTGGAAAAGTCAGGAGAGTGCAAAGGTACTGTTTTCTATCAGTTGGCAAGGTGCGCACACAATCCCAGTGTTGTACAGCTTGCTTCTTCACCTTCCCGAAGCTGCCGCTCTCGCCGGCTGCCGGAGCCCAAGAAGCGGCTTCTTCGCGCAAAGACGATTGTGCCGCTCACAGTGCTCCCCTTAGCGCGGCTTCTGCCGAAAGAAGGCAGCGGCTCTTACCTCCTGAGAGTGGCAGCTTCGGGAAGGTGAAGAAGCAAGCTGTACAACACTGGGATTGTGTGCGCACCTTGCCAACTGCTAGAAAACAGTACCTTTGCACTCTCCTGACTCTTCCAATCACAGGAACATTCGATTGGAAGCTGTTTTGGACAACTTTTCTTTTCTTCCTGCCAAACACCTGGCAGACATATCTGCAACTTCTAGAAAACGATGGGAGATGTTTTCTGGGCTGGCACGGTTTTTCCTAGCCAGACATAGTGGAAAAGCGTTTTGCTAAGATGTAGACTACATAAGACGCGAAAGACGAAGGTAGGATGCTCTCCGGAGGTAAGAGCCGCTGCCGGGCGTCTTTCGGCAGAAGCCGCGCTAAGGGGAGCCCTGTGAGCGGCACAATCGTCTTTGCGCGAAGAAGCCGCTTCTTGGGCTCCGGCAGCCGGCGAGAGCGGCAGCTTCGGGAAGGTGAAGAAGCAAGCTGTACAACACTGGGATTGTGTGCGCACCTTGCCAACTGATAGAAAACAGTACCTTTGCACTCTCCTGACTTTTCCAATCACAGGAACATTCGATTGGAAGCTGTTTTGGACAACTTTTCTTTTCTTCCTGCCAAACACTTGGCAGACATCCGTGCAACTTCGAGAACACGATGGGAGATGTTTTCTGTGCTGGCACAGTTTTTCCTAGCCAGACATAGTGGAAAAGCGTTTTGCTAAGATGTAGACTACAAAAGACGCGAAAGACGAAGGTAGGATGCTCTCCGGAGGTAAGAGCCGCTGCCGGGCGTCTTTCGGCAGAAGCCGCGCTAAGGAGAGCCCTGTGAGCGGCACAATCGTCTTTGCGCGAAGAAGCCGCTTCTTGGGCTCCGGCAGCCGGCGAGAGCGGCAGCTTCGGGAAGGTGAAGAAGCAAGCTGTACAACACTGGGATTGTGTGCGCACCTTGCCAACTGATAGAAAACAGTACCTTTGCACTCTCCTGACTTTTCCAATCACATGAACATTCGATTGGAAGCTGTTTTGGACAACTTTTCTTTTCTTCCTGCCAAACACTTGGCAGACATCCGTGCAACTTCTAGAACACGATGGGAGATGTTTTCTGTGCTGGCACAGTTTTTCCTAGCCAGACATAGTGGAAAAGCTTTTTGCCGAGGTGTAGACTACATAAGACGCGAAAGACGAAGGTAGGATGCTCTCCGGAGGTAAGAGCCGCTGCCGGGCGTCTTTCGGCAGAAGCCGCGCTAAGGAGAGCCCTGTGAGCGGCACAATCGTCTTTGCGCGAAGAAGCCGCTTCTTCGGTTCCGGGAGCCGGCGAGAGCGGCAGCTTCGGGAAGGTGAAGAAGCAAGCTGTACAACACTGGGATTGTGTGCGCACCTTGCCAACTGATAGAAAACAGTACCTTTGCACTCTCCTGACTTTTCCAATCACAGGAACATTCGATTGGAAGCTGTTTTGGACAACTTTTCTTTTCTTCCTGCCAAACACTTGGCAGACATCCGTGCAACTTCTAGAACACGATGGGAGATGTTTTCTGTGCTGGCACAGTTTTTCCTAGCCAGACATAGTGGAAAAGCGTTTTGCCGAGGTGTAGATGAGAAGAGGAGCTAAAGACGAAGGTAGGATGCTCTCCGGAGGTAAGAGCCGCTGCCGGGCGTCTTTCGGCAGAAGCCGCGCTAAGGAGAGCACTGTGAGCGGCACAATCGTCTTTGCGCGAAGAAGCCGCTTCTTGGGCTCCGGCAGCCGGCGAGAGCGGCAGCTTCGGGAAGGTGAAGAAGCAAGCTGTACAACACTGGGATTGTGTGCGCACCTTGCCAACTGATAGAAAACAGTACCTTTGCACTCTCCTGACTTTTCCAATCACAGGAACATTCGATTGGAAGCTGTTTTGGACAACTTTTCTTTTCTTCCTGCCAAACACTTGGCAGACATCCGTGCAACTTCTAGAACACGATGGGAGATGTTTTCTGTGCTGGCACAGTTTTTCCTAGCCAGACATAGTGGAAAAGCGTTTTGCTAAGATGTAGACTACAAAAGACGCGAAAGACGAAGGTAGGATGCTCTCCGGAGGTAAGAGCCGCTGCCGGGCGTCTTTCGGCAGAAGCCGCGCTAAGGAGAGCACTGTGAGCGGCACAATCGTCTTTGCGCGAAGAAGCCGCTTCTTGGGCTCCGGCAGCCGGCGAGAGCGGCAGCTTCGGGAAGGTGAAGAAGCAAGCTGTACAACACTGGGATTGTGTGCGCACCTTGCCAACTGCTAGAAAACAGTACCTTTGCACTCTCCTGACTTTTCCAATCACAGGAACATTCGATTGGAAGCTGTTTTGGACAACTTTTCTTTTCTTCCTGCCAAACACTTGGCAGACATCCGTGCAACTTCTAGAACACGATGGGAGATGTTTTCTGTGCTGGCACAGTTTTTCCTAGCCAGACATAGTGGAAAAGCGTTTTGCTAAGATGTAGACTACAAAAGACGCGAAAGACGAAGGTAGGATGCTCTCCGGAGGTAAGAGCCGCTGCCGGGCGTCTTTCGGCAGAAGCCGCGCTAAGGAGAGCACTGTGAGCGGCACAATCGTCTTTGCGCGAAGAAGCCGCTTCTTGGGCTCCGGCAGCCGGCGAGAGCGGCAGCTTCGGGAAGGTGAAGAAGCAAGCTGTACAACACTGGGATTGTGTGCGCACCTTGCCAACTGATAGAAAACAGTACCTTTGCACTCTCCTGACTTTTCCAATCACAGGAACATTCGATTGGAAGCTGTTTTGGACAACTTTTCTTTTCTTCCTGCCAAACACTTGGCAGACATCCGTGCAACTTCTAGAACACGATGGGAGATGTTTTCTGTGCTGGCACAGTTTTTCCTAGCCAGACATAGTGGAAAAGCGTTTTGCTAAGATGTAGACTACAAAAGACGCGAAAGACGAAGGTAGGATGCTCTCCGGAGGTAAGAGCCGCTGCCGGGCGTCTTTCGGCAGAAGCCGCGCTAAGGAGAGCACTGTGAGCGGCACAATCGTCTTTGCGCGAAGAAGCCGCTTCTTGGGCTCCGGCAGCCGGCGAGAGCGGCAGCTTCGGGAAGGTGAAGAAGCAAGCTGTACAACACTGGGATTGTGTGCGCACCTTGCCAACTGCTAGAAAACAGTACCTTTGCACTCTCCTGACTTTTCCAATCACAGGAACATTCGATTGGAAGCTGTTTTGGACAACTTTTCTTTTCTTCCTGCCAAACACTTGGCAGACATCCGTGCAACTTCTAGAACACGATGGGAGATGTTTTCTGTGCTGGCACAGTTTTTCCTAGCCAGACATAGTGGAAAAGCGTTTTGCTAAGATGTAGACTACAAAAGACGCGAAAGACGAAGGTAGGATGCTCTCCGGAGGTAAGAGCCGCTGCCGGGCGTCTTTCGGCAGAAGCCGCGCTAAGGAGAGCACTGTGAGCGGCACAATCGTCTTTGCGCGAAGAAGCCGCTTCTTGGGCTCCGGCAGCCGGCGAGAGCGGCAGCTTCGGGAAGGTGAAGAAGCAAGCTGTACAACACTGGGATTGTGTGCGCACCTTGCCAACTGATAGAAAACAGTACCTTTGCACTCTCCTGACTTTTCCAATCACAGGAACATTCGATTGGAAGCTGTTTTGGACAACTTTTCTTTTCTTCCTGCCAAACACTTGGCAGACATCCGTGCAACTTCTAGAACACGATGGGAGATGTTTTCTGTGCTGGCACAGTTTTTCCTAGCCCGACATAGTGGAAAAGCTTTTTGCCGAGGTGTAGACTACATAAGACGCGAAAGACGAAGGTAGGATGCTCTCCGGAGGTAAGAGCCGCTGCCGGGCGTCTTTCGGCAGAAGCCGCGCTAAGGAGAGCACTGTGAGCGGCACAATCGTCTTTGCGCGAAGAAGCCGCTTCTTGGGCTCCGGCAGCCGGCGAGAGCGGCAGCTTCGGGAAGGTGAAGAAGCAAGCTGTACAACACTGGGATTGTGTGCGCACCTTGCCAACTGATAGAAAACAGTACCTTTGCACTCTCCTGACTTTTCCAATCACAGGAACATTCGATTGGAAGCTGTTTTGGACAACTTTTCTTTTCTTCCTGCCAAACACTTGGCAGACATCCGTGCAACTTCTAGAACACGATGGGAGATGTTTTCTGTGCTGGCACAGTTTTTCCTAGCCAGACATAGTGGAAAAGCGTTTTGCTAAGATGTAGACTACAAAAGACGCGAAAGACGAAGGTAGGATGCTCTCCGGAGGTAAGAGCCGCTGCCGGGCGTCTTTCGGCAGAAGCCGCGCTAAGGAGAGCACTGTGAGCGGCACAATCGTCTTTGCGCGAAGAAGCCGCTTCTTGGGCTCCGGCAGCCGGCGAGAGCGGCAGCTTCGGGAAGGTGAAGAAGCAAGCTGTACAACACTGGGATTGTGTGCGCACCTTGCCAACTGATAGAAAACAGTACCTTTGCACTCTCCTGACTTTTCCAATCACAGGAACATTCGATTGGAAGCTGTTTTGGACAACTTTTCTTTTCTTCCTGCCAAACACTTGGCAGACATCCGTGCAACTTCTAGAACACGATGGGAGATGTTTTCTGTGCTGGCACAGTTTTTCCTAGCCAGACATAGTGGAAAAGCGTTTTGCTAAGATGTAGACTACAAAAGACGCGAAAGACGAAGGTAGGATGCTCTCCGGAGGTAAGAGCCGCTGCCGGGCGTCTTTCGGCAGAAGCCGCGCTAAGGAGAGCACTGTGAGCGGCACAATCGTCTTTGCGCGAAGAAGCCGCTTCTTGGGCTCCGGCAGCCGGCGAGAGCGGCAGCTTCGGGAAGGTGAAGAAGCAAGCTGTACAACACTGGGATTGTGTGCGCACCTTGCCAACTGATAGAAAACAGTACCTTTGCACTCTCCTGACTTTTCCAATCACAGGAACATTCGATTGGAAGCTGTTTTGGACAACTTTTCTTTTCTTCCTGCCAAACACTTGGCAGACATCCGTGCAACTTCTAGAACACGATGGGAGATGTTTTCTGTGCTGGCACAGTTTTTCCTAGCCAGACATAGTGGAAAAGCTTTTTGCCGAGGTGTAGACTACATAAGACGCGAAAGACGAAGGTAGGATGCTCTCCGGAGGTAAGAGCCGCTGCCGGGCGTCTTTCGGCAGAAGCCGCGCTAAGGAGAGCCCTGTGAGCGGCACAATCGTCTTTGCGCGAAGAAGCCGCTTCTTCGGTTCCGGGAGCCGGCGAGAGCGGCAGCTTCGGGAAGGTGAAGAAGCAAGCTGTACAACACTGGGATTGTGTGCGCACCTTGCCAACTGATAGAAAACAGTACCTTTGCACTCTCCTGACTTTTCCAATCACAGGAACATTCGATTGGAAGCTGTTTTGGACAACTTTTCTTTTCTTCCTGCCAAACACTTGGCAGACATCCGTGCAACTTCTAGAACACGATGGGAGATGTTTTCTGTGCTGGCACAGTTTTTCCTAGCCAGACATAGTGGAAAAGCGTTTTGCCGAGGTGTAGATGAGAAGAGGAGCTAAAGACGAAGGTAGGATGCTCTCCGGAGGTAAGAGCCGCTGCCGGGCGTCTTTCGGCAGAAGCCGCGCTAAGGAGAGCACTGTGAGCGGCACAATCGTCTTTGCGCGAAGAAGCCGCTTCTTGGGCTCCGGCAGCCGGCGAGAGCGGCAGCTTCGGGAAGGTGAAGAAGCAAGCTGTACAACACTGGGATTGTGTGCGCACCTTGCCAACTGATAGAAAACAGTACCTTTGCACTCTCCTGACTTTTCCAATCACAGGAACATTCGATTGGAAGCTGTTTTGGACAACTTTTCTTTTCTTCCTGCCAAACACTTGGCAGACATCCGTGCAACTTCTAGAACACGATGGGAGATGTTTTCTGTGCTGGCACAGTTTTTCCTAGCCAGACATAGTGGAAAAGCTTTTTGCCGAGGTGTAGATGAGAAGAGGAGCTAAAGAGTGGATGTTAGCAAATGACACCCATCTTCAAAAAAGGCAATTAAGAGGACTCGCCATAGTACAAACCAGCCAGCCTCTTTTTTATCCCCAGGAAGTTGATGAAGCAGCTCTTCCTGGAAATCCTTGCCAGGCACATGACAGATGACCAAATAATGTAGTTAGCATGATTTTTCAGGGGAATTTCATGCTGAACATCACTTTAAACTCCTCTGATGAATCAACTTGACTGGTAGATGAAGGGAATATTATCTGCCTGGGCTTCAGGGAGGTTTTTGACATACCTCTACATGGCATCACACATACATATGGAAGCAATAGTGCAAAGGGGAGGGAATCAGTGTCTTTTCAGTGATGCTGAGGGAAAAGACAAGAGGCAGTGGGCACACACTGAAATACAGGAGATTGCCTTTGAACATCAGTAAATGTTTCTTTACTGTCAGGGTGACTGAACCACGGCACAGACTGCCCAGAAAGATTGTGGAGCCTGGATCTTTGAAGACATTAAAAGTACACCCAGATAGAATCCTGGGCAAGAGGCTCTAGGTATCCTGGTTTAGGCAGGGGGGTTGGGCCTGGTTAGCCCCACCAACACCTTCCACTCTCTTTCATTCTGTGCTAGTGAATTCTCTTCAAGATGCATTTCAAAGCGCTGGCATGACAAAGTTCTGTGCAGACAGAGATCCAAATGGACATGGCATCTAAGTTCCTTAAGCAGTGTTCAAGAAGAATGTAAAACTCTGGCACAAGTGTCTCTTCCCTAACTGAATCCCTTTCATGGGAAAATTCCCAGCTCTAGAAAGATCTTCTGATACGCATGCTTAAGACTGACACTGGCTGAGCAAATTTCTCCCTATGTATATCTAAGACCAGTTAGGATCTTCACCCAAAGTGCAGTCAACATAGTCACAGAATGCCTATTGTTAAGAAGTGACAGCTTCCATCAGAATGGCAGCTATTGGTCCACAAAATGGATTAATGGATGGGAATTATCTACGTGGGTTAAAAACAAAAATAAAGAGTTGGTCTTTATTTATCAATTTCATGGCAATATTGATAAGGGAAGAAAAAGATCTAAGTCCTTGACTTTCTGGACTCGAGGAAAGATTTTAAAAATTCCTTGTAAAAATGTATGATCACAATCAGACTATTGAAACCATTTTAGTTGGGAACAAAGTTCCAAAATTGTCTAGATAGTGGCAAAGAAGCCAAGAAAATAGGAAAGAAACAAAAAGAGAGCAAAAGAGTCAGCTTCAGTGTACAAGCTCGTTCTAGAAGTAGTCTGCTGGGAAAAGGAACCCCCAGCTAAATTTCCAATGTATTCCTGCGCTTGATTCAGTAACTGGTCAATGTAAAAACCAATCCTTTTGTACAACTTCTTCCAGCAACAAAAACTCCAACAGGTTGACACTACCATCATGCCTGTTCCAGACATATTTAAAAGAGAAATGATGATTTTCTTGAAAACCTACTTACATAAAAGTTGCAAGATGGTGGAGGGATTCCCACATCCTCCTTCCTCCATCTGGCTTGAAAGTATATTTGATAAAATATGCAACAAAGCACATGATTTATAAGGGAGAGTCAAATGGATGATTTGGGAATCGATCTCTTGTTGATAGTAAACTTCATATCCACTCGGTGTGACCTTTTTAAAACAAAATGTGGAGCTGAGGCATGAATCTGCCACAACAATTGTAAAGCAAACATACACACTCCCCTTCATATGCCCCCCCCTCCACACACACCTAGGCACACACAGAGATCAGCATAGCAGATCATGAACACCTTGGAAAAGACTGAAATGCTAAATGCCTCTCTTGATGGGCAAAAGAGCTGGTGCAGTAATTCAAATGCCTGGTACAAAAATTCTGTTTAATATTTAGCTCCTATTTAAAACACAGCTTTTCATTTCATTCTATTTACAGAATATTTTCATTTCATTTGTTTCTTTAAAATTACTTAGTTCTCACCTGTTGTATGTCTAGGAATATTTTCTTCCAAAAATAGAAAAAAATAGATGATATCTTTTCAGCAGAAAACATTGGTTGATACAATTTTAAACCATCATGATATGGAAGAATTCTTCTGTCCCTCTCGAAGGTGGAAGAAGCATTTGGATCACAGATCATCTACAATGAAATACTTGACATGTTTAAGATGCTTTCAATCAATTTTGATCGTCAATTGCTTATTTGTTGTAAACAGTAATTTTTCAGTGAAGGGAAAGTGTGTGTGGTATATCTACATGATATGTTCAAAGGCAGTTCCTACTAATGGCCAGGCTGAATTCCAGTAAATAATGTCCCGAATGATATTTTGCCGCCTTCTTTGGCACTTCATGAAATCTTACCCCGATGAAGTGCTGAAACAAAGAGATTTTCTCTTAGAGAGTGTCTCATGTTGTAACCTATCCCATGGATTTTATGCTGTAATTCTTATCTCTTTTAAAATTTACTATCTTCTGTACAGTTTTCATGAAACTTTCTGTTACAGTAGTGAATAGCACAGATAAATGTCATTTTGTACAACTTTGAATTTACCCCAAGAGCTGAGAGAAAACTTGATCCTATACTTCAATCCGAGTTTCTTCTATAGTCCAACTTTGTTTCTCTACCATCAAGCTTCTCCTTTGTTGCTGCTCCAAGCCCCGTCCAAGGTGACCTTGAATACTTTCAGGGATGGGACACCCACAACTTCTCTGGGCAACCTGTTCCAGTGTTCCAGCACTCCCACAGTAAAAAAGGCCTTCCTTTCATCTAATATGTGTAGGAAATCATAAATCTAGGCATAGAAGCTTGGAGTGCAAATTTGAAATTCTTTGGATTTGAAGCACATTTTATATGAATACTGACTTACAGATGACTAAAAGATGTTGATGGGCATTTGAGCTGACAAGTTTTGAAAAAGTGCACGGAAATTAAAATTGAAACCACTAAAATTAAAAACTCCTTGCCATTTTCTTTTTCCTCTCCTATTCAAAATTGCATATGTCAGATATCAGTGCTTCATGCAAACCTCTCAGATGCTCTCAGAGAAAAAGCTTTTCTTTCAGACTAAGTTGCGGTTGACGTAGAACACTAGCAGGAGTGAAAGATTTTCTGGGCATCGGGGCAGCCCGTTCTCCTTGGATTTGTGTGCAGAATGCATTTTATCCAAACTGGAAAATAGATCCCAGCTCTGTTCTATTCATCATTCTTACTTCATCAGGCCAGAAGATTCTGTGAAAAGTAGCCTGTGGACCTTGAAGACAGCGCATGTGAACCAGATGAGAGGTGATAGAGAAGTTGAGGGAGAGAAGAAAGAGCATGAGGCTGAAACCAGAAAGTATTTCTCCACGTGATCATGGAAGATTGCAGGAGCCACTTGGTACTATCAAACCAGCCCAACTTGGCACTGGTGCCACCTTGGGTCTGGGAGCCATGTTGCATATCGTGCATTTTAAGGAGCCAGCTGGCCACACCCAGCCATATGCCCCCAAACACAAACCAAGGCCCTTTTCTCTGGCAAACAAAACTCAGCTGCCCTGCTTCTGGATGGCAGATTGCAGGAACCACTTGGTACTATCAAACCAGCCCAACTTGGCACTGGTGCCACCATGGGTCTGGTCACCATCCTGCCTATTGTAGCTTTTCAGGAGCCAGCCGGTCACTCTCAGCCATAGGCCCCCAAACACAAACCTCGGCCCGTTTCCCTGGCAAACAAAAGTAAGCTGCCCCGCTTCTGGATGGCAGATTGCAGGAGCTACTTAGTACTATCAAATCAGCCCGACTTGGCACAGGTGCCACCTTGGATCTGGGAACCATCCTGTGTATCGTGGATTTTCAGGGGCCAGCCAGCCACTCTCAGCCATATGCCCCCAAAAACAAACCACGGCCCTTTTCTCTGGCAAACAAAACTCAACTGCCCCTCTTCTGGATGGCAAATTTTAGGACGCACTTTGTACTACGAAAACCGCCCGACGTGGCACTGGTGCCACCTTGTGTCAGGGAACCATCCTGCATATCGAGCTTTTTAAGGAGCCAGCCGGCCAGGCCCAGCCATACACCCCGAAAAACAAACCACGGACCATTTCTCATGGAAAAAAAAATCCGCTGCCCCGCGTCTGGATGGCAGATTGCAGGAGCCACTTTGCACCATCAAACCAGCCCGACTTGGCACGGGTGCCACCTTGGGTCTGGGAACAATCCTGCGTATCGTACATATTCAGGAACCAGCCGAACACTCCCAGCCACAGGCCCCCAAACACAAACAACGGCCCATTTCCCTGGCAAACAAAACTCAGCTGCCCCGCTTCTGGATGGCAGTTTGCAGGAGCCACTTGGGACTATCAAACCAGCCCGACTTGGCACTGGTGCCACCTTGGGTCTGGGAACCATCCTGTGTATGGTGGATTCTAAGGAGCCAGCCGGCCACTCCCAGCCACAGGCCCCCAACAAAAACCACGGCCCTTTTTTCTGGCAAACAAAACTTAGCTGCCTCACTTCTGGATGGCAGATTGCAGGAGCCACTTGGTGTAATCAAACCAGCCCGACTTGGCACTGGTGCCACCTTGGGTCTGGGAACCATCCTGCGTATCGTGGATTCTAAGGAGCCAGCCGGCCACTCCCAGCCACAGGTCCCCAAACAAAATCAACGGCGCTGTTCCCTGGAAAACAAAACACGCCTGCCAACTTTTTGATGGAGTTTGCAGGAGCCACTTGGTACTATCAAACCAGCCCGACTTGGCACTGGTGCCACCTTGGGTCTGGGAAACATCCTGCGTATCGTGGATTCTTAGGAGCCAGCCGGCCACTCCTAGCCACAGGCCCCCAGACAAAAACCTAGGCCTATTTCTCTGGCAAACAAAAGTAAGCTGCCCCGCTTCTGGATGGCAGATTGCAGGAGACACTTGGGACTATCAAACCAGCCCAACTTGGCACTGGTGCCACCTTGGATCTGGGAACCATGCTGTGTATCGTGGATATTCAGGGGCCAGCCGGCCACTCTCAGCCATATGTCCCCAAACAGAAACCTCGGCCCGTTTCTCTGGCAAACAAAACTCAACTGCCCCTCTTCTGGATGGCAAATTGCAGGATGAACTTGATACTAAAACCGCAGGCCGACTTGGTAGTGGTGACACCTTGGGCCTGGGAACCATCATGCGTATCGAGCATTTTAAGGAGCCAGCCGGCCACTCCCAGCAATATGCCCCCAAAAACAATCCACGGAATTTTTCTCTGGCAAACAAAAATCTGCTGCCCCGCTTCTGGATGGCAGATTGCAGGAGCCACTTTGCACCATCAAACCAGCCCGACTTGGCACTGGTGCCACCTTGCATCTGGGAACCATGCTGCCTAGCGTGGATTTTCAGGAGCCAGCCGGCCACTCTCAGCCATAGGCCCCCAAACAAAACCCACGGCCCGTTTCCCTGGCAAACAAAATTAAGCTGCCCCGCTTCTGGATGGCAGATTGCAGGACGCACTTGGTAGTATCAAACCAGCCCGACTTGGCACTGGTGCCACCTTGGGTCTGGGAACCATCCTGCGTATTGTGGGTTCAAAGGAGCCAGCCGGCCACTCCCAGCCACAGGCCCCCAAATACAAACAACGGCGCTTTTCCCTGGAAAACAAAACTCGCCTGACAACTTTTTGATGGCAGATTGCCAGAGCCACTTGGTACTATCAAACCAGCCCAACTTGGCACTGGTGCCACCATGGGTCTGGTCACCATCCTGCCTATCGTAGCTTTTCAGGAGCCAGCCGGTCACTCCCAGCCATAGGTCCCCAGTCACAAACCTCGGCCCGTTTCCCTGGCAAACAAAAGTAAGCTGCCCCGCTTCTGGATGGCAGATTGCAGGAGCCACTTGGTACTATCAAACCAGCCCAACTTGGCACTGGTGCCACCTCTGGTCTGGGAACCATGCTGCGTAACACAGATTCTACGGCGCCAGTCGGCCACTCCCAGCCACAAGCTCCCAAACACAAACAACGGCGCTATTCTCTGGCAAACAAAACTCCACTGCCCCTCTTCTGGATGGCAAATTGCAGGACGCACTTGGTACTATAAAAACAGCCCGACTTGGCACTGGTGCCACCTTGGGTCTGGGAACCATCCTGCGTATCGATCTTTTTAATGAGACAGCCGGCCACTCCCAGCCATATGCCCCCAAACACAACCCACGGCCCTTTTCTCTGGCAAACAAAACTCAACTGCACCGCTTCTGGATGGCAGATTGCAGGAGCCACTTGGTACTATCAAACCAGCCCGACTTGGCACTAGTGCCACCTTGGGTCTGGGAACCATCCAGCCTATCGTGGATTTTAAGGAGCCAGCCGGCTACTCCCAGCCACAGGCCCCCAACAAAAACCACGGCCCTTTTTTCTGGCAAACAAAACTTAGCTGCCTCACTTCTGGATGGCAGATTGCAGGAGCCACTTGGTGTAATCAAACCAGCCCGACTTGGCACTGGTGCCACCTTGGGTCTGGGAACCATCCTGCGTATCGTGGATTCTAAGGAGCCAGCCGGCCACTCCCAGCCACAGGTCCCCAAACAAAATCAACGGCGCTGTTCCCTGGAAAACAAAACACGTCTGCCAACATTTTGATGGAGTTTGCAGGAGCCACTTGGTACTATCAAACCAGCCCGACTTGGCACTGGTGCCACCTTGGGTCTGGGAAACATCCTGCGTATCGTGGATTCTAAGGAGCCAGCCGGCCACTCCTAGCCACAGGCCCCCAGACAAAAACCTAGGCCTATTTCTCTGGCAAACAAAAGTAAGCTGCCCCGCTTCTGGATGGCAGATTGCAGGAGACACTTGGGACTATCAAACCAGCCCAACTTGGCACTGGTGCCACCTTGGATCTGGGAACCATGCTGTGTATCGTGGATATTCAGGGGCCAGCCGGCCACTCTCAGCCATATGTCCCCAAACAGAAACCTCGGCCCGTTTCTCTGGCAAACAAAACTCAACTGCCCCTCTTCTGGATGGCAAATTGCAGGATGAACTTGATACTAAAACCGCAGGCCGACTTGGTAGTGGTGACACCTTGGGCCTGGGAACCATCATGCGTATCGAGCATTTTAAGGAGCCAGCCGGCCACTCCCAGCAATATGCCCCCAAAAACAATCCACGGAATTTTTCTCTGGCAAACAAAAATCAGCTGCCCCGCTTCTGGATGGCAGATTGCAGGAGCCACTTTGCACCATCAAACCAGCCCGACTTGGCACTGGTGCCACCTTGCATCTGGGAACCATGCTGCCTAGCGTGGATTTTCAGGAGCCAGCCGGCCACTCTCAGCCATAGGCCCCCATACAAAACCCACGGCCCGTTTCCCTGGCAAACAAAATTAAGCTGCCTCGCTTCTGGATGGCAGATTGCAGGACGCACTTGGTAGTATCAAACCAGCCCGACTTGGCACTGGTGCCACCTTGGGTCTGGGAACCATGCTGCGTATCATGGATTTTCAGGAGCCAGCCGTCCACTGCCAGCCACAGGCCCCGAAACACAAACAACAGCCTTTTTCTCTGGCAAACAAAATTCAGCTGCCCCGCTTCTGGATGGCAGATTGCAGGAACCACTTGGTACTAACAACCCAGCCCGACTTGGCACTGGTGCCACCTTGGGTCTGGGAACCATCCTGCGTATCGTGGATTCTAAGGAGCCAGCTGGCCACTCCCAGCCACAGGCCCCAAAACACACACAACGGTGCTTTTCCCTGGAAAACAAAACTCGCCTGCCAAACATTTGATGGCAGATTGCAGGAGCCACTTGGTACTATCAAACCAGCCCAACTTGGCACTGGTGCCACCATGGGTCTGGTCACCATCCTGCCTATCGTAGATTTTCAGGTGCCAGCCAGCCACCCCCAGCCAGAGGCCCCTAGACAAATATTTCGGCCCGTTTCCCTGGCAAACAAAAGTAAGCTACCCCGCTTCTGGATGGCAGATTGCAGGAGCCACTTTGCACCATCAAACCAGCCCAACTTGGCACTGGTGCCACCTCTGGTCTGGGAACCATCCTGCGTATCGTGGGTTCTAAGGAGCCAGCTCGCCACTCCCAGCCACAGGCCCCCAAACACAAACAACGGCGCTTTTCCCTGGAAAACAAAACTCGCCTGCCAACTTTTTGATGGCAGATTGCCGGAGCCACTTGGTACTATCAAACCAGCCCAACTTGGCACTGGTGCCACCATGGGTCTGGTCACCATCCTGCCTATCGTAGCTTTTCAGGAGCCAGCCGGTCACTCCCAGCCATAGGCCCCCAGACAAAAACCTCGGCCCGTTTCCCTGGCAAACAAAAGTAAGCTGCCCCGCTTCGGCATGGCAGATTGCAGGAGCTATTTAGTACTATCAAACCAGCCCGACTTGGCACTGGTGACACCTCTGGTCTGGGAACCATCCTGCCTATCGTGGATTTTCAGGGGCCAGCCGGCCACTCTCAGCCATATGCCCCCAAAAACAAACCACGGCCCTTTTCTCTGGTAAACAAAACTCAACTGCCCCTCTTCTGGATGGCAAATTTTAGGACGCACTTTGTACTACGAAAACCGCCCGACGTGGCACTGGTGCCACCATGTGTCAGGGAACCATCCTGCATATCGAGCTTTTTAAGGAGCCAGACGGCCACGCCCAGCCATATACCCCCAAAAACAAACCACGGACCATTTCTCATGGAAACAAAAATCCGCTGCCCCGCGTCTGGATGGCAGATTGCAGGAGCCACTTTGCACCATCAAACCAGCCCGACTTGGCACTGGTGCCACCTTGGGTCTGGGAACAATCCTGCATATCGTGGATTCTAAGGAGCCATCCGGCCACTCCCAGCCACAGGCCCCCAAACACAAACAACGGCGCTTTTCCCTGGAAAACAAAACTCGCCTGCCAGCTTTTTGATGGCAGATTGCAGGAGCCACTTGGTACTATCAAATCATCCCAACTTGGCACTGGTGCCACTATGGGTCTGGGAACCATCCTGCCTATTGTAGCATTTCAGGAGCCAGCCGGTCACTCCCAGCCGTAGGCCCCCAGACACAAACCTCGGACCGTTTCCCTGGCAAACAAAATTAAGCTGCCCCGATTCTGGATGGCAGATTGCAGGAGCCACTTGGTAGTGTCAAACCAGCCCGACTTGGCACTGGTGCCACCTTGGGTCTGGGAACCATCCTGCGTATCGTGGATTCTAAGCAGCCACCCGGCCACTCTGAGCCACAGGCCCCCAAACACAAACAACGGCGCTTTTCCCTGGAAAACAAAACTGGCCTGCCAAATTTTTGATGGCAGATTGCAGGAGCCACTTGGTACTATCAAACCAGCCCAACTTGGTACTGGTGCCACCATGGGTCTGGTCACCATCCTGCCTATCGTAGCTTTTCAGGAGCCAGCCGGTCACTCCCAGCCATAGGCCCCCAGACAAATATCTCGGCCCGTTTCCCTGGCAAACAAAAGTAAGCTGCCCCGCTTCTGGATGGCAGATTACAGCAGCCACATGGTACTATCAAAGCAGGCCAACATGGCACTGGTGCCACCTTGGCTCTGGGAACCATCCTGCCTATCGTGGATTTTCAGGCGCCAGCCGGCCACTCTCAGCCATATGCCCCCAAACACATACCACGGCCCTTTGCTCTGGCAAACAAAACTCAACTGCCCCTCTTCTGGATGGCAAATTGCAGGACGCACTTGGTACTACGAAAACAGCCCGACTTGGCAGTGATGCCACCTTGGGTCAGGGAACAATCCTGCGTATCGATCTTTTTAAGGAGCCAGCCGGTCACTCCCAGCCATAGGCCCCCAGACACAAAGCTCTACCCGTTTCCCTGGCAAACAAAAGTAAGCTACCCCGCTTCTGGATGGCAGATTGCAGGAGTCACTTTGCACCATCAAACCAGCCCGACTTGGCACTGGTGCCACCTCTGGTCTGGGACCCATCCTGCGTATCGTGGATTCTAAGGAGACAGCTGGCCACTCCCAGCCACAGGCCCCCAAACACAAACAACGGCGCTTTTCCCTGGAAAACAAAACTCGCTTGCCAACTTTTTGATGGCAGATTGCAGGAGCCACTTGGTACTATCAAACCACCCCAACTTGGCAACAAGTGGTTCCTGCAATCTGACATCCAGAAGCGGGGCAGCTTACTTTTGTTTGCCAGGGAAATGGACCGTTGTTTGTGTTTGGAGGCGTATGGCTGGGAGTGGCCGACTGGCTCCTTAAAATCCACGATACGCAGCATGGTTCCCAGACCAGAGGTGGCACCAGTGCCAAGTCGGGCTGGTTTGATAGTACAAAGTGGCTCCTGCAATCTGCCATCCAGAAGCGGGGCAGCTTACTTTTGTTTGCCAGGGAAACGGGCCGGGCTTTCTGTCTCGGGGCCTATGGCTGGGAGTGACCGGCTGGCTCCTGAAAAGCTACGATAGGCAGGATGGTGACCAGACCCATGGTGGCACCAGTGCCAAGTTGGGCTGGTTTGATAGTACCAAGTGGCTCCTGCAATCTGCCATCAAAAAGTTGGCAGGCGAGTTTTGTTTTCCAGGGAAAAGCGCCATTGTTTGTGTTTGGGGACCTGTGGTTGGGAGTGCCCGGCTGGCTCCTTAGAAACCACGATACGCAGCATGGTTACCAGACAAGAGGTGCCACCAGTGCCAAGTTGTGCTGGTTTGATACTGCCAAGTGGTTCCTGCAATCTGCCATCCAGAAACGGGGCAGCTTACTTTTGTTTGCCACGGAAACGGGCCGTTGTTTGTGTTTGGGGGCCTGTGGCTGGGAGTGGCCGACTGGCTCCTTAGAATCCACGATACGCAGGATGGGTCCCAGACCAGAGGTGGCACCAGTGCCAAGTCGGGCTGGTTTGATAGTACCAAGTGGCTCCTGCAATCTGCCATCCAGAAGCGGGGCAGCTTACTTTTGTTTGCCAGGGAAACGGGCCGAGGTTTGTGACTGGGGACCTATGGCTGGGAGTGACCGGCTGGCTCCTGAAAAGTCACGATAGGCAGGATTGTGACCAGACCCATGGTGGCACCAGTGCCAAGTTGGGCTGGTTTGATAGTACCAAGTGGCTCCTGTAATCTGCCATCAAATAGTTGGTAGGCGAGTTTTGTTTTCCAGGGAAAAGCGCCGTTGTTTGTGTTTGGGGGCCTGTGGTAGGGAGTGGCCGGCTGGCTAATTAGAATCCACGATACGCAGGATGGTTCCCAGACCAGAGGTGGCACCAGTGCCAAGACGGGCTAGTTTGATGGTGCAAAGTGGCTCCTGCAATCTGCCATCCAGAAGCGGGGTAGCTTACTTTTGTTTGCCAGGGAAACGGGCCGAGCTTTTTGTCTGGGGGCCTATGGCGGGGAGTGACCGGCTGGCTCCTGAAAAGCTAAGATAGGCAGGATGGTGACCAGACCCATGGTGGCACCAGTGCCAAGTTGGGCTGATTTGATAAAACCAAGTGGCTCCTGCAATCTGCCATCAAAAAGTTGGCAGGAGAGTTTTGTTTTCCAGGGAAAAGCGCCGTTGTTTGTGTTTGGGGGCCTGTGGCTGGGAGTGGCCGGCTGGCTCCTTAGAATCCACGATACGCAGCATGGTATCCAGACCCAAGGTGGCACCAGTGCCAAGTTTTGCTGGTTTGATAGTACCAAGTGGTTCCTGCAATCTGCCATCCAGAAGCAGGGCAGCTTACTTTTGTTTGCCAGGGAAACGGGCCGAGGTTTTTGTCTGGGGGCCTATGGCTGGGAGTGACCGGCTGGCTCCTGAAAAGCTACGATAGGCAGGATGGTGACCAGACCCATGGTGGCACCAGTCCCAAGTTGGGCTGATTTGATAGTACCAAGTGGCTCCTGCAATCTGCCGTCAAAATTTGGCAGGCGAGTTTTTATTTTCCAGGGAAAAGCGCCGTTGTTTGTGTTTGGGGGCCTGTGGCTGGGAGTGGCCGGCTGGCTGCTTAGAATCCACGATACGCAGGATGGTTCCCAGACCCAAGGTGGCACCAGTGCCAAGTCGGTCTAGTATGATGGTGCAAAGTGGCTCCTGCAATCTGCCATCCAGAAGCGGGATAACTTACTTTTGTTTGCCAGGGAAACGGTCCGAGCTTTGTGTCTCGGGGCCTATAGCTGGGAGTGACCGCCTGGCTCCTGAAAAGCTACGATAGGCGGGATGGTGACCAGACCCATGGTGGCACCAGTGCCAAGTTGGGCTGGTTTGATAGTACCAAGTGGCTCCTGCAATCTGCCATCAAAAAGTCGGCAGGCGAGTTTTGTTTTCCAGGGAAAAGCGCCGTTGTTTGTGTTTGGGGGCCTGTGGCTGGGAGTGGCCGGCTGGCTCCTTAGAATCCACGATACGCAGGATGGTTCCCAGACCTGAGGTGGCACCAGTGCCAAGTCGGGCTGGTTTTATAGTACCAAGTGCGTCCTGCAATCTGCCATCCAGAAGCGGGGCAGCTTACTTTTGTTTGCCAGGGAAACCGGCCGAGCTTTGTGTCAGGGGGCCTATGGCTGGGAGTGACCGGCTGGCTCCTGAAAAGCTACGATAGGCAGGATGGTGACCAGACCCATGGTGGCACCAGTGCCATGTTCGGCTGATTTCATAGTACCAAGTGGCTCCTGCAATCTGCCATCAAATAGTCGGCAGGCGAGTTTTGTTTTCCAGGGAAAAGCGCCGTTGTTTTTGTCTGCGGGCCTGTGGCTGGAGTGGCCGGCTGGCTCCTTAGAATCCACGATACGCAGGATGGTTCCCAGACCCAAGGTGGCACCAGTGCCAAGTCGGGCTGGTTTGATATTACCAAGTGGTTCCTGCAATCTGCCATCAAAAAGTTGGCAGGCGAGTTTTGTTTTCCAGGGAAAAGCGTCGTTGTTTGTGTTTGGGGGCCTGTGGCTGGGAGTGGCCGGCTGGCTCCTTAGAATCCACGATACGCAGGATGGTTCCCAGACCCAAGGTGGCACCAGTCCCAAGTTGGGCTGGTTTGATAGTACCAAGTGGTTCCTGCAATCTGCCATCCAGAAGCGGGGCAGCTTACTTTTGTTTGCCAGGGAAACGGGCCGAGCTTTGTGTCTGGGGGCCTATGGCTGGGAGTGACCGGCTGGCTCCTGAAAGGCTACGATAGGCAGGATTGTGACCAGACCCATGGTGGCACCAGTGTCAAGTTGGGCTGGTTTGATAGTACCAAGTGGCTCCTGCAATCTGCCATCAAAAACTTGGCAGGCGAGTTTTGTTTCCCAGGGAAAAGCGACGTTGTTTGTGTTTGGGGGCCTGTGGCTGGGAGTGGCCGGCTGGCTAATTAGAATCCACGACAGGCAGGATGGTTCCCAGACCAGAGGTGACACCAGTGCCAAGTCGGGCTAGTTTGATGGTGAAAAGTGGCTCCTGCAATCTGCCATCCAGAAGCGGGTTAACTTACTTTTGTTTGCCAGGGAAAAGGGCCGAGGTTTTTGTCTGGGGGCCTATGGCTGGGAGTGACCGGCTGTCTCCTGAAAAGCTACGATAGGCAGGATGGTGACCAGACCCATGGTGGCACCAGTGCCAAGTTGGGCTGGTTTGATAGTACCAAGTGGCTCCTGCAATCTGCCATCAAAAAGTTGGCAGGCGAGTTTGTTATCCAGGGAAAAGCGCCGTTGTTTTTGTTTGGGGGCCTGTGGCTGGGAGTGGCCGGATGGCTAATTAGAATCCACGATACGCAGGATGGTTCCCAGACCCAAGGTGGCACCAGTGCCAAGTTGGGCTGGTTTGATACTACCAAGTGGTTCCTGCAATCTGCCATCCAGAAGCGGGGCAGCTTACTTTTGTTTTCCAGGGAAACGGGCCGAGGTTTTGTCTGGGGGCCTATGGCAGGGAGTGACCGGCTGGCTCCTGAGAAACTACGATAGGCAGGATGGTGACCAGACCCATGGTGGCACCAGTGCCAAGTTGGGCTGGTTTGATAGTACCAAGTGGCTCCTGCAATCTGCCATCAAAATGTTGGCAGGCGAGTTTTGTTTCCCAGGGAAAAGCGCCGTTGTTTGTGTTTGGGGGCCTGTGGCTGGGAGTGGCCGGCTGGCTCCTTAGAATCCAAAATACGCAGGATGGTTCCCAGACCTGAGGTGGCACCAGTGCCAAGTTGGGCTGGTTTGATTGTAGCAAATGGTTCCTGCAATCTACCATCCAGAAGCGGGGCAGCTTACTTTTGTTTGCCAGGGAAACGGTCCGAGCTTTGTGTCTGGGGGCCTATGGCTGGGAGTGACCGACTGGCTCCTGAAAAGCTACGATAGGCAGGATGGTGACCAGACCCATGGTGGCACCAGTGCCAAGTTGGGCTGGTTTGATAGTACCAAGTGGCTCCTGCAATCTGCCATCAAAAAGTTGGCAGGCGAGTTTTGTTTTCCAGTGAAAAGCGCCGTTGTGTGTGTTTTGGGGCCTGTGGCTGGGAGTGGCCAGCTGGCTCCTTAGAATCCACGATACGCAGGATGGTTCCCAGACCCAAGGTGGCACCAGTGCCAAGTCGGGCTGGTTTGTTAGTACCAAGTGGTTCCTGCAATCTGCCATCCAGAAGCGGGGCAGCTGAATTTTGTTTGCCAGAGAAAAAGGCTGTTGTTTGTGTTTCGGGGCCTGTGGCTGGCAGTGGACGGCTGGCTCCTGAAAATCCATGATACGCAGCATGGTTCCCAGACCCAAGGTGGCACCAGTGCCAAGTAGGGCTGGTTTCATAGTACCCAGTAGCTCCTGCAATCTGCCATCCAGAAGAGGGGCAGTTGAATTTTGTTTTCCAGAGAAAAGGGCCGTGGTTTGTGTTTGGGGCCTATGGCTGAGAGTGACCGGCTGGCTCCTGAAAAGCTACGATAGGCAGGATGGTGACCAGACCCATGGTGGCACCAGTGCCAAGTCGGGCTGGTTTGATAATACTAAATAGCTCCTGCAATCTGCCATCCAGACGCGGGGCAGCGGATTTTTGCTTGCTGGAGAAAAGTTCCGTGGGTGTTTTTGGGGGTATATGGCTGGACGTTGCCGGCTGACTCCTTAAAAACATCGATACGCAGGATGGTTCCCTGACCCAAGGTGGCATCACTGCCAAGTCGGGCTGTTTTCGTAGTACCAAGTGGCTCCTGCAATTTGCCATCCAGAAGAGGGGAAGTTGAGTTTTGTTTACCAGAGAAAAGGGCCGTGGTTTGTGTTTTGGGGCATATGGCTGAGAGTGGCCGGCTGGCGCCTGAAAATCCACGATAGGCAGGATGGTTCCCAGAGCCAAGGTGGCACCAGTGCCATGTTGGCCTGGTTTGATAGTACCATGTGGCTCCTGCAATCTGCCATGCAGAAGCGGGGCAGCTTACTTTTGTTTGCCAGGGAAACGGGCCGAGGTATTTGTCTGGGGGCCTATGGCTGGGAGTGACCGGCTGGCTCCTGAAAAGCTACGATAGGCAGGATGGTGACCAGACCCATGGTGGCACCAGTGCCAAGTTGGGCTGGTTTGATAGTACCAAGTGGCTCCTGCAATCTGCCATCAAAAAGTTGGCAGGCGAGTTTTGTTTTCCAGGGTAAGGCGCCGTTGTTTTTGTTTAGAGGCCTGTGGCTGGGAGTGTCCGCCTGTCCTCTTAGAATCTACGTTACGCAGCATGGTTCCCAGAGCCAAGGTGGCACCAGTGCCAAGTTGGGCTGGTTTGATAGTAGCAAGTGGTTCCTGCAATCTGCCATCCAGAAGAGGGGCAGCTTACTTTTGTTTGCCAGGGAAACGGGCCGAGGTATTTCTCTGGGGGCCTATGGCAGGGAGTGACAGGCCGGCTCCTGAAAAGCTAAGATAGGCAGGATGTTTACCAGACCCATGATGGCACCAGTGCCAAGTTGGGCTAATTTGATACTACCAAGTGGCTCCTGCAATCTGCCATCCAGAATCGGGGGCAGCTTACTTTTGTTTTCCAGGGAAACGGGCCGAGGTTTGTGTCTGGGGGTTTATGGCTGGGAGTGACCGGCTGGCTCCTGAAAAGCTACGATAGGCAGGATGGTGACCAGACCCATGGTGGCACCAGTGCCAAGATGGGCTGGTTTGATAGTACCAAGTGGCTCCTGCAATCTGCCATCAAAATGTTGGCAGGCGAGTTTTGTTTTCAAGGGAAAAGCGCCGTTGTTTGTGTTTGGGCGCCTGTGGCACGGAGTGGCCGGGTGGCTGCTTAGAATCCACGATACGCAGGATGGTTCCCAGACCCAAGGTGGCACCAGTGCCAAGTCGGGCTGTTTTGACACTACCAAGTGGCTCCTGCAATCTGCCATCCAGAATCGGGGCAGCTTAATTTTGTTTGCCAGGGAAACGGTCCGAGGTTTGTGATGGGGGCCTATGGCTGGGAGTGACCGGCTGGCTCCTGAAATGGTACAATTGGCAGGATGGTTCCCAGACCCATAATGGCACCAGTGCCAAGTTGGGATGATTTGATAGTACCAAGTGGCTCCTGCAATCTGCCATCAAAAAGCTGGCAGGCGAGTTTTCTTTTCCAGGGAAAAGCGCCGTTGATTTTGTTTGGAGGCCTGTGGCTGGCAGTGGCTGCCTGTCGTCTTAGAATCCGGGTTACGCAGAATGGTTCCCAGAGCCAAGGTGGCACCAGTGCCAAGTTGGGCTGGTTTGATGGTGCAAAGTGGCTCCTGCAATCTGCCATCCAGAAGTGCGGTAGCTTACTTTTGTGTGCCAGGGAAACAGGCCGAGGTTTGTGTCTGGGGGCCTATGGCTGGGAGTGACCGGCTGGCTCCTGAAAAGCTACGATAGGCAGGATGGTGACCAGACCCATGGTGGCACCAGTGCCAAGTTGGGCTGGTTTGATAGTACCAAGTGGCTCCTGCAATCTGCCATCAAAAAGTTGGCAGGCGAGTTTTGTTTTCCAGGGAAAAGCGCCGTTGTGTGTGTTTTGGGGCCTGTGGCTGGGAGTGGCCAGCTGGCTCCTTAGAATCCACGATACGCAGGATGGTTCCCAGACCCAAGGTGGCACCAATGCCAAGTCGGGCTGGTTTGTTAGTACCAAGTGGTTCCTGCAATCTGCCATCCAGAAGCGGGGCAGCTGAATTTTGTTTGCCAGAGAAAAAGGCTGTTGTTTGTGTTTCGGGGCCTGTGGCTGGCAGTGGACGGCTGGCTCCTGAAAATCCATGATACGCAGCATGGTTCCCAGACCCAAGGTGGCACCAGTGCCAAGTAGGGCTGGTTTCATAGTACCTAGTGGCTCCTGCAATCTGCCATCCAGAAGAGGGGCAGTTGAGTTTTGTTTTCCAGAGAAAAGGGCCGTGGTTTGTGTTTGGGGCCTATGGCTGAGAGTGACCGGCTGGCTCCTGAAAAGCTACGATAGGCAGGATGGTGACCAGACCCATGGTGGCACCAGTGCCAAGTCGGGCTGGTTTGATAATACTAAATAGCTCCTGCAATCTGCCATCCAGACGCGGGGCAGCGGATTTTTGCTTGCTGGAGAAAAGTTCCGTGGGTTTTTTTTGGGGGTATATGGCTGGACGTTGCCGGCTGACTCCTTAAAAACATCGATACGCAGGATGGTTCCCTGACCCAAGGTGGCATCACTGCCAAGTCGGGCTGTTTTCGTAGTACCAAGTGCGTCCTGCAATTTGCCATCCAGAAGAGGGGCAGTTGAGTTTTGTTTACCAGAGAAAAGGGCCGTGGTTTGTGTTTGGGGGCATATGGCTGAGAGTGGCCGGCTGGCGCCTGAAAATCCACGATAGGCAGGATGGTTCCCAGAGCCAAGGTGGCACCAGTGCCATGTTGGCCTGGTTTGATAGTACCATGTGGCTCCTGCAATCTGCCATCCAGAAGCGGGGCAGCTTACATTTGTTTGCCAGGGAAACGGGCCGAGGTATTTGTCTGGGGGCCTATGGCTGGGAGTGACCGCCTGGCTCCTGAAAAGCTACGATAGGCAGGATGGTGACCAGACCCATGGTGGCACCAGTGCCAAGTTGGGCTGGTTTGATAGTACCAAGTGGCTCCTGCAATCTGCCATCCAGAAGCGGGGTAGCTTACTTTTGTTTGCCAGGGAAACGGGCAGAGCTTTCTGTCTGGGGGCCTATGGTTGGGAGTAACCGGCTGGCTCCTGAAAAGCTACGATAGGCAGGATGGTTCCCAGATCCAAGATGGCACCAGTGCCAAGTCGGGGTGGTTTGATGGTGCAAAGTGGCTCCTGCAATCTGCCATCCTGACGCGGGGCAACGGATTTTTGTTTCCAAGAGAAATGGTCCGTGGTTTGTTTTTGGGGCTATATGGCTGGGCGTGGCCTGCTGGCTCCTTAAAAAGCTACGATAGGCAGGATGGTTCCCTGACCCAAGGTGGCACCAGTGCCAAGTCGGGCGGTATTCGTAGTACAAAGTGCGTCCTAAAATTTGCCATCCAGAAGAGGGGCAGTTGAGTTTTGTTTTCCAGAGAAAAGGGCCGTGGTTTGTTTTTGGGGGCATATGGCTGATAGTGGCCGTCTGGCGCCTGAAAATCCACGATAGGCAGGATGGTTCCCAGACCAGAGGTGGCACCAGTGCCAAGTCGGGCTGGTTTGATAGTACTAAATAGCACCTGCAATCTGCCATGCAGAAGCGGGGCAGCTTACTTTTGTTTGCCAGGGAAACGGGCCGAGGTTTGTGTCTGGGGGCCTATGGCTGGGAGTGACCGCCTGGCTCCTGAAAAGCTACGATAGGCAGGATGGTTACCAGACCCATGGTGGCACCAGTGCCAAGTTGGGCTGGTTTGATAGTACCAAGTGGCTCCTGCAATCTGCCATCAAAAAGTTGGCAGGCCAGTTTTGTTTTCCAGGGAAAAGCGCCGTTGTTTGTGTTTGGGGGACTGTGGCTGGGAGTGACCGGCTGGCTCCTTAGAACACACGATACGCAGGATGGTTCCCAGACCCAAGGTGGCACCAGTGCCACGTCGGGCTGGTTTGATGGTGAAAAGTGGCTCCTGCAATCTGCCATCCAGAAGCGGGGCAGCTTACATTTGTGTGCCAGGGAAACGGGCCGAGGTTTATGACTGGGGGCCTAGGGCTAGAAGTGACCGGCTGGCTCCTGAAAAGCAACAATAGGCAGGATGGTTCCCAGACCCAAGGTGGCACCAGTGCCAAGTTGGGCTGGTTTGATGGTACCAACTGGCTCCTGCAATCTGCCATCTAAAAGTTGTCAGGCGAGTTTTGTTTTCCAGGGAAAAGCGCCGTTGATTTTGTTTGGAGGCCTGTGGCTGGCAGTGGCTGCCTGTCGTCTTACAATCCGGGTTACGCAGCATGGTTCCCAGAGCCAAGGTGGCACCAGTGTCAAGTTGGGCTGGTTTGATTGTACCAAGTGGCTCCTGCAATCTGCCATCCAGAAGCGGGGCAGCTTACTTTTGTTTGCCAGGGAAACGGGCCGAGGTATTTGTCTGGGGACCTATGGCTGGGAGTGACCGGCTGGCTCCTGAAAAGCTACGATAGGCAGGATGGTTCCCTGACCCAAGGTGGCACCAGTGCCAAGTCGGGCGGTTTTCGTAGTACAAAGTGCGTCCTAAAATTTGCCATCCAGAAGAGGGGCAGTTGAGTTTTGTTTACCAGAGAAAAGGGCCGTGGTTTGTTTTTGGGGGCATATGGCTGATAGTGGCCGTCTGGCCCCTGAAAATCCACGATAGGCAGGATGGTTCCCAGACCAGAGGTGGCACCAGTGCCAAGTTGGGCTGGTTTGATAGTACTAAATAGCACCTGCAATCTGCCATGCAGAAGCGGGGCAGCTTACTTTTGTTTGCCAGGGAAACGGGCCGAGGTTTGTGTCTGGGGGCCTATGGCTGGGAGTGACCGGCTGGCTCCTGAAAAGCTACGATAGGCAGAATGGTGACCAGACCCATGGTGGCACCAGTGCCAAGTTGGGCTGGTTTGATAGTACCAAGTGTCTCCTGCAATCTGCCATCAAAAAGTTGGCAGGTCAGTTTTGTTTTCCAGGGAAAAGCGCCGTTGTTTCTGTTTGGGGGACTGTGGCTGGGAGTGGCCGGCTGGCTCCTTAGAACACAGGATACGCAGGATGGTTCCCAGACCCAAGGTGGCACCAGTGCCAAGTCGGGCTGGTTTGTTAGCACCAAGTGGCTCCTGCAATCTGCCATCCAGAAGCGGGGCAGCTTACTTTTGTTTTCCAGGGAAACGGACCGAGGTTTTTTTCTGGGGGCCTATGGCTGGGAGTGACCGGCTGGCTCCTGAAAAGCTACGATAGGCAGGATGGTGACCAGACCCATGGTGGCACCAGTGCCAAGTTGGGCTGGTTTGATAGTACCAAGTGGCTCCTGCAATCTGCCATCAAAAAGTTGGCAGGCGAGTTTTGTTTTCCAGGGAAAAGCGCCGTTGTGTGTATTTTGGGGCCTGTGGCTGGGAGTGGCCAGCTGGTTCCTTAGAATCCACGATACGCAGGATGGTTCCCAGACCAGAGGTGGCACCAGTGCCAAGTCGGGCTGGTTTGTTAGTACCAAGTGGTTCCTGCAATCTGCCATCCAGAAGCGGGGCAGCTGAATTTTGTTTGCCAGAGAAAAAGGCTGTTGTTTGTGTTTCGGGGCCTGTGGCTGGCAGTGGACGGCTGGCTCCTGAAAATCCATGATACGCAGCATGGTTCCCAGACCCAAGGTGGCACCAGTGCCAAGTAGGGCTAGTTTCATAGTACCCAGTGGCTCCTGCAATCTGCCATCCAGAAGAGGGGCAGTTGAGTTTTGTTTTCCAGAGAAAAGGGCCGTGGTTTGTGTTTGGGGCCTATGGCTGAGAGTGACCGGCTGGCCCCTGAAAATCCACGATAGGAAGGATGGTTCCCAGATCCAAGGTGGCAGCAGTGCCATGTTGTGCTGGTGTGATAGTCCCAAGTGGCTCCTGCAATCTGCCATCCAGAAGTGGGGCAGCTGAATTTTGTTTGCCAGAGAAAAAGGCTGTGTTTTTTGTTTGGGGGCCTATGGCTGGGAGTGGCCGGCTGGCTCCTGAAAATCCATGATACGCAGCATGGTTCCCAGACCCAAGGTGGCACCAGTGCCAAGTGGGGCTGGTTTCACAGTGTCAAGTGCCTCCTGCAATCTCCCATCCAGAAGCGGGGCAGCTGAGTTTTGTTTGCCTGTGAAACGGGCCGTTGTTTTTGATTGGGGTCTGTGGCCGAGAATGTTCAGCTGGCTCCTGACAATCCACAATATGCAGGATGGTTCCCAGACCCAAGGTGGCACCAGTGCCAAGTCTTGCTGGTTTGATAGTACCAAGTGGCTCCTGCAATCTGCCATCCAGAAGCGGTGCAGCTGAGTTTTGTTTGCCAGAGGAAAGGGCCGTGGGTTGTGTTTGGGGGCATATGGCTGGGAGTGGCCGGCTGTCTCATTAAAAAGATCGATACGCAGGATGGTTCCCAGACCCAAGGTGGCACCAGTGCCAAGTCGGGCTGTTTTTATAGTACCAAGTGCGTCCTGCAATTTGCCATCCAGAAGAGGGGCAGTTGAGTTTTGTTTGCCAGAGAAAAGCGCCGTTGTTTGTGTTTGGGGGCTTGTGGCTGGGAGTGGCCGACTGGCGCCTTAGAATCTGCGATACGCAGCATGGTTCCCAGACCCAAGGTGGCACCAGTTCCAAGTTGGGCTGGTTTGATAGTACCAAGTGGCTCCTGCAATCTGCCATCCAGAAGCGGGGCAGCTTACTTTTGTTTGCCAGGGAAACGGGCCGAGCTTTGTGTTTGGGGGCCTATGGCTGGGAGTGACCGGCTGGCTCCTGGAAAGCTACAATAGGCAGGATGGTGACCAGACCCATGGTGGCACCAGTGCCAAGTTGGGCTGGTTTGATAGTACCAAGTTGCTCCTGCAATCTGCCATCAAAAAGTTGGCAGGCGAGTTTTGTTTTCCAGGGAAAAGCGCCGTTGTTTGTGTTTGGGGGCCTGTGGCTGGGAGTGGCCGGCTGGCTCCTTAGAATCCACGATACGCAGGATGGTTCCCAGACCCAAGGTGGCACCAGTGCCAAGTCGGGCTGGTTTGATACTACCAAGTGGTTCCTGCAATCTGCCATCCAGAAGCAGGGCAGCTTACTTTTGTTTGCCAGGGAAACGGGCCGTGGGTTTTGTTTGGGGGCATATAGCTGAGAGTGGCCGGCTGGCCCCTGAAAATCCACGCTAGGCAGCATGGTTCCCAGATGCAAGGTGGCACCAGTGCCAAGTCCGGCTGGTTTGATGGTGCAAAGTGGCTCCTGCAATCTGCCATCCAGAAGCGGGGCAGCTGATTTTTGTTTGCCAGAGAAAAATTCCGTGGATTGTTTTTGGGGGCATATTGCTGGGAGTGGCCGGCTGGCTCCTTAAAATGCTCGATACGCATGATGGTTCCCAGGCCCAAGGTGTCACCACTACCAAGTCGGCCTGCGGTTTTAGTATCAAGTTCATCCTGCAATTTGCCATCCAGAAGAGGGGCAGTTGAGTTTTGTTTGCCAGAGAAACGGGCCGAGGTTTCTGTTTGGGGACATATGGCTGAGAGTGGCCGGCTGGCCTCTCAAAATCCACGATACACAACATGGTTCCCAGATCCAAGGTGGCACCAGTGCCAAGTTGGGCTGGTTTGATAGTCCCAAGTGTCTCCTGCAATCTGCCATCCAGAAGCGGGGCAGCTTACTTTTGTTTGCCAGAGAAATAGGCCTAGGTTTTTGTTTGGGGGCCTGTGGCTAGGAGTGGCCGGCTGGCTCCTAAGAATCCACGATACGCAGGATGTTTACCAGACCCATGGTGGCACCAGTGCCAAGTTGGGCTGGTTTGATAGTACCAAGTGGCTCCTGCAAACTCCATCAAAAAGTTGGCAGGCGTGTTTTGTTTTCCAGGGAACAGCGCCGTTGATTTTGTTTGGGGGCCTGTGGCTGGGAGTGGCCGGCTGGCTCCTTAGAATCCACGATACGCAGGATGGTTCCCAGACCCAAGGTGACACCAGTGCCAAGTCGGGCTGGTTTGATTACACCAAGTGGCTCCTGCAATCTGCCATCCAGAAGTGAGGCAGCTAAGTTTTGTTTGCCAGAAAAAAGGGCCGTGGTTTTTGTTGGGGGCCTGTGGCGGGGAGTAGCCGGCTGGCTCCTTAAAATCCACGATAGGCAGGATGGTTCCCAGACCCAAGGTGGTACCAGTGCCAAGTCGGGCTGGTTTGATAGTACCAAGTGGCTCCTGCAATCTGCCATCCAGAAGCGGGGCAGCTTACTTTTGTTTGCCAGGGAAACGGGCCGAGGTTTGTGTCTCGGGGCCTATGGCAGGGAGTGACCGGCTGGCTCCTGAAAAGCTACGATAGGCAGGATGGTGACCAGACCCATGGTGGCACCAGTGGCAAGTTGGGCTGGTTTGATAGTACCAAGTGGCTCCTGCAATCTGCCATCAAAAAGTTGGCAGGCGAGTTTTGTTTTCCAGGGAAAAGCGCCGTTGTGTGTGTTTTGGGGCCTGTGGCTGGGAGTGGCCAGCTGGCTCCTTAGAATCCACGATACGCAGGATGGTTCCCAGACCCAAGGTGGCACCAGTGCCAAGTCGGGCTGGTTTGTTAGTACCAAGTGGTTCCTGCAATCTGCCATCCAGAAGCGGGGCAGCTGAATTTTGTTTGCCAGAGAAAAAGGCTGTTGTTTGTGTTTCGGGGCCTGTGGCTGGCAGTGGACGGCTGGCTCCTGAAAATCCATGATACGCAGCATGGTTCCCAGACCCAAGGTGGCACCAGTGCCAAGTAGGGCTGGTTTCATAGTACCCAGTGGCTCCTGCAATCTGCCATCCAGAAGAGGGGCAGTTGAGTTTTGTTTTCCAGAGAAAAGGGCCGTGGTTTGTGTTTGGGGCCTATGGCTGAGAGTGACCGGCTGGCCCCTGAAAATCCACGATAGGAAGGATGATTCCCAGATCCAAGGTGGCACCAGTGCCATGTTGTGCTGGTGTGATAGTCCCAAGTGGCTCCTGCAATCTGCCATCCAGAAGCGGGGCAGCTGAATTTTGTTTGCCAGAGAAAAAGGCTGTGGTTTTTGTTTGGGGGCCTATGGCTGGGAGTGGCCGGCTGGCTCCTGAAAATCCATGATACGCAGCATGGTTCCCAGACCCAAGGTGGCACCAGTGCCAAGTGGGGCTGGTTTCACAGTGTCAAGTGCCTCCTGCAATCTCCCATCCAGAAGCGGGGCAGCTGAGTTTTGTTTGCCTGTGAAACGGGCCGTTGTTTTTGATTGGGGTCTGTGGCCGAGAGTGTCCAGCTGCCTCCTGACAATCCACAATACGCAGGATGGTTCCCAGACCCAAGGTGGCACCAGTGCCAAGTCGTGCTGGTTTGATAGTACCAAGTGCGACCTGCAATTTGCCATCCAGAAGAGGGGCAGTTGAGTTTTGTTTGCCAGAGAAAAGCGCCGTTGTTTGTGTTTGGGGTCTTGTGGCTGGGAGTGGCCGACTGGCGCCTTAGAATCTGCGATACGCAGCATGGTTCCCAGACCCAAGGTGGCACCAGTGCCAAGTTGGGCTGGTTTGATAGTACCAAGTGGCTCCTGCAATCTGCCATCCAGAAGCGGGGCAGCTTACTTTTGTTTGCCAGGGAAACGGGCCGAGGTTTGTGACTGGGGGCCTATGGCTGGGAGTGACCTGCTGGCTCCTGGAAAGCTACAATAGGCAGGATGGTTACCAGACCCATGGTGGCACCAGTGCCAAGTTGGGCTGGTTTGATAGTACCAAGTTGCTCCTGCAATCTGCCATCAAAAAGTTGGCAGGCGAGTTTTGTTTTCCAGGGAAAAGCGCCGTTGTTTGTATTTGGGGGCCTGTGGCTGGGAGTGGCCGGCTGGCTCCTTAGAATCCACGATACGCAGGATGGTTCCCAGACCCAAGGTGGCACCAGTGCCAAGTCGGGCTGGTTTGATACTACCAAGTGGTTCCTGCAATCTGCCATCCAGAAGCGGGGCAGCTTACTTTTGTTTGCCAGGGAAACGGGCCGTGGGTTTTGTTTGGGGGCATATAGCTGAGAGTGGCCGGCTGGCCCCTGAAAATCCACGCTAGGCAGCATGGTTCCAGGATGCAAGGTGGCACCAGTGCCAAGTCGGGCTGGTTTGATGGGTCAAAGTGGCTCCTGCAATCTGCCATCCAGAAGCGGGGCAGCTGATTTTTGTTTGCCAGAGAAAAATTCCGTGGATTGTTTTTGGGGGCATATTGCTGGGAGTGGCCGGCTGGCTCCTTAAAATGCTCGATACGCATGATGGTTCCCAGGCCCAAGGTGTCACCACTACCAAGTCGGCCTGCGGTTTTAGTATCAAGTTCATCTTGCAATTTGCCATCCAGAAGAGGGGCAGTTGAGTTTTGTTTGCCAGAGAAACGGGCCGAGGTTTCTGTTTGGGGGCATATGGCTGAGAGTGGCCGGCTGGCCCCTGAAAATCCACGATACACAGCATGGTTCCCAGATCCAAGGTGGCACCAGTGCCAAGTTGGGCTGGTTTGATAGTCCCAAGTGTCTCCTGCAATCTGCCATCCAGAAGCGGGGCAGCTTACTTTTGTTTGCCAGAGAAATAGGCCTAGGTTTTTGTCTGGGGGCCTGTGGCTAGGAGTGGCCGGCTGGCTCCTAAGAATCCACGATACGCAGGATGTTTACCAGACCCATGGTGGCACCAGTGCCAAGTTGGGCTGGTTTGATAGTACCAAGTGGCTCCTGCAAACTCCATCAAAAAGTTGGCAGGCGTGTTTTGTTTTCCAGGGAACAGCGCCGTTGATTTTGTTTGGGGGCCTGTGGCTGGGAGTGGCCGGCTGGCTCCTTAGAATCCACGATACGCAGGATGGTTCCCAGACCCAAGGTGGCACCAGTGCCAAGTCGGGCTGGTTTGATTACACCAAGTGACTCCTGCAATCTGCCATCCAGAAGTGAGGCAGCTAAGTTTTGTTTGCGAGAAAAAAGGGCCGTGGTTTTTGTTGGGGGCGTGTGGCGGGGAGTAGCCGGCTGGCTCCTTAAAATCCACGATAGGCAGGATGGTTCCCAGACCCAAGGTGGTACCAGTGCCAAGTCGGGCTGGTTTGATAGTACCAAGTGGCTCCTGCAATCTGCCATCCAGAAGCGGGGCAGCTTACTTTTGTTTGCCAGGGAAACGGGCCGAGCTTTGTGTCTCGGGGCCTATGGCAGGGAGTGACCGGCTGGCTCCTGAAAAGCTACAATAGGCAGGATGGTGACCAGACCCATGGTGGCACCAGTGGCAAGTTGGGCTGGTTTGATAGTACCAAGTGGCTCCTGCAATCTGCCATCAAAAAGTTGGCAGGCGAGTTTTGTTTTCCAGTTAAAAGCGCCGTTGTGTGTGTTTTGGGGCCTGTGGCTGGGAGTGGCCAGCTGGCTCCTTAGAATCCACGATACGCAGGATGGTTCCCAGACCCAAGGTGGCACCAGTGCCAAGTCGGGCTGGTTTGTTAGTACCAAGTGGTTCCTGCAATCTGCCATCCAGAAGCGGGGCAGCTGAATTTTGTTTGCCAGAGAAAAAGGCTGTTGTTTGTGTTTCGGGGCCTGTGGCTGGCAGTGGACGGCTGGCTCCTGAAAATCCATGATACGCAGCATGGTTCCCAGACCCAAGGTGGCACCAGTGCCAAGTAGGGCTGGTTTCATAGTACCCAGTGGCTCCTGCAATCTGCCATCCAGAAGAGGGGCAGTTGAGTTTTGTTTTCCAGAGAAAAGGGCCGTGGTTTGTGTTTGGGGCCTATGGCTGAGAGTGACCGGCTGGCCCCTGAAAATCCACGATAGGAAGGATGATTCCCAGATCCAAGGTGGCACCAGTGCCATGTTGTGCTGGTGTGATAGTCCCAAGTGGCTCCTGCAATCTGCCATCCAGAAGCGGGGCAGCTGAATTTTGTTTGCCAGAGAAAAAGGCTGTGGTTTTTGTTTGGGGGCCTATGGCTGGGAGTGGCCGGCTGGCTCCTGAAAATCCATGATACGCAGCATGGTTCCCAGACCCAAGGTGGCACCAGTGCCAAGTGGGGCTGGTTTCACAGTGTCAAGTGCCTCCTGCAATCTCCCATCCAGAAGCGGGGCAGCTGAGTTTTGTTTGCCTGTGAAACGGGCCGTTGTTTTTGATTGGGGTCTGTGGCCGAGAGTGTCCAGCTGCCTCCTGACAATCCACAATACGCAGCATGGTTCCCAGACCCAAGGTGGCACCAGTGCCAAGTCGTGCTGGTTTGATAGTACCAAATGCGACCTGCAATTTGCCATCCAGAAGAGGGGCAGTTGAGTTTTGTTTGCCAGAGAAAAGCGCCGTTGTTTGTGTTTGGGGTCTTGTGGCTGGGAGTGGCCGACTGGCGCCTTAGAATCTGCGATACGCAGCATGGTTCCCAGACCCAAGGTGGCACCAGTGCCAAGTTGGGCTGGTTTGATAGTACCAAGTGGCTCCTGCAATCTGCCATCCAGAAGCGGGGCAGCTTACTTTTGTTTGCCAGGGAAACGGGCCGAGGTTTGTGACTGGGGGCCTATGGCTGGGAGTGACCGGCTGGCTCCTGGAAAGCTACAATAGGCAGGATGGTTACCAGACCCATGGTGGCACCAGTGCCAAGTTGGGCTGGTTTGATAGTACCAAGTTGCTCCTGCAATCTGCCATCAAAAAGTTGGCAGGCGAGTTTTGTTTTCCAGGGAAAAGCGCCGTTGTTTGTATTTGGGGGCATGTGGCTGGGAGTGGCCGGCTGGCTCCTTAGAATCCACGATACGCAGGATGGTTCCCAGACCCAAGGTGGCACCAGTGCCAAGTCGGGCTGGTTTGATACTACCAAGTGGTTCCTGCAATCTGCCATCCAGAAGCGGGGCAGCTTACTTTTGTTTGCCAGGGAAACGGGCCGTGGGTTTTGTTTGGGGGCATATAGCTGAGAGTGGCCGGCTGGCCCCTGAAAATCCACGCTAGGCATCATGGTTCCAGGATGCAAGGTGGCACCAGTGCCAAGTCGGGCTCGTTTGATGGGTCAAAGTGGCTCCTGCAATCTGCCATCCAGAAGCGGGGCAGCTGATTTTTGTTTGCCAGAGAAAAATTCCGTGGATTGTTTTTGGGGGCATATTGCTGGGAGTGGCCGGCTGGCTCCTTAAAATGCTCGATACGCATGATGGTTCCCAGGCCCAAGGTGTCACCACTACCAAGTCGGCCTGCGGTTTTAGTATCAAGTTCATCTTGCAATTTGCCATCCAGAAGAGGGGCAGTTGAGTTTTGTTTGCCAGAGAAACGGGCCGAGGTTTCTGTTTGGGGGCATATGGCTGAGAGTGGCCGGCTGGCCCCTGAAAATCCACGATACACAGCATGGTTCCCAGATCCAAGGTGGCACCAGTGCCAAGTTGGGCTGGTTTGATAGTCCCAAGTGTCTCCTGCAATCTGCCATCCAGAAGCGGGGCAGCTTACTTTTGTTTGCCAGAGAAATAGGCCTAGGTTTTTGTTTGGGGGCCTGTGGCTAGGAGTGGCCGGCTGGCTCCTAAGAATCCACGATACGCAGGATGTTTACCAGACCCATGGTGGCACCAGTGCCAAGTTGGGCTGGTTTGATAGTACCAAGTGGCTCCTGCAAACTCCATCAAAAAGTTGGCAGGCGTGTTTTGTTTTCCAGGGAACAGCGCCGTTGATTTTGTTTGGGGGCCTGTGGCTGGGAGTGGCCGGCTGGCTCCTTAGAATCCACGATACGCAGGATGGTTCCCAGACCCAAGGTGGCACCAGTGCCAAGTCGGGCTGGTTTGATTACACCAAGTGACTCCTGCAATCTGCCATCCAGAAGTGAGGCAGCTAAGTTTTGTTTGCGAGAAAAAAGGGCCGTGGTTTTTGTTGGGGGCCTGTGGCGGGGAGTAGCCGGCTGGCTCCTTAAAATCCACGATAGGCAGGATGGTTCCCAGACCCAAGGTGGTACCAGTGCCAAGTCGGGCTGGTTTGATAGTACCAAGTGGCTCCTGCAATCTGCCATCCAGAAGCGGAGCAGCTTACTTTTGTTTGCCAGGGAAACGGGCCGAGCTTTGTGTCTCGGGGCCTATGGCAGGGAGTGACCGGCTGGCTCCTGAAAAGCTACGATAGGCAGGATGGTGACCAGACCCATGGTGGCACCAGTGGCAAGTTGGGCTGGTTTGATAGTACCAAGTGGCTCCTGCAATCTGCCATCAAAAAGTTGGCAGGCGAGTTTTGTTTTCCAGGGAAAAGCGCCGTTGTGTGTGTTTTGGGGCCTGTGGCTGGGAGTGGCCAGCTGGCTCCTTAGAATCCACGATACGCAGGATGGTTCCCAGACCCAAGGTGGCACCAGTGCCAAGTCGGGCTGGTTTGTTAGTACCAAGTGGTTCCTGCAATCTGCCATCCAGAAGCGGGGCAGCTGAATTTTGTTTGCCAGAGAAAAAGGCTGTTGTTTGTGTTTCGGGGCCTGTGGCTGGCAGTGGACGGCTGGCTCCTGAAAATCCATGATACGCAGCATGGTTCCCAGACCCAAGGTGGCACCAGTGCCAAGTAGGGCTGGTTTCATAGTACCCAGTGGCTCCTGCAATCTGCCATCCAGAAGAGGGGCAGTTGAGTTTTGTTTTCCAGAGAAAAGGGCCGTGGTTTGTGTTTGGGGCCTATGGCTGAGAGTGACCGGCTGGCCCCTGAAAATCCACGATAGGAAGGATGATTCCCAGATCCAAGGTGGCACCAGTGCCATGTTGTGCTGGTGTGATAGTCCCAAGTGGCTCCTGCAATCTGCCATCCAGAAGCGGGGCAGCTGAATTTTGTTTGCCAGAGAAAAAGGCTGTGGTTTTTGTTTGGGGGCCTATGGCTGGGAGAGGCCGGCTGGCTCCTGAAAATCCATGATACGCAGCATGGTTCCCAGACCCAAGGTGGCACCAGTGCCAAGTGGGGCTGGTTTCACAGTGTCAAGTGCCTCCTGCAATCTCCCATCCAGAAGCGGGGCAGCTGAGTTTTGTTTGCCTGTGAAACGGGCCGTTGTTTTTGATTGGGGTCTGTGGCCGAGAGTGTCCAGCTGCCTCCTGACAATCCACAATACGCAGCATGGTTCCCAGACCCAAGGTGGCACCAGTGCCAAGTCGTGCTGGTTTGATAGTACCAAGTGCGACCTGCAATTTGCCATCCAGAAGAGGGGCAGTTGAGTTTTGTTTGCCAGAGAAAAGCGCCGTTGTTTGTGTTTGGGGTCTTGTGGCTGGGAGTGGCCGACTGGCGCCTTAGAATCTGCGATACGCAGCATGGTTCCCAGACCCAAGGTGGCACCAGTGCCAAGTTGGGCTGGTTTGATAGTACCAAGTGGCTCCTGCAATCTGCCATCCAGAAGCGGGGCAGCTTACTTTTGTTTGCCAGGGAAACGGGCCGAGGTTTGTGACTGGGGGCCTATGGCTGGGAGTGACCGGCTGGCTCCTGGAAAGCTACAATAGGCAGGATGGTTACCAGACCCATGGTGGCACCAGTGCCAAGTTGGGCTGGTTTGATAGTACCAAGTTGCTCCTGCAATCTGCCATCAAAAAGTTGTCAGGCGAGTTTTGTTTTCCAGGGAAAAGCGCCGTTGTTTGTATTTGGGGGCATGTGGCTGGGAGTGGCCGGCTGGCTCCTTAGAATCCACGATACGCAGGATGGTTCCCAGACCCAAGGTGGCACCAGTGCCAAGTCGGGCTGGTTTGATACTACCAAGTGGTTCCTGCAATCTGCCATCCAGAAGCGGGGCAGCTTACTTTTGTTTGCCAGGGAAACGGGCCGTGGGTTTTGTTTGGGGGCATATAGCTGAGAGTGGCCGGCTGGCCCCTGAAAATCCACGCTAGGCAGCATGGTTCCAGGATGCAAGGTGGCACCAGTGCCAAGTCGGGCTGGTTTGATGGGTCAAAGTGGCTCCTGCAATCTGCCATCCAGAAGCGGGGCAGCTGATTTTTGTTTGCCAGAGAAAAATTCCGTGGATTGTTTTTGGGGGCATATTGCTGGGAGTGGCCGGCTGGCTCCTTAAAATGCTCGATACGCATGATGGTTCCCAGGCCCAAGGTGTCACCACTACCAAGTCGGCCTGCGGTTTTAGTATCAAGTTCATCTTGCAATTTGCCATCCAGAAGAGGGGCAGTTGAGTTTTGTTTGCCAGAGAAACGGGCCGAGGTTTCTGTTTGGGGGCATATGGCTGAGAGTGGCCGGCTGGCCCCTGAAAATCCACGATACACAGCATGGTTCCCAGATCCAAGGTGGCACCAGTGCCAAGTTGGGCTGGTTTGATAGTCCCAAGTGTCTCCTGCAATCTGCCATCCAGAAGCGGGGCAGCTTACTTTTGTTTGCCAGAGAAATAGGCCTAGGTTTTTGTTTGGGGGCCTGTGGCTAGGAGTGGCCGGCTGGCTCCTAAGAATCCACGATACGCAGGATGTTTACCAGACCCATGGTGGCACCAGTGCCAAGTTGGGCTGGTTTGATAGTACCAAGTGGCTCCTGCAAACTCCATCAAAAAGTTGGCAGGCGTGTTTTGTTTTCCAGGGAACAGCGCCGTTGATTTTGTTTGGGGGCCTGTGGCTGGGAGTGGCCGGCTGTCTCCTTAGAATCCACGATACGCAGGATGGTTCCCAGACCCAAGGTGGCACCAGTGCCAAGTCGGGCTGGTTTGATTACACCAAGTGACTCCTGCAATCTGCCATCCAGAAGTGAGGCAGCTAAGTTTTGTTTGCGAGAAAAAAGGGCCGTGGTTTTTGTTGGGGGCCTGTGGCTGGGAGTAGCCGGCTGGCTCCTTAAAATCCACGATAGGCAGGATGGTTCCCAGACCCAAGGTGGCACCAGTGCCAAGTCGGGCTGGTTTGATAGTACCAAGTGGCTCCTGCAATCTGCCATCCAGAAGCGGGGCAGCTGAGTTTTTATTGCCAGAGAAAAAGGCTGTGGTTTTTGTTTGGGGGCCTGTGGCTGGCAGTGGCCGGCTGGCTCCTGAAAATCCACGATACGCAGCATGGTTCCCAGACCCAAGGTGGCACCAGTACAAAGTGGGGCTCGTTTGACAGTGTCAAGTGCCTCCTGCAATCTCCCATCCAGAAGCGGGACAGCTGAGTTTTTTTTGCCAGGGAAACGGACCTTTGTTTTTGATTGGGGTCTGTGGCCGAGAGTGGTCGGCTGTCTCTTGACAATCCACAATACGCAGGATGGTTCCCAGACCAAAGGTGGCACCAGTGCCAAGTCGGGCTGGTTTGATAGTACCAAGTGGTTCCTGCAATCTGCCATCCAGAAGCGGGGCAGCTGAGTTTTGTTTGCCAGAGAAAAGGGCCGTGGGTTGTGTTTGGGGGCATATGGCTGGGAGTGGCCACCTGGCTCCTTAAAATGCACGATACGCCGCATGGTAACCAGACGCAAGGTGGCACCAGTGCCAAGTCGGGCTGTTTTTGTAGTACCCAGTGGCTCCTGCAATTTGCCATCCAGAAGCGGGGCAGCTAAATTTTGTTTGCTAGAGAAAAGGGCTGTGGTTTGTGTTTGGGGGCCTATGGCCGAGAGTGGTAGGCTGGCCCCTGAAAATCAACGATAGGCAGGATGGTTCCCAGATCCAAGGTGGCACCAGTGCCAAGTAAGGCTGGTTGTATGGTTCAAAGTGACTCCTGCAATCTGCCATCCAGAAGCGGGACAGCTGAGTTTTTTTTGCCAGAGAAAAGGTCCGTTGTTTCTTTTTGGGGCATACGGCTGGGAATTGCCGGCTGGCTCCTTAAAATGCTCGATACGCAGGATGGTTCCCAGAGCCAAGGTGGCACCACTGCCAAGTCGGGCTCTTTTTGTAGTACCAAGTGCGTCCTGCAATTTGCCATCCAGAAGAGGGGCAGTTGAGTTTTGTTTGCCAGAGAAAAGGGCCGAGGTTTGTGTTTGGGAGCATATGGCTGGGAATGACCGGCTGGCCCCTGAAAATCCACGATACGCCGGATGGTTCCCAGATCCAAGATGGTACCATTACCAAGTCGGGCTGCTTTGATAGTCCCAAGTGGCTCCTGCAAACTGCCACACCAGAAGCGGGGCAGCTGAGTTTTGTTTGCCAGGGAAATGGGCCGTTGTTTGTGTTTGGGGGCCTGTGGCTGGGAGTGTTCGGCTGGTTCCTGAATATGTACGATACGCAGGATTGTTCCCAGATCCAAGGTGGCAGCAGTGCCATGTTGTGCTGGTGTGATAGTCCCAAGTGGCTCCTGCAATCTGCCATCCAGAAGTGGGGCAGCTGATTTTTGTTTGCCAGAGAAAAGGTCCGTGGTTTGTGTTTGGGGGCATATGGCTGAGAGTGGCCGGCTGGCCCCTGAAAATCCACGATACACAGGATGGTTCCCAGATCCAAGGTGGCACCTGTGCCAAGTCGGGCTGATTTGATAGTACTAAGTAGCTCCTGCAATCTGCCATCCAGAAGCGGGGCAGCTTACTTTTGTTTGCCAGGGAAACGGGCCGAGGTTTCTGTTTGGGGGCCTATGGCTGGGAGTGACCGGCTGGCTCCTGAAAAGCTACAATAGGCAGGATGGTTCCCAGAGCCAAGGTGGCACCAGTGCCAAGTTGGGCTGGTTTGATAGTACCAAGTGGCTCCTGCAATCTGCCATCCAGAAGCGGGGCAGCTTACTTTTGTTTGCCAGAGAAATAGGCCTAGGTTTTTGTCTGGGGGCCTGTGGCTAGGAGTGGCCGGCTGGCTCCTAAGAATCCACGATACGCAGGATGTTTCCCAGACCCAAGGTGACACCAGTGCCAAGTCGGGCTGGTTTGATAGTACCAAGTGGCTCCTGCAAACTCCATCAAAAAGTTGGCAGGCGTGTTTTGTTTTCCAGGGAACAGCGCCGTTGATTTTGTTTGGGGGCCTGTGGCTGGGAGTGGCCGGCTGGCTCCTTAGAATCCACGATACGCAGGATGGTTCCCAGACCCAAGGTGGCACCAGTGCCAAGTCGGGCTGGTTTGATTACACCAAGTGGCTCCTGCAATCTGCCATCCAGAAGTGAGGCAGCTAAGTTTTGTTTGCCAGAAAAAAGGGCCGTGGTTTTTGTTGGGGGCCTGTGGCTGGGAGTGGCCGGCTGGCTCCTTAGAATCCACCATACGCAGGATGGTTCCCAGACCCAAGGTGGCACCAGTGCCAAGTCGGGCTGGTTTGATAGTCCCAAGTGGCTCCTGCAAACTGCCATCCAGAAGCGGGGCAGCTGAGTTTTGTTTGCCAGGGAAATGGGCCGTTGTTTGTGTTTGGGGGCCTGTGGCTGGGAGTGTTCGGCTGGTTCCTGAATATGTACGATACGCTGGATTGTTCCCAGACCCAAGGTGGCACCAGTGCCAAGTTGGGCTGGTTTGATAGTCCCAAGTGTCTCCTGCAATCTGCCATCCAGAAGCGGGGCAGCTTACTTTTGTTTGCCAGAGAAATAGGCCTAGGTTTTTGTTTGGGGGCCTGTGGCTAGGAGTGGCCTGCTAGCTCCTAAGAATCCACGATACGCAGGATGTTTACCAGACCCATGGTGGCACCAGTGCCAAGTTGGGCTGGTTTGATAGTACCAAGTGGCTCCTGCAAACTCCATCAAAAAGTTGGCAGGCGTGTTTTGTTTTCCAGGGAACAGCGCCGTTGATTTTGTTTGGGGGCCTGTGGCTGGGAGTGGCCGGCTGGCTCCTTAGAATCCACGATACGCAGGATGGTTCCCAGACCCAAGGTGGCACCAGTGCCAAGTCGGGCTGGTTTGATTACACCAAGTGGCTCCTGCAATCTGCCATCCAGAAGTGAGGCAGCTAAGTTTTTTTTGCCAGAAAAAAGGGCCGTGGTTTTTGTTGGGGGCCTGTGGCGGGGAGTAGCCGGCTGGCTCCTTAAAATCCACGATAGGCAGGATGGTTCCCAGACCCAAGGTGGTACCAGTGCCAAGTCGGGCTGGTTTGATAGTACCAAGTGGCTCCTGCAATCTGCCATCCAGAAGCGGGGCAGCTTACTTTTGTTTGCCAGGGAAACGGGCCGAGCTTTGTGTCTCGGGGCCTATGGCAGGGAGTGACCGGCTGGCTCCTGAAAAGCTACGATAGGCAGGATGGTGACCAGACCCATGGTGGCACCAGTGGCAAGTTGGGCTGGTTTGATAGTACCAAGTGGCTCCTGCAATCTGCCATCAAAAAGTTGGCAGGAGAGTTTTGTTTTCCAGGGAAAAGCGCCGTTGTGTGTGTTTTGGGGCCTGTGGCTGGGAGTGGCCAGCTGGCTCCTTAGAATCCACGATACGCAGGATGGTTCCCAGACCCAAGGTGGCACCAGTGCCAAGTCGGGCTGGTTTGTTAGTACCAAGTGGTTCCTGCAATCTGCCATCCAGAAGCGGGGCAGCTGAATTTTGTTTGCCAGAGAAAAAGGCTGTTGTTTGTGTTTCGGGGCCTGTGGCTGGCAGTGGACGGCTGGCTCCTGAAAATCCATGATACGCAGCATGGTTCCCAGACCCAAGGTGGCACCAGTGCCAAGTAGGGCTGGTTTCATAGTACCCAGTGGCTCCTGCAATCTGCCATCCAGAAGAGGGGCAGTTGAGTTTTGTTTTCCAGAGAAAAGGGCCGTGGTTTGTGTTTGGGGCCTATGGCTGAGAGTGACCGGCTGGCCCCTGAAAATCCACGATAGGAAGGATGATTCCCAGATCCAAGGTGGCACCAGTGCCATGTTGTGCTGGTGTGATAGTCCCAAGTGGCTCCTGCAATCTGCCATCCAGAAGCGGGGCAGCTGAATTTTGTTTGCCAGAGAAAAAGGCTGTGGTTTTTGTTTGGGGGCCTATGGCTGGGAGTGGCCGGCTGGCTCCTGAAAATCCATGATACGCAGCATGGTTCCCAGACCCAAGGTGGCACCAGTGCCAAGTGGGGCTGGTTTCACAGTGTCAAGTGCCTCCTGCAATCTCCCATCCAGAAGCGGGGCAGCTGAGTTTTGTTTGCCTGTGAAACGGGCCGTTGTTTTTGATTGGGGTCTGTGGCCGAGAGTGTCCAGCTGCCTCCTGACAATCCACCATACGCAGGATGGTTCCCAGACCCAAGGTGGCACCAGTGCCAAGTCGTGCTGGTTTGATAGTACCAAGTGCGACCTGCAATTTGCCATCCAGAAGAGGGGCAGTTGAGTTTTGTTTGCCAGAGAAAAGCGCCGTTGTTTGTGTTTGGGGTCTTGTGGCTGGGAGTGGCCGACTGGCGCCTTAGAATCTGCGATACGCAGCATGGTTCCCAGACCCAAGGTGGCACCAGTGCCAAGTTGGGCTGGTTTGATAGTACCAAGTGGCTCCTGCAATCTGCCATCCAGAAGCGGGGCAGCTTACTTTTGTTTGCCAGGGAAACGGGCCGAGGTTTGTGACTGGGGGCCTATGGCTGGGAGTGACCGGCTGGCTCCTGGAAAGCTACAATAGGCAGGATGGTTACCAGACCCATGGTGGCACCAGTGCCAAGTTGGGCTGGTTTGATAGTACCAAGTTGCTCCTGCAATCTCCCATCAAAAAGTTGGCAGGCGAGTTTTGTTTTCCAGGGAAAAGCGCCGTTGTTTGTATTTGGGGGCCTGTGGCTGGGAGTGGCCGGCTGGCTCCTTAGAATCCACGATACGCAGGATGGTTCCCAGACCCAAGGTGGCACCAGTGCCAAGTCGGGCTGGTTTGATACTACCAAGTGGTTCCTGCAATCTGCCATCCAGAAGCGGGGCAGCTTACTTTTGTTTGCCAGGGAAACGGGCCGTGGGTTTTGTTTGGGGGCATATAGCTGAGAGTGGCCGGCTGGCCCCTGAAAATCCACGCTAGGCATCATGGTTCCAGGATGCAAGGTGGCACCAGTGCCAAGTCGGGCTCGTTTGATGGGTCAAAGTGGCTCCTGCAATCTGCCATCCAGAAGCGGGGCAGCTGATTTTTGTTTGCCAGAGAAAAATTCCGTGGATTGTTTTTGGGGGCATATTGCTGGGAGTGGCCGGCTGGCTCCTTAAAATGCTCGATACGCATGATGGTTCCCAGGCCCAAGGTGTCACCACTACCAAGTCGGCCTGCGGTTTTAGTATCAAGTTCATCTTGCAATTTGCCATCCAGAAGAGGGGCAGTTGAGTTTTGTTTGCCAGAGAAACGGGCCGAGGTTTCTGTTTGGGGGCATATGGCTGAGAGTGGCCGGCTGGCCCCTGAAAATCCACGATACACAGCATGGTTCCCAGATCCAAGGTGGCACCAGTGCCAAGTTGGGCTGGTTTGATAGTCCCAAGTGTCTCCTGCAATCTGCCATCCAGAAGCGGGGCAGCTTACTTTTGTTTGCCAGAGAAATAGGCCTAGGTTTTTGTTTGGGGGCCTGTGGCTAGGAGTGGCCGGCTGGCTCCTAAGAATCCACGATACGCAGGATGTTTACCAGACCCATGGTGGCACCAGTGCCAAGTTGGGCTGGTTTGATAGTACCAAGTGGCTCCTGCAAACTCCATCAAAAAGTTGGCAGGCGTGTTTTGTTTTCCAGGGAACAGCGCCGTTGATTTTGTTTGGGGGCCTGTGGCTGGGAGTGGCCGGCTGGCTCCTTAGAATCCACGATACGCAGGATGGTTCCCAGACCCAAGGTGGCACCAGTGCCAAGTCGGGCTGGTTTGATTACACCAAGTGGCTCCTGCAATCTGCCATCCAGAAGTGAGGCAGCTTACTTTTTTTTGCCAGAAAAAAGGGCCGTGGTTTTTGTTGGGGGCCTGTGGCGGGGAGTAGCCGGCTGGCTCCTTAAAATCCACGATAGGCAGGATGGTTCCCAGACCCAAGGTGGTACCAGTGCCAAGTCGGGCTGGTTTGATAGTACCAAGTGGCTCCTGCAATCTGCCATCCAGAAGCGGGGCAGCTTACTTTTGTTTGCCAGGGAAACGGGCCGAGCTTTGTGTCTCGGGGCCTATGGCAGGGAGTGACCGGCTGGCTCCTGAAAAGCTACGATAGGCAGGATGGTGACCAGACCCATGGTGGCACCAGTGGCAAGTTGGGCTGGTTTGATAGTACCAAGTGGCTCCTGCAATCTGCCATCAAAAAGTTGGCAGGCGAGTTTTGTTTTCCAGGGAAAAGCGCCGTTGTGTGTGTTTTGGGGCCTGTGGCTGGGAGTGGCCAGCTGGCTCCTTAGAATCCACGATACGCAGGATGGTTCCCAGACCCAAGGTGGCACCAGTGCCAAGTCGGGCTGGTTTGTTAGTACCAAGTGGTTCCTGCAATCTGCCATCCAGAAGCGGGGCAGCTGAATTTTGTTTGCCAGAGAAAAAGGCTGTTGTTTGTGTTTCGGGGCCTGTGGCTGGCAGTGGACGGCTGGCTCCTGAAAATCCATGATACGCAGCATGGTTCCCAGACCCAAGGTGGCACCAGTGCCAAGTAGGGCTGGTTTCATAGTACCCAGTGGCTCCTGCAATCTGCCATCCAGAAGAGGGGCAGTTGAGTTTTGTTTTCCAGAGAAAAGGGCCGTGGTTTGTGTTTGGGGCCTATGGCTGAGAGTGACCGGCTGGCCCCTGAAAATCCACGATAGGAAGGATGATTCCCAGATCCAAGGTGGCACCAGTGCCATGTTGTGCTGGTGTGATAGTCCCAAGTGGCTCCTGCAATCTGCCATCCAGAAGCGGGGCAGCTGAATTTTGTTTGCCAGAGAAAAAGGCTGTGGTTTTTGTTTGGGGGCCTATGGCTGGGAGTGGCCGGCTGGCTCCTGAAAATCCATGATACGCAGCATGGTTCCCAGACCCAAGGTGGCACCAGTGCCAAGTGGGGCTGGTTTCACAGTGTCAAGTGCCTCCTGCAATCTCCCATCCAGAAGCGGGGCAGCTGAGTTTTGTTTGCCTGTGAAACGGGCCGTTGTTTTTGATTGGGGTCTGTGGCCGAGAGTGTCCAGCTGCCTCCTGACAATCCACCATACGCAGGATGGTTCCCAGACCCAAGGTGGCACCAGTGCCAAGTCGTGCTGGTTTGATAGTACCAAGTGCGACCTGCAATTTGCCATCCAGAAGAGGGGCAGTTGAGTTTTGTTTGCCAGAGAAAAGCGCCGTTGTTTGTGTTTGGGGTCTTGTGGCTGGGAGTGGCCGACTGGCGCCTTAGAATCTGCGATACGCAGCATGGTTCCCAGACCCAAGGTGGCACCAGTGCCAAGTTGGGCTGGTTTGATAGTACCAAGTGGCTCCTGCAATCTGCCATCCAGAAGCGGGGCAGCTTACTTTTGTTTGCCAGGGAAACGGGCCGAGGTTTGTGACTGGGGGCCTATGGCTGGGAGTGACCGGCTGGCTCCTGGAAAGCTACAATAGGCAGGATGGTTACCAGACCCATGGTGGCACCAGTGCCAAGTTGGGCTGGTTTGATAGTACCAAGTTGCTCCTGCAATCTGCCATCAAAAAGTTGTCAGGCGAGTTTTGTTTTCCAGGGAAAAGCGCCGTTGTTTGTATTTGGGGGCATGTGGCTGGGAGTGGCCGGCTGGCTCCTTAGAATCCACGATACGCAGGATGGTTCCCAGACCCAAGGTGGCACCAGTGCCAAGTCGGGCTGGTTTGATACTACCAAGTGGTTCCTGCAATCTGCCATCCAGAAGCGGGGCAGCTTACTTTTGTTTGCCAGGGAAACGGGCCGTGGGTTTTGTTTGGGGGCATATAGCTGAGAGTGGCCGGCTGGCCCCTGAAAATCCACGCTAGGCAGCATGGTTCCAGGATGCAAGGTGGCACCAGTGCCAAGTCGGGCTGGTTTGATGGGTCAAAGTGGCTCCTGCAATCTGCCATCCAGAAGCGGGGCAGCTGATTTTTGTTTGCCAGAGAAAAATTCCGTGGATTGTTTTTGGGGGCATATTGCTGGGAGTGGCCGGCTGGCTCCTTAAAATGCTCGATACGCATGATGGTTCCCAGGCCCAAGGTGTCACCACTACCAAGTCGGCCTGCGGTTTTAGTATCAAGTTCATCTTGCAATTTGCCATCCAGAAGAGGGGCAGTTGAGTTTTGTTTGCCAGAGAAACGGGCCGAGGTTTCTGTTTGGGGGCATATGGCTGAGAGTGGCCGGCTGGCCCCTGAAAATCCACGATACACAGCATGGTTCCCAGATCCAAGGTGGCACCAGTGCCAAGTTGGGCTGGTTTGATAGTCCCAAGTGTCTCCTGCAATCTGCCATCCAGAAGCGGGGCAGCTTACTTTTGTTTGCCAGAGAAATAGGCCTAGGTTTTTGTTTGGGGGCCTGTGGCTAGGAGTGGCCGGCTGGCTCCTAAGAATCCACGATACGCAGGATGTTTACCAGACCCATGGTGGCACCAGTGCCAAGTTGGGCTGGTTTGATAGTACCAAGTGGCTCCTGCAAACTCCATCAAAAAGTTGGCAGGCGTGTTTTGTTTTCCAGGGAACAGCGCCGTTGATTTTGTTTGGGGGCCTGTGGCTGGGAGTGGCCGGCTGGCTCCTTAGAATCCACGATACGCAGGATGGTTCCCAGACCCAAGGTGGCACCAGTGCCAAGTCGGGCTGGTTTGATTACACCAAGTGACTCCTGCAATCTGCCATCCAGAAGTGAGGCAGCTAAGTTTTGTTTGCGAGAAAAAAGGGCCGTGGTTTTTGTTGGGGGCCTGTGGCTGGGAGTAGCCGGCTGGCTCCTTAAAATCCACGATAGGCAGGATGGTTCCCAGACCCAAGGTGGCACCAGTGCCAAGTCGGGCTGATTTGATAGTACCAAGTGGCTCCTGCAATCTGCCATCCAGAAGCGGGGCAGCTGAGTTTTTATTGCCAGAGAAAAAGGCTGTGGTTTTTGTTTGGGGGCCTGTGGCTGGCAGTGGCCGGCTGGCTCCTGAAAATCCACGATACGCAGCATGGTTCCCAGACCCAAGGTGGCACCAGTACAAAGTGGGGCTCGTTTGACAGTGTCAAGTGCCTCCTGCAATCTCCCATCCAGAAGCGGGACAGCTGAGTTTTTTTTGCCAGGGAAACGGACCTTTGTTTTTGATTGGGGTCTGTGGCCGAGAGTGGTCGGCTGTCTCCTGACAATCCACAATACGCAGGATGGTTCCCAGACCAAAGGTGGCACCAGTGCCAAGTCGGGCTGGTTTGATAGTACCAAGTGGTTCCTGCAATCTGCCATCCAGAAGCGGGGCAGCTGAGTTTTGTTTGCCAGAGAAAAGGGCCGTGGGTTGTGTTTGGGGGCATATGGCTGGGAGTGGCCACCTGGCTCCTTAAAATGCACGATACGCCGCATGGTAACCAGACGCAAGGTGGCACCAGTGCCAAGTCGGGCTGTTTTTGTAGTACCCAGTGGCTCCTGCAATTTGCCATCCAGAAGCGGGGCAGCTAAATTTTGTTTGCTAGAGAAAAGGGCTGTGGTTTGTGTTTGGGGGCCTATGGCCGAGAGTGGTAGGCTGGCCCCTGAAAATCAACGATAGGCAGGATGGTTCCCAGATCCAAGGTGGCACCAGTGCCAAGTAAGGCTGGTTGTATGGTTCAAAGTGACTCCTGCAATCTGCCATCCAGAAGCGGGACAGCTGAGTTTTTTTTGCCAGAGAAAAGGTCCGTGGTTTCTTTTTGGGGCATACGGCTGGGAATTGCCGGCTGGCTCCTTAAAATGCTCGATACGCAGGATGGTTCCCAGAGCCAAGGTGGCACCACTGCCAAGTCGGGCTCTTTTTGTAGTACCAAGTGCGTCCTGCAATTTGCCATCCAGAAGAGGGGCAGTTGAGTTTTGTTTGCCAGAGAAAAGGGCCGAGGTTTGTGTTTGGGAGCATATGGCTGGGAATGACCGGCTGGCCCCTGAAAATCCACGATACGCCGGATGGTTCCCAGATCCAAGATGGTACCATTACCAAGTCGGGCTGCTTTGATAGTCCCAAGTGGCTCCTGCAAACTGCCACACCAGAAGCGGGGCAGCTGAGTTTTGTTTGCCAGGGAAATGGGCCGTTGTTTGTGTTTGGGGGCCTGTGGCTGGGAGTGTTCGGCTGGTTCCTGAATATGTACGATACGCAGGATTGTTCCCAGATCCAAGGTGGCAGCAGTGCCATGTTGTGCTGGTGTGATAGTCCCAAGTGGCTCCTGCAATCTGCCATCCAGAAGTGGGGCAGCTGATTTTTGTTTGCCAGAGAAAAGGTCCGTGGTTTGTGTTTGGGGGCATATGGCTGAGAGTGGCCGGCTGGCCCCTGAAAATCCACGATACACAGGATGGTTCCCAGATCCAAGGTGGCACCTGTGCCAAGTCGGGCTGATTTGATAGTACTAAGTAGCTCCTGCAATCTGCCATCCAGAAGCGGGGCAGCTTACTTTTGTTTGCCAGGGAAACGGGCCGAGGTTTCTGTTTGGGGGCCTATGGCTGGGAGTGACCGGCTGGCTCCTGAAAAGCTACAATAGGCAGGATGGTTCCCAGAGCCAAGGTGGCACCAGTGCCAAGTTGGGCTGGTTTGATAGTACCAAGTGGCTCCTGCAATCTGCCATCCAGAAGCGGGGCAGCTTACTTTTGTTTGCCAGAGAAATAGGCCTAGGTTTTTGTCTGGGGGCCTGTGGCTAGGAGTGGCCGGCTGGCTCCTAAGAATCCACGATACGCAGGATGTTTCCCAGACCCAAGGTGACACCAGTGCCAAGTCGGGCTGGTTTGATAGTACCAAGTGGCTCCTGCAAACTCCATCAAAAAGTTGGCAGGCGTGTTTTGTTTTCCAGGGAACAGCGCCGTTGATTTTGTTTGGGGGCCTGTGGCTGGGAGTGGCCGGCTGGCTCCTTAGAATCCACGATACGCAGGATGGTTCCCAGACCCAAGGTGGCACCAGTGCCAAGTCGGGCTGGTTTGATTACACCAAGTGGCTCCTGCAATCTGCCATCCAGAAGTGAGGCAGCTAAGTTTTGTTTGCCAGAAAAAAGGGCCGTGGTTTTTGTTGGGGGCCTGTGGCTGGGAGTGGCCGGCTGGCTCCTTAGAATCCACCATACGCAGGATGGTTCCCAGACCCAAGGTGGCACCAGTGCCAAGTCGGGCTGGTTTGATAGTCCCAAGTGGCTCCTGCACTCTGCCATCCAGAAGCGGGGCAGCTGAGTTTTGTTTGCCAGGGAAATGGGCCGTTGTTTGTGTTTGGGGGCCTGTGGCTGGGAGTGTTCGGCTGGTTCCTGAATATGTACGATACGCTGGATTGTTCCCAGACCCAAGGTGGCACCAGTGCCAAGTCGGGCTGGTTTGATGGTGCAAAGTGGCTCCTGCAATCTGCCATCCAGACGCGGGGCAGCGGATTTTTTTTTCCATGAGAAATGGTCCGTGGTTTGTTTTTGGGGGTATATGGCTGGGCCTGGCCGGCTGGCTCCTTAAAAAGCTCGATATGCAGGATGGTTCCCTGACCCAAGGTGGCACCAGTGCCACGTCGGGCGGTTTTCGTAGTACAAAGTGCGTCCTAAAATTTGCCATCCAGAAGAGGGGCAGTTGAGTTTTGTTTGCCAGAGAAAAGGTCCGTGGTTTGTTTTTGGGGGCATATGGCTGAGAGTGGCTGGCTGGCCCCTGAAAATCCACGATACACAGGATGGTTCCCAGATCCAAGGTGGCACCTGTGCCAAGTCGGGCTGATTTGATAGTACTAAGTAGCTCCTGCAATCTGCCATCCAGAAGCGGGGCAGCTTACTTTTGTTTGCCAGGGAAACGGGCCGAGGTTTGTGTTTGGGGGCCTATGGCTGAGAGTGACCGGCTGGCTCCTGAAAAGCTACAATAGGCAGGATGGTGACCAGACCCATGGTGGCACCAGTGCCAAGTCGGGCTGGTTTGATAGTACCAAGTGGTTCCTGCAATCTGCCATCCAGAAGCAGGGCAGCTGAGTTTTGTTTGCCAGAGAAAAGGGCCTTGGTTTGTGTTTGGGGGCATATGGCTGGGTGTGGCCAGCTGGCTCCTTAAAATGCACGATATGCAACATGGCTCCCAGACCCAAGGTGGCACCAGTGCCAAGTTGGGCTGGTTTGATAGTACCAAGTGGCTCCTGCAATCTTCCATGATCACGTGGAGAAATACTTTCTGGATTCAGCCTCATGCTCTTTCTTCTCTCCCTCAACTTCTCTATCACCTCTCATCTGGTTCACATGCGCTGTCTTCAAGGTCCACAGGCTACTTTTCACAGAATCTTCTGGCCTGATGAAGTAAGAATGATGAATAGAACAGAGCTGGGATCTATTTTCCAGTTTGGATAAAATGCATTCTGCACACAAATCCAAGGAGAACGTGCTGCCCCGATGCCCAGAAAATCTTTCACTCCTGCTAGTGTTCTACGTCAACCGCAACTTAGTCTGAAAGAAAAGCTTTTTCTCTGAGAGCATCTGAGAGGTTTGCATGAAGCACTGATATCTGACATATGCAATTTTGAATAGGAGAGGAAAAAGAAAATGGCAAGGAGTTTTTAATTTTAGTGGTTTCAATTTTAATTTCCGTGCACTTTTTCAAAACTTGTCAGCTCAAATGCCCATCAACATCTTTTAGTCATCTGTAAGTCAGTATTCATATAAAATGTGCTTCAAATCCAAAGAATTTCAAATTTGCACTCCAAGCTTCTATGCCTAGATTTATGATTTCCTACACATATTAGATGAAAGGAAGGCCTTTTTTACTGTGGGAGTGCTGGAACACTGGAACAGGTTGCCCAGAGAAGTTGTGGGTGTCCCATCCCTGAAAGTATTCAAGGTCACCTTGGACGGGGCTTGGAGCAGCAACAAAGGAGAAGCTTGATGGTAGAGAAACAAAGTTGGACTATAGAAGAAACTCGGATTGAAGTATAGGATCAAGTTTTCTCTCAGCTCTTGGGGTAAATTCAAAGTTGTACAAAATGACATTTATCTGTGCTATTCACTACTGTAACAGAAAGTTTCATGAAAACTGTACAGAAGATAGTAAATTTTAAAAGAGATAAGAATTACAGCATAAAATCCATGGGATAGGTTACAACATGAGACACTCTCTAAGAGAAAATCTCTTTGTTTCAGCACTTCATCGGGGTAAGATTTCATGAAGTGCCAAAGAAGGCGGCAAAATATCATTCGGGACATTATTTACTGGAATTCAGCCTGGCCATTAGTAGGAACTGCCTTTGAACATATCATGTAGATATACCACACACGCTTTCCCTTCACTGAAAAATTACTGTTTACAACAAATAAGCAATTGACGATCAAAATTGATTGAAAGCATCTTAAACATGTCAAGTATTTCATTGTAGATGATCTGTGATCCAAATGCTTCTTCCACCTTCGAGAGGGACAGAAGAATTCTTCCATATCATGATGGTTTAAAATTGTATCAACCAATGTTTTCTGCTGAAAAGATATCATCTATTTTTTTCTATTTTTGGAAGAAAATATTCCTAGACATACAACAGGTGAGAACTAAGTAATTTTAAAGAAACAAATGAAATGAAAATATTCTGTAAATAGAATGAAATGAAAAGCTGTGTTTTAAATAGGAGCTAAATATTAAACAGAATTTTTGTACCAGGCATTTGAATTACTGCACCAGCTCTTTTGCCCATCAAGAGAGGCATTTAGCATTTCAGTCTTTTCCAAGGTGTTCATGATCTGCTATGCTGATCTCTGTGTGTGCCTAGGTGTGTGTGGAGGGGGGGGCATATGAAGGGGAGTGTGTATGTTTGCTTTACAATTGTTGTGGCAGATTCATGCCTCAGCTCCACATTTTGTTTTAAAAAGGTCACACCGAGTGGATATGAAGTTTACTATCAACAAGAGATCGATTCCCAAATCATCCATTTGACTCTCCCTTATAAATCATGTGCTTTGTTGCATATTTTATCAAATATACTTTCAAGCCAGATGGAGGAAGGAGGATGTGGGAATCCCTCCACCATCTTGCAACTTTTATGTAAGTAGGTTTTCAAGAAAATCATCATTTCTCTTTTAAATATGTCTGGAACAGGCATGATGGTAGTGTCAACCTGTTGGAGTTTTTGTTGCTGGAAGAAGTTGTACAAAAGGATTGGTTTTTACATTGACCAGTTACTGAATCAAGCGCAGGAATACATTGGAAATTTAGCTGGGGGTTCCTTTTCCCAGCAGACTACTTCTAGAACGAGCTTGTACACTGAAGCTGACTCTTTTGCTCTCTTTTTGTTTCTTTCCTATTTTCTTGGCTTCTTTGCCACTATCTAGACAATTTTGGAACTTTGTTCCCAACTAAAATGGTTTCAATAGTCTGATTGTGATCATACATTTTTACAAGGAATTTTTAAAATCTTTCCTCGAGTCCAGAAAGTCAAGGACTTAGATCTTTTTCTTCCCTTATCAATATTGCCATGAAATTGATAAATAAAGACCAACTCTTTATTTTTGTTTTTAACCCACGTAGATAATTCCCATCCATTAATCCATTTTGTGGACCAATAGCTGCCATTCTGATGGAAGCTGTCACTTCTTAACAATAGGCATTCTGTGACTATGTTGACTGCACTTTGGGTGAAGATCCTAACTGGTCTTAGATATACATAGGGAGAAATTTGCTCAGCCAGTGTCAGTCTTAAGCATGCGTATCAGAAGATCTTTCTAGAGCTGGGAATTTTCCCATGAAAGGGATTCAGTTAGGGAAGAGACACTTGTGCCAGAGTTTTACATTCTTCTTGAACACTGCTTAAGGAACTTAGATGCCATGTCCATTTGGATCTCTGTCTGCACAGAACTTTGTCATGCCAGCGCTTTGAAATGCATCTTGAAGAGAATTCACTAGCACAGAATGAAAGAGAGTGGAAGGGGTTGGTGGGGCTAACCAGGCCCAACCCCCCTGCCTAAACCAGGATACCTAGAGCCTCTTGCCCAGGATTCTATCTGGGTGTACTTTTAATGTCTTCAAAGATCCAGGCTCCACAATCTTTCTGGGCAGTCTGTGCCGTGGTTCAGTCACCCTGACAGTAAAGAAACATTTACTGATGTTCAAAGGCAATCTCCTGTATTTCAGTGTGTGCCCACTGCCTCTTGTCTTTTCCCTCAGCATCACTGAAAAGACACTGATTCCCTCCCCTTTGCACTATTGCTTCCATATGTATGTGTGATGCCATGTAGAGGTATGTCAAAAACCTCCCTGAAGCCCAGGCAGATAATATTCCCTTCATCTACCAGTCAAGTTGATTCATCAGAGGAGTTTAAAGTGATGTTCAGCATGAAATTCCCCTGAAAAATCATGCTAACTACATTATTTGGTCATCTGTCATGTGCCTGGCAAGGATTTCCAGGAAGAGCTGCTTCATCAACTTCCTGGGGATAAAAAAGAGGCTGGCTGGTTTGTACTATGGCGAGTCCTCTTAATTGCCTTTTTTGAAGATGGGTGTCATTTGCTAACATCCACTCTTTAGCCTCTGTTGCCGTCTACATCTTAGCAAAACGCTTTTCCACTATGTCTGGCTAGGAAAAACTGTGCCAGCACAGAAAACATCTCCCATCTTGTTCTAGAAGTTGCACGGATGTCTGCCAAGTGTTTGGCAGGAAGAAAAGAAAAGTTGTCCAAAACAGCTTCCAATCGAATGTTCCTGTGATTGGAAAAGTCAGGAGAGTGCAAAGGTACTGTTTTCTATCAGTTGGCAAGGTGCGCACACAATCCCAGTGTTGTACAGCTTGCTTCTTCACCTTCCCGAAGCTGCCGCTCTCGCCGGCTGCCGGAGCCCAAGAAGCGGCTTCTTCGCGCAAAGACGATTGTGCCGCTCACAGGGCTCTCCTTAGCGCGGCTTCTGCCGAAAGACGCCCGGCAGCGGCTCTTACCTCCGGAGAGCATCCTACCTTCGTCTTTAGCTCCTCTTCTCATCTACACCTCGGCAAAACGCTTTTCCACTATGTCTGGCTAGGAAAAACTGTGCCAGCACAGAAAACATCTCCCATCGTGTTCTAGAAGTTGCACGGATGTCTGCCAAGTGTTTGGCAGGAAGAAAAGAAAAGTTGTCCAAAACAGCTTCCAATCGAATGTTCCTGTGATTGGAAAAGTCAGGAGAGTGCAAAGGTACTGTTTTCTATCAGTTGGCAAGGTGCGCACACAATCCCAGTGTTGTACAGCTTGCTTCTTCACCTTCCCGAAGCTGCCGCTCTCGCCGGCTGCCGGAGCCCAAGAAGCGGCTTCTTCGCGCAAAGACGATTGTGCCGCTCACAGTGCTCTCCTTAGCGCGGCTTCTGCCGAAAGACGCCCGGCAGCGGCTCTTACCTCCGGAGAGCATCCTACCTTCGTCTTTCGCGTCTTATGTAGTCTACATCTTAGCAAAACGCTTTTCCACTATGTCTGGCTAGGAAAAACTGTGCCAGCACAGAAAACATCTCCCATCGTGTTCTAGAAGTTGCACGGATGTCTGCCAAGTGTTTGGCAGGAAGAAAAGAAAAGTTGTCCAAAACAGCTTCCAATCGAATGTTCCTGTGATTGGAAAAGTCAGGAGAGTGCAAAGGTACTGTTTTCTATCAGTTGGCAAGGTGCGCACACAATCCCAGTGTTGTACAGCTTGCTTCTTCACCTTCCCGAAGCTGCCGCTCTCGCCGGCTGCCGGAGCCCAAGAAGCGGCTTCTTCGCGCAAAGACGATTGTGCCGCTCACAGGGCTCTCCTTAGCGCGGCTTCTGCCGAAAGACGCCCGGCAGCGGCTCTTACCTCCGGAGAGCATCCTACCTTCGTCTTTCGCGTCTTATGTAGTCTACATCTTAGCAAAACGCTTCTCCACTATGTCTGGCTAGGAAAAACTGTGCCAGCACAGAAAACATCTCCCATCGTGTTCTAGAAGTTGCACGGATGTCTGCCAAGTGTTTGGCAGGAAGAAAAGAAAAGTTGTCCAAAACAGCTTCCAATCGAATGTTCCTGTGATTGGAAAAGTCAGGAGAGTGCAAAGGTACTGTTTTCTATCAGTTGGCAAGGTGCGCACACAATCCCAGTGTTGTACAGCTTGCTTCTTCACCTTCCCGAAGCTGCCGCTCTCGCCGGCTGCCGGAGCCCAAGAAGCGGCTTCTTCGCGCAAAGACGATTGTGCCGCTCACAGGGCTCTCCTTAGCGCGGCTTCTGCCGAAAGACGCCCGGCAGCGGCTCTTACCTCCGGAGAGCATCCTACCTTCGTCTTTCGCGTCTTTTGTAGTCTACATCTTAGCAAAACGCTTTTCCACTATGTCTGGCTAGGAAAAACTGTGCCAGCACAGAAAACATCTCCCATCGTGTTCTAGAAGTTGCACGGATGTCTGCCAAGTGTTTGGCAGGAAGAAAAGAAAAGTTGTCCAAAACAGCTTCCAATCGAATGTTCCTGTGATTGGAAAAGTCAGGAGAGTGCAAAGGTACTGTTTTCTATCAGTTGGCAAGGTGCGCACACAATCCCAGTGTTGTACAGCTTGCTTCTTCACCTTCCCGAAGCTGCCGCTCTCGCCGGCTGCCGGAGCCCAAGAAGCGGCTTCTTCGCGCAAAGACGATTGTGCCGCTCACAGGGCTCTCCTTAGCGCGGCTTCTGCCGAAAGACGCCCGGCAGCGGCTCTTACCTCCGGAGAGCATCCTACCTTCGTCTTTCGCGTCTTTTGTAGTCTACACCTCGGCAAAACGCTTTTCCACTATGTCTGGCTAGGAAAAACTGTGCCAGCACAGAAAACATCTCCCATCGTGTTCTAGAAGTTGCACGGATGTCTGCCAAGTGTTTGGCAGGAAGAAAAGAAAAGTTGTTCAAAACGGCTTCCAATCGAATGTTCATGTGATTGGAAAAGTCAGGAGAGTGCAAAGGTACTGTTTTCTATCAGTTGGCAAGGTGCGCACACAATCCCAGTGTTGTACAGCTTGCTTCTTCACCTTCCCGAAGCTGCCGCTCTCGCCGGCTGCCGGAGCCCAAGAAGCGGCTTCTTCGCGCAAAGACGATTGTGCCGCTCACAGTGCTCTCCTTAGCGCGGCTTCTGCCGAAAGACGCCCGGCAGCGGCTCTTACCTCCGGAGAGCATCCTACCTTCGTCTTTCGCGTCTTTTGTAGTCTACATCTTAGCAAAACGCTTTTCCACTATGTCTGGCTAGGAAAAACTGTGCCAGCACAGAAAACATCTCCCATCGTGTTCTAGAAGTTGCACGGATGTCTGCCAAGTGTTTGGCAGGAAGAAAAGAAAAGTTGTCCAAAACAGCTTCCAATCGAATGTTCCTGTGATTGGAAAAGTCAGGAGAGTGCAAAGGTACTGTTTTCTATCAGTTGGCAAGGTGCGCACACAATCCCAGTGTTGTACAGCTTGCTTCTTCACCTTCCCGAAGCTGCCGCTCTCGCCGGCTGCCGGAGCCCAAGAAGCGGCTTCTTCGCGCAAAGACGATTGTGCCGCTCACAGTGCCCTCCTTAGCGCGGCTTCTGCCGAAAGACGCCCGGCAGCGGCTCTTACCTCCGGAGAGCATCCTACCTTCGTCTTTCGCGTCTTTTGTAGTCTACACCTCGGCAAAAAGCTTTTCCACTATGTCTGGCTAGGAAAAACTGTGCCAGCACAGAAAACATCTCCCATCGTGTTCTAGAAGTTGCACGGATGTCTGCCAAGTGTTTGGCAGGAAGAAAAGAAAAGTTGTCCAAAACAGCTTCCAATCGAATGTTCCTGTGATTGGAAAAGTCAGGAGAGTGCAAAGGTACTGTTTTCTATCAGTTGGCAAGGTGCGCACACAATCCCAGTGTTGTACAGCTTGCTTCTTCACCTTCCCGAAGCTGCCACTCTCAGGAGGTAAGAGCCGCTGCCGGGCGTCTTTCGGCAGAAGCCGCGCTAAGGGGAGCCCTGTGAGCGGCACAATCGTCTTTGCGCGAAGAAGCCGCTTCTTGGGCTCCGGCAGCCGGCGAGAGCGGCAGCTTCGGGAAGGTGAAGAAGCAAGCTGTACAACACTGGGATTGTGTGCGCACCTTGCCAACTGATAGAAAACAGTACCTTTGCACTCTCCTGACTTTTCCAATCACAGGAACATTCGATTGGAAGCTGTTTTGGACAACTTTTCTTTTCTTCCTGCCAAACACTTGGCAGACATCCGTGCAACTTCTAGAACACGATGGGAGATGTTTTCTGTGCTGGCACAGTTTTTCCTAGCCAGACATAGTGGAAAAGCGTTTTGCTAAGATGTAGACTACAAAAGACGCGAAAGACGAAGGTAGGATGCTCTCCGGAGGTAAGAGCCGCTGCCGGGCGTCTTTCGGCAGAAGCCGCGCTAAGGAGAGCACTGTGAGCGGCACAATCGTCTTTGCGCGAAGAAGCCGCTTCTTGGGCTCCGGCAGCCGGCGAGAGCGGCAGCTTCGGGAAGGTGAAGAAGCAAGCTGTACAACACTGGGATTGTGTGCGCACCTTGCCAACTGATAGAAAACAGTACCTTTGCACTCTCCTGACTTTTCCAATCACAGGAACATTCGATTGGAAGCTGTTTTGGACAACTTTTCTTTTCTTCCTGCCAAACACTTGGCAGACATCCGTGCAACTTCTAGAACACGATGGGAGATGTTTTCTGTGCTGGCACAGTTTTTCCTAGCCAGACATAGTGGAAAAGCGTTTTGCCGAGGTGTAGACTACATAAGACGCGAAAGACGAAGGTAGGATGCTCTCCGGAGGTAAGAGCCGCTGCCGGGCGTCTTTCGGCAGAAGCCGCGCTAAGGAGAGCACTGTGAGCGGCACAATCGTCTTTGCGCGAAGAAGCCGCTTCTTGGGCTCCGGCAGCCGGCGAGAGCGGCAGCTTCGGGAAGGTGAAGAAGCAAGCTGTACAACACTGGGATTGTGTGCGCACCTTGCCAACTGATAGAAAACAGTACCTTTGCACTCTCCTGACTTTTCCAATCACAGGAACATTCGATTGGAAGCTGTTTTGGACAACTTTTCTTTTCTTCCTGCCAAACACTTGGCAGACATCCGTGCAACTTCTAGAACACGATGGGAGATGTTTTCTGTGCTGGCACAGTTTTTCCTAGCCAGACATAGTGGAAAAGCGTTTTGCCGAGGTGTAGACTACATAAGACGCGAAAGACGAAGGTAGGATGCTCTCCGGAGGTAAGAGCCGCTGCCGGGCGTCTTTCGGCAGAAGCCGCGCTAAGGAGAGCACTGTGAGCGGCACAATCGTCTTTGCGCGAAGAAGCCGCTTCTTCGGTTCCGGGAGCCGGCGAGAGCGGCAGCTTCGGGAAGGTGAAGAAGCAAGCTGTACAACACTGGGATTGTGTGCGCACCTTGCCAACTGATAGAAAACAGTACCTTTGCACTCTCCTGACTTTTCCAATCACAGGAACATTCGATTGGAAGCTGTTTTGGACAACTTTTCTTTTCTTCCTGCCAAACACTTGGCAGACATCCGTGCAACTTCTAGAACACGATGGGAGATGTTTTCTGTGCTGGCACAGTTTTTCCTAGCCAGACATAGTGGAAAAGCTTTTTGCCGAGGTGTAGACTACATAAGACGCGAAAGACGAAGGTAGGATGCTCTCCGGAGGTAAGAGCCGCTGCCGGGCGTCTTTCGGCAGAAGCCGCGCTAAGGAGAGCACTGTGAGCGGCACAATCGTCTTTGCGCGAAGAAGCCGCTTCTTGGGCTCCGGCAGCCGGCGAGAGCGGCAGCTTCGGGAAGGTGAAGAAGCAAGCTGTACAACACTGGGATTGTGTGCGCACCTTGCCAACTGATAGAAAACAGTACCTTTGCACTCTCCTGACTTTTCCAATCACAGGAACATTCGATTGGAAGCTGTTTTGGACAACTTTTCTTTTCTTCCTGCCAAACACTTGGCAGACATCCGTGCAACTTCTAGAACACGATGGGAGATGTTTTCTGTGCTGGCACAGTTTTTCCTAGCCAGACATAGTGGAAAAGCGTTTTGCTAAGATGTAGACTACAAAAGACGCGAAAGACGAAGGTAGGATGCTCTCCGGAGGTAAGAGCCGCTGCCGGGCGTCTTTCGGCAGAAGCCGCGCTAAGGAGAGCACTGTGAGCGGCACAATCGTCTTTGCGCGAAGAAGCCGCTTCTTGGGCTCCGGCAGCCGGCGAGAGCGGCAGCTTCGGGAAGGTGAAGAAGCAAGCTGTACAACACTGGGATTGTGTGCGCACCTTGCCAACTGATAGAAAACAGTACCTTTGCACTCTCCTGACTTTTCCAATCACAGGAACATTCGATTGGAAGCTGTTTTGGACAACTTTTCTTTTCTTCCTGCCAAACACTTGGCAGACATCCGTGCAACTTCTAGAACACGATGGGAGATGTTTTCTGTGCTGGCACAGTTTTTCCTAGCCAGACATAGTGGAAAAGCGTTTTGCTAAGATGTAGACTACAAAAGACGCGAAAGACGAAGGTAGGATGCTCTCCGGAGGTAAGAGCCGCTGCCGGGCGTCTTTCGGCAGAAGCCGCGCTAAGGAGAGCACTGTGAGCGGCACAATCGTCTTTGCGCGAAGAAGCCGCTTCTTCGGTTCCGGGAGCCGGCGAGAGCGGCAGCTTCGGGAAGGTGAAGAAGCAAGCTGTACAACACTGGGATTGTGTGCGCACCTTGCCAACGGATAGAAAACAGTACCTTTGCACTCTCCTGACTTTTCCAATCACAGGAACATTCGATTGGAAGCTGTTTTGGACAACTTTTCTTTTCTTCCTGCCAAACACTTGGCAGACATCCGTGCAACTTCGAGAACACGATGGGAGATGTTTTCTGTGCTGGCACAGTTTTTCCTAGCCAGACATAGTGGAGAAGCGTTTTGCTAAGATGTAGACTACATAAGACGCGAAAGACGAAGGTAGGATGCTCTCCGGAGGTAAGAGCCGCTGCCGGGCGTCTTTCGGCAGAAGCCGCGCTAAGGAGAGCACTGTGAGCGGCACAATCGTCTTTGCGCGAAGAAGCCGCTTCTTGGGCTCCGGCAGCCGGCGAGAGCGGCAGCTTCGGGAAGGTGAAGAAGCAAGCTGTACAACACTGGGATTGTGTGCGCACCTTGCCAACTGATAGAAAACAGTACCTTTGCACTCTCCTGACTTTTCCAATCACAGGAACATTCGATTGGAAGCTGTTTTGGACAACTTTTCTTTTCTTCCTGCCAAACACTTGGCAGACATCCGTGCAACTTCTAGAACACGATGGGAGATGTTTTCTGTGCTGGCACAGTTTTTCCTAGCCAGACATAGTGGAAAAGCGTTTTGCTAAGATGTAGACTACAAAAGACGCGAAAGACGAAGGTAGGATGCTCTCCGGAGGTAAGAGCCGCTGCCGGGCGTCTTTCGGCAGAAGCCGCGCTAAGGAGAGCACTGTGAGCGGCACAATCGTCTTTGCGCGAAGAAGCCGCTTCTTGGGCTCCGGCAGCCGGCGAGAGCGGCAGCTTCGGGAAGGTGAAGAAGCAAGCTGTACAACACTGGGATTGTGTGCGCACCTTGCCAACTGATAGAAAACAGTACCTTTGCACTCTCCTGACTTTTCCAATCACAGGAACATTCGATTGGAAGCTGTTTTGGACAACTTTTCTTTTCTTCCTGCCAAACACTTGGCAGACATCCGTGCAACTTCTAGAACACGATGGGAGATGTTTTCTGTGCTGGCACAGTTTTTCCTAGCCAGACATAGTGGAAAAGCGTTTTGCCGAGGTGTAGACTACATAAGACGCGAAAGACGAAGGTAGGATGCTCTCCGGAGGTAAGAGCCGCTGCCGGGCGTCTTTCGGCAGAAGCCGCGCTAAGGAGAGCACTGTGAGCGGCACAATCGTCTTTGCGCGAAGAAGCCGCTTCTTGGGCTCCGGCAGCCGGCGAGAGCGGCAGCTTCGGGAAGGTGAAGAAGCAAGCTGTACAACACTGGGATTGTGTGCGCACCTTGCCAACTGATAGAAAACAGTACCTTTGCACTCTCCTGACTTTTCCAATCACAGGAACATTCGATTGGAAGCTGTTTTGGACAACTTTTCTTTTCTTCCTGCCAAACACTTGGCAGACATCCGTGCAACTTCTAGAACACGATGGGAGATGTTTTCTGTGCTGGCACAGTTTTTCCTAGCCAGACATAGTGGAAAAGCGTTTTGCCGAGGTGTAGACTACATAAGACGCGAAAGACGAAGGTAGGATGCTCTCCGGAGGTAAGAGCCGCTGCCGGGCGTCTTTCGGCAGAAGCCGCGCTAAGGAGAGCACTGTGAGCGGCACAATCGTCTTTGCGCGAAGAAGCCGCTTCTTCGGTTCCGGGAGCCGGCGAGAGCGGCAGCTTCGGGAAGGTGAAGAAGCAAGCTGTACAACACTGGGATTGTGTGCGCACCTTGCCAACTGATAGAAAACAGTACCTTTGCACTCTCCTGACTTTTCCAATCACAGGAACATTCGATTGGAAGCTGTTTTGGACAACTTTTCTTTTCTTCCTGCCAAACACTTGGCAGACATCCGTGCAACTTCTAGAACACGATGGGAGATGTTTTCTGTGCTGGCACAGTTTTTCCTAGCCAGACATAGTGGAAAAGCTTTTTGCCGAGGTGTAGACTACATAAGACGCGAAAGACGAAGGTAGGATGCTCTCCGGAGGTAAGAGCCGCTGCCGGGCGTCTTTCGGCAGAAGCCGCGCTAAGGAGGGCACTGTGAGCGGCACAATCGTCTTTGCGCGAAGAAGCCGCTTCTTGGGCTCCGGCAGCCGGCGAGAGCGGCAGCTTCGGGAAGGTGAAGAAGCAAGCTGTACAACACTGGGATTGTGTGCGCACCTTGCCAACTGATAGAAAACAGTACCTTTGCACTCTCCTGACTTTTCCAATCACAGGAACATTCGATTGGAAGCTGTTTTGGACAACTTTTCTTTTCTTCCTGCCAAACACTTGGCAGACATCCGTGCAACTTCTAGAACACGATGGGAGATGTTTTCTGTGCTGGCACAGTTTTTCCTAGCCAGACATAGTGGAAAAGCGTTTTGCTAAGATGTAGACTACAAAAGACGCGAAAGACGAAGGTAGGATGCTCTCCGGAGGTAAGAGCCGCTGCCGGGCGTCTTTCGGCAGAAGCCGCGCTAAGGAGAGCACTGTGAGCGGCACAATCGTCTTTGCGCGAAGAAGCCGCTTCTTGGGCTCCGGCAGCCGGCGAGAGCGGCAGCTTCGGGAAGGTGAAGAAGCAAGCTGTACAACACTGGGATTGTGTGCGCACCTTGCCAACTGATAGAAAACAGTACCTTTGCACTCTCCTGACTTTTCCAATCACATGAACATTCGATTGGAAGCTGTTTTGGACAACTTTTCTTTTCTTCCTGCCAAACACTTGGCAGACATCCGTGCAACTTCTAGAACACGATGGGAGATGTTTTCTGTGCTGGCACAGTTTTTCCTAGCCAGACATAGTGGAAAAGCTTTTTGCCGAGGTGTAGATGAGAAGAGGAGCTAAAGAGTGGATGTTAGCAAATGACACCCATCTTCAAAAAAGGCAATTAAGAGGACTCGCCATAGTACAAACCAGCCAGCCTCTTTTTTATCCCCAGGAAGTTGATGAAGCAGCTCTTCCTGGAAATCCTTGCCAGGCACATGACAGATGACCAAATAATGTAGTTAGCATGATTTTTCAGGGGAATTTCATGCTGAACATCACTTTAAACTCCTCTGATGAATCAACTTGACTGGTAGATGAAGGGAATATTATCTGCCTGGGCTTCAGGGAGGTTTTTGACATACCTCTACATGGCATCACACATACATATGGAAGCAATAGTGCAAAGGGGAGGGAATCAGTGTCTTTTCAGTGATGCTGAGGGAAAAGACAAGAGGCAGTGGGCACACACTGAAATACAGGAGATTGCCTTTGAACATCAGTAAATGTTTCTTTACTGTCAGGGTGACTGAACCACGGCACAGACTGCCCAGAAAGATTGTGGAGCCTGGATCTTCGAAGACATTAAAAGTACACCCAGATAGAATCCTGGGCAAGAGGCTCTAGGTATCCTGGTTTAGGCAGGGGGGTTGGGCCTGGTTAGCCCCACCAACCCCTTCCACTCTCTTTCATTCTGTGCTAGTGAATTCTCTTCAAGATGCATTTCAAAGCGCTGGCATGACAAAGTTCTGTGCAGACAGAGATCCAAATGGACATGGCATCTAAGTTCCTTAAGCAGTGTTCAAGAAGAATGTAAAACTCTGGCACAAGTGTCTCTTCCCTAACTGAATCCCTTTCATGGGAAAATTCCCAGCTCTAGAAAGATCTTCTGATACGCATGCTTAAGACTGACACTGGCTGAGCAAATTTCTCCCTATGTATATCTAAGACCAGTTAGGATCTTCACCCAAAGTGCAGTCAACATAGTCACAGAATGCCTATTGTTAAGAAGTGACAGCTTCCATCAGAATGGCAGCTATTGGTCCACAAAATGGATTAATGGATGGGAATTATCTACGTGGGTTAAAAACAAAAATAAAGAGTTGGTCTTTATTTATCAATTTCATGGCAATATTGATAAGGGAAGAAAAAGATCTAAGTCCTTGACTTTCTGGACTCGAGGAAAGATTTTAAAAATTCCTTGTAAAAATGTATGATCACAATCAGACTATTGAAACCATTTTAGTTGGGAACAAAGTTCCAAAATTGTCTAGATAGTGGCAAAGAAGCCAAGAAAATAGGAAAGAAACAAAAAGAGAGCAAAAGAGTCAGCTTCAGTGTACAAGCTCGTTCTAGAAGTAGTCTGCTGGGAAAAGGAACCCCCAGCTAAATTTCCAATGTATTCCTGCGCTTGATTCAGTAACTGGTCAATGTAAAAACCAATCCTTTTGTACAACTTCTTCCAGCAACAAAAACTCCAACAGGTTGACACTACCATCATGCCTGTTCCAGACATATTTAAAAGAGAAATGATGATTTTCTTGAAAACCTACTTACATAAAAGTTGCAAGATGGTGGAGGGATTCCCACATCCTCCTTCCTCCATCTGGCTTGAAAGTATATTTGATAAAATATGCAACAAAGCACATGATTTATAAGGGAGAGTCAAATGGATGATTTGGGAATCGATCTCTTGTTGATAGTAAACTTCATATCCACTCGGTGTGACCTTTTTAAAACAAAATGTGGAGCTGAGGCATGAATCTGCCACAACAATTGTAAAGCAAACATACACACTCCCCTTCATATGCCCCCCCCTCCACACACACCTAGGCACACACAGAGATCAGCATAGCAGATCATGAACACCTTGGAAAAGACTGAAATGCTAAATGCCTCTCTTGATGGGCAAAAGAGCTGGTGCAGTAATTCAAATGCCTGGTACAAAAATTCTGTTTAATATTTAGCTCCTATTTAAAACACAGCTTTTCATTTCATTCTATTTACAGAATATTTTCATTTCATTTGTTTCTTTAAAATTACTTAGTTCTCACCTGTTGTATGTCTAGGAATATTTTCTTCCAAAAATAGAAAAAAATAGATGATATCTTTTCAGCAGAAAACATTGGTTGATACAATTTTAAACCATCATGATATGGAAGAATTCTTCTGTCCCTCTCGAAGGTGGAAGAAGCATTTGGATCACAGATCATCTACAATGAAATACTTGACATGTTTAAGATGCTTTCAATCAATTTTGATCGTCAATTGCTTATTTGTTGTAAACAGTAATTTTTCAGTGAAGGGAAAGCGTGTGTGGTATATCTACATGATATGTTCAAAGGCAGTTCCTACTAATGGCCAGGCTGAATTCCAGTAAATAATGTCCCGAATGATATTTTGCCGCCTTCTTTGGCACTTCATGAAATCTTACCCCGATGAAGTGCTGAAACAAAGAGATTTTCTCTTAGAGAGTGTCTCATGTTGTAACCTATCCCATGGATTTTATGCTGTAATTCTTATCTCTTTTAAAATTTACTATCTTCTGTACAGTTTTCATGAAACTTTCTGTTACAGTAGTGAATAGCACAGATAAATGTCATTTTGTACAACTTTGAATTTACCCCAAGAGCTGAGAGAAAACTTGATCCTATACTTCAATCCGAGTTTCTTCTATAGTCCAACTTTGTTTCTCTACCATCAAGCTTCTCCTTTGTTGCTGCTCCAAGCCCCGTCCAAGGTGACCTTGAATACTTTCAGGGATGGGACACCCACAACTTCTCTGGGCAACCTGTTCCAGTGTTCCAGCACTCCCACAGTAAAAAAGGCCTTCCTTTCATCTAATATGTGTAGGAAATCATAAATCTAGGCATAGAAGCTTGGAGTGCAAATTTGAAATTCTTTGGATTTGAAGCACATTTTATATGAATACTGACTTACAGATGACTAAAAGATGTTGATGGGCATTTGAGCTGACAAGTTTTGAAAAAGTGCACGGAAATTAAAATTGAAACCACTAAAATTAAAAACTCCTTGCCATTTTCTTTTTCCTCTCCTATTCAAAATTGCATATGTCAGATATCAGTGCTTCATGCAAACCTCTCAGATGCTCTCAGAGAAAAAGCTTTTCTTTCAGACTAAGTTGCGGTTGACGTAGAACACTAGCAGGAGTGAAAGATTTTCTGGGCATTGGGGCAGCACGTTCTCCTTGGATTTGTGTGCAGAATGCATTTTATCCAAACTGGAAAATAGATCCCAGCTCTGTTCTATTCATCATTCTTACTTCATCAGGCCAGAAGATTCTGTGAAAAGTAGCCTGTGGACCTTGAAGACAGCGCATGTGAACCAGATGAGAGGTGATAGAGAAGTTGAGGGAGAGAAGAAAGAGCATGAGGCTGAAACCAGAAAGTATTTCTCCACGTGATCATGGAAGATTGCAGGAGCCACTTGGTACTATCAAACCAGCCCGACTTGGCACTGGTGCCACTATGGGTCTGGGAGCCATGTTGCATATCGTGCATTTTAAGGAGCCAGCTGGCCACACCCAGCCATATGCCCCCAAACACAAACCAAGCCCTTTTCTCTGGCAAACAAAACTCAGCTGCCCTGCTTCTGGATGGCAGATTGCAGGAGCCACTTGGTACTATCAAACCAGCCCAACTTGGCACTGGTGCCACCTTGGCTCTGGGAACCATCCTGCCTATTGTAGCTTTTCAGGAGCCAGCCGGTCACTCCCAGCCATAGGCCCCCAAACAGAAACCTCGGCCCGTTTCCCTGGCAAACAAAAGTAAGCTGCCCCGCTTCTGGATGGCAGATTGCAGGAGCTACTTAGTACTATCAAATCAGCCCGACTTGGCACAGGTGCCACCTTGGATCTGGGAACCATCCTGTGTATCGTGGATTTTCAGGGGCCAGCCGGCCACTCTCAGCCATATGCCCCCAAACACAAACCACGGACCTTTTCTCTGGCAAACAAAAATCAGCTGCCCCACTTCTGGATGGCAGATTGCAGGAGCCACTTGGGACTATCACACCAGCACAACATGGCACTGCTGCCACCTTGGATCTGGGAACAATCCTGCGTATCGTACATATTCAGGAACCAGCCGAACACTCCCAGCCACAGGCCCCCAAACACAAACAACGGCCCATTTCCCTGGCAAACAAAACTCAGCTGCCCCGCTTCTGGTGTGGCAGTTTGCAGGAGCCACTTGGGACTATCAAAGCAGCCCGACTTGGTAATGGTACCATCTTGGATCTGGGAACCATCCGGCGTATCGTGGATTTTCAGGGGCCAGCCGGTCATTCCCAGCCATATGCTCCCAAACACAAACCTCGGCCCTTTTCTCTGGCAAACAAAACTCAACTGCCCCTCTTCTGGATGGCAAATTGCAGGACGCACTTGGTACTACAAAAAGAGCCCGACTTGGCAGTGGTGCCACCTTGGCTCTGGGAACCATCCTGCGTATCGAGCATTTTAAGGAGCCAGCCGGCAATTCCCAGCCGTATGCCCCAAAAAGAAACCACGGACCTTTTCTCTGGCAAAAAAAACTCAGCTGTCCCGCTTCTGGATGGCAGATTGCAGGAGTCACTTTGAACCATACAACCAGCCTTACTTGGCACTGGTGCCACCTTGTATCTGGGAACCATCCTGCCTATCGTTGATTTTCAGGGGCCAGCCTACCACTCTCGGCCATAGGCCCCCAAACACAAACCACAGCCCTTTTCTCTAGCAAACAAAATTTAGCTGCCCCGCTTCTGGATGGCAAATTGCAGGAGCCACTGGGTACTACAAAAACAGCCCGACTTGGCACTGGTGCCACCTTGCGTCTGGTTACCATGCGGCGTATCGTGCATTTTAAGGAGCCAGGTGGCCACTCCCAGCCATATGCCCCCAAACACAACCCACGGCCCTTTTCTCTGGCAAACAAAACTCAGCTGCCCCGCTTCTGGATGGCAGAGTGCAGGAGACACTTGGTACTATCAAACCAGCCCGACTTGGCACTGGTGCCACCTTTGGTCTGGGAACCATCCTGCGTATTGTGGATTGTCAGGAGACAGCCGACCACTCTCGGCCACAGACCCCAATCAAAAACAAAGGTCCGTTTCCCTGGCAAAAAAAACTCAGCTGCCCCGCTTCTGGATGGGAGATTGCAGGAGGCACTTGACACTGTCAAAAGAGCCCCACTTTGTACTGGTGCCACCTTGGGTCTGGGAACCATGCTGCGTATCGTGGATTTTCAGGAGCCAGCCGGCCACTGCCAGCCACAGGCCCCCAAACAAAAACCACAGCCTTTTTCTCTGGCAATAAAAACTCAGCTGCCCCGCTTCTGGATGGCAGATTGCAGGAGCCACTTGGTACTATCAAACCAGCCCGACTTGGCACTGGTGCCACCTTGGGTCTGGGAACCATCCTGCCTATCGTGGATTTTAAGGAGCCAGCCGGCTACTCCCAGCCACAGGCCCCCAACAAAAACCACGGCCCTTTTTTCTCGCAAACAAAACTTAGCTGCCTCACTTCTGGATGGCAGATTGCAGGAGTCACTTGGTGTAATCAAACCAGCCCGACTTGGCACTGGTGCCACCTTGGGTCTGGGAACCATCCTGCGTATTGTGGATTCTAAGGAGCCAGCCGGCCACTCCCAGCCACAGGCCCCCAAACAAAATCAACGGCGCTGTTCCCTGGAAAACAAAACACGCCTGCCAACTTTTTGATGGAGTTTGCAGGAGCCACTTGGTACTATCAAACCAGCCCAACTTGGCACTGGTGCCACCATGGGTCTGGTAAACATCCTGCGTATCGTGGATTCTTAGGAGCCAGCCGGCCACTCCTAGCCACAGGCCCCCAAACAAAAACCTAGGCCTATTTCTCTGGCAAACAAAAGTAAGCTGCCCCGCTTCTGGATGGCAGATTGCAGGAGACACTTGGGACTATCAAACCAGCCCAACTTGGCACTGGTGCCACCTTGGATCTGGGAACCATGCTGTGTATCGTGGATTTTCAGGGGCCAGCCGGCCACTCTCAGCCATATGCCCCCAAACAGAAACCTCGGCCCGTTTCTCTGGCAAACAAAACTCAACTGCCCCTCTTCTGGATGGCAAATTGCAAGATGAACTTGATACTAAAACCGCAGGCCGACTTGGTAGTGGTGACACCTTGGGCCTGGGAACCATCTTGCGTATCGAGCATTTTAAGGAGCCAGCCGGCCACTCCCAGCAATATGCCCCCAAAAACAATCCACGGAATTTTTCTCTGGCAAACAAAAATCAGCTGCCCCGCTTCTGGATGGCAGATTGCAGGAGCCACTTTGACCCATCAAACCAGCCCGACTTGGCACTGGTGCCACCTTGCATCCTGGAACCATGCTGCCTAGCGTGGATTTTCAGGGGCCAGCCGGACACTCTCAGCTATATGCCCCCAAACAAAACCCACGGCCCGTTTCCCTGGCAAACAAAAGTAAGCTGCCCCGCTTCTGGATGGCAGATTGCAGGAGCCACTTTGCAGCATCAAACTAGCCCGACTTGGCACTGGTGCCACCTTGGGTCTGGGAACCATCCTGCGTATCGTGGATTCTAAGGAGCCAGCCGGCCACTCCCAGCCACAGGCCCCCAAACACAAACAACGGCGCTTTTCCCTGGAAAACAAAACTCGCCTGCCAACTTTTTGATGGCAGATTGCAGGAGCAACTTGGTACTATCAAACCAGCCCAACTTGGCACTGGTGCCACCATGGGTCTGGTAAGCATCCTGCCTATTGTAGCTTTCCAGGAGCCAGCCGGTCACTCCCAGCCATAGGCCCCCAAACACAAACCTCGGCCCGTTTCCCTGGCAAACAAAAGTAAGCTGCCCCGCTTCTGGATGGCAGATTGCAGGAGCCACTTGGTACTATCAAACCAGCCCGACTTGGCACTGGTGCCACCTTGGGTCTGGGAACCATGCTGCGTATCGCAGATTCTAAGGCGCCAGTCGGCCACTCCCAGCCACAAGACCCCAAACACAAACAACGGCGCTTTTCTTTGGCAAACAAAACTCAACTCCCCCTCTTCTGGATGGCAAATTGCAGGACGCACTTGGTACTATCAAACCAGCACGACTTGGCACGGGTGCCACCTTGGGTCTGGAAACCATCCTGCGTATTGTGGATTGTCAGGAGCCAGCTGGACACTCTCGGCCACAGACCCCAATCAAAAACAACGGCCCGTTTCACAGGCAAACAAAACTCAGCTGCCCCGCTTCTGGATGGGAGATTGCAGGAGGCACTTGACACTGTGAAACCAGCCCCACTTGGCACTGGTGCCACCTTGGGTCTGGGAACCATGCTGCGTATCATGGATTTTCAGGAGCCAGCCGGCCACTCCCAGCCATAGGCCCCCAAACAAAAACCACAGCCTTTTTCTCTGGCAAACAAAATTCAGCTGCCCCGCTTCTGGATGGCAGATTGCAGGAGCCACTTGGGACTATCACACCAGCACAACATGGCACTGGTGCCACCTTGGATCTGGGAATCATCCTTCCTATCGTGGATTTTCAGGGGCCAGCCGGTCACTCTCAGCCATAGGCCCCAAACACAAACCACGGCCCTTTTCTCTGGAAAACAAAACTCAACTGCCCCTCTTCTGGATGGCAGATTGCAGGAGCCACTGGGTACTATGAAACCAGCCCTACTTGGCACTGGTGCCACCTTGGGTCTGGGAACCATGCTGCGTATCATGGATTTTCAGGAGCCAGCCGTCCACTGCCAGCCACAGGCCCCGAAACACAAACAACAGCCTTTTTCTCTGGCAAACAAAATTCAGCTGCCCCGCTTCTGGATGGCAGATTGCAGGAACCACTTGGTACTAACAAACCAGCCCGACTTGGCACTGGTGCCACCTTGGGTCTGGGAACCATCCTGCGTATCGTGGATTCTAAGGAGCCAGCTGGCCACTCCCAGCCACAGGCCCCAAAATACACACAACGGCGCTTTTCCCTGGAAAACAAAACTCGCCTGCCAACTTTTTGATGGCAGATTGCAGGAGCCACTTGGTACTATCAAACCAGCCCAACTTGGCACTGGTGCCACCATGGGTCTGGTCACCATCCTGCCTATCGTAGCTTTTCAGGAGCCAGCCGGTCACTCCCAGCCATAGGCCCCCAGAAAAAAACCTCGGTCCGTTTCCCTGGAAAACAAAAGTAAGCTGCCCCGCATCTGGATGGCAGATTGCAGGAGCCACTTGGTGCTATCAAACCAGCCTGACTTGGCACTGGTGCCACCTTGGGTCTGGGAACCATCCTGCGTATCGTGGATTCTAAGGAGCCAGCTGGCCTCTCCCAGCCACAGGCCCCAAAACACACACAACGGCGCTTTTCCCTGGAAAACAACCTCGCCTGCCAACTTTTTGATGGCAGATTGCAGGAGCCACTTGGTACTATCAAACCAGCCCAACTTGCCACTGGTGCCACCTTGGGTCTGGTCACCATCCTGCCTATCGTAGCTTTTCAGGAGCCAGACGGTCACTCCCTGCCATAGGCCCCGAGACACAAACCGCGGCCCGTTTCCCTGGCAAACAAAAGTAAGCTGCCCCGCTTCTGGATGGCAGATTGCAGGAGCCACTTGGTACTATCAAACCAGCCCGACTTGGCACTGGTGCCACCTTGGGTCTGGGAACCATCCAGCCTATCGTGGATTTTAAGGAGCCAGCCGGCTACTCCCAGCCACAGGCCCCCAACAAAAACCACAGCCCTTTTTTCTGGCAAACAAAACTTAGCTGCCTCACTTCTGGATTGCAGATTGCAGGAGCCACTTGGTGTAATCAAACCAGCCCGACTTGGCACTGGTGTCACCTTGGGTCTGGGAACCATCCTGCGTATCGTGGATTCTAAGGAGCCAGCCGGCCACTCCCAGCCACAGGCCCCCAAACAAAATCAACGGCGCTGTTCCCTGGAAAACAAAACACGCCTGCCAACTTTTTGATGGAGGTTGCAGGAGCCACTTGGTACTATCAAACCAGCCCAACTTGGCACTGGTGCCACCATGGGTCTGGTAAACATCCTGCGTATCGTGGATTCTTAGGAGCCAGCAGGCCACTCCTAGCCACAGGCCCCCAAACAAAAACCTTGGCCTATTTCTCTGGCAAACAAAAGTAAGCTGCCCCGCTTCTGGATGGCAGATTGCAGGAGACACTTGGGACTATCAAACCAGCCCAACTTGGCACTGGTGCCACCTTGGATCTGGGAACCATGCTGTGTATCGTGGATATTCAGGGGCCAGCCGGCCACTCTCAGCCATATGTCCCCAAACAGAAACCTCGGCCCGTTTCTCTGGCAAACAAAACTCAACTGCCCCTCTTCTGGATGGCAAATTGCAAGATGAACTTGATACTAAAACCGCAGGCCGACTTGGTAGTGGTGACACCTTGGGCCTGGGAACCATCATGCGTATCGAGCATTTTAAGGAGCCAGCCGGCCACTCCCAGCAATATGCCCCCCAAAACAATCCACGGAATTTTTCTCTGGCAAACAAAAATCAGCTGCCCCGCTTCTGGATGGCAGATTGCAGGAGCCACTTTGCACCATCAAACCAGCCCGACTTGGCACTGGTGCCACCTTGCATCTGGGAACCATGCTGCCTAGCGTGGATTTTCAGGGGCCAGCCGGCCACTCTCAGCTATATGCCCCCAAACAAAACCCACGGCCCGTTTCCCTGGCAAACAAAAGTAAGCTGCCCTGCTTCTGGATGGCAGATTGCAGGAACCACTTGGTAGTATCAAACCAGCCCGACTTGGCACTGGTGCCACCTTGGGTCTGGGAACCATCCTGCGTATCGTGGATTCTAAGGAGCCAGCCGGCCACTCCCAGCCACAGGCCCCCAAACACAAACAACGGCGCTTTTCCCTGGAAAACAAAACTCGCCTGCCAACTTTTTGATGGCAGATTGCAGGAGCAACTTGGTACTATCAAACCAGCCCAACTTGGCACTGGTGCCACCATGGGTCTGGTCACCATCCTGCCTATTGTAGCTTTCCAGGAGCCAGCCGGTCACTCCCAGCCATAGGCCCCCAAACACAAACCTCGGCCCGTTTCCCTGGCAAACAAAAGTAAGCTGCCCCGCTTCTGGATGGCAGATTGCAGGAGCCACTTGGTACTATCAAACCAGCCCAACTTGGCACTGGTGCCACCTTGGGTCTGGGAACCATGCTGCGTATCGCAGATTCTAAGGCGCCAGTCGGCCACTCCCAGCCACAAGCCCCCAAACACAAACAACGGCGCTTTTCTCTGGCAAACAAAACTCAACTGCCCCTCTTCTGGATGGCAAATTGCAGGAGCCACTGGGTACTATAAAAACAGCCCTACTTGGCACTGGTGCCACCTTGGGTCTGGGAACCATGCTGCGTATCATGGATTTTCAGGAGCCAGCCGTCCACTGCCAGCCACAGGCCCCGAAACACAAACAACAGCCTTTTTCTCTGGCAAACAAAATTCAGCTGCCCCGCTTCTGGATGGCAGATTGCAGGAACCACTTGGTACTAACAAACCAGCCCGACTTGGCACTGGTGCCACCTTGGGTCTGGGAACCATCCTGCGTATCGTGGATTCTAAGGAGCCAGCTGGCCACTCCCAGCCACAGGCCCCAAAATACACACAACGGCGCTTTTCCCTGGAAAACAAAACTCGCCTGCCAACTTTTTGATGGCAGATTGCAGGAGCCACTTGGTACTATCAAACCAGCCCAACTTGGCACTGGTGCCACCATGGGTCTGGTCACCATCCTGCCTATCGTAGCTTTTCAGGAGCCAGCCGGTCACTCCCAGCCATAGGCCCCCAGAAAAAAACCTCGGTCCGTTTCCCTGGAAAACAAAAGTAAGCTGCCCCGCTTCTGGATGGCAGATTGCAGGAGCCACTTGGTGCTATCAAACCAGCCCGACTTGGCACTGGTGCCACCTTGGGTCTGGGAACCATCCTGCGTATCCTGTGTTCTAAGGAGCCAGCCGGCCACTCCCAGCCACAGTCCCCCAAACACAAACAACGGCGCTTTTCCCTGGAAAACAAAACTGACCTGCCAACTTTTTGATGGCAGATTGCAGGAGCCACTTGGTACTATCAAACCAGCCCAACTTGGCACTGGTGCCACCATGGGTCTGGTCACCATCCTGCCTATCGTAGCTTTTCAGGAGCCAGCCGGTCACTCCCAGCCATAGGTCCCCAGACAAATACCTCGGCCCGTTTCCCTGGCACACAAAAGTAAGCTGCCCCGCTTCTGGATGGCAGATTGCAGGAGCCACTTGGTACTATCAAACCAGCCCAACTTGACACTGGTGCCACCTTGGCTCTGGGAACCATGCTGCGTAACCCGGATTCTAAGACGACAGGCAGCCACTGCCAGCCACAGGCCTCCAAACAAAATCAACGGCGCTTTTCCCTGGAAAACAAAACTCGCCTGACAACTTTTAGATGGCAGATTGCAGGAGCCAGTTGGTACCATCAAACCAGCCCAACTTGGCACTGGTGCCACCTTGGGTCTGGGAACCATCCTGCCTATTGTTGCTTTTCAGGAGCCAGCCGGTCACTTCTAGCCCTAGGCCCCCAGTCATAAACCTCGGCCCGTTTCCCTGGCACACAAATGTAAGCTACCCCGCTTCAGGATGGCAGATTGCAGGAGCCACTTTTCACCATCAAACCAGCCCGACTTGGCACTGGTGCCACCTTGGGTCTGGGAACCATCCTGCGTATCGTGTGTTCTAAGGAGCCAGCCGGCCACTCCCAGCCACTGTCCTCCAAACACAAACAACGGCGCTTTTCCCTGGAAAACAAAACTGGCCTGCCAACTTTTTGATGGCAGATTGCAGGAGCCACTTGGTACTATCAAACCAGCCCAACTTGGCACTGGTGCCACCATGGGTCTGGTCACCATCCTGCCTATCGTAGCTTTTCAGGAGCCAGGCGGTCACTCCCAGCCATAGGCCCCCAGACACAAACCTCGGCCCGTTTCCCTGGCAAACAAAAGTAAGCTGCCCCGCTTCTGCATGGCAGATTGCAGGTGCTATTTAGTACTATCAAACCAGACCGACTTGGCACTGGTGCCACCTCTGGTCTGGGAACCATCCTGCCTATCGTGGATTTTCAGGGGCCAGACGGCCACTATCAGCCATATGCCCCCAAAAACAAACCACGGGCTTTTCTCTGGTAAACAAAACTCAACTGCCCCTCTTCTGGATGGCAAATTTTAGGACGCACTTTGTACTACGAAAACCGCCCGACTTGGCACTGGTGCCACCTTGGGTCAGGGAACCATCCTGCCTATCGTAGCTTTTCAGGAGCCAGCCGGTCACTCCCAGCCATAGGTCCCCAGACAAATACCTCGGCCCGTTTCCCTGGCAAACAAAAGTAAGCTGCCCCGCTTCTGGATGGCAGATTGCAGGAGCCACTTGGTACTATCAAACCAGCCCAACTTGACACTGGTGCCACCTTGGCTCTGGGAACCATGCTGCGTAACCCGGATTGTAAGACGACAGGCAGCCACTGCCAGCCACAGGCCTCCAAACAAAATCAACGGCGCTTTTCCCTGGAAAACAAAACTCGCCTGACAACTTTTAGATGGCAGATTGCAGGAGCCAGTTGGTACCATCAAACCAGCCCAACTTGGCACTGGTGCCACCTTGGGTCTGGGAACCATCCTGCCTATTGTTGCTTTTCAGGAGCCAGCCGGTCACTTCTAGCCCTAGGCCCCCAGTCATAAACCTCGGCCCGTTTCCCTGGCACACAAATGTAAGCTACCCCGCTTCAGGATGGCAGATTGCAGGAGCCACTTTTCACCATCAAACCAGCCCGACGTGGCACTGGTGCCACCTTGGGTCTGGGAACCATCCTGCGTATCGTGTGTTCTAAGGAGCCAGCCGGCCACTCCCAGCCACAGTCCCCCAAACACAAACAACGGCGCTTTTCCCTGGAAAACAAAACTGGCCTGCCAACTTTTTGATGGCAGATTGCAGGAGCCACTTGGTACTATCAAACCAGCCCAACTTGGCACTGGTGCCACCATGGGTCTGGTAACCATCCTGCCTATCGTAGCTTTTCAGGAGCCAGCCGGTCACTCCCAGCCATAGGCCCCCAGACACAAACCTCGGCCCGTTTCCCTGGCAAACAAAAGTAAGCTGCCCCGCTTCTGCATGGCAGATTGCAGGTGCTATTTAGTACTATCAAACCAGACCGACTTGGCACTGGTGCCACCTCTGGTCTGGGAACCATCCTGCCTATCGTGGATTTTCAGGGGCCAGACGGCCACTATCAGCCATATGCCCCCAAAAACAAACCACGGCCCTTTTCTCTGGTAAACAAAACTCAACTGCCCCTCTTCTGGATGGCAAATTTTAGGACGCACTTTGTACTACGAATACCGCCCGACTTGGCACTGGTGCCACCTTGGGTCAGGGAACCATCCTGCCTATCGTAGCTTTTTAAGGAGCCAGCAGGCCACGCCCAGCCATATAGCCCCAAAAACAAACCACGGACCATTTCTCTTGGAAACAAAAATCCGCTGCCCCGCGTCAGGATGGCAGATTGCAGGAGCCACTTTGCACCATCAAACCACCCCGACTTGGCACTGGTGCCATCTTGGATCTGGGAACCATCCTGCCTATCGTAGCTTTTCAGGAGCCAGCCGGTTACTCCCAACCATAGCCCCCAGACAGAAAGCTCTGCCCGTTTCCCTGGCAAACAAAAGTAAGCTACCCCGCTTCTGGATGGCAGATTGCAGGAGCCACTTGGTACTATCAAACCAGCCCAACTTGGCACTGGTGCCACCATGGGTCTGGTCACCATCCTGCCTATCGTAGCTTTTCAGGAGCCAGGCGGTCACTCCCAGCCATAGGCCCCCAGACAAATACCTCGGCCCGTTTCCCTGGCAAACAAATGTAAGCTGCCCCGCTTCTGGATGGCAGATTGCAGGAGCCACATGGTACTATCAAACCAGGCCAACATGGCACTGGTGCCACCTTGGCTCTGGGAACCATCCTGCCTATCGTGGATTTTCAGGCGCCAGCCGGCCACTCTCAGCCATATGCCCCCAAACACAAACCACGGCCCTTTTCTCTGGTAAACAAAACTCAACTGCCCCTCTTCTGGATGGCAAATTGCAGGACGCACTTGGTACTACGAAAACAGCCCGACTTGGCAGTGATGCCACCTTGGGTCAGGGAACCATCCTGCGTATCGATGTTTTTAAGGAGTCAGCCGGCAACGTCCAGCCATATACCCCCAAAAAAAACCCACGGAACTTTTCTCCAGCAAGCAAAAATCCGCTGCCCCGCGTCTGGATGGCAGATTGCAGGAGCTATTTAGTATTATCAAACCAGCCCGACTTGGCACTGGTGCCACCATGGGTCTGGTCACCATCCTGCCTATCGTAGCTTTTCAGGAGCCAGCCGGTCACTCTCAGCCATAGGCCCCAAACACAAACCACGGCCCTTTTCTCTGGAAAACAAAACTCAACTGCCCCTCTTCTGGATGGCAGATTGCAGGAGCCACTGGGTACTATGAAACCAGCCCTACTTGGCACTGGTGCCACCTTGGGTCTGGGAACCATGCTGCGTATCATGGATTTTCAGGAGCCAGCCGTCCACTGCCAGCCACAGGCCCCGAAACACAAACAACAGCCTTTTTCTCTGGCAAACAAAATTCAGCTGCCCCGCTTCTGGATGGCAGATTGCAGGAACCACTTGGTACTAACAAACCAGCCCGACTTGGCACTGGTGCCACCTTGGGTCTGGGAACCATCCTGCGTATCGTGGATTCTAAGGAGCCAGCTGGCCACTCCCAGCCACAGGCCCCAAAACACACACAACGGCGCTTTTCCCTGGAAAACAAAACTCGCCTGCCAACTTTTTGATGGCAGATTGCAGGAGCCACTTGGTACTATCAAACCAGCCCAACTTGGCACTGGTGCCACCATGGGTCTGGTCACCATCCTGCCTATCGTAGCTTTTCAGGAGCCAGCCGGTCACTCCCAGCCATAGGCCCCCAGACACAAAGCTCGGCCTGTTTCCCTGGAACACAAAAGTAAGCTACCGCACTTCTGGATGGCAGATTGCAGGAGCCACTTTGCACCATCAAATCAGCCCAACTTGGCACTGGTGCCACCTTGGCTCTGGGAACCATGCTGCGTAACCCGGATTCTAAGACGACAGGCAGCCACTGCCAGCCACAGGCCTCCAAACAAAATCAACGGCGCTTTTCCCTGGAAAACAAAACTCGCCTGACAACTTTTAGATGGCAGATTGCAGGAGCCAGTTGGTACCATCAAACCAGCCCAACTTGGCACTGGTGCCACCTTGGGTCTGGGAACCATCCTGCCTATTGTTGCTTTTCAGGAGCCAGCCGGTCACTCCTAGCCCTAGGCCCCCAGTCATAAACCTCGGCCCGTTTCCCTGGCACACAAAAGTAAGCTACCCCGCTTCTGGATGGCAGATTGCAGGAGCCACTTTTCACCATCAAACCAGCCCGACGTGGCACTGGTGCCACCTTGGGTCTGGGAACCATCCTGCGTATCGTGTGTTCTAAGGAGCCAGCCGGCCACTCCCACCAACAGTCCCCCAAACACAAACAACGGCGCTTTTCCCTGGAAAACAAAACTGGCCTGCCAACTTTTTGATGGCAGATTGCAGGAGCCACTTGGTACTATCAAACCAGCCCAACTTGGCACTGGTGCCACCATGGGTCTGGTAACCATCCTGCCTATCGTAGCTTTTCAGGAGCCAGGCGGTCACTCCCAGCCATAGGCCCCCAGACACAAACCTCGGCCCGTTTCCCTGGCAAACAAAAGTAAGCTGCCCCGCTTCTGCATGGCAGATTGCAGGTGCTATTTAGTACTATCAAACCAGCCCGACTTGGCACTGGTGCCACCTCTGGTCTGGTCACCATCCTGCCTATCGTGGATTTTCAGGCGCCAGACGGCCACTATCAGCCATATGCCCCCAAAAACAAACCACGGCCCTTTTCTCTGGTAAACAAAACTCAACTGCCCCTCTTCTGGATGGCAAATTTTAGGACGCACTTTGTACGACGAAAACCGCCCGACTTGGCACTGGTGCCACCTTGGGTCAGGGAACCATCCTGCCTATCGTAGCTTTTTAAGGAGCCAGCAGGCCACGCCCAGCCATATAGCCCCAAAAACAAACCACGGACCATTTCTCTTGGAAACAAAAATCCGCTGCCCCGCGTCAGGATGGCAGATTGCAGGAGCCACTTTGCACCATCAAACCAGCCCGACTTGGCACTGGTGCCACCTTGCATCTGGGAACCATGCTGCCTAGCGTGGATTTTCAGGGGCCAGCCGGCCACTCTCAGCTATATGCCCCCAAACAAAACCCACGGCCCGTTTCCCTGGCAAACAAAAGTAAGCTGCCCTGCTTCTGGATGGCAGATTGCAGGAACCACTTGGTAGTATCAAACCAGCCCGACTTGGCACTGGTGCCACCTTGGGTCTGGGAACCATCCTGCGTATCGTGGATTCTAAGGAGCCAGCCGGCCACTCCCAGCCACAGGCCCCCAAACACAAACAACGGCGCTTTTCCCTGGAAAACAAAACTCGCCTGCCAACTTTTTGATGGCAGATTGCAGGAGCAACTTGGTACTATCAAACCAGCCCAACTTGGCACTGGTGCCACCTTGGGTCTGGTCACCATCCTGCCTATTGTAGCTTTCCAGGAGCCAGCCGGTCACTCCCAGCCATAGGCCCCCAAACACAAACCTCGGCCCGTTTCCCTGGCAAACAAAAGTAAGCTGCCCCGCTTCTGGATGGCAGATTGCAGGAGCCACTTGGTACTATCAAACCAGCCCAACTTGGCACTGGTGCCACCTTGGGTCTGGGAACCATGCTGCGTATCGCAGATTCTAAGGCGCCAGTCGGCCACTCCCAGCCACAAGCCCCCAAACACAAACAACGGCGCTTTTCTCTGGCAAACAAAACTCAACTGCCCCTCTTCTGGATGGCAAATTGCAGGACGCACTTGGTACTATAAAAACAGCCCGACTTGGCACTGGTGCCACCTTGGGTCTGGGAACCATCCTGCGTATCGATCTTTTTAATGAGACAGCCGGCCACTCCCAGCCATATGCCCCCAAACACAACCCACGGCCCTTTCCTCTGGCAAACAAAACTCAGCTGCACCGCTTCTGGATGGCAGATTGCAGGAGCCACTTGGTACTATCAAACCAGCAAGACTTGGCACTGGTGCCACCTTGGGTCTGGGAACCATCCTGCGTATTGTGGATTGTCAGGAGCCAGCTGAACATTCTCGGCCACAGACCCCAATCAAAAACAACGGCCCGTTTCACAGGCAAACAAAACTCAGCTGCCCCGCTTCTGGATGGGAGATTGCAGGAGGCACTTGACACTGTGAAACCAGCCCCACTTGGCACTGGTGCCACCTTGGGTCTGGGAACCATGCTGCGTATCATGGATTTTCAGGAGCCAGCCGGCCACTCCCAGCCATAGGCCCCCAAACAAAAACCACAGCCTTTTTCTCTGGCAAACAAAATTCAGCTGCCCCACTTCTGGATGGCAGATTGCAGGAGCCACTTGGGACTATCACACCAGCACAACATGGCACTGCTGCCACCTTGGATCTGGGAACCATCCTTCCTATCGTGGATTTTCAGGGGCCAGCCGGTCACTCTCAGCCATAGGCCCCAAACACAAACCACGGCCCTTTTCTCTGGAAAACAAAACTCAACTGCCCCTCTTCTGGATGGCAGATTGCAGGAGCCACTGGGTACTATGAAACTAGCCCTACTTGGCACTGGTGCCACCTTGGGTCTGGGAACCATGCTGCGTATCATGGATTTTCAGGAGCCAGCCGTCCACTGCCAGCCACAGGCCCCGAAACACAAACAACAGCCTTTTTCTCTGGCAAACAAAATTCAGCTGCCCCGCTTCTGGATGGCAGATTGCAGGAACCACTTGGTACTAACAAACCAGCCCGACTTGGCACTGGTGCCACCTTGGGTCTGGGAACCATCCTGCGTATCGTGGATTCTAAGGAGCCAGCTGGCCACTCCCAGCCACAGGCCCCAAAATACACACAACGGCGCTTTTCCCTGGAAAACAAAACTCGCCTGCCAACTTTTTGATGGCAGATTGCAGGAGCCACTTGGTACTATCAAACCAGCCCAACTTGGCACTGGTGCCACCATGGGTCTGGTCACCATCCTGCCTATCGTAGCTTTTCAGGAGCCAGCCGGTCACTCCCAGCCATAGGCCCCCAGAAAAAAACCTCGGTCCGTTTCCCTGGAAAACAAAAGTAAGCTGCCCCGCTTCTGGATGGCAGATTGCAGGAGCCACTTGGTGCTATCAAACCAGCCCGACTTGGCACTGGTGCCACCTTGGGTCTGGGAACCATCCTGCGTATCCTGTGTTCTAAGGAGCCAGCCGGCCACTCCCAGCCACAGTCCCCCAAACACAAACAACGGCGCTTTTCCCTGGAAAACAAAACTGACCTGCCAACTTTTTGATGGCAGATTGCAGGAGCCACTTGGTACTATCAAACCAGCCCAACTTGGCACTGGTGCCACCATGGGTCTGGTCACCATCCTGCCTATCGTAGCTTTTCAGGAGCCAGCCGGTCACTCCCAGCCATAGGTCCCCAGACAAATACCTCGGCCCGTTTCCCTGGCACACAAAAGTAAGCTGCCCCGCTTCTGGATGGCAGATTGCAGGAGCCACTTGGTACTATCAAACCAGCCCAACTTGACACTGGTGCCACCTTGGCTCTGGGAACCATGCTGCGTAACACGGATTCTAAGACGACAGGCAGCCACTGCCAGCCACAGGCCTCCAAACAAAATCAACGGCGCTTTTCCCTGGAAAACAAAACTCGCCTGACAACTTTTAGATGGCAGATTGCAGGAGCCAGTTGGTACCATCAAACCAGCCCAACTTGGCACTGGTGCCACCTTGGGTCTGGGAACCATCCTGCCTATTGTTGCTTTTCAGGAGCCAGCCGGTCACTTCTAGCCCTAGGCCCCCAGTCATAAACCTCGGCCCGTTTCCCTGGCACACAAATGTAAGCTACCCCGCTTCAGGATGGCAGATTGCAGGAGCCACTTTTCACCATCAAACCAGCCCGACTTGGCACTGGTGCCACCTTGGGTCTGGGAACCATCCTGCGTATCGTGTGTTCTAAGGAGCCAGCCGGCCACTCCCAGCCACTGTCCTCCAAACACAAACAACGGCGCTTTTCCCTGGAAAACAAAACTGGCCTGCCAACTTTTTGATGGCAGATTGCAGGAGCCACTTGGTACTATCAAACCAGCCCAACTTGGCACTGGTGCCACCATGGGTCTGGTCACCATCCTGCCTATCGTAGCTTTTCAGGAGCCAGGCGGTCACTCCCAGCCATAGGCCCCCAGACACAAACCTCGGCCCGTTTCCCTGGCAAACAAAAGTAAGCTGCCCCGCTTCTGCATGGCAGATTGCAGGTGCTATTTAGTACTATCAAACCAGACCGACTTGGCACTGGTGCCACCTCTGGTCGGGGAACCATCCTGCCTATCGTGGATTTTCAGGGGCCAGACGGCCACTATCAGCCATATGCCCCCAAAAACAAACCACGGGCTTTTCTCTGGTAAACAAAACTCAACTGCCCCTCTTCTGGATGGCAAATTTTAGGACGCACTTTGTACTACGAATACCGCCCGACTTGGCACTGGTGCCACCTTGGGTCAGGGAACCATCCTGCCTATCGTAGCTTTTCAGGAGCCAGCCGGTCACTCCCAGCCATAGGTCCCCAGACAAATACCTCGGCCCGTTTCCCTGGCAAACAAAAGTAAGCTGCCCCGCTTCTGGATGGCAGATTGCAGGAGCCACTTGGTACTATCAAACCAGCCCAACTTGACACTGGTGCCACCTTGGCTCTGGGAACCATGCTGCGTAACCCGGATTCTAAGACGACAGGCAGCCACTGCCAGCCACAGGCCTCCAAACAAAATCAACGGCGCTTTTCCCTGGAAAACAAAACTCGCCTGACAACTTTTAGATGGCAGATTGCAGGAGCCAGTTGGTACCATCAAACCAGCCCAACTTGGCACTGGTGCCACCTTGGGTCTGGGAACCATCCTGCCTATTGTTGCTTTTCAGGAGCCAGCCGGTCACTTCTAGCCCTAGGCCCCCAGTCATAAACCTCGGCCCGTTTCCCTGGCACACAAATGTAAGCTACCCCGCTTCAGGATGGCAGATTGCAGGAGCCACTTTTCACCATCAAACCAGCCCGACGTGGCACTGGTGCCACCTTGGGTCTGGGAACCATCCTGCGTATCGTGTGTTCTAAGGAGCCAGCCGGCCACTCCCAGCCACAGTCCCCCAAACACAAACAACGGCGCTTTTCCCTGGAAAACAAAACTGGCCTGCCAACATTTTGATGGCAGATTGCAGGAGCCACTTGGTACTATCAAACCAGCCCAACTTGGCACTGGTGCCACCATGGGTCTGGTAACCATCCTGCCTATCGTAGCTTTTCAGGAGCCAGCCGGTCACTCCCAGCCATAGGCCCCCAGACACAAACCTCGGCCCGTTTCCCTGGCAAACAAAAGTAAGCTGCCCCGCTTCTGCATGGCAGATTGCAGGTGCTATTTAGTACTATCAAACCAGACCGACTTGGCACTGGTGCCACCTCTGGTCTGGGAACCATCCTGCCTATCGTGGATTTTCAGGGGCCAGACGGCCACTATCAGCCATATGCCCCCAAAAACAAACCACGGCCCTTTTCTCTGGTAAACAAAACTCAACTGCCCCTCTTCTGGATGGCAAATTTTAGGACGCACTTTGTACTACGAAAACCGCCCGACTTGGCACTGGTGCCACCTTGGGTCAGGGAACCATCCTGCCTATCATAGCTTTTTAAGGAGCCAGCAGGCCACGCCCAGCCATATAGCCCCAAAAACAAACCACGGACCATTTCTCTTGGAAACAAAAATCCGCTGCCCCGCGTCAGGATGGCAGATTGCAGGAGCCACTTTGCACCATCAAACCACCCCGACTTGGCACTGGTGCCATCTTGGATCTGGGAACCATCCTGCCTATCGTAGCTTTTCAGGAGCCAGCCGGTTACTCCCAACCATAGCCCCCAGACAGAAAGCTCTGCCCGTTTCCCTGGCAAACAAAAGTAAGCTACCCCGCTTCTGGATGGCAGATTGCAGGAGCCACTTGGTACTATCAAACCAGCCCAACTTGGCACTGGTGCCACCATGGGTCTGGTCACCATCCTGCCTATCGTAGCTTTTCAGGAGCCAGGCGGTCACTCCCAGCCATAGGCCCCCAGACAAATACCTCGGCCCGTTTCCCTGGCAAACAAATGTAAGCTGCCCCGCTTCTGGATGGCAGATTGCAGGAGCCACATGGTACTATCAAACCAGGCCAACATGGCACTGGTGCCACCTTGGCTCTGGGAACCATCCTGCCTATCGTGGATTTTCAGGCGCCAGCCGGCCACTCTCAGCCATATGCCCCCAAACACAAACCACGGCCCTTTTCTCTGGTAAACAAAACTCAACTGCCCCTCTTCTGGATGGCAAATTGCAGGACGCACTTGGTACTACGAAAACAGCCCGACTTGGCAGTGATGCCACCTTGGGTCAGGGAACCATCCTGCGTATCGATGTTTTTAAGGAGTCAGCCGGCAACGTCCAGCCATATACCCCCAAAAAAAACCCACGGAACTTTTCTCCAGCAAGCAAAAATCCGCTGCCCCGCGTCTGGATGGCAGATTGCAGGAGCTATTTAGTATTATCAAACCAGCCCGACTTGGCACTGGTGCCACCATGGGTCTGGTCACCATCCTGCCTATCGTAGCTTTTCAGGAGCCAGCCGGTCACTCTCAGCCATAGGCCCCAAACACAAACCACGGCCCTTTTCTCTGGAAAACAAAACTCAACTGCCCCTCTTCTGGATGGCAGATTGCAGGAGCCACTGGGTACTATGAAACCAGCCCTACTTGGCACTGGTGCCACCTTGGGTCTGGGAACCATGCTGCGTATCATGGATTTTCAGGAGCCAGCCGTCCACTGCCAGCCACAGGCCCCGAAACACAAACAACAGCCTTTTTCTCTGGCAAACAAAATTCAGCTGCCCCGCTTCTGGATGGCAGATTGCAGGAACCACTTGGTACTAACAAACCAGCCCGACTTGGCACTGGTGCCACCTTGGGTCTGGGAACCATCCTGCGTATCGTGGATTCTAAGGAGCCAGCTGGCCACTCCCAGCCACAGGCCCCAAAACACACACAACGGCGCTTTTCCCTGGAAAACAAAACTGGCCTGCCAACTTTTTGATGGCAGATTGCAGGAGCCACTTGGTACTATCAAACCAGCCCAACTTGGCACTGGTGCCACCATGGGTCTGGTCACCATCCTGCCTATCGTAGCTTTTCAGGAGCCAGCCGGTCACTCCCAGCCATAGGCCCCCAGACACAAAGCTCGGCCTGTTTCCCTGGCACACAAAAGTAAGCTACCGCACTTCTGGATGGCAGATTGCAGGAGCCACTTTGCACCATCAAATCAGCCCAACTTGGCACTGGTGCCACCTTGGCTCTGGGAACCATGCTGCGTAACCCGGATTCTAAGACGACAGGCAGCCACTGCCAGCCACAGGCCTCCAAACAAAATCAACGGCGCTTTTCCCTGGAAAACAAAACTCGCCTGACAACTTTTAGATGGCAGATTGCAGGAGCCAGTTGGTACCATCAAACCAGCCCAACTTGGCACTGGTGCCACCTTGGGTCTGGGAACCATCCTGCCTATTGTTGCTTTTCAGGAGCCAGCCGGTCACTCCTAGCCCTAGGCCCCCAGTCATAAACCTCGGCCCGTTTCCCTGGCACACAAAAGTAAGCTACCCCGCTTCAGGATGGCAGATTGCAGGAGCCACTTTTCACCATCAAACCAGCCCGACGTGGCACTGGTGCCACCTTGGGTCTGGGAACCATCCTGCGTATCGTGTGTTCTAAGGAGCCAGCCGGCCACTCCCACCAACAGTCCCCCAAACACAAACAACGGCGCTTTTCCCTGGAAAACAAAACTGGCCTGCCAACTTTTTGATGGCAGATTGCAGGAGCCACTTGGTACTATCAAACCAGCCCAACTTGGCACTGGTGCCACCATGGGTCTGGTAACCATCCTGCCTATCGTAGCTTTTCAGGAGCCAGGCGGTCACTCCCAGCCATAGGCCCCCAGACACAAACCTCGGCCCGTTTCCCTGGCAAACAAAAGTAAGCTGCCCCGCTTCTGCATGGCAGATTGCAGGTGCTATTTAGTACTATCAAACCAGCCCGACTTGGCACTGGTGCCACCTCTGGTCTGGTCACCATCCTGCCTATCGTGGATTTTCAGGCGCCAGACGTCCACTATCAGCCATATGCCCCCAAAAACAAACCACGGCCCTTTTCTCTGGTAAACAAAACTCAACTGCCCCTCTTCTGGATGGCAAATTTTAGGACGCACTTTGTACTACGAAAACCGCCCGACTTGGCACTGGTGCCACCTTGGGTCAGGGAACCATCCTGCCTATCGTAGCTTTTTAAGGAGCCAGCAGGCCACGCCCAGCCATATAGCCCCAAAAACAAACCACGGACCATTTCTCTTGGAAACAAAAATCCGCTGCCCCGCGTCAGGATGGCAGATTGCAGGAGCCACGTTGCACCATCAAACCACCCCGACTTGGCACTGGTGCCATCTTGGATCTGGGAACCATCCTGCCTATCGTAGCTTTTCAGGAGCCAGCCGGTTACTCCCAACCATAGGCCCCCAGACAGAAAGCTCTGCCCGTTTCCCTGGCAAACAAAAGTAAGCTACCCCGCTTCTGGATGGCAGATTGCAGGAGCCACTTGGTACTATCAAACCAGCCCAACTTGACACTGGTGCCACTTTGGGTCTGGGAACCATGCTGCGTAACGCAGATTCTAAGGCGCCAGGCGGCCACTCCCAGCCACAGGCCCCCAAATACAAACAACGGCGCTTTTCCCTGGAAAACAAAACTCGCCTGCCAGCTTTTTGATGGCAGATTGCAGGAGCCACTTGGTACTATCAAATCATCCCAACTTGGCACTGGTGCCACTATGGGTCTGGGAACCATCCTGCCAAATGTACCATTTCAGGAGCCAGCCGGTCACTCCCAGCCATAGGCCCCCATCACAAACCTCGGACCGTTTCCCTGGCAAACAAAATTAAGCTGCCCCGATTCTGGATGGCAGATTGCAGGAGCCACTTGGTAGTGTCAAAACAGCCCGACTTGGCACTGGTGCCACCTTGGGTCTGGGAACCATCCTGCGTATCGTGGATTCTAAGCAGCCACCCGGCCAATCCGTGCCACAGGCGCCCAAACACAAACAACGGCGCTTTTCCCTGGAAAACAAAACTCGCCTGCCAACATTTTGATGGCAGATTGCAGGAGCCACTTGGTACTATCAAACCAGCCCAACTTGGCACTGGTGCCACCATGGGTCTGGTCACCATCCTGCCTATCGTAGCTTTTCAGGAGCCAGCCGGTCACTCCCAGCCATAAACCCCCAGACACAAACCTCGGCCCGTTTCCCTGGAAAACAAAAGTAAGCACCCCCGATTCTGGATGGCAGATTGCAGGAGCCACTTGGTAGTATCAAATTAGCCCAACTTGGCACTGGTGCCATCATGGGTCTGGTAAACATCCTGCCTATCTTAGCTTTTCAGGAGCCGGCCGGTCACTCCCTGCCATAGGCCCCCAGAGAAATACCTCGGCCCGTTTCCCTGGCAAACAAAAGTAAGCTGCCCCTCTTCTGGATGGCAGATTGCAGGAACCACTTGCTACTATCAAACCAGCCCAACTTGGCACTGGTGCCACCTTGGCTCTGGGAACCATGCTGCGTAACGTAGATTCTAAGAGGACAGGCGGACACTCCCAGCCACAGGCCTCTAAACAAAAACAACGGCGCGTTACCCTGGAAAACAAAACTCGCCTGCCAACTTTTTGATGGCAGATTGCAGGAGCCACTTGGTACTATCAAACCAGCCCAACTTGGCACTGGTGCCACCATGGGTCTGGTCACCATCCTGCCTATCGTAGCTTTTCAGGAGCCAGCCGGTCACTCCCAGCCATAGGCCCCCAGACAAATACCTCGGCCCGTTTCCCTGGCAAACAAAATTAAGCTGCCCCGCTTCTGGATGGCAGATTGCAGGAGCCACATGGTACTATCAAACCAGGCCAACATGGCACTGGTGCCACCTTGGCTCTGGGAACCATCCTGCCTATCGTGGATTTTCAGGCGCCAGCCGGCCACTCTCAGCCATATGCCCCAAAACACAAACCACGGCCCTTTTCTCTGGTAAACAAAACTCAACTGCCCCTCTTCTGGATGGCAAATTGCAGGAGCCACTTGGTACTACGAAAACAGCCCGACTTGGCAGTGATGCCACCTTGGGTCAGGGAACCATCCTGCGTATCGATGTTTTTAAGGAGTCAGCCGGCAACGTCCAGCCATATACCCCCAAAAAAAACCCACGGAACTTTTCTCCAGCAAGCAAAAATCCGCTGCCCCGCGTCTGGATGGCAGATTGCAGGAGCTATTTAGTATTATCAAACCAGCCCGACTTGGCACTGGTGCCACCATCGGTCTGGTCACCATCCTGCCTATCGTAGCTTTTCAGGAGCCAGCCGGTCACTCTCAGCCATAGGCCCCAAACACAAACCACGGCCCTTTTCTCTGGAAAACAAAATTCAACTGCCCCTCTTCTGGATGGCAGATTGCAGGAGCCACTGGGTACTATGAAACCAGCCCGACTTGGCACTGGTGCCACCTTGGGTCTGGGAACCATGCTGCGTATCATGGATTTTCAGGAGCCAGCCATCCACTGCCAGCCACAGGCCCCGAAACACAAACAACAGCCTTTTTCTCTGGCAAACAAAATTCAGCTGCCCCGCTTCTGGATGGCAGATTGCAGGAACCACTTGGTACTAACAAACCAGCCCGACTTGGCACTGGTGCCACCTTGGGTCTGGGAACCATCCTGCGTATCGTGGATTCTAAGGAGCCAGCTGGCCACTCCCAGCCACAGGCCCCAAAACACACACAACGGCGCTTTTCCCTGGAAAACAAAACTGGCCTGCCAACTTTTTGATGGCAGATTGCAGGAGCCACTTGGTACTATCAAACCAGCCCAACTTGGCACTGGTGCCACCATGGGTCTGGTCACCATCCTGCCTATCGTAGCTTTTCAGGAGCCAGCCGGTCACTCCCAGCCATAGGCCCCCAGACACAAACCTCGGCCCGTTTCCCTGGCAAACAAAAGTAAGCTGCCCCGCTTCTGGATGGCAGATTGCAGGATCCACTTGTTATTATCAAACCAGCCCGACTTGGTACTGGTGCCACCTTGGGTCTGGGAACCATCCTGCGTATCGTGTGTTCTAAGGAGCCAGCCGGCCACTCCCAGCCACAGGCCCCCAAACAAAAACAACGGCGATTTTCCCTGGAAAACAAAACTCGCCTGACAACTTTTTGATGGCAGATTGCAGGAACCACTTGGTACTATCAAACCAGCCCAACTTGGCACTGGTGCCACCTTGGGTCTGGGAACCATGCTGCGTATTGTGGATTCTAAGGAGCCAGCCGGCCACTCCAGCCACAGGCCCGCAGACACAAACAACGGCGCTTTTCCCTGGAAAACAAAACTCGCCTGCCAACATTTTGATGGCAGATTGCAGGAGCCACTTGGTACTATGAAATCAGCCGAACATGGCACTGGTGCCACCATGGGTCTGGTCACCATCCTGCCTATCGTAGCTTTTCAGGAGCCAGCCGGTCACTCCCAGCCATAGGCCCCCAGACACAAAGCTCGGCCCGTTTCCCTGGCAAACAAAAGTAAGCTGCCCCGCTTCTGGATGGTAGATTGCAGGAACCATTTGCTACAATCAAACCAGCCCAACTTGGCACTGGTGCCACCTCAGGTCTGGGAACCATCCTGCGTATTTTGGATTCTAAGGAGCCAGCCGGCCACTCCCAGCCACAGGCCCCCAAACACAAACAACGGCGCTTTTCCCTGGAAAACAAAACTCGCCTGCCAACATTTTGATGGCAGATTGCAGGAGCCACTTGGTACTATCAAACCAGCCCAACTTGGCACTGGTGCCACCATGAGTCTGGTCACCATCCTGCCTATCGTAGCTTTTCAGGAGCCAGCCGGTCACTCCCTGCCATAGGCCCCCAGACAAAACCTCGGCCCGTTTCCCTGGCAAACAAAAGTAAGCTGCCCCGCTTCTGGATGGCAGATTGCAGGACGCACTTGGTAGTATCAAACCAGCCCAACTTGGCACTGGTGCCACCTCAGGTCTGGGAACCATGCTGCGTATCGTGGATTCTAATTAGCCATCCGGCCACTCCCAGCCACAGGCCCCCAAACAAAAACAACGGCGCTTTTCCCTGGATAACAAACTCGCCTGCCAACTTTTTGATGGCAGATTGCAGGAGCCACTTGGTACTATGAAACCAGCCCAACTTGGCACTGGTGCCACCATGGGTCTGGTCACCATCCTGCCTATCGTAGCTTTTCAGGAGACAGCCGGTCACTCCCAGCCATAGGCCCCCAGACAAAAACCTCGGCCCTTTTCCCTGGCAAACAAAAGTAAGTTAACCCGCTTCTGGATGGCAGATTGCAGGAGCCACTTTTCACCATCAAACTAGCCCGACTTGGCACTGGTGTCACCTCTGGTCTGGGAACCATCCTGCCTGTCGTGGATTCTAATTAGCCAGCCGGCCACTCCCAGCCACAGGCCCCCAAACACAAACAACGGCGCTTTTCCCTGGGAAACAAAACTCGCCTGCCAAGTTTTTGATGGCAGATTGCAGGAGCCACTTGGTACTATCAAACCTGCCCAACTTGGCACTGGTGCCACCATGGGTCTGGTCACCATCCTGCCTATCGTAGCCTTTCAGGAGCCAGCCGGTCACTCCCAGCCATAGGCCCCCAGACACAAAGCTAGGCCCGTTTCCCTGGCAAACAAAAGTAAGCTGCCCCGCTTCTGGATGGCAGATTGCAGGAACCACTTGGTACTATCAAACCAGCCCAACTTGGGACTGGTGCCACCTTGGGTCTGGGAACCATCCTGCGTATCGTGGATTCTAAGGAGCCAGCCGGCCACTCCCAGCCACAGGCCCCCAAACACAAACAACGACGCTTTTCCCTGGAAAACAAAACTCGCCTGCCAACTTTTTGATGGCAGGTTGCAGGAACCACTTGGTACTATCAAACCAGCCCGACTTGGCACTGGTGCCACCTTGGGTCTGGGAACCATGCTGCGTATCGTGGATTCTAAGGAGCCAGCCGGTCACTCCAGCCACAGGCCCGCAGACACAAACAACGGCGCTTTTCCCTGGAAAACAAAACTCGCCTGCCGACTTTTTGATGGCAGATTGCAGGAGCCACTTGGTACTATGACATCAGCCGAACATGGCACTGGTGCCACCATGGGTCTGGTCACCATCCTGCCTATCGTAGCTTTTCAGGAGCCAGCCGGTCACTCCCAGCCATAGGCCCCCTGACACAAAGCTCGGCCCGTTTCCCAGGCAAACAAAAGTAAGCTGCCCCGCTTCTGGATGGCAAATTGCAGGACGCACTTGGTACTATAAAACCAGCCCGACTTGGCACTGGTGCCACCTCAGGTCTGGGAACCATCCTGCGTATCGTGGATTCTAAGGAGCCAGCCGGCCACTCCCAGCCACAGGCCCCCAAACACAAACAACGGCGCTTTTCCCTGGAAAACAAAACTCGCCTGCCAACTTTTTGATGGCAGATTGCAGGAGCCACTTGGTACTATCAAACCAGCCCAACTTGGCACTGGTGCCACCATGGGTCTGGTCACCATCCTGCCTATCGTAGCTTTTCAGGAGCCAGCCGGTCACTCCCAGCCATAGGCCCCGAGACACAAAGCTCGGACCGTTTCCCTGGCAAACAAAAGTAAGCTGCCCCGCTTCTGGATGGCAGATTGCAGGAGCCACTTTGCACCATCATACTAGCCCGACTTGGCACTGGTGCCACCTTGGGTCTGGGAACCATCCTGCGTATCGTGGATTCTAAGCAGCCAGCCGGCCACTCCCAGCCACAGGCCCCCAAACAAAAACAACGGCGCTTTTCCCTGGAAAATAAAAACTCGCCTGCCAAATTTTGACGGCAGATTGCAGGAGCCACTTGGTACTATCAAATCAGCCCAACTTGGGACTGGTGCCACCATGGGTCTGGTCACCATCCTGCCTATCGTAGCTTTTCAGGAGCCAGCCGGTCACTCCCAGCCATAGGCCCCCAGACAAAAACCTCGGCCCGTTTCCCTGGCAAACAAAAGTAAGCTGCCCTGCTTCTGGATGGCAGATTGCAGGAACCACTTGGTACTATCAAACCAGCAAAACTTGGCACTGGTGCCACCTTGGGTCTGGATACCATGCTGCGTATCGTGGATTCTAAGGAGCCAGCCGGCCACTCCCAGCCACAGGACCCCAAACACAAACAACGGCGCTTTTCCCTGGAAAACAAAACTCTCCTGCCAACTTTTTGATGGCAGATTGCAGGAGCCACTTGGTTTTATCAAATCAGCCCAACTTGGCACTGGTGCCACCATGGGTCTGGTCACCATCCTGCCTATCTTATCTTTTCAGGAGCCAGCCGGTCACTCCCCGCCATAGGCCCCCAGAGAAAAACCTCGGCCCGTTTCCCTGGCAAAAAAAAGTAAGCTACCCCGCTTCTGGATGGCAGATTGCAGGAGCCACTTTGCACCATCAAACTAGCCCGTCTTGGCACTGGTACCACCTCTGGTCTGGGAACCATCCTGCGTATCGTGGATTCTAATTAGCCAGCCGGCCACTCCCTACCACAGGCCCCCAAACACAAACAACGGCGCTTTTCCCTGGAAAACAAAACTCGCCTACCAACTATTTGATGGCAGATTACAGGAGCCACTTGGTACTATCAAACCAGCCCAACTTGGCACTGGTGCCACCATGGGTCTGGTCACCATCCTGCCTATCGTAGCTTTTCAGGAGCCAGCCGGTCACTCCCAGCCATAGGCCCCCAGACAAATACCTCGGCCCGTTTCCCTGGCAAACAAAATTAAGCTGCCCCGCTTCTGGATGGCAGATTGCAGGAGCCACATGGTACTATCAAACCAGGCCAACATGGCACTGGTGCCACCTTGGCTCTGGGAACCATCCTGCCTATCGTGGATTTTCAGGCGCCAGCCGGCCACTCTCAGCCATATGCCCCAAAACACAAACCACGGCCCTTTTCTCTGGTAAACAAAACTCAATTCCCCCTCTTCTGGATGGCAAATTGCAGGAGCCACTTGGTACTACGAAAACAGCCCGACTTGGCAGTGATGCCACCTTGGGTCAGGGAACCATCCTGCGTATCGATGTTTTTAAGGAGTCAGCCGGCAACGTCCAGCCATATACCCCCAAAAAAAACCCACGGAACTTTTCTCCAGCAAGCAAAAATCCGCTGCCCCGCGTCTGGATGGCAGATTGCAGGAGCTATTTAGTATTATCAAACCAGCCCGACTTGGCACTGGTGCCACCATCGGTCTGGTCACCATCCTGCCTATCGTAGCTTTTCAGGAGCCAGCCGGTCACTCTCAGCCATAGGCCCCAAACACAAACCACGGCCCTTTTCTCTGGAAAACAAAATTCAACTGCCCCTCTTCTGGATGGCAGATTGCAGGAGCCACTGGGTACTATGAAACCAGCCCGACTTGGCACTGGTGCCACCTTGGGTCTGGGAACCATGCTGCGTATCATGGATTTTCAGGAGCCAGCCATCCACTGCCAGCCACAGGCCCCGAAACACAAACAACAGCCTTTTTCTCTGGCAAACAAAATTCAGCTGCCCCGCTTCTGGATGGCAGATTGCAGGAACCACTTGGTACTAACAAACCAGCCCGACTTGGCACTGGTGCCACCTTGGGTCTGGGAACCATCCTGCGTATCGTGGATTCTAAGGAGCCAGCTGGCCACTCCCAGCCACAGGCCCCAAAACACACACAACGGCGCTTTTCCCTGGAAAACAAAACTGGCCTGCCAACTTTTTGATGGCAGATTGCAGGAGCCACTTGGTACTATCAAACCAGCCCAACTTGGCACTGGTGCCACCATGGGTCTGGTCACCATCCTGCCTATCGTAGCTTTTCAGGAGCCAGCCGGTCACTCCCAGCCATAGGCCCCCAGACACAAAGCTCGGCCCGTTTCCCTGGCAAACAAAAGTAAGCTGCCCCGCTTCTGGATGGCAGATTGCAGGATCCACTTGTTATTATCAAACCAGCCCGACTTGGTACTGGTGCCACCTTGGGTCTGGGAACCATCCTGCGTATCGTGTGTTCTAAGGAGCCAGCCGGCCACTCCCAGCCACAGGCCCCCAAACAAAAACAACGGCGATTTTCCCTGGAAAACAAAACTCGCCTGACAACTTTTTGATGGCAGATTGCAGGAACCACTTGGTACTATCAAACCAGCCCAACTTGGCACTGGTGCCACCTTGGGTCTGGGAACCATGCTGCGTATTGTGGATTCTAAGGAGCCAGCCGGCCACTCCAGCCACAGGCCCGCAGACACAAACAACGGCGCTTTTCCCTGGAAAACAAAACTCGCCTGCCAACATTTTGATGGCAGATTGCAGGAGCCACTTGGTACTATGAAATCAGCCGAACATGGCACTGGTGCCACCATGGGTCTGGTCACCATCCTGCCTATCGTAGCTTTTCAGGAGCCAGCCGGTCACTCCCAGCCATAGGCCCCCAGACACAAAGCTCGGCCCGTTTCCCTGGCAAACAAAAGTAAGCTGCCCCGCTTCTGGATGGTAGATTGCAGGAACCATTTGCTACAATCAAACCAGCCCAACTTGGCACTGGTGCCACCTCAGGTCTGGGAACCATCCTGCGTATTTTGGATTCTAAGGAGCCAGCCGGCCACTCCCAGCCACAGGCCCCCAAACACAAACAACGGCGCTTTTCCCTGGAAAACAAAACTCGCCTGCCAACATTTTGATGGCAGATTGCAGGAGCCACTTGGTACTATCAAACCAGCCCAACTTGGCACTGGTGCCACCATGGGTCTGGTCACCATCCTGCCTATCGTAGCTTTTCAGGAGCCAGCCGGTCACTCCCTGCCATAGGCCCCCAGACAAAACCTCGGCCCGTTTCCCTGGCAAACAAAAGTAAGCTGCCCCGCTTCTGGATGGCAGATTGCAGGACGCACTTGGTAGTATCAAACCAGCCCAACTTGGCACTGGTGCCACCTCAGGTCTGGGAACCATGCTGCGTATCGTGGATTCTAATTAGCCATCCGGCCACTCCCAGCCACAGGCCCCCAAACAAAAACAACGGCGCTTTTCCCTGCATAACAAACTCGCCTGCCAACTTTTTGATGGCAGATTGCAGGAGCCACTTGGTACTATGAAACCAGCCCAACTTGGCACTGGTGCCACCATGGGTCTGGTCACCATCCTGCCTATCGTAGCTTTTCAGGAGACAGCCGGTCACTCCCAGCCATAGGCCCCCAGACAAAAACCTCGGCCCTTTTCCCTGGCAAACAAAAGTAAGTTAACCCGCTTCTGGATGGCAGATTGCAGGAGCCACTTTTCACCATCAAACTAGCCCGACTTGGCACTGGTGTCACCTCTGGTCTGGGAACCATCCTGCCTGTCGTGGATTCTAATTAGCCAGCCGGCCACTCCCAGCCACAGGCCCCCAAACACAAACAACGGCGCTTTTCCCTGGGAAACAAAACTCGCCTGCCAAGTTTTTGATGGCAGATTGCAGGAGCCACTTGGTACTATCAAACCAGCCCAACTTGGCACTGGTGCCACCATGGGTCTGGTCACCATCCTGCCTATCGTAGCCTTTCAGGAGCCAGCCGGTCACTCCCAGCCATAGGCCCCCAGACACAAAGCTCGGCCCGTTTCCCTGGCAAACAAAAGTAAGCTGCCCCGCTTCTGGATGGCAGATTGCAGGAACCACTTGGTACTATCAAACCAGCCCAACTTGGGACTGGTGCCACCTTGGGTCTGGGAACCATCCTGCGTATCGTGGATTCTAAGGAGCCAGCCGGCCACTCCCAGCCACAGGCCCCCAAACACAAACAACGACGCTTTTCCCTGGAAAACAAAACTCGCCTGCCAACTTTTTGATGGCAGGTTGCAGGAACCACTTGGTACTATCAAACCAGCCCGACTTGGCACTGGTGCCACCTTGGGTCTGGGAACCATGCTGCGTATCGTGGATTCTAAGGAGCCAGCCGGTCACTCCAGCCACAGGCCCGCAGACACAAACAACGGCGCTTTTCCCTGGAAAACAAAACTCGCCTGCCGACTTTTTGATGGCAGATTGCAGGTGCCACTTGGTACTATGACATCAGCCGAACATGGCACTGATGCCACCATGGGTCTGGTCACCATCCTGCCTATCGTAGCTTTTCAGGAGCCAGCCGGTCACTCCCAGCCATAGGCCCCCTGACACAAAGCTCGGCCCGTTTCCCAGGCAAACAAAAGTAAGCTGCCCCGCTTCTGGATGGCAAATTGCAGGACGCACTTGGTACTATAAAACCAGCCCGACTTGGCACTGGTGCCACCTCAGGTCTGGGAACCATCCTGCGTATCGTGGATTCTAAGGAGCCAGCCGGCCACTCCCAGCCACAGGCCCCCAAACACAAACAACGGCGCTTTTCCCTGGAAAACAAAACTCGCCTGCCAACTTTTTGATGGCAGATTGCAGGAGCCACTTGGTACTATCAAACCAGCCCAACTTGGCACTGGTGCCACCATGGGTCTGGTCATCATCCTGCCTATCGTAGCTTTTCAGGAGCCAGCCGGTCACTCCCAGCCATAGGCCCCGAGACACAAAGCTCGGACCGTTTCCCTGGCAAACAAAAGTAAGCTGCCCCGCTTCTGGATGGCAGATTGCAGGAGCCACTTTGCACCATCATACTAGCCCGACTTGGCACTGGTGCCACCTTGGGTCTGGGAACCATCCTGCGTATCGTGGATTCTAAGCAGCCAGCCGGCCACTCCCAGCCACAGGCCCCCAAACAAAAACAACGGCGCTTTTCCCTGGAAAATAAAAACTCGCCTGCCAAATTTTGACGGCAGATTGCAGGAGCCACTTGGTACTATCAAATCAGCCCAACTTGGGACTGGTGCCACCATGGGTCTGGTCACCATCCTGCCTATCGTAGCTTTTCAGGAGCCAGCCGGTCACTCCCAGCCATAGGCCCCCAGACAAAAACCTCGGCCCGTTTCCCTGGCAAACAAAAGTAAGCTGCCCTGCTTCTGGATGGCAGATTGCAGGAACCACTTGGTATTATCAAACCAGCAAAACTTGGCACTGGTGCCACCTTGGGTCTGGATACCATGCTGCGTATCGTGGATTCTAAGGAGCCAGCCGGCCACTCCCAGCCACAGGACCCCAAACACAAACAACGGCGCTTTTCCCTGGAAAACAAAACTCTCCTGCCAACTTTTTGATGGCAGATTGCAGGAGCCACTTGGTTTTATCAAATCAGCCCAACTTGGCACTGGTGCCACCATGGGTCTGGTCACCATCCTGCCTATCTTATCTTTTCAGGAGCCAGCCGGTCACTCCCCGCCATAGGCCCCCAGAGAAAAACCTCGGCCCGTTTCCCTGGCAAAAAAAAGTAAGCTACCCCGCTTCTGGATGGCAGATTGCAGGAGCCACTTTGCACCATCAAACTAGCCCGTCTTGGCACTGGTACCACCTCTGGTCTGGGAACCATCCTGCGTATCGTGGATTCTAATTAGCCAGCCGGCCACTCCCTACCACAGGCCCCCAAACACAAACAACGGCGCTTTTCCCTGGAAAACAAAACTCGCCTACCAACTATTTGATGGCAGATTACAGGAGCCACTTGGTACTATCAAACCAGCCCAACTTGGCACTGGTGCCACCATGGGTCTGGTCACAATCCTGCCTATCGTAACTTTTCAGGAGCCAGCCGGTCACTCCCAGCCATAGGTCCCCAGTCACAAACCTCGGCCCGTTTCCCTGGCAAACAAAAGTAAGCTGCCCCGCTTCTGGATGGCAGATTGCAGGAGCCACTTGGTACTATCAAACCAGCCCGACTTGGCACTGGTGCCACCTCTGGTCTGGGACCCATCCTGCGTATCATGGATTCTAAGGAGCCAGTCGGCCACTCCCAGCCACAGGCCCCCAAACACAAACAACGGCCCGTTTCCGTGGCAAACAAAAGTAAGCTGCCCCGCTTCTGGATGGCAGATTGCAGGAACCACTTGGTAGTATCAAACCAGCACAACTTGGCACTGGTGGCACCTCTTGTCTGGTAACCATGCTGCGTATCGTGGTTTCTAAGGAGCCAGCCGGGCACTCCCAACCACAGGTCCCCAAACACAAACAATGGCGCTTTTCCCTGGAAAACAAAACTCGCCTGCCAACTTTTTGATGGCAGATTGCAGGAGCCACTTGGTACTATCAAACCAGCCCAACTTGCCACTGGTGCCACCATGGGTCTGGTCACCATCCTGCCTATCGTAGCTTTTCAGGAGCCAGCCGGTCACTCCCTGCCATAGGCCCCGAGACAGAAAGCCCGGCCCGTTTCCCTGGCAAACAAAAGTAAGCTGCCCCGCTTCTGGATGGCAGATTGCAGGAGCCACTTTGTACTATCAAACCAGCCCGACTTGGCACTGGTGCCACCTCTGGTCTGGGAACCATGCTGCGTATCGTGGATTTTAAGGAGCCAGTCGGCCACTCCCAGCCATACGCCTCCAAACACAAACAACGGTCCATTTCCCTGGCAAACAAAAGTAAGCTGCCCCGCTTCTAGATGTCAGATTGCAGGAACCACTTGTTGCCAAGTTGGGGTGGTTTGATAGTACCAAGTGGCTCCTGCAATCTGCCATCAAAAAGTTGGCAAGCGAGTTTTGTTTTCCAGGGAAAAGCGCCGTTGTTTGTGTTTGGGGGCCTGTGGCTGGGAGTGGCCAGCTGTCTCCTTAGAATCCACGATACGCAGGATGGGTCCCAGACCAGAGGTGGCACCAGTGCCAAGTCGGGCTGGTTTGATGGTGCAAAGTGACTCCTGCAATCTGCCATCCAGAAGCGGGGTAGCTTACTTTTGTTTGCCAGGGAAACGGGTAGAGCTTTGTGTCTGGGGGCCTATGGCTGGGAGTGACCGGCTGGCTCCTGAAAAGCTACGATAGGCAGGATGGTGACCAGACCCATGGTGGCACCAGTGCCAAGTTGGGCTGGTTTGATAGTACCAAGTGGCTCCTGCAATCTGCCATCAAAAAGTTGGCAGGTGAGTTTTGTTTTCCAGGGAAAAGCACCGTTGTTTGTGTTTGGGGGCCTGTGGCTGGGAGTGGCCAGCTGGCTCCTTAGAATCCACGATACGCAGGATGGTTCCCAGACCAGAGGTGGCACCAGTGCCATGTTGGCCTGGTTTGATAGTACCATGTGGCTCCTGCAATCTGCCATCCAGAAGCGGGGCTGCTTACTTTTGTTGGCCAGGGAAACGGGCCGAGATATTTGTCTGGGGGCCTATGGCTGGGAGTGAGCGGCTGGCTCCTGAAAAGCTACGATAGGTAGGATGGTGACCAGACCCATGGTGGCACCAGTGCCAAGTTGGGCTGGTTTGATAGTACCAAGTGGCTCCTGCAATCTGCCATCAAAAAGTTGTCAGGCGACTTTTGTTTTCCAGGGAAAAGCGCCGTTGTTCTTGTTTAGAGGCCTGTGGCTGGGAGTGGCCGGCTGCCTCCTTTGAACCCAGGATACGCAGGATGGTTCCCAGAGCCAAGGTGGCACCAGTGCCAAGAGTGGCTGGTTTGATAGTACCAAGTGGCTCCTGCAATCTGCCATCCAGAAGCGGGTCAGCTTACTTTTGTTTCCCAGGGAAACGGGCCGAGGTTTGTGTCTGGGGGCCTATGGCTGGGAGTGACCGGCTGGCTACTGAAAAGCTACGATAGGCAGGATGGTTACCAGACTCATGGTGGCACCAGTGCCAAGTCGGGCTGGTTTGATAATACTAAATAGCTCCTGAAATCTGCCATTCAGACGCGGGGCAGCGGATTTTTGTTTGCTGGAGAAAAGTTCCGTGGTTTGTTTTTGGGGGTATATGGCTGGACGTGGCCGGCTGGCTCCTTAAAAAGATCGATACGCAGGATTGTTCCCAGACCCAAGGTGGCATCACTGCCAAGTCGGGCTGTTTTCGTAGTACCAAGTGCGTCCTGCAATTTGCCATCCAGAAGAGGGGCAGTTGAGTTTTGTTTGCCAGAGCAAAGGGCCGTGGTATGTGTTTGGGGGCATATGGCTGAGAGTGGCCGGCTGGCCCCTGAAAATCCACGATAGGCAGGATGGTTCCCAGAGCCAAGGTGGCACCAGTGCCATGTTGGCCTGGTTTGATAGTACCATGTGGCTGCTGTAATCTGCCATCCAGAAGCGGGGCAGCTTACTTTTGTTTGCCAGGGAAACGGGCCGAGATATTTGTCTGGGGGCCTATGGGTGGGAGTGACCGGCTGGCTCCTGAAAAGCTACGATAGGCAGGATGGTTACCAGACCCATGGTGGCACCAGTACCAAGTTGGGCTGGTTTGATAGTACCAAGTGGCTCCTGCAATCTGCCATCAAAAATTTGGCAGGCGAGTTTTGTTTTCCAGGGAAAAGCGCCGTTGTTTTTGTTTAGAGGCCTGTGGCTGGGAATGGCCGCCTGTCCTCGTAGAATCTACGTTACGCAGCATGGTTCCCAGAGCCAAGGTTGCACGAGGGCCAAGTCGGGCAGGTTTGATAGTACCAAATGCATCCTGCAATCTGCCATCCAAAAGCGGGGCAGTTTACTTTTGTTTGCCAGGGAAACGGGCCGAGGTTTGTGTCTGGGGGCCTATGGCAGGGAGTGACCGGCTGGCTCCTGAAAAGCTACGATAGGCAGGATGTTTACCAGACCCATGGTGGCACCAGTGCCAAGTTGGGCTGATTTGATAGTACCAAGTGGCTCCTGCAATCTGCCATCCAGAATCGGGGCAGATTACTTTTGTTTTCCAGGGAAACGGGCCGAGGTTTGTGTCTGGGGGTCTATGGCTGGGAGTGACCGGCTGGCTCCTGAAAAGCTACGATAGGCAGGATGGTGACCAGACCCATGGTGGCACCAGTGCCAAGTTGGGCTGGTTTGATAGCACCAAGTGGCTCCTGCAATCTGCCATCAAAATGTTGGCAAGCGAGTTTTGTTTTCCAGGGAAAAGCGCCGTTGTTTGTGTTTGGGCGCCTGTGGCTCAGAGTGGCCGGGTGGCTGCTTAGAATCCACGATACGCAGGATGGTTCCCAGACCCAAGGTGGCACCAGTGCCAAGTCGGGCTGGTTTGACACTACCATGTGGCTCCTGCAATCTGCCATCCAGAATCGGGGCAGCCAAATTTTGTTTGCCAGGGAAACGGTCCAAGGTTTGTGTCTGGGGGACTATGGCTGGGAGTGACCGGCTGGCTCCTGAAATGCTACAATAGGCAGGATGGTTCCCAGACCCATAGTGGCACCAGTGCCAAGTTGGGATGATTTGATAGTACCAAGTGGCTCCTGCAATCTGCCATCAAAAAGCTGGCAGGCGAGTTTTGTTTTCCAGGGAAAAGCGCCGTTGTTTGTGTTTGGGGGCCTGTGGCTGGGAGTGGCCGGCTGGCTCCTTAGAATCCACGATATGCAGGATTGTTCCCAGACCCAAGGTGGCACCAGTGCCAAGTCGGGCTGGTTTGATGGTGCAAAGTGGCTCCTGCAATCTGCCATCCAGACGCGGGGCAGCGGATTTTTGTTTCCATGAGAAATGGTCCGTGGTTTGTTTTTGGGGGTATATGGCTGGGCGTGGCCGGCTGGCCCCTTAAAAAGCTCGATATGCAGGATGGTTCCCTGACACAAGGTGGCACCAGTGCCACGTCGGGCGGTTTTCGTAGTACAAAGTGCGTCCTAAAATTTGCCATCCAGAAGAGGGGCAGTTGAGTTTTGTTTGCCAGAGAAAAGGTCCGTGGTTTGTTTTTGGGGGCATATGGCTGAGAGTGGCCGGCTGGCCCCTGAAAATCCACGATAGGCAGGATGGTTCCCAGACCAGAGGTGTCACCAGTGCCAAGTCGGGCTGGTTTGATAGTACTAAATAGCTCCTTCAATCTGCCATGCAGAAGCGGGGCAGCTTACTTTTGTTTGCCAGGGAAACGGGCCGAGGTTTGTGTCTGGGGGCCTATGGCTGGGAGTGACCGGCTGGCTCCTGAAAAGCTACGATAGGCAGGATGGTGACCAGACCCATGGTGGCACCAGTGCCAAGTTGGGCTGGTTTGATAGTACCAAGTGGCTCCGGCAATCTGCCATCAAAAAGTTGGCAGGCGAGTTTTGTTTTCCAGGGAAAAGCGCCGTTGTTTGTGTTTGGGGGCCTGTGGCTGGGAGTGGCCAGCTGGCTCCTTAGAACCCACGATACGCAGGATGGTTCCCAGACCAGAGGTGGCACCAGTGCCAAGTTGGGCTGGTTTGATGGTGCAAAGTGGCTCCTGCAATCTGCCATCCAGAAGCGGGGTAGCTTACTTTTGTTTGCCAGGGAAACGGGCCGAAATATTTGTCTAGGGGCCTCTGGCTGGGGGTGGCTGGCTGGCACCTGAAAAGCTACGATAGGCAGGATGGTGACCAGACCCATGGTGGCACCAGTGCCAAGTTGGGCTGGTTTCATAGTACCAAGTGGCTCCTGCAATCTGCCATCAAATGTTTGGCAGGCGAGTTTTGTTTTCCAGGGAAAAGCACCGTTGTTTGTGTTTGGGGGCCTGTGGCTGGGAGTGGCCAGCTGGCTCCTTAGAATCCACGATACGCAGGATGGTTCCCAGACCCAAGGTGGCACCAGTGCCAAGTCGGGCTGGTTTGTTAGTACCAAGTGGTTCCTGCAATCTGCCATCCAGAAGCGGGGCAGCTGAATTTTGTTTGCCAGAGAAAAAGGCTGTTGTTTGTGTTTCGGGGCCTGTGGCTGGCAGTGGACGGCTGGCTCCTGAAAATCCATGATACGCAGCATGGTTCCCAGACCCAAGGTGGCACCAGTGCCAAGTCGGGCTGGTTTGATACTACCAAGTGCGTCCTGCAATCTGCCATCCAGAAGCGGGGCAGCTTAATTTTGTTTGCCAGGGAAACGGGCCGTGGGTTTTGTATGGGGGCCTATGGCTGAGAGTGGCCGGCTGGCTCCTGAAAATCCACGCTAGGCAGCATGGTTCCCAGATGCAAGGTGGCACCAGTGCCAAGTCGGGCTGGTTTGATGGTGCAAAGTGGCTCCTGCAATCTGCCATCCAGAAGCGGGGCAGCTGATTTTTGTTTGCCAGAGAAAAATTCCGTGGATTGTTTTTGGGGGCATATTGCTGGGAGTGGCCGGCTGGCTCCTTAAAATGCTCGATACGCATGATGGTTCCCAGGCCCAAGGTGTCACCACTACCAAGTCGGCCTGCGGTTTTAGTATCAAGTTCATCCTGCAATTTGCCATCCAGAAGAGGGGCAGTTGAGTTTTGTTTGCCAGAGAAACGGGCCGAGGTTTCTGTTTGGGGACATATGGCTGAGAGTGGCCGGCTGGCCCCTGAATATCCACGATACACAGCATGGTTCCCAGATCCAAGGTGGCACCAGTGCCAAGTTGGGCTGGTTTGATAGTCCCAAGTGTCTCCTGCAATCTGCCATCCAGAAGCGGGGCAGCTTACTTTTGTTTGCCAGAGAAATAGGCCTAGGTTTTTGTCTGGGGGCCTGTGGCTAGGAGTGGCCGGCTGGCTCCTTAGAATCCACGATACGCAGGATGTTTCCCAGACCCAAGGTGGCACCAGTGCCAAGTCGGGCTGGTTTGATAGTACCAAGTGGCTCCTGCAAACTCCATCAAAATGTTGGCAGACGTGTTTTGTTTTCCAGGGAACAGCGCCGTTGATTTTGTTTGGGGACCTGTGGCTGGGAGTGGCCGGCTGCCTCCTTTGAACCCAGGATACGCAGGATGGTTCCCAGAGCCAAGGTGGCACCAGTGCCAAGTTGGGCTGGTTTGATAGTACCAAGTGGCTCCTGCAATCTGCCATCCAGAAGCGGGTCAGCTTACTTTTGTTTCCCAGGGAAACGGGCCGAGGTTTGTGTCTGGGGGCCTATGGCTGGGAGTGACCGGCTGGCTACTGAAAAGCTACGATAGGCAGGATGGTTACCAGACTCATGGTGGCACCAGTGCCAAGTCGGGCTGGTTTGATAATACTAAATAGCTCCTGAAATCTGCCATTCAGACGCGGGGCAGCGGATTTTTGTTTGCTGGAGAAAAGTTCCGTGGTTTGTTTTTGGGGGTATATGGCTGGACGTGGCCGGCTGGCTCCTTAAAAAGATCGATACGCAGGATTGTTCCCTGACCCAAGGTGGCATCACTGCCAAGTCGGGCTGTTTTCGTAGTACCAAGTGCGTCCTGCAATTTGCCATCCAGAAGAGGGGCAGTTGAGTTTTGTTTGCCAGAGCAAAGGGCCGTGGTATGTGTTTGGGGGCATATGGCTGAGAGTGGCCGGCTGGCCCCTGAAAATCCACGATAGGCAGGATGGTTCCCAGAGCCAAGGTGGCACCAGTGCCATGTTGGCCTGGTTTGATAGTACCATGTGGCTGCTGTAATCTGCCATCCAGAAGCGGGGCAGCTTACTTTTGTTTGCCAGGGAAACGGGCCGAGATATTTGTCTGGGGGCCTATGGGTGGGAGTGACCGGCTGGCTCCTGAAAAGCTACGATAGGCAGGATGGTTACCAGACCCATGGTGGCACCAGTACCAAGTTGGGCTGGTTTGATAGTACCAAGTGGCTCCTGCAATCTGCCATCAAAAATTTGGCAGGCGAGTTTTGTTTTCCAGGGAAAAGCGCCGTTGTTTTTGTTTAGAGGCCTGTGGCTGGGAATGGCCGCCTGTCCTCGTAGAATCTACGTTACGCAGCATGGTTCCCAGAGCCAAGGTTGCACGAGGGCCAAGTCGGGCAGGTTTGATAGTACCAAATGCATCCTGCAATCTGCCATCCAAAAGCGGGGCAGTTTACTTTTGTTTGCCAGGGAAACGGGCCGAGGTTTGTGTCTGGGGGCCTATGGCAGGGAGTGACCGGCTGGCTCCTGAAAAGCTACGATAGGCAGGATGTTTACCAGACCCATGGTGGCACCAGTGCCAAGTTGGGCTGATTTGATAGTACCAAGTGGCTCCTGCAATCTGCCATCCAGAATCGGGGCAGATTACTTTTGTTTTCCAGGGAAACGGGCCGAGGTTTGTGTATGGGGGTCTATGGCTGGGAGTGACCGGCTGGCTCCTGAAAAGCTACGATAGGCAGGATGGTGACCAGACCCATGGTGGCACCAGTGCCAAGTTGGGCTGGTTTGATAGCACCAAGTGGCTCCTGCAATCTGCCATCAAAATGTTGGCAAGCGAGTTTTGTTTTCCAGGGAAAAGCGCCGTTGTTTGTGTTTGGGCGCCTGTGGCTCAGAGTGGCCGGGTGGCTGCTTAGAATCCACGATACGCAGGATGGTTCCCAGACCCAAGGTGGCACCAGTGCCAAGTCGGGCTGGTTTGACACTACCATGTGGCTCCTGCAATCTGCCATCCAGAATCGGGGCAGCCAAATTTTGTTTGCCAGGGAAACGGTCCAAGGTTTGTGTCTGGGGGACTATGGCTGGGAGTGACCGGCTGGCTCCTGAAATGCTACAATAGGCAGGATGGTTCCCAGACCCATAGTGGCACCAGTGCCAAGTTGGGATGATTTGATAGTACCAAGTGGCTCCTGCAATCTGCCATCAAAAAGCTGGCAGGCGAGTTTTGTTTTCCAGGGAAAAGCGCCGTTGTTTGGGTTTGGGGGCCTGTGGCTGGGAGTGGCCGGCTGGCTCCTTAGAATCCACGATATGCAGGATTGTTCCCAGACCCAAGGTGGCACCAGTGCCAAGTCGGGCTGGTTTGATGGTGCAAAGTGGCTCCTGCAATCTGCCATCCAGACGCGGGGCAGCGGATTTTTGTTTCCATGAGAAATGGTCCGTGGTTTGTTTTTGGGGGTATATGGCTGGGCGTGGCCGGCTGGCCCCTTAAAAAGCTCAATATGCAGGATGGTTCCCTGACACAAGGTGGCACCAGTGCCACGTCGGGCGGTTTTCGTAGTACAAAGTGCGTCCTAAAATTTGCCATCCAGAAGAGGGGCAGTTGAGTTTTGTTTGCCAGAGAAAAGGTCCGTGGTTTGTTTTTGGGGGCATATGGCTGAGAGTGGCCGGCTGGCCCCTGAAAATCCACGATAGGCAGGATGGTTCCCAGACCAGAGGTGTCACCAGTGCCAAGTCGGGCTGGTTTGATAGTACTAAATAGCTCCTTCAATCTGCCATGCAGAAGCGGGGCAGCTTACTTTTGTTTGCCAGGGAAACGGGCCGAGCTTTGTGTCTGGGGGCCTATGGCTGGGAGTGACCGGCTGGCTCCTGAAAAGCTACGATAGGCAGGATGGTGACCAGACCCATGGTGGCACCAGTGCCAAGTTGGGCTGGTTTGATAGTACCAAGTGGCTCCGGCAATCTGCCATCAAAAAGTTGGCAGGCGAGTTTTGTTTTCCAGGGAAAAGCGCCGTTGTTTGTGTTTGGGGGCCTGTGGCTGGGAGTGGCCAGCTGGCTCCTTAGAACCCACGATACGCAGGATGGTTCCCAGACCAGAGATTGTACCAGTGCCAAGACGGGCTGGTTTGATTACACCAAGTGGCTCCTGCAATCTGCCATCCAGAAGCGGGGTAGCTTACTTTTGTTTGCCAGGGAAACGGGCCGAAATATTTGTCTAGGGGCCTCTGGCTGGGGGTGGCTGGCTGGCACCTGAAAAGCTACGATAGGCAGGATGGTGACCAGACCCATGGTGGCACCAGTGCCAAGTTGGGCTGGTTTGATAGTACCAAGTGGCTCCTGCAATCTGCCATCAAATGTTTGGCAGGCGAGTTTTGTTTTCCAGGGAAAAGCACCGTTGTTTGTGTTTGGGGGCCTGTGGCTGGGAGTGGCCAGCTGGCTCCTTAGAATCCACGATACGCAGGATGGTTCCCAGACCCAAGGTGGCACCAGTGCCAAGTCGGGCTGGTTTGTTAGTACCAAGTGGTTCCTGCAATCTGCCATCCAGAAGCGGGGCAGCTGAATTTTGTTTGCCAGAGAAAAAGGCTGTTGTTTGTGTTTCGGGGCCTGTGGCTGGCAGTGGACGGCTGGCTCCTGAAAATCCATGATACGCAGCATGGTTCCCAGACCCAAGGTGGCACCAGTGCCAAGTCGGGCTGGTTTGATACTACCAAGTGCGTCCTGCAATCTGCCATCCAGAAGCGGGGCAGCTTAATTTTGTTTGCCAGGGAAACGGGCCGTGGGTTTTGTATGGGGGCCTATGGCTGAGAGTGGCCGGCTGGCTCCTGAAAATCCACGCTAGGCAGCATGGTTCCCAGATGCAAGGTGGCACCAGTGCCAAGTCGGGCTGGTTTGATGGTGCAAAGTGGCTCCTGCAATCTGCCATCCAGAAGCGGGGCAGCTGATTTTTGTTTGCCAGAGAAAAATTCCGTGGATTGTTTTTGGGGGCATATTGCTGGGAGTGGCCGGCTGGCTCCTTAAAATGCTCGATACGCATGATGGTTCCCAGGCCCAAGGTGTCACCACTACCAAGTCGGCCTGCGGTTTTAGTATCAAGTTCATCCTGCAATTTGCCATCCAGAAGAGGGGCAGTTGAGTTTTGTTTGCCAGAGAAACGGGCCGAGGTTTCTGTTTGGGGACATATGGCTGAGAGTGGCCGGCTGGCCCCTGAATATCCACGATACACAGCATGGTTCCCAGATCCAAGGTGGCACCAGTGCCAAGTTGGGCTGGTTTGATAGTCCCAAGTGTCTCCTGCAATCTGCCATCCAGAAGCGGGGCAGCTTACTTTTGTTTGCCAGAGAAATAGGCCTAGGTTTTTGTCTGGGGGCCTGTGGCTAGGAGTGGCCGGCTGGCTCCTTAGAATCCACGATACGCAGGATGTTTCCCAGACCCAAGGTGGCACCAGTGCCAAGTCGGGCTGGTTTGATAGTACCAAGTGGCTCCTGCAAACTCCATCAAAATGTTGGCAGACGTGTTTTGTTTTCCAGGGAACAGCGCCGTTGATTTTGTTTGGGGACCTGTGGCTGGGAGTGGCCGGCTGGCTCCTTAGAATCCACGATACGCAGGATGGTTCCCAGACCCAAGGTGGCACCAGTGCCAAGCCGGGCTGGTTTGATTACACCAAGTGGCTCCTGCAATCTGCCATCCAGAAGTGAGGCAGCTAAGTTTTGTTTGCCAGAAAAAAGGGCCGTGGTTTTTGTTGGGGGCCTGTGGCTGGGAGTAGCCGGCTGGCTCCTTAAAATCCACGATAGGCTGGATGGTTCCCAGACCCAAGGTGGCACCAGTGCCAAGTCGGGCTGGTTTGATAGTACCAAGTGGCTCCTGCAATCTGCCATCCAGAAGCGGTGCAGTTGAGTTTTGTTTGCCAGAGAAAAGGGCCGTGGGTTGTGTTTGGGGGCATATGGCTGGGAGTGGCCGGCTGTCTCATTAAAAAGATCGATACGCAGGATGGTTCCCAGACCCAAGGTGGCACCAGTGCCAAGTCGGGCTGTTTTTATAGTACCAAGTGCGTCCTGCAATTTGCCATCCAGAAGAGGGGCAGTGGAGTTTTGTTTGCCAGAGAATAGCGCCGTTGTTTGTGTTTGGGGGCTTGTGGCTGGGAGTGGCCGACTGGCGCCTTAGAATCTGTGTTACGCAGCATGGTTCCCAGACCAGAGGTGGCACCAGTGCCAAGTTGGGCTGGTTTGATAGTACCAAGTGGCTCCTGCAATCTGCCATCCAGAAGTGGGGCAGCTTACTTTTGTTTGCCAGGGAAACGGGCCGAGGTTTGTGACTGGGGACCTATGGCTGGGAGTGACCGGCTGGCTCCTGAAAAGCTACGATAGGCAGGATGGTGACCAGACCCATGGTGGCACCAGTGCCAAGTTGGGCTGGTTTGATAGTACCAAGTGGCTCCTGCAATCTGCCATCAAAAAGTTGTCAGGCGAGTTTTGTTTTCCAGGGAAAAGCGCCGTTGTTTGTATTTGGGGGCCTGTGGCTGGGAGTGGCCGGCTGGCTCCTTTGAACCCACAATACGCAGGATGGTTCCCAGACCCAAGGTGGCACCAGTGCCAAGTCGGGCTGGTTTGATACTACCAAGTGCGTCCTGCAATCTGCCATCCAGAAGCGGGGCAGCTTACTTTTGTTTGCCAGGGAAACGGGCCGTGGGTTTTGTTTGGGGGCCTATGGCTGAGAGTGGCCGGCTGGCTCCTGAAAATCCACGCTAGGCAGCATGGTTCCCAGATGCAAGGTGGCACCAGTGCCAAGTCGGGCTGGTTTGATGGTGCAAAGTGGCTCCTGCAATCTGCCATCCAGAAGCGGGGCAGCTGATTTTTGTTTGCCAGAGAAAAATTCCGTGGATTGTTTTTGGGGGCATATTGCTGGGAGTGGCCGGCTGGCTCCTTAAAATGCTCGATACGCATGATGGTTCCCAGGTCCAAGGTGTCACCACTACCAAGTCGGCCTGCGGTTTTAGTATCAAGTTCATCCTGCAATTTGCCATCCAGAAGAGGGGCAGTTGAGTTTTGTTTGCCAGAGAAACGGGCCGAGGTTTCTGTTTGGGGACATATGGCTGAGAGTGGCCGGCTGGCCCCTGAATATCCACGATACACAGCATGGTTCCCAGATCCAAGGTGGCACCAGTGCCAAGTTGGGCTGGTTTGATAGTACCAAGTGTCTCCTGCAATCTGCCATCCAGAAGCGGGGCAGCTTACTTTTGTTTGCCAGAGAAATAGGCCTAGGTTTTTGTCTGGGGGCCTGTGGCTAGGAGTGGCCGGCTGGCTCCTAAGAATCCACGATACGCAGGATGTTTCCCAGACCCAAGGTGGCACCAGTGCCAAGTCGGGCTGGTTTGATAGTACCAAGTGGCTCCTGCAAACTCCATCAAAATGTTGGCAGGCGTGTTTTGTTTTCCAGGGAACAGCGCCGTTGATTTTGTTTGGGGGCCTGTGGCTGGGAGTGGCCGGCTGGCTCCTTAGAATCCACGATACGCAGGATGGTTCCCAGACCCAAGGTGGCACCAGTGCCAAGTCGGGCTGGTTTGATTACACCAAGTGGCTCCTGCAATCTGCCATCCAGAAGTGAGGCAGCTAAGTTTTGTTTGCCAGAAAAAAGGGCCGTGGTTTTTGTTGGGGGCCTGTGGCTGGGAGTGGCCGGCTGGCTCCTTAGAATCCACCATACGCAGGATGGTTCCCAGACCCAAGGTGGCACCAGTGCCAAGTCGGGCTGGTTTGATAGTACCAAGTGGCTCCTGCAATCTGCCATCCAGAAGCGGTGCAGTTGAGTTTTGTTTGCCAGAGAAAAGGGCCGTGGGTTGTGTTTGGGGGCATATGGCTGGGAGTGGCCGGCTGTCTCATTAAAAAGATCGATACGCAGGATGGTTCCCAGACCCAAGGTGGCACCAGTGCCAAGTCGGGCTGTTTTTATAGTACCAAGTGCGTCCTGCAATTTGCCATCCAGAAGAGGGGCAGTGGAGTTTTGTTTGCCAGAGAATAGCGCCGTTGTTTGTGTTTGGGAGCTTGTGGCTGGGAGTGGCCGACTGGCGCCGTAGAATCTGTGTTACGCAGCATGGTTCCCAGACCAGAGGTGGCACCAGTGCCAAGTTGGGCTGGTTTGATAGTACCAAGTGGCTCCTGCAATCTGCCATCCAGAAGCGGGGCAGCTTACTTTTGTTTGCCAGGGAAACGGGCCGAGGTTTGTGACTGGGGACCTATGGCTGGGAGTGACCGGCTGGCTCCTGAAAAGCTACGATAGGCAGGATGGTGACCAGACCCATGGTGGCACCAGTGCCAAATTGGGCTGGTTTGATAGTACCAAGTGGCTCCTGCAATCTGCCATCAAAAAGTTGTCAGGCGAGTTTTGTTTTCCAGGGAAAAGCGCCGTTGTTTGTATTTGGGGGCCTGTGGCTGGGAGTGGCCGGCTGGCTCCTTTGAACCCACAATACGCAGGATGGTTCCCAGACCCAAGGTGGCACCAGTGCCAAGTCGGGCTGGTTTGATACTACCAAGTGCGTCCTGCAATCTGCCATCCAGAAGCGGGGCAGCTTAATTTTGTTTGCCAGGGAAACGGGCCGTGGGTTTTGTTTGGGGGCCTATGGCTGAGAGTGGCCGGCTGGCTCCTGAAAATCCACGCTAGGCAGCATGGTTCCCAGATGCAAGGTGGCACCAGTGCCAAGTCGGGCTGGTTTGATGGTGCAAAGTGGCTCCTGCAATCTGCCATCCAGAAGCGGGGCAGCTGATTTTTGTTTGCCAGAGAAAAATTCCGTGGATTGTTTTTGGGGGCATATTGCTGGGAGTGGCCGGCTGGCTCCTTAAAATGCTCGATACGCATGATGGTTCCCAGGTCCAAGGTGTCACCACTACCAAGTCGGCCTGCGGTTTTAGTATCAAGTTCATCCTGCAATTTGCCATCCAGAAGAGGGGCAGTTGAGTTTTGTTTGCCAGAGAAACGGGCCGAGGTTTCTGTTTGGGGACATATGGCTGAGAGTGGCCGGCTGGCCCCTGAATATCCACGATACACAGCATGGTTCCCAGATCCAAGGTGGCACCAGTGCCAAGTTGGGCTGGTTTGATAGTACCAAGTGTCTCCTGCAATCTGCCATCCAGAAGCGGGGCAGCTTACTTTTGTTTGCCAGAGAAATAGGCCTAGGTTTTTGTCTGGGGGCCTGTGGCTAGGAGTGGCCGGCTGGCTCCTAAGAATCCACGATACGCAGGATGTTTCCCAGACCCAAGGTGGCACCAGTGCCAAGTCGGGCTGGTTTGATAGTACCAAGTGGCTCCTGCAAACTCCATCAAAAAGTTGGCAGGCGTGTTTTGTTTTCCAGGGAACAGCGCCGTTGATTTTGTTTGGGGGCCTGTGGCTGGGAGTGGCCGGCTGGCTCCTTAGAATCCACGATACGCAGGATGGTTCCCAGACCCAAGGTGGCACCAGTGCCAAGTCGGGCTGGTTTGATTACACCAAGTGGCTCCTGCAATCTGCCATCCATAAGTGAGGCAGCTAAGTTTTGTTTGCCAGAAAAAAGGGCCGTGGTTTTTGTTGGGGGCCTGTGGCTGGGAGTGGCCGGCTGGCTCCTTAGAATCCACCATACGCAGGATGGTTCCCAGACCCAAGGTGGCACCAGTGCCAAGTCGGGCTGGTTTGATAGTCCCAAGTGGCTCCTGCAAACTGCCATCCAGAAGCGGGGCAGCTGAGTTTTGTTTGCCAGGGAAATGGGCCGTTGTTTGTGTTTGGGGGCCTGTGGCTGGGAGTGTTCGGCTGGTTCCTGAATATGTACGATACGCAGGATTGTTCCCAGACCCAAGGTGGCACCAGTGCCAAGTCGGGCTGGTTTGATGGTGCAAAGTGGCTCCTGCAATCTGCCATCCAGACGCGGGGCAGCGGATTTTTGTTTCCATGAGAAATGGTCCGTGGTTTGTTTTTGGGGGTATATGGCTGGGCCTGGCCGGCTGGCTCCTTAAAAAGCTCGATATGCAGGATGGTTCCCTGACACAAGGTGGCACCAGTGCCACGTCGGGCGGTTTTCGTAGTACAAAGTGCGTCCTAAAATTTGCCATCCAGAAGAGGGGCAGTTGAGTTTTGTTTGCCAGAGAAAAGGTCCGTGGTTTGTTTTTGGGGGCATATGGCTGAGAGTGGATGGGTGGCCCCTGAAAATCCACGATACACAGGATGGTTCCCAGATCCAAGGTGGCACCTGTGCCAAGTCGGGCTGATTTGATAGTACTAAGTAGCTCCTGCAATCTGCCATCCAGAAGCGGGGCAGCTTACTTTTGTTTGCCAGGGAAACGGGCCGAGGTTTGTGTTTGGGGGCCTATGGCTGAGAGTGACCGGCTGGCTCCTGAAAAGCTACAATAGGCAGGATGGTGACCAGACCCATGGTGGCACCAGTGCCAAGTTGGGCTGGTTTGATAGTACCAAGTGGTTCCTGCAATCTGCCATCCAGAAGCAGGGCAGCTGAGTTTTGTTTGCCAGAGAAAAGGGCCTTGGTTTGTGTTTGGGGGCATATGGCTGGGTGTGGCCAGCTGGCTCCTTAAAATGCACGATATGCAACATGGCTCCCAGACCCAAGGTGGCACCAGTGCCAAGTTGGGCTGGTTTGATAGTACCAAGTGGCTCCTGCAATCTTCCATGATCACGTGGAGAAATACTTTCTGGTTTCAGCCTCATGCTCTTTCTTCTCTCCCTCAACTTCTCTATCACCTCTCATCTGGTTCACATGCGCTGTCTTCAAGGTCCACAGGCTACTTTTCACAGAATCTTCTGGCCTGATGAAGTAAGAATGATGAATAGAACAGAGCTGGGATCTATTTTCCAGTTTGGATAAAATGCATTCTGCACACAAATCCAAGGAGAACGGGCTGCCCCGATGCCCAGAAAATCTTTCACTCCTGCTAGTGTTCTACGTCAACCGCAACTTAGTCTGAAAGAAAAGCTTTTTCTCTGAGAGCATCTGAGAGGTTTGCATGAAGCACTGATATCTGACATATGCAATTTTGAATAGGAGAGGAAAAAGAAAATGGCAAGGAGTTTTTAATTTTAGTGGTTTCAATTTTAATTTCCGTGCACTTTTTCAAAACTTGTCAGCTCAAATGCCCATCAACATCTTTTAGTCATCTGTAAGTCAGTATTCATATAAAATGTGCTTCAAATCCAAAGAATTTCAAATTTGCACTCCAAGCTTCTATGCCTAGATTTATGATTTCCTACACATATTAGATGAAAGGAAGGCCTTTTTTACTGTGGGAGTGCTGGAACACTGGAACAGGTTGCCCAGAGAAGTTGTGGGTGTCCCATCCCTGAAAGTATTCAAGGTCACCTTGGACGGGGCTTGGAGCAGCAACAAAGGAGAAGCTTGATGGTAGAGAAACAAAGTCGGACTATAGAAGAAACTCGGATTGAAGTATAGGATCAAGTTTTCTCTCAGCTCTTGGGGTAAATTCAAAGTTGTACAAAATGACATTTATCTGTGCTATTCACTACTGTAACAGAAAGTTTCATGAAAACTGTACAGAAGATAGTAAATTTTAAAAGAGATAAGAATTACAGCATAAAATCCATGGGATAGGTTACAACATGAGACACTCTCTAAGAGAAAATCTCTTTGTTTCAGCACTTCATCGGGGTAAGATTTCATGAAGTGCCAAAGAAGGCGGCAAAATATCATTCGGGACATTATTTACTGGAATTCAGCCTGGCCATTAGTAGGAACTGCCTTTGAACATATCATGTAGATATACCACACACACTTTCCCTTCACTGAAAAATTACTGTTTACAACAAATAAGCAATTGACGATCAAAATTGATTGAAAGCATCTTAAACATGTCAAGTATTTCATTGTAGATGATCTGTGATCCAAATGCTTCTTCCACCTTCGAGAGGGACAGAAGAATTCTTCCATATCATGATGGTTTAAAATTGTATCAACCAATGTTTTCTGCTGAAAAGATATCATCTATTTTTTTCTATTTTTGGAAGAAAATATTCCTAGACATACAACAGGTGAGAACTAAGTAATTTTAAAGAAACAAATGAAATGAAAATATTCTGTAAATAGAATGAAATGAAAAGCTGTGTTTTAAATAGGAGCTAAATATTAAACAGAATTTTTGTACCAGGCATTTGAATTACTGCACCAGCTCTTTTGCCCATCAAGAGAGGCATTTAGCATTTCAGTCTTTTCCAAGGTGTTCATGATCTGCTATGCTGATCTCTGTGTGTGCCTAGGTGTGTGTGGAGGGGGGGGCATATGAAGGGGAGTGTGTATGTTTGCTTTACAATTGTTGTGGCAGATTCATGCCTCAGCTCCACATTTTGTTTTAAAAAGGTCACACCGAGTGGATATGAAGTTTACTATCAACAAGAGATCGATTCCCAAATCATCCATTTGACTCTCCCTTATAAATCATGTGCTTTGTTGCATATTTTATCAAATATACTTTCAAGCCAGATGGAGGAAGGAGGATGTGGGAATCCCTCCACCATCTTGCAACTTTTATGTAAGTAGGTTTTCAAGAAAATCATCATTTCTCTTTTAAATATGTCTGGAACAGGCATGATGGTAGTGTCAACCTGTTGGAGTTTTTGTTGCTGGAAGAAGTTGTACAAAAGGATTGGTTTTTACATTGACCAGTTACTGAATCAAGCGCAGGAATACATTGGAAATTTAGCTGGGGGTTCCTTTTCCCAGCAGACTACTTCTAGAACGAGCTTGTACACTGAAGCTGACTCTTTTGCTCTCTTTTTGTTTCTTTCCTATTTTCTTGGCTTCTTTGCCACTATCTAGACAATTTTGGAACTTTGTTCCCAACTAAAATGGTTTCAATAGTCTGATTGTGATCATACATTTTTACAAGGAATTTTTAAAATCTTTCCTCGAGTCCAGAAAGTCAAGGACTTAGATCTTTTTCTTCCCTTATCAATATTGCCATGAAATTGATAAATAAAGACCAACTCTTTATTTTTGTTTTTAACCCACGTAGATAATTCCCATCCATTAATCCATTTTGTGGACCAATAGCTGCCATTCTGATGGAAGCTGTCACTTCTTAACAATAGGCATTCTGTGACTATGTTGACTGCACTTTGGGTGAAGATCCTAACTGGTCTTAGATATACATAGGGAGAAATTTGCTCAGCCAGTGTCAGTCTTAAGCATGCGTATCAGAAGATCTTTCTAGAGCTGGGAATTTTCCCATGAAAGGGATTCAGTTAGGGAAGAGACACTTGTGCCAGAGTTTTACATTCTTCTTGAACACTGCTTAAGGAACTTAGATGCCATGTCCATTTGGATCTCTGTCTGCACAGAACTTTGTCATGCCAGCGCTTTGAAATGCATCTTGAAGAGAATTCACTAGCACAGAATGAAAGAGAGTGGAAGGGGTTGGTGGGGCTAACCAGGCCCAACCCCCCTGCCTAAACCAGGATACCTAGAGCCTCTTGCCCAGGATTCTATCTGGGTGTACTTTTAATGTCTTCAAAGATCCAGGCTCCACAATCTTTCTGGGCAGTCTGTGCCGTGGTTCAGTCACCCTGACAGTAAAGAAACATTTACTGATGTTCAAAGGCAATCTCCTGTATTTCAGTGTGTGCCCACTGCCTCTTGTCTTTTCCCTCAGCATCACTGAAAAGACACTGATTCCCTCCCCTTTGCACTATTGCTTCCATATGTATGTGTGATGCCATGTAGAGGTATGTCAAAAACCTCCCTGAAGCCCAGGCAGATAATATTCCCTTCATCTACCAGTCAAGTTGATTCATCAGAGGAGTTTAAAGTGATGTTCAGCATGAAATTCCCCTGAAAAATCATGCTAACTACATTATTTGGTCATCTGTCATGTGCCTGGCAAGGATTTCCAGGAAGAGCTGCTTCATCAACTTCCTGGGGATAAAAAAGAGGCTGGCTGGTTTGTACTATGGCGAGTCCTCTTAATTGCCTTTTTTGAAGATGGGTGTCATTTGCTAACATCCACTCTTTAGCCTCTGTTGCCGTCTACATCTTAGCAAAACGCTTTTCCACTATGTCTGGCTAGGAAAAACTGTGCCAGCACAGAAAACATCTCCCATCTTGTTCTAGAAGTTGCACGGATGTCTGCCAAGTGTTTGGCAGGAAGAAAAGAAAAGTTGTCCAAAACAGCTTCCAATCGAATGTTCCTGTGATTGGAAAAGTCAGGAGAGTGCAAAGGTACTGTTTTCTATCAGTTGGCAAGGTGCGCACACAATCCCAGTGTTGTACAGCTTGCTTCTTCACCTTCCCGAAGCTGCCGCTCTCGCCGGCTGCCGGAGCCCAAGAAGCGGCTTCTTCGCGCAAAGACGATTGTGCCGCTCACAGTGCTCTCCTTAGCGCGGCTTCTGCCGAAAGACGCCCGGCAGCGGCTCTTACCTCCGGAGAGCATCCTACCTTCGTCTTTCGCGTCTTTTGTAGTCTACATCTTAGCAAAACGCTTTTCCACTATGTCTGGCTAGGAAAAACTGTGCCAGCACAGAAAACATCTCCCATCGTGTTCTAGAAGTTGCACGGATGTCTGCCAAGTGTTTGGCAGGAAGAAAAGAAAAGTTGTCCAAAACAGCTTCCAATCGAATGTTCCTGTGATTGGAAAAGTCAGGAGAGTGCAAAGGTACTGTTTTCTATCAGTTGGCAAGGTGCGCACACAATCCCAGTGTTGTACAGCTTGCTTCTTCACCTTCCCGAAGCTGCCGCTCTCGCCGGCTGCCGGAGCCCAAGAAGCGGCTTCTTCGCGCAAAGACGATTGTGCCGCTCACAGTGCTCTCCTTAGCGCGGCTTCTGCCGAAAGACGCCCGGCAGCGGCTCTTACCTCCGGAGAGCATCCTACCTTCGTCTTTCGCGTCTTTTGTAGTCTACATCTTAGCAAAACGCTTTTCCACTATGTCTGGCTAGGAAAAACTGTGCCAGCACAGAAAACATCTCCCATCGTGTTCTAGAAGTTGCACGGATGTCTGCCAAGTGTTTGGCAGGAAGAAAAGAAAAGTTGTCCAAAACAGCTTCCAATCGAATGTTCCTGTGATTGGAAAAGTCAGGAGAGTGCAAAGGTACTGTTTTCTATCAGTTGGCAAGGTGCGCACACAATCCCAGTGTTGTACAGCTTGCTTCTTCACCTTCCCGAAGCTGCCGCTCTCGCCGGCTGCCGGAGCCCAAGAAGCGGCTTCTTCGCGCAAAGACGATTGTGCCGCTCACAGTGCTCTCCTTAGCGCGGCTTCTGCCGAAAGACGCCCGGCAGCGGCTCTTACCTCCGGAGAGCATCCTACCTTCGTCTTTCGCGTCTTTTGTAGTCTACATCTTAGCAAAACGCTTTTCCACTATGTCTGGCTAGGAAAAACTGTGCCAGCACAGAAAACATCTCCCATCGTGTTCTAGAAGTTGCACGGATGTCTGCCAAGTGTTTGGCAGGAAGAAAAGAAAAGTTGTCCAAAACAGCTTCCAATCGAATGTTCCTGTGATTGGAAAAGTCAGGAGAGTGCAAAGGTACTGTTTTCTATCAGTTGGCAAGGTGCGCACACAATCCCAGTGTTGTACAGCTTGCTTCTTCACCTTCCCGAAGCTGCCGCTCTCGCCGGCTGCCGGAGCCCAAGAAGCGGCTTCTTCGCGCAAAGACGATTGTGCCGCTCACAGTGCTCTCCTTAGCGCGGCTTCTGCCGAAAGACGCCCGGCAGCGGCTCTTACCTCCGGAGAGCATCCTACCTTCGTCTTTCGCGTCTTTTGTAGTCTACATCTTAGCAAAACGCTTTTCCACTATGTCTGGCTAGGAAAAACTGTGCCAGCACAGAAAACATCTCCCATCGTGTTCTAGAAGTTGCACGGATGTCTGCCAAGTGTTTGGCAGGAAGAAAAGAAAAGTTGTCCAAAACAGCTTCCAATCGAATGTTCCTGTGATTGGAAAAGTCAGGAGAGTGCAAAGGTACTGTTTTCTATCAGTTGGCAAGGTGCGCACACAATCCCAGTGTTGTACAGCTTGCTTCTTCACCTTCCCGAAGCTGCCGCTCTCGCCGGCTGCCGGAGCCCAAGAAGCGGCTTCTTCGCGCAAAGACGATTGTGCCGCTCACAGTGCTCTCCTTAGCGCGGCTTCTGCCGAAAGACGCCCGGCAGCGGCTCTTACCTCCGGAGAGCATCCTACCTTCGTCTTTCGCGTCTTTTGTAGTCTACATCTTAGCAAAACGCTTTTCCACTATGTCTGGCTAGGAAAAACTGTGCCAGCACAGAAAACATCTCCCATCGTGTTCTAGAAGTTGCACGGATGTCTGCCAAGTGTTTGGCAGGAAGAAAAGAAAAGTTGTCCAAAACAGCTTCCAATCGAATGTTCCTGTGATTGGAAAAGTCAGGAGAGTGCAAAGGTACTGTTTTCTATCAGTTGGCAAGGTGCGCACACAATCCCAGTGTTGTACAGCTTGCTTCTTCACCTTCCCGAAGCTGCCGCTCTCGCCGGCTGCCGGAGCCCAAGAAGCGGCTTCTTCGCGCAAAGACGATTGTGCCGCTCACAGTGCTCTCCTTAGCGCGGCTTCTGCCGAAAGACGCCCGGCAGCGGCTCTTACCTCCGGAGAGCATCCTACCTTCGTCTTTCGCGTCTTTTGTAGTCTACATCTTAGCAAAACGCTTTTCCACTATGTCTGGCTAGGAAAAACTGTGCCAGCACAGAAAACATCTCCCATCGTGTTCTAGAAGTTGCACGGATGTCTGCCAAGTGTTTGGCAGGAAGAAAAGAAAAGTTGTCCAAAACAGCTTCCAATCGAATGTTCCTGTGATTGGAAAAGTCAGGAGAGTGCAAAGGTACTGTTTTCTATCAGTTGGCAAGGTGCGCACACAATCCCAGTGTTGTACAGCTTGCTTCTTCACCTTCCCGAAGCTGCCGCTCTCGCCGGCTGCCGGAGCCCAAGAAGCGGCTTCTTCGCGCAAAGACGATTGTGCCGCTCACAGGGCTCTCCTTAGCGCGGCTTCTGCCGAAAGACGCCCGGCAGCGGCTCTTACCTCCGGAGAGCATCCTACCTTCGTCTTTCGCGTCTTTTGTAGTCTACACCTCGGCAAAACGCTTTTCCACTATGTCTGGCTAGGAAAAACTGTGCCAGCACAGAAAACATCTCCCATCGTGTTCTAGAAGTTGCACGGATGTCTGCCAAGTGTTTGGCAGGAAGAAAAGAAAAGTTGTCCAAAACAGCTTCCAATCGAATGTTCCTGTGATTGGAAAAGTCAGGAGAGTGCAAAGGTACTGTTTTCTATCAGTTGGCAAAGTGCGCACACAATCCCAGTGTTGTACAGCTTGCTTCTTCACCTTCCCGAAGCTGCCGCTCTCGCCGGCTCCCGGAACCGAAGAATCGGCTTGTTCGCGCAAAGACGATTGTGCCGCTCACAGGGCTCTCCTTAGCGCGGCTTCTGCCGGAAGACGCCCGGCAGCGGCTCTTAACTCCGGAGAGCATCCTACCTTCGTCTTTCGCGTCTTATGTAGTCTACATCTTAGCAAAACGCTTTTCCACTATGTCTGGCTAGGAAAAACCGTGCCAGCCCAGAAAACATCTCCCATCGTTTTCTAGAAGTTGCAGATATGTCTGCCAAGTGTTTGGCAGGAAGAAAAGAAAAGTTGTCCAAAACAGCTTCCAATCGAATGTTCCTGTGATTGGAAAAGTCAGGAGAGTGCAAAGGTACTGTTTTCTATCAGTTGGCAAGGTGCGCACACAATCCCAGTGTTGTACAGCTTGCTTCTTCACCTTCCCGAAGCTGCCACTCTCAGGAGGTAAGAGCCGCTGCCGGGCGTCTTTCGACAGAAGCCGCGCTAAGGGGAGCACTGTGAGCGGCACAATCGTCTTTGCGCGAAGAAGCCGCTTCTTGGGCTCCGGCAGCCGGCGAGAGCGGCAGCTTCGGGAAGGTGAAGAAGCAAGCTGTACAACACTGGGATTGTGTGCGCACCTTGCCAACTGATAGAAAACAGTACCTTTGCACTCTCCTGACTTTTCCAATCACAGGAACATTCGATTGGAAGCTGTTTTGGACAACTTTTCTTTTCTTCCTGCCAAACACTTGGCAGACATCCGTGCAACTTCGAGAACACGATGGGAGACGTTTTCTGTGCTGGCACAGTTTTTCCTAGCCAGACATAGTGGAAAAGCGTTTTGCTAAGATGTAGACTACAAAAGACGCGAAAGACGAAGGTAGGATGCTCTCCGGAGGTAAGAGCCGCTGCCGGGCGTCTTTCGGCAGAAGCCGCGCTAAGGAGAGCACTGTGAGCGGCACAATCGTCTTTGCGCGAAGAAGCCGCTTCTTGGGCTCCGGCAGCCGGCGAGAGCGGCAGCTTCGGGAAGGTGAAGAAGCAAGCTGTACAACACTGGGATTGTGTGCGCACCTTGCCAACTGATAGAAAACAGTACCTTTGCACTCTCCTGACTTTTCCAATCACAGGAACATTCGATTGGAAGCTGTTTTGGACAACTTTTCTTTTCTTCCTGCCAAACACTTGGCAGACATCCGTGCAACTTCTAGAACACGATGGGAGATGTTTTCTGTGCTGGCACAGTTTTTCCTAGCCAGACATAGTGGAAAAGCGTTTTGCTAAGATGTAGACTACAAAAGACGCGAAAGACGAAGGTAGGATGCTCTCCGGAGGTAAGAGCCGCTGCCGGGCGTCTTTCGGCAGAAGCCGCGCTAAGGAGAGCACTGTGAGCGGCACAATCGTCTTTGCGCGAAGAAGCCGCTTCTTGGGCTCCGGCAGCCGGCGAGAGCGGCAGCTTCGGGAAGGTGAAGAAGCAAGCTGTACAACACTGGGATTGTGTGCGCACCTTGCCAACTGATAGAAAACAGTACCTTTGCACTCTCCTGACTTTTCCAATCACAGGAACATTCGATTGGAAGCTGTTTTGGACAACTTTTCTTTTCTTCCTGCCAAACACTTGGCAGACATCCGTGCAACTTCTAGAACACGATGGGAGATGTTTTCTGTGCTGGCACAGTTTTTCCTAGCCAGACATAGTGGAAAAGCTTTTTGCCGAGGTGTAGACTACATAAGACGCGAAAGACGAAGGTAGGATGCTCTCCGGAGGTAAGAGCCGCTGCCGGGCGTCTTTCGGCAGAAGCCGCGCTAAGGAGAGCACTGTGAGCGGCACAATCGTCTTTGTGCGAAGAAGCCGCTTCTTGGGCTCCGGCAGCCGGCGAGAGCGGCAGCTTCGGGAAGGTGAAGAAGCAAGCTGTACAACACTGGGATTGTGTGCGCACCTTGCCAACTGATAGAAAACAGTACCTTTGCACTCTCCTGACTTTTCCAATCACAGGAACATTCGATTGGAAGCTGTTTTGGACAACTTTTCTTTTCTTCCTGCCAAACACTTGGCAGACATCCGTGCAACTTCTAGAACACGATGGGAGATGTTTTCTGTGCTGGCACAGTTTTTCCTAGCCAGACATAGTGGAAAAGCGTTTTGCTAAGATGTAGACTACAAAAGACGCGAAAGACGAAGGTAGGATGCTCTCCGGAGGTAAGAGCCGCTGCCGGGCGTCTTTCGGCAGAAGCCGCGCTAAGGAGAGCACTGTGAGCGGCACAATCGTCTTTGCGCGAAGAAGCCGCTTCTTCGGTTCCGGGAGCCGGCGAGAGCGGCAGCTTCGGGAAGGTGAAGAAGCAAGCTGTACAACACTGGGATTGTGTGCGCACCTTGCCAACTGATAGAAAACAGTACCTTTGCACTCTCCTGACTTTTCCAATCACAGGAACATTCGATTGGAAGCTGTTTTGGACAACTTTTCTTTTCTTCCTGCCAAACACTTGGCAGACATCCGTGCAACTTCTAGAACACGATGGGAGATGTTTTCTGTGCTGGCACAGTTTTTCCTAGCCAGACATAGTGGAAAAGCGTTTTGCCGAGGTGTAGATGAGAAGAGGAGCTAAAGACGAAGGTAGGATGCTCTCCGGAGGTAAGAGCCGCTGCCGGGCGTCTTTCGGCAGAAGCCGCGCTAAGGAGGGCACTGTGAGCGGCACAATCGTCTTTGCGCGAAGAAGCCGCTTCTTGGGCTCCGGCAGCCGGCGAGAGCGGCAGCTTCGGGAAGGTGAAGAAGCAAGCTGTACAACACTGGGATTGTGTGCGCACCTTGCCAACTGATAGAAAACAGTACCTTTGCACTCTCCTGACTTTTCCAATCACAGGAACATTCGATTGGAAGCTGTTTTGGACAACTTTTCTTTTCTTCCTGCCAAACACTTGGCAGACATCCGTGCAACTTCTAGAACACGATGGGAGATGTTTTCTGTGCTGGCACAGTTTTTCCTAGCCAGACATAGTGGAAAAGCTTTTTGCCGAGGTGTAGATGAGAAGAGGAGCAAAAGAGTGGATGTTAGCAAATGACACCCATCTTCAAAAAAGGCAATTAAGAGGACTCGCCATAGTACAAACCAGCCAGCCTCTTTTTTATCCCCAGGAAGTTGATGAAGCAGCTCTTCCTGGAAATCCTTGCCAGGCACATGACAGATGACCAAATAATGTAGTTAGCATGATTTTTCAGGGGAATTTCATGCTGAACATCACTTTAAACTCCTCTGATGAATCAACTTGACTGGTAGATGAAGGGAATATTATCTGCCTGGGCTTCAGGGAGGTTTTTGACATACCTCTACATGGCATCACACATACATATGGAAGCAATAGTGCAAAGGGGAGGGAATCAGTGTCTTTTCAGTGATGCTGAGGGAAAAGACAAGAGGCAGTGGGCACACACTGAAATACAGGAGATTGCCTTTGAACATCAGTAAATGTTTCTTTACTGTCAGGGTGACTGAACCACGGCACAGACTGCCCAGAAAGATTGTGGAGCCTGGATCTTCGAAGACATTAAAAGTACACCCAGATAGAATCCTGGGCAAGAGGCTCTAGGTATCCTGGTTTAGGCAGGGGGGTTGGGCCTGGTTAGCCCCACCAACCCCTTCCACTCTCTTTCATTCTGTGCTAGTGAATTCTCTTCAAGATGCATTTCAAAGCGCTGGCATGACAAAGTTCTGTGCAGACAGAGATCCAAATGGACATGGCATCTAAGTTCCTTAAGCAGTGTTCAAGAAGAATGTAAAACTCTGGCACAAGTGTCTCTTCCCTAACTGAATCCCTTTCATGGGAAAATTCCCAGCTCTAGAAAGATCTTCTGATACGCATGCTTAAGACTGACACTGGCTGAGCAAATTTCTCCCTATGTATATCTAAGACCAGTTAGGATCTTCACCCAAAGTGCAGTCAACATAGTCACAGAATGCCTATTGTTAAGAAGTGACAGCTTCCATCAGAATGGCAGCTATTGGTCCACAAAATGGATTAATGGATGGGAATTATCTACGTGGGTTAAAAACAAAAATAAAGAGTTGGTCTTTATTTATCAATTTCATGGCAATATTGATAAGGGAAGAAAAAGATCTAAGTCCTTGACTTTCTGGACTCGAGGAAAGATTTTAAAAATTCCTTGTAAAAATGTATGATCACAATCAGACTATTGAAACCATTTTAGTTGGGAACAAAGTTCCAAAATTGTCTAGATAGTGGCAAAGAAGCCAAGAAAATAGGAAAGAAACAAAAAGAGAGCAAAAGAGTCAGCTTCAGTGTACAAGCTCGTTCTAGAAGTAGTCTGCTGGGAAAAGGAACCCCCAGCTAAATTTCCAATGTATTCCTGCGCTTGATTCAGTAACTGGTCAATGTAAAAACCAATCCTTTTGTACAACTTCTTCCAGCAACAAAAACTCCAACAGGTTGACACTACCATCATGCCTGTTCCAGACATATTTAAAAGAGAAATGATGATTTTCTTGAAAACCTACTTACATAAAAGTTGCAAGATGGTGGAGGGATTCCCACATCCTCCTTCCTCCATCTGGCTTGAAAGTATATTTGATAAAATATGCAACAAAGCACATGATTTATAAGGGAGAGTCAAATGGATGATTTGGGAATCGATCTCTTGTTGATAGTAAACTTCATATCCACTCGGTGTGACCTTTTTAAAACAAAATGTGGAGCTGAGGCATGAATCTGCCACAACAATTGTAAAGCAAACATACACACTCCCCTTCATATGCCCCCCCCTCCACACACACCTAGGCACACACAGAGATCAGCATAGCAGATCATGAACACCTTGGAAAAGACTGAAATGCTAAATGCCTCTCTTGATGGGCAAAAGAGCTGGTGCAGTAATTCAAATGCCTGGTACAAAAATTCTGTTTAATATTTAGCTCCTATTTAAAACACAGCTTTTCATTTCATTCTATTTACAGAATATTTTCATTTCATTTGTTTCTTTAAAATTACTTAGTTCTCACCTGTTGTATGTCTAGGAATATTTTCTTCCAAAAATAGAAAAAAATAGATGATATCTTTTCAGCAGAAAACATTGGTTGATACAATTTTAAACCATCATGATATGGAAGAATTCTTCTGTCCCTCTCGAAGGTGGAAGAAGCATTTGGATCACAGATCATCTACAATGAAATACTTGACATGTTTAAGATGCTTTCAATCAATTTTGATCGTCAATTGCTTATTTGTTGTAAACAGTAATTTTTCAGTGAAGGGAAAGTGTGTGTGGTATATCTACATGATATGTTCAAAGGCAGTTCCTACTAATGGCCAGGCTGAATTCCAGTAAATAATGTCCCGAATGATATTTTGCCGCCTTCTTTGGCACTTCATGAAATCTTACCCCGATGAAGTGCTGAAACAAAGAGATTTTCTCTTAGAGAGTGTCTCATGTTGTAACCTATCCCATGGATTTTATGCTGTAATTCTTATCTCTTTTAAAATTTACTATCTTCTGTACAGTTTTCATGAAACTTTCTGTTACAGTAGTGAATAGCACAGATAAATGTCATTTTGTACAACTTTGAATTTACCCCAAGAGCTGAGAGAAAACTTGATCCTATACTTCAATCCGAGTTTCTTCTATAGTCCAACTTTGTTTCTCTACCATCAAGCTTCTCCTTTGTTGCTGCTCCAAGCCCCGTCCAAGGTGACCTTGAATACTTTCAGGGATGGGACACCCACAACTTCTCTGGGCAACCTGTTCCAGTGTTCCAGCACTCCCACAGTAAAAAAGGCCTTCCTTTCATCTAATATGTGTAGGAAATCATAAATCTAGGCATAGAAGCTTGGAGTGCAAATTTGAAATTCTTTGGATTTGAAGCACATTTTATATGAATACTGACTTACAGATGACTAAAAGATGTTGATGGGCATTTGAGCTGACAAGTTTTGAAAAAGTGCACGGAAATTAAAATTGAAACCACTAAAATTAAAAACTCCTTGCCATTTTCTTTTTCCTCTCCTATTCAAAATTGCATATGTCAGATATCAGTGCTTCATGCAAACCTCTCAGATGCTCTCAGAGAAAAAGCTTTTCTTTCAGACTAAGTTGCGGTTGACGTAGAACACTAGCAGGAGTGAAAGATTTTCTGGGCATTGGGGCAGCACGTTCTCCTTGGATTTGTGTGCAGAATGCATTTTATCCAAACTGGAAAATAGATCCCAGCTCTGTTCTATTCATCATTCTTACTTCATCAGGCCAGAAGATTCTGTGAAAAGTAGCCTGTGGACCTTGAAGACAGCGCATGTGAACCAGATGAGAGGTGATAGAGAAGTTGAGGGAGAGAAGAAAGAGCATGAGGCTGAAACCAGAAAGTATTTCTCCACGTGATCATGGAAGATTGCAGGAGCCACTTGGTACTATCAAACCAGCCCGACTTGGCACTGGTGCCACTATGGGTCTGGGAGCCATGTTGCATATCGTGCATTTTAAGGAGCCAGCTGGCCACACACAGCCATATGCCCCCAAACACAAACCAAGCCCTTTTCTCTGGCAAACAAAACTCAGCTGCCCTGCTTCTGGATGGCAGATTGCAGGAGCCACTTGGTACTATCAAACCAGCCCAACTTGGCACTGGTGCCACCTTGGCTCTGGGAACCATCCTGCCTATTGTAGCTTTTCAGGAGCCAGCCGGTCACTCCCAGCCATAGGCCCCCAAACAGAAACCTCGGCCCGTTTCCCTGGCAAACAAAAGTAAGCTGCCCCGCTTCTGGATGGCAGATTGCAGGAGCTACTTAGTACTATCAAATCAGCCCGACTTGGCACAGGTGCCACCTTGGATCTGGGAACCATCCTGTGTATCGTGGATTTTCAGGGGCCAGCCGGCCACTCTCAGCCATATGCCCCCAAACACAAACCACGGACCTTTTCTCTGGCAAACAAAAATCAGCTGCCCCACTTCTGGATGGCTGATTGCAGGAGCCACTTGGGACTATCACACCAGCACAACATGGCACTGCTGCCACCTTGGATCTGGGAACAATCCTGCGTATCGTACATATTCAGGAACCAGCCGAACACTCCCAGCCACAGGCCCCCAAACACAAACAACGGCCCATTTCCCTGGCAAACAAAACTCAGCTGCCCCGCTTCTGGATGGCAGTTTGCAGGAGCCACTTGGGACTATCAAAGCAGCCCGACTTGGTAATGGTACCATCTTGGATCTGGGAACCATCCGGCGTATCGTGGATTTTCAGGGGCCAGCCGGTCATTCCCAGCCATATGCTCCCAAACACAAACCTCGGCCCTTTTCTCTGGCAAACAAAACTCAACTGCCCCTCTTCTGGATGGCAAATTGCAGGACGCACTTGGTACTACAAAAAGAGCCCGACTTGGCAGTGGTGCCACCTTGGCTCTGGGAACCATCCTGCGTATCGAGCATTTTAAGGAGCCAGCCGGCAATTCCCAGCCGTATGCCCCAAAAAGAAACCACGGACCTTTTCTCTGGCAAAAAAAACTCAGCTGTCCCGCTTCTGGATGGCAGATTGCAGGAGTCACTTTGAACCATACAACCAGCCTTACTTGGCACTGGTGCCACCTTGTATCTGGGAACCATCCTGCCTATCGTTGATTTTCAGGGGCCAGCTTACCACTCTCGGCCATAGGCCCCCAAACACAAACCACAGCCCTTTTCTCTAGCAAACAAAATTTAGCTGCCCCGCTTCTGGATGGCAAATTGCAGGAGCCACTGGGTACTACAAAAACAGCCCGACTTGGCACTGGTGCCACCTTGCGTCTGGTTACCATGCGGCGTATCGTGCATTTTAAGGAGCCAGGTGGCCACTCCCAGCCATATGCCCCCAAACACAACCCACGGCCCTTTTCTCTGGCAAACAAAACTCAGCTGCCCCGCTTCTGGATGGCAGAGTGCAGGAGACACTTGGTACTATCAAACCAGCCCGACTTGGCACTGGTGCCACCTTTGGTCTGGGAACCATCCTGCGTATTGTGGATTGTCAGGAGACAGCCGACCACTCTCGGCCACAGACCCCAATCAAAAACAAAGGTCCGTTTCCCTGGCAAAAAAAACTCAGCTGCCCCGCTTCTGGATGGGAGATTGCAGGAGGCACTTGACACTGTCAAAAGAGCCCCACTTTGTACTGGTGCCACCTTGGGTCTGGGAACCATGCTGCGTATGGTGGATTTTCAGGAGCCAGCCGGCCACTGCCAGCCACAGGCCCCCAAACAAAAACCACAGCCTTTTTCTCTGGCAAACAAAACTCAGCTGCCCTGCTTCTGGATGGCAGATTGCAGGAGCCACTTGGTACTATCAAACCAGCCCGACTTGGCACTGGTGCCACCTTGGGTCTGGGAACCATCCTGCCTATCGTGGATTTTAAGGAGCCAGCCGGCTACTCCCAGCCACAGGCCCCCAACAAAAACCACGGCCCTTTTTTCTCGCAAACAAAACTTAGCTGCCTCACTTCTGGATGGCAGATTGCAGGAGTCACTTGGTGTAATCAAACCAGCCCGACTTGGCACTGGTGCCACCTTGGGTCTGGGAACCATCCTGCGTATCGTGGATTCTAAGGAGCCAGCCGGCCACTCCCAGCCACAGGCCCCCAAACAAAATCAACGGCGCTGTTCCCTGGAAAACAAAACACGCCTGACAACTTTTTGATGGAGTTTGCAGGAGCCACTTGGTACTATCAAACCAGCCCAACTTGGCACTGGTGCCACCATGGGTCTGGTAAACATCCTGCGAATCGTGGATTCTTAGGAGCCAGCCGGCCACTCCTAGCCACAGGCCCCCAAACAAAAACCTAGGCCTATTTCTCTGGCAAACAAAAGTAAGCTGCCCCGCTTCTGGATGGCAGATTGCAGGAGACACTTGGGACTATCAAACCAGCCCAACTTGGCACTGGTGCCACCTTGGATCTGGGAACCATGCTGTGTATCGTGGATTTTCAGGGGCCAGCCGGCCACTCTCAGCCATATGCCCCCAAACAGAAACCTCGGCCCGTTTCTCTGGCAAACAAAACTCAACTGCCCCTCTTCTGGATGGCAAATTGCAAGATGAACTTGATACTAAAACCGCAGGCCGACTTGGTAGTGGTGACACCTTGGGCCTGGGAACCATCATGCGTATCGAGCATTTTAAGGAGCCAGCCGGCCACTCCCAGCAATATGCCCCCAAAAACAATCCACGGAATTTTTCTCTGGCAAACAAAAATCAGCTGCCCCGCTTCTGGATGGCAGATTGCAGGAGCCACTTTGACCCATCAAACCAGCCCGACTTGGCACTGGTGCCACCTTGCATCCTGGAACCATGCTGCCTAGCGTGGATTTTCAGGGGCCAGCCGGCCACTCTCAGCTATATGCCCCCAAACAAAACCCACGGCCCGTTTCCCTGGCAAACAAAAGTAAGCTGCCCCGCTTCTGGATGGCAGATTGCAGGAACCACTTGGTAGTATCAAACCAGCCCGACTTGGCACTGGTGCCACCTTGGGTCTGGGAACCATCCTGCGTATCGTGGATTCTAAGGAGCCAGCCGGCCACTCCCAGCCACAGGCCCCCAAATACAAACAACGGCGCTTTTCCCTGGAAAACAAAACTCGCCTGTCAACTTTTTGATGGCAGATTGCAGGAGCCACTTGGGACTATCACACCAGCACAACATGGCACTGCTGCCACCTTGGATCTGGGAACCATCCTTCCTATCGTGGATTTTCAGGGGCCAGCCGGTCACTCTCGGCCATAGGCCCCAAACACAAACCACGGCCCTTTTCTCTGGAAAACAAAACTCAACTGCCCCTCTTCTGGATGGCAGATTGCAGGAGCCACTGGGTACTATGAAACTAGCCCGACTTGGCACTGGTGCCACCTTGGGTCTGGGAACCATGCTGCGTATCATGGATTTTCAGGAGCCAGCCGTCCACTGCCAGCCACAGGCCCCGAAACACAAACAACAGCCTTTTTCTCTGGCAAACAAAATTCAGCTGCCCCGCTTCTGGATGGCAGATTGCAGGAACCACTTGGTACTAACAAACCAGCCCGACTTGGCACTGGTGCCACCTTGGGTCTGGGAACCATCCTGCGTATCGTGGATTCTAAGGAGCCAGCTGGCCACTCCCAGCCACAGGCCCCAAAATACACACAACGGCGCTTTTCCCTGGAAAACAAAACTCGCCTGCCAACTTTTTGATGGCAGATTGCAGGAGCCACTTGGTACTATCAAACCAGCCCAACTTAGCACTGGTGCCACCATGGGTCTGGTCACCATCCTGCCTATCGTAGCTTTTCAGGAGCCAGCCGGTCACTCCCAGCCATAGGCCCCCAGAAAAAAACCTCGGTCCGTTTCCCTGGAAAACAAAAGTAAGCTGCCCCGCTTCTGGATGGCAGATTGCAGGAGCCACTTGGTACTATCAAACCAGCCCAACTTGACACTGGTGCCACCTTGGGTCTGGGAACCATCCTGCGTATCCTGTGTTCTAAGGAGCCAGCCGGCCACTCCCAGCCACAGTCCCCCAAACACAAACAACGGCGCTTTTCCCTGGAAAACAAAACTGACCTGCCAACTTTTTGATGGGAGATTGCAGGTGCTATTTAGTACTATCAAACCAGCCCGACTTGGCACTGGTGCCACCTCTGGTCTGGGAACCATCCTGCCTATCGTGGATTTTCAGGGGCCAGACGGCCACTATCCGCCATATGCCCCCAAAAACAAACCACGGGCTTTTCTCTGGTAAACAAAACTCAACTGCCCCTCTTCTGGATGGCAAATTTTAGGACGCACTTTGTATTACGAAAACCGCCCGACTTGGCACTGGTGCCACCTTGGGTCAGGGAACCATCCTGCCTATCGTAGCTTTTCAGGAGCCAGCCGGTCACTCCCAGCCATAGGTCCCCAGACAAATACCTCGGCCCGTTTCCCTGGCAAACAAAAGTAAGCTGCCCCGCTTCTGGATGGCAGATTGCAGGAGCCACTTGGTACTATCAAACCAGCCCAACTTGACACTGGTGCCACCTTGGCTCTGGGAACCATGCTGCGTAACCCGGATTCTAAGACGACAGGCAGCCACTGCCAGCCACAGGCCTCCAAACAAAATCAACGGCGCTTTTCCCTGGAAAACAAAACTCGCCTGACAACTTTTAGATGGCAGATTGCAGGAGCCAGTTGGTACCATCAAACCAGCCCAACTTGGCACTGGTGCCACCTTGGGTCTGGGAACCATCCTGCCTATTGTTGCTTTTCAGGAGCCAGCCGGTCACTTCTAGCCCTAGGCCCCCAGTATTAAACCTCGGCCCGTTTCCCTGGCACACAAATGTAAGCTACCCCGCTTCAGGATGGCAGATTGCAGGAGCCACTTTTCACCATCAAACCAGCCCGACGTGGCACTGGTGCCACCTTGGGTCTGGGAACCATCCTGCGTATCGTGTGTTCTAAGGAGCCAGCCGGCCACTCCCACCCACAGTCCCCCAAACACAAACAACGGCGCTTTTCCCTGGAAAACAAAACTGGCCTGCCAACTTTTTGATGGCAGATTGCAGGAGCCACTTGGTACTATCAAACCAGCCCAACTTGGCACTGGTGCCACCATGGGTCTGGTAACCATCCTGCCTATCGTAGCTTTTCAGGAGCCAGCCGGTCACTCCCAGCCATAGGCCCCCAGACACAAACCTCGGCCCGTTTCCCTGGCAAACAAAAGTAAGCTGCCCTGCTTCTGCATGGCAGATTGCAGGTGCTATTTAGTACTATCAAACCAGCCCGACTTGGCACTGGTGCCACCTCTGGTCTGGGAACCATCCTGCCTATCGTGGATTTTCAGGGGCCAGACGGCCACTATCAGCCATATGCCCCCAAAAACAAACCACGGCCCTTTTCTCTGGTAAACAAAACTCAACTGCCCCTCTTCTGGATGGCAAATTTTAGGACGCACTTTGTACTACGAATACCGCCCGACTTGGCACTGGTGCCACCTTGGGTCAGGGAACCATCCTGCCTATCGTAGCTTTTTAAGGAGCCAGCAGGCCACGCCCAGCCATATAGCCCCAAAAACAAACCACGGACCATTTCTCTTGGAAACAAAAATCCGCTGCCCCGCGTCAGGATGGCAGATTGCAGGAGCCACGTTGCACCATCAAACCACCCCGACTTGGCACTGGTGCCATCTTGGATCTGGGAACCATCCTGCCTATCGTAGCTTTTCAGGAGCCAGCCGGTTACTCCCAACCATAGGCCCCCAGACAGAAAGCTCTGCCCGTTTCCCTGGCAAACAAAAGTAAGCTACCCCGCTTCTGGATGGCAGATTGCAGGAGCCACTTGGTACTATCAAACCAGCCCAACTTGGCACTGGTGCCACCATGGGTCTGGTCACGATCCTGCCTATCGTAGCTTTTCAGGAGCCAGGCGGTCACTCCCAGCCATAGGCCCCCAGACAAATACCTCGGCCCGTTTCCCTGGCAAACAAATGTAAGCTGCCCCGCTTCTGGATGGCAGATTGCAGGAGCCACATGGTACTATCAAACCAGGCCAACATGGCACTGGTGCCACCTTGGCTCTGGGAACCATCCTGCCTATCGTGGATTTTCAGGCGCCAGCCGGCCACTCTCAGCCATATTCCCCAAAACACAAACCACGGCCCTTTTCTCTGGTAAACAAAACTCAACTGCCCCTCTTCTGGATGGCAAATTGCAGGACGCACTTGGTACTACGAAAACAGCCCGACTTGGCAGTGATGCCACCTTGGGTCAGGGCACCATCCTGCGTATCGATGTTTTTAAGGAGTCAGCCGGCAACGTCCAGCCATATACCCCCAAAAAAAAACCCACGGAACTTTTCTCCAGCAAGCAAAAATCCGCTGCCCCGCGTCTGGATGGCAGATTGCAGGAGCTATTTAGTATTATCAAACCAGCCCGACTTGGCACTGGTGCCACCATGGGTCTGGTCACCATCCTGCCTATCGTAGCTTTTCAGGAGCCAGCCGGTCACTCTCAGCCATAGGCCCCAAACACAAACCACGGCCCTTTTCTCTGGAAAACAAAACTCAACTGCCCCTCTTCTGGATGGCAGATTGCAGGAGCCACTGGGTACTATGAAACCAGCCCTACTTGGCACTGGTGCCACCTTGGGTCTGGGAACCATGCTGCGTATCATGGATTTTCAGGAGCCAGCCGTCCACTGCCAGCCACAGGCCCCGAAACACAAACAACGGCCTTTTTCTCTGGCAAACAAAATTCAGCTGCCCCGCTTCTGGATGGCAGATTGCAGGAACCACTTGGTACTAACAAACCAGCCCGACTTGGCACTGGTGCCACCTTGGGTCTGGGAACCATCCTGCGTATCGTGGATTCTAAGGAGCCAGCTGGCCACTCCCAGCCACAGGCCCCAAAACACACACAACGGCGCTTTTCCCTGGAAAACAAAACTCGCCTGCCAACTTTTTGATGGCAGATTGCAGGAGCCACTTGGTACTATCAAACCAGCCCAACTTGGCACTGGTGCCACCATGGGTCTGGTCACCATCCTGCCTATCGTAGCTTTTCAGGAGCCAGCCGGTCACTCCCAGCCATAGGCCCCCAGACACAAAGCTCGGCCTGTTTCCCTGGCACACAAAAGTAAGCTACCGCACTTCTGGATGGCAGATTGCAGGAGCCACTTTGCACCATCAAACCAGCCCAACTTGGCACTGGTGCCACCTTGGCTCTGGGAACCATGCTGCGTAACCCGGATTCTAAGACGACAGGCAGCCACTCCCAGCCACAGGCCTCCAAACAAAATCAACGGCGCTTTTCCCTGGAAAACAAAACTCGCCTGACAACTTTTAGATGGCAGATTGCAGGAGCCAGTTGGTACCATCAAACCAGCCCAACTTGGCACTGGTGCCACCTTGGGTCTGGGAACCATCCTGCCTATTGTTGCTTTTCAGGAGCCAGCCGGTCACTCCTAGCCCTAGGCCCCCAGTCATAAACCTCGGCCCGTTTCCCTGGCACACAAAAGTAAGCTACCCCGCTTCAGGATGGCAGATTGCAGGAGCCACTTTTCACCATCAAACCAGCCCGACGTGGCACTGGTGCCACCTTGGGTCTGGGACCATCCTGCGTATCGTGTGTTCTAAGGAGCCAGCCGGCCACTCCCACCAACAGTCCCCCAAACACAAACAACGGCGCTTTTCCCTGGAAAACAAAACTCGCCTGACAACTTTTTGATGGCAGATTGCAGGAGCCACTTGGTACTATCAAACCAGCCCAACTTGGCACTGGTGCCACCATGGGTCTGGTAACCATCCTGCCTATCGTAGCTTTTCAGGAGCCAGGCGGTCACTCCCAGCCATAGGCCCCCAGACACAAACCTCGGCCCGTTTCCCTGGCAAACAAAAGTAAGCTGCCCCGCTTCTGCATGGCAGATTGCAGGTGCTATTTAGTACTATCAAACCAGCCCGACTTGGCACTGGTGCCACCTCTGGTCTGGGAACCATCCTGCCTATCGTGGATTTTCAGGGGCCAGACGGCCACTATCAGCCATATGCCCCCAAAAACAAACCACGGCCCTTTTCTCTGTTAAACAAAACTCAACTGCCCCTCTTCTGGGTGGCAAATTTTAGGACGCACTTTGTACTACGAAAACCGCCCGACTTGGCACTGGTGCCACCTTGGGTCAGGGAACCATCCTGCCTATCGTAGCTTTTTAAGGAGCCAGCAGGCCACGCCCAGCCATATAGCCCCAAAAACAAACCACGGACCATTTCTCTTGGAAACAAAAATCCGCTGCCCCGCGTCAGGATGGCAGATTGCAGGAGCCACGTTGCACCATCAAACCACCCCGACTTGGCACTGGTGCCATCTTGGATCTGGGAACCATCCTGCCTATCGTAGCTTTTCAGGAGCCAGCCGGTTACTCCCAACCATAGGCCCCCAGACAGAAAGCTCTGCCCGTTTCCCTGGCAAACAAAAGTAAGCTACCCCGCTTCTGGATGGCAGATTGCAGGAGCCACTTGGTACTATCAAACCAGCCCAACTTGACACTGGTGCCACTTTGGGTCTGGGAACCATGCTGCGTATCGTAGATTCTAAGGCGCCAGGCGGCCACGCCCAGCCACAGGCCCCCAAATACAAACAACGGCGCTTTTCCCTGGAAAACAAAACTCGCCTGCCACCTTTTTGATGGCAGATTGCAGGAGCCACTTGGTACTATCAAATCATCCCAACTTGGCACTGGTGCCACTGTGGGTCTGGGAACCATCCTGCCAATTGTACCATTTCAGGAGCCAGCCGGTCACTCCCAGCCATAGGCCCCCATCACAAACCTCGGACCGTTTCCCTGGCAAACAAAATTAAGCTGCCCCGATTCTGGATGGCAGATTGCAGGAGCCACTTGGTAGTGTCAAACCAGCCCAACTTGGCACTGGTGCCACCATGGGTCTGGGAACCATCCTGCGTATCGTGGATTCTAAGCAGCCACCCGGCCACTCCGTGCCACAGGCGCCCAAACACAAACAACGGCGCTTTTCCCTGGAAAACAAAACTCGCCTGCCAACATTTTGATGGCAGATTGCAGGAGCCACTTGGTACTATCAAACCAGCCCAACTTGGCACTGGTGCCACCATGGGTCTGGTCACCATCCTGCCTATCGTAGCTTTTCAGGAGCCAGCCGGTCACTCCCAGCCATAAACCCCCAGACACAAACCTCGGCCCGTTTCCCTGGAAAACAAAAGTAAGCACCCCCGATTCTGGATGGCAGATTGCAGGAGCCACTTGGTAGTATCAAATTAGCCCAACTTGGCACTGGTGCCATCATGGGTCTGGTAAACATCCTGCCTATCTTAGCTTTTCAGGAGCCGGCCGGTCACTCCCTGCCATAGGCCCCCAGAGAAATACCTCGGCCCGTTTCCCTGGCAAACAAAAGTAAGCTGCCCCTCTTCTGGATGGCAGATTGCAGGAACCACTTGCTACTATCAAACCAGCCCAACTTGGCACTGGTGCCACCTTGGCTCTGGGAACCATGCTGCGTAACGTAGATTCTAAGAGGACAGGCGGACACTCCCAGCCACAGGCCTCTAAACAAAAACAACGGCGCGTTACCCTGGAAAACAAAACTCGCCTGCCAACTTTTTGATGGCAGATTGCAGGAGCCACTTGGTACTATCAAACCAGCCCAACTTGGCACTGGTGCCACCATGGGTCTGGTCACCATCCTGCCTATCGTAGCTTTTCAGGAGCCAGCCGGTCACTCCCAGCCATAGGCCCCCAGACAAATACCTCGGCCCGTTTCCCTGGCAAACAAAAGTAAGCTGCCCCGCTTCTGGATGGCAGATTGCAGGAGCCACATGGTACTATCAAACCAGGCCAACATGGCACTGGTGCCACCTTGGCTCTGGGAACCATCCTGCCTATCGTGGATTTTCAGGCGCCAGCCGGCCACTCTCAGCCATATGCCCCAAAACACAAACCACGGCCCTTTTCTCTGGTAAACAAAACTCAACTGCCCCTCTTCTGGATGGCAAATTGCAGGAGCCACTTGGTACTACGAAAACAGCCCGACTTGGCAGTGATGCCACCTTGGGTCAGGGAACCATCCTGCGTATCGATGTTTTTAAGGAGTCAGCCGGCAACGTCCAGCCATATACCCCCAAAAACAACCCACGGAACTTTTCTCCAGCAAGCAAAAATCCGCTGCCCCGCGTCTGGATGGCAGATTGCAGGAGCTATTTAGTATTATCAAACCAGCCCGACTTGGCACTGGTGCCACCATCGGTCTGGTCACCATCCTGCCTATCGTAGCTTTTCAGGAGCCAGCCGGTCACTCTCAGCCATAGGCCCCAAACACAAACCACGGCCCTTTTCTCTGGAAAACAAAATTCAACTGCCCCTCTTCTGGATGGCAGATTGCAGGAGCCACTGGGTACTATGAAACCAGCCCGACTTGGCACTGGTGCCACCTTGGGTCTGGGAACCATGCTGCGTATCATGGATTTTCAGGAGCCAGCCATCCACTGCCAGCCACAGGCCCCGAAACACAAACAACAGCCTTTTTCTCTGGCAAACAAAATTCAGCTGCCCCGCTTCTGGATGGCAGATTGCAGGAGCTATTTAGTACTATCAAACCAGCCCGACTTGGCACTGGTGCCACCTTGGGTCTGGGAACCATCCTGCGTATCGTGGATTCTAAGGAGCCAGCTGGCCACTCCCAGCCACAGGCCCCAAAACACACACAACGGCGCTTTTCCCTGGAAAACAAAACTCGCCTGCCAACTTTTTGATGGCAGATTGCAGGAGCCACTTGGTACTATCAAACCAGCCACACTTGGCACTGGTGCCACCATGGGTCTGGTCACCATCCTGCCTATCGTAGCTTTTCAGGAGCCAGCCGGTCACTCCCAGCCATAGGCCCCCAGACAAAAAGCTCGGCCCGTTTCCCTGGCAAACAAAAGTAAGCTGCCCCGCTTCTGGATGGCAGATTGCAGGATCCACTTGTTATTATCAAACCAGCCCGACTTGGTACTGGTGCCACCTCTGGTCTGGGAACCATCCTGGGTATCGTGGATCCTTAGGAGCCAGCCGGCCACTCCCAGCCACAGGCCCCCAAACAAAAACAACGGCGATTTTCCCTGGAAAACAAAACTCGCCTGACAACTTTTTGATGGCAGATTGCAGGAACCACTTGGTACTATCAAACCAGCCCAACTTGGCACTGGTGCCACCTTGGGTCTGGGAACCATGCTGCGTATTGTGGATTCTAAGGAGCCAGCCGGCCACTCCAGCCACAGACCCGCAGACACAAACAACGGCGCTTTTCCCTGGAAAACAAAACTCGCCTGCCAACATTTTGATGGCAGATTGCAGGAGCCACTTGGTACTATGAAATCAGCCGAACATGGCACTGGTGCCACCATGGGTCTGGTCACCATCCTGCCTATCGTAGCTTTTCAGGAGCCAGCCGGTCACTCCCAGCCATAGGCCCCCAGACACAAAGCTCGGCCCGTTTCCCTGGCAAACAAAAGTAAGCTGCCCCGCTTCTGGATGGTAGATTGCAGGAACCATTTGCTACAATCAAACCAGCCCAACTTGGCACTGGTGCCACCTCAGGTCTGGGAACCATCCTGCGTATTTTGGATTCTAAGGAGCCAGCCGGCCACTCCCAGCCACAGGCCCCCAAACACAAACAACGGCGCTTTTCCCTGGAAAACAAAACTCGCCTGACAACTTTTTGATGGCAGATTGCAGGAGCCACTTGGTACTATCAAACCAGCCCAACTTGGCACTGGTGCCACCATGGGTCTGGTCACCATCCTGCCTATCGTAGTTTTTCAGGAGCCAGCCGGTCACTCCCTGCCATAGGCCCCCAGACAAAACCTCGGCCCGTTTCCCTGGCAAACAAAAGTAAGCTGCCCCGCTTCTGGATGGCAGATTGCAGGACGCACTTGGTAGTATCAAACCAGCCCAACTTGGCACTGGTGTCAACTCTGGTCTGGGAACCATCCTGCCTGTCGTGGATTCTAATTAGCCAGCCGGCCACTCCCAGCCACAGGCCCCCAAACACAAACAACGGCGCTTTTCCCTGGGAAACAAAACTCGCCTGCCAAGTTTTTGATGGCAGATTGCAGGAGCCACTTGGTACTATCAAACCAGCCCAACTTGGCACTGGTGCCACCATGGGTCTGGTCACCATCCTGCCTATCGTAGCCTTTCAGGAGCCAGCCGGTCACTCCCAGCCATAGGCCCCCAGACACAAACCTCGGCCCGTTTCCCTGGCAAACAAAAGTAAGCTGCCCCGCTTCTGGATGGCAGATTGCAGGAACCACTTGGTACTATCAAACCAGCCCAACTTGGGACTGGTGCCAGCTTGGGTCTGGGAACCATCCTGCGTATCGTGGATTCTAAGGAGCCAGCCGGCCACTCCCAGCCACAGGCCCCCAAACACAAACAACGACGCTTTTCCCTGGAAAACAAAACTCGCCTGCCAACTTTTTGATGGCAGATTGCAGGAACCACTTGGTACTATCAAACCAGCCCGACTTGGCACTGGTGCCACCTTGGGTCTGGGAACCATGCTGCGTATCGTGGATTCTAAGGAGCCAGCCGGTCACTCCAGCCACAGGCCCGCAGACACAAACAACGGCGCTTTTCCCTGGAAAACAAAACTCGCCTGCCGACTTTTTGATGGCAGATTGCAGGAGCCACTTGGTACTATGAAATCAGCCGAACATGGCACTGGTGCCACCATGGGTCTGGTCACCATCCTGCCTATCGTAGCTTTTCAGGAGCCAGCCGGTCACTCCCAGCCATAGGCCCCCTGACACAAAGCTCGGCCCGTTTCCCTGGCAAACAAAAGCAAGCTGCCCCGCTTCTGGATGGCAGATTGCAGGACGCACTTGTTAGTATCAAACCAGCCCAACTTGACACTGGTGCCACCTCAGGTCTGGGAACCATGCTGCGTATCGTGGATTCTAATTAGCCATCCGGCCACTCCCAGCCACAGGCCCCCAAACAAAAACAACGGCGCTTTTCCCTGGATAACAAACTCGCCTGCCAACTTTTTGATGGCAGATTGCAGGAGCCACTTGGTACTATCAAACCAGCCCAACTTGGCACTGGTGCCACCATGGGTCTGGTCACCATCCTGCCTATCGTAGCTTTTCAGGAGACAGCCGGTCACTCCCAGCCATAGGCCCCCAGACAAAAACCTCGGCCCTTTTCCCTGGCAAACAAAAGTAAGTTAACCCGCTTCTGGATGGCAGATTGCAGGAGCCACTTTTCACCATCAAACTAGCCCGACTTGGCACTGGTGTCACCTCTGGTCTGGGAACCATCCTGCCTGTCGTGGATTCTAATTAGCCAGCCGGCCACTCCCAGCCACAGGCCCCCAAACACAAACAACGGCGCTTTTCCCTGGGAAACAAAACTCGCCTGCCAAGTTTTTGATGGCAGATTGCAGGAGCCACTTGGTACTATCAAACCAGCCCAACTTGGCACTGGTGCCACCATGGGTCTGGTCACAATCCTGCCTATCGTAGCCTTTCAGGAGCCAGCCGGTCACTCCCAGCCATAGGCCCCAAGACACAAACCTCGGCCCATTTCCCTGGCAAACAAAAGTAAGCTGCCCCGCTTCTGGATGGCAGATTGCAGGAGCCACTTGGTGTAATCAAACCAGCCCGACTTGGCACTGGTGCCACCTTGGGTCTGGGAACCATCCTGCGTATCGTGGATTCTAAGGAGCCAGCCGGCCACTCCCAGCCACAGGCCCCCAAACACAAACAACGACGCTTTTCCCTGGAAAACAAAACTCGCCTGCCAACTTTTTGATGGCAGATTGCAGGAACCACTTGGTACTATCAAACCAGCCCGACTTGGCACTGGTGCCACCTTGGGTCTGGGAACCATGCTGCGTATCGTGGATTCTAAGGAGCCAGCCGGTCACTCCAGCCACAGGCCCGCAGACACAAACAACGGCGCTTTTCCCTGGAAAACAAAACTCGCCTGCCGACTTTTTGATGGCAGATTGCAGGAGCCACTTGGTACTATGAAATCAGCCGAACATGGCACTGGTGCCACCATGGGTCTGGTCACCATCCTGCCTATCGTAGCTTTTCAGGAGCCAGCCGGTCACTCCCAGCCATAGGCCCCCTATCACAAAGCTCGGCCCGTTTCCCTGGCAAACAAAAGTAAGCTGCCCCGCTTCTGGATGGCAGATTGCAGGACGCACTTGGTACTATAAAACCAGCCCGACTTGGCACTGGTGCCACCTCAGGTCTGGGAACCATCCTGCGTATCGTGGATTCTAAGGAGCCAGCCGGCCACTCCCAGCCACAGGCCCCCAAACACAAACAACGGCGCTTTTCCCTGGAAAACAAAACTCGCCTGCCGACATTTTGATGGCAGATTGCAGGAGCCACTTGGTACTATCAAACCAGCCCAACTTGGCACTGGTGCCACCATGGGTCTGGTCACCATCCTGCCTATCGTAGCTTTTCAGGAGCCAGCCGGTCACTCCCAGCCATAGGCCCCGAGACACAAAGCTCGGACCGTTTCCCTGGCAAACAAAAGTAAGCTGCCCCGCTTCTGGATGGCAGATTGCAGGAGCCACTTTGCACCATCATACTAGCCCGACTTGGCACTGGTGCCACCTTGGGTCTGGGAACCATCCTGCGTATCGTGGATTCTAAGCAGCCAGCCGGCCACTCCCAGCCACAGGCCCCCAAACACAAACAACGGCGCTTTTCCCTGGAAAATAAAAACTCGCCTGCCAAATTTTGACGGCAGATTGCAGGAGCCACTTGGTACTATCAAATCAGCCCAACTTGGGACTGGTGCCACCATGGGTCTGGTCACCATCCTGCCTATCGTAGCTTTTCAGGAGCCAGCCGGTCACTCCCAGCCATAGGCCCCCAGACAAAAACCTCGGCCCGTTTCCCTGGCAAACAAAAGTAAGCTGCCCTGCTTCTGGATGGCAGATTGCAGGAACCACTTGGTACTATCAAACCAGCAAAACTTGGCACTGGTGCCACCTTGGGTCTGGATACCATGCTGCGTATCGTGGATTCTAAGGAGCCAGCTGGCCACTCCCAGCCACAGGCCCCCAAACACAAACAACGGCGCTTTTCCCTGGGAAACAAAACTCTCCTGCCAACTTTTTGATGGCAGATTGCAGGAGCCACTTGGTTTTATCAAATCAGCCCAACTTGGCACTGGTGCCACCATGGGTCTGGTCACCATCCTGCCTATCTTATCTTTTCAGGAGCCAGCCGGTCACTCCCCGCCATAGGCCCCCAGACAAAAAGCTCGGCCCGTTTCCCTGGCAAACAAAAGTAAGCTACCCCGCTTCTGGATGGCAGATTGCAGGAGCCACTTTGCACCATCAAACTAGCCCGTCTTGGCACTGGTGCCACCTCTGGTCTGGGAACCATCCTGCGTATCGTGGATTCTAATTAGCCAGCCGGCCACTCCCTACCACAGGCCCCCAAACACAAACAACGGCGCTTTTCCCTGGAAAACAAAACTCGCCTACCAACTATTTGATGGCAGATTACAGGAGCCACTTGGTACTATCAAACCAGCCCAACTTGGCACTGGTGCCACCATGGGTCTGGTCACCATCCTGCCTATCGTAACTTTTCAGGAGCCAGCCGGTCACTCCCAGCCATAGGTCCCCAGTCACAAACCTCGGCCCGTTTCCCTGGCAAACAAAAGTAAGCTGCCCCGATTCTGGATGGCAGATTGCAGGAGCCACTTGGTACTATCAAACCAGCCCGACTTTGCACTGGTGCCACCTCTGGTCTGGGACCCATCCTGCGTATCATGGATTCTAAGGAGCCAGTCGGCCACTCCCAGCCACAGGCCCCCAAACACAAACAACGGCCCGTTTCCGTGGCAAACAAAAGTAAGCTGCCCCGATTCTGGATGGCAGATTGCAGGAACCACTTGGTAGTATCAAACCAGCACAACTTGGCACTGGTGGCACCTCTTGTCTGGTAACCATGCTGCGTATCGTGGTTTCTAAGGAGCCAGCCGGGCACTCCCAACCACAGGTCCCCAAACACAAACAACGGCGCTTTTCCCTGGAAAACAAAACTCGCCTGCCAACTTTTTGATGGCAGATTGCAGGAGCCACTTGGTACTATCAAACCAGCCCAACTTGGCACTGGTGCCACCATGGGTCTGGTCACCATCCTGCCTATCGTAGCTTTTCAGGAGCCAGCCGGTCACTCCCAGCCATAGGCCCCCAGACACAAACCTCGGCCCGTTTCCCTGGCAAACAAAAGTAAGCTGCCCCGCTTCTGGATGGCAGATTGCAGGAGCCACTTTGTACTATCAAACCAGCCCGACTTGGCACTGGTGCCACCTCTGGTCTGGGAACCATGCTGCGTATCGTGGATTTTAAGGAGCCAGTCGGCCACTCCCAGCCATACGCCTCCAAACACAAACAACGGTCCATTTCCCTGGCAAACAAAAGTAAGCTACCCCGCTTCTGGATGTCAGATTGCAGGAACCACTTGTTGCCAAGTTGGGGTGGTTTGATAGTACCAAGTGGCTCCTGCAATCTGCCATCAAAAAGTTGGCAAGCGAGTTTTGTTTTCCAGGGAAAAGCGCCGTTGTTTGTGTTTGGGGGCCTGTGGCTGGGAGTGGCCAGCTGTCTCCTTAGAATCCACGATACGCAGGATGGGTCCCAGACCAGAGGTGGCACCAGTGCCAAGTCGGGCTGGTTTGATGGTGCAAAGTGACTCCTGCAATCTGCCATCCAGAAGTGCGGTAGCTTACTTTTGTTTGCCAGGGAAACGGGTAGACCTTTGTGTCTGGGGGCCTATGGCTGGGAGTGACCGGCTGGCTCCTGAAAAGCTACGATAGGCAGGATGGTGACCAGACCCATGGTGGCACCAGTGCCAAGTTGGGCTGGTTTGATAGTACCAAGTGGCTCCTGCAATCTGCCATCAAAAAGTTGGCAGGTGAGTTTTGTTTTCCCGGGAAAAGCACCGTTGTTTGTGTTTGGGGGCCTGTGGCTGGGAGTGGCCAGCTGGCTCCTTAGAATCCACGATACGCAGGATGGTTCCCAGACCAGAGGTGGCACCAGTGCCATGTTGGCCTGGTTTGATAGTACCATGTGGCTCCTGCAATCTGCCATCCAGAAGCGGGTCTGCTTACTTTTGTTTGCCAGGGAAACGGGCCGAGATATTTGTCTGGGGGCCTATGGCTGGGAGTGAGCGGCTGGCTCCTGAAAAGCTACGATAGGCAGGATGGTGACCAGACCCATGGTGGCACCAGTGCCAAGTTGGGCTGGTTTGATAGTACCAAGTGGCTCCTGCAATCTGCCATCAAAAAGTTGTCAGGCGACTTTTGTTTTCCAGGGAAAAGCGCCGTTGTTCTTGTTTAGAGGCCTGTGGCTGGGAGTGGCCGGCTGCCTCCTTTGAACCCAGGATACGCAGGATGGTTCCCAGAGCCAAGGTGGCACCAGTGCCAAGTTGGGCTGGTTTGATAGTACCAAGTGGCTCCTGCAATCTGCCATCCAGAAGCGGGTCAGCTTACTTTTGTTTCCCAGGGAAACGGGCCGAGGTTTGTGTCTGGGGGCCTATGGCTGGGAGTGACCGGCTGGCTACTGAAAAGCTACGATAGGCAGGATGGTTACCAGACTCATGGTGGCACCAGTGCCAAGTCGGGCTGGTTTGATAATACTAAATAGCTCCTGAAATCTGCCATTCAGACGCGGGGCAGCGGATTTTTGTTTGCTGGAGAAAAGTTGCGTGGTTTTTTTTTGGGGGTATATGGCTGGACGTGGCCGGCTGGCTCCTTAAAAAGATCGATACGCAGGATTGTTCCCTGACCCAAGGTGGCATCACTGCCAAGTCGGGCTGTTTTCGTAGTACCAAGTGCGTCCTGCAATTTGCCATCCAGAAGAGGGGCAGGTGAGTTTTGTTTGCCAGAGCAAAGGGCCGTGGTATGTGTTTGGGGGCATATGGCTGAGAGTGGCCGGCTGGCCCCTGAAAATCCACGATAGGCAGGATGGTTCCCAGAGCCAAGGTGGCACCAGTGCCATGTTGGCCTGGTTTGATAGTACCATGTGGCTGCTGTAATCTGCCATCCAGAAGCGGGGCAGCTTACTTTTGTTTGCCAGGGAAACGGGCCGAGATATTTGTCTGGGGGCCTATGGCTGGGAGTGACCGGCTGGCTCCTGAAAAGCTACGATAGGCAGGATGGTTACCAGACCCATGGTGGCACCAGTACCAAGTTGGGCTGGTTTGATAGTACCAAGTGGCTCCTGCAATCTGCCATCAAAAATTTGGCAGGCGAGTTTTGTTTTCCAGGGAAAAGCGCCGTTGTTTTTGTTTAGAGGCCTGTGGCTGGTAGTGGCCGCCTGTCCTCGTAGAATCTACGTTACGCAGCATGGTTCCCAGAGCCAAGGTGGCACGAGGGCCAAGTCGGGCAGGTTTGATAGTACCAAATGCATCCTGCAATCTGCCATCCAAAAGCGGGGCAGTTTACTTTTGTTTGCCAGAGAAACGGGCCGGGGTTTGCGTCTGGGGGCCTATGGCAGGGAGTGACCGGCTGGCTCCTGAAAAGCTACGATAGGCAGGATGTTTACCAGACCCATGGTGGCACCAGTGCCAAGTTGGGCTGATTTGATAGTACCAAGTGGCTCCTGCAATCTGCCATCCAGAATCGGGGCAGCTTACTTTTGTTTTCCAGGGAAACGGGCCGAGGTTTGTGTCTGGGGGCCTATGGCGGGGAGTGACCGGCTGGCTCCTGAAAAGCTACGATAGGCAGGATGGTGACCAGACCCATGGTGGCACCAGTGCCAAGTTGGGCTGGTTTGATAGTACCAAGTGGCTCCTGCAATCTGCCATCAAAATGTTGGCAGGCGAGTTTTGTTTTCCAGGGAAAAGCGCCGTTGTTTGTGTTTGGGCGCCTGTGGCTCAGAGTGGCCGGGTGGCTGCTTAGAATCCACGATACGCAGGATGGTTCCCAGACCCAAGGTGGCACCAGTGCCAAGTCGGGCTGGTTTGACACTACCAAGTGGCTCCTGCAATCTGCCATCCAGAATCGGGGCAGCCAAATTTTGTTTGCCAGGGAAACGGTCCGAGGTTTGTGTCTGGGGGACTATGGCTGGGAGTGACCGGCTGGCTCCTGAAATGCTACAATAGGCAGGATGGTTCCCAGACCCATAGTGGCACCAGTGCCAAGTTGGGATGATTTGATAGTACCAAGTGGCTCCTGCAATCTGCCATCAAAAAGCTGGCAGGCGAGTTTTGTTTTCCAGGGAAAAGCGCCGTTGTTTGTGTTTGGGGGCCTGTGGCTGGGAGTGGCCTTAGAATCCACGATATGCAGGATTGTTCCCAGACCCAAGGTGGCACCAGTGCCAAGTCGGGCTGGTTTGATGGTGCAAAGTGGCTCCTGCAATCTGCCATCCAGACGCGGGGCAGCGGATTTTTGTTTCCATGAGAAATGGTCCGTGGTTTGTTTTTGGGGGTATATGGCTGGGCGTGGCCGGCTGGCCCCTTAAAAAGCTCGATATGCAGGATGGTTCCCTGACACAAGGTGGCACCAGTGCCACGTCGGGCGGTTTTCGTAGTACAAAGTGCGTCCTAAAATTTGCCATCCAGAAGAGGGGCAGTTGAGTTTTGTTTGCCAGAGAAAAGGGCCGTGGTTTGTTTTTGGGGGCATATGGCTGAGAGTGGCCGGCTGGCCCCTGAAAATCCACGATAGGCAGGATGGTTCCCAGACCAGAGGTGTCACCAGTGCCAAGTCGGGCTGGTTTGATAGTACTAAATAGCTCCTGCAATCTGCCATGCAGAAGCGGGGCAGCTTACTTTTGTTTGCCAGGGAAACGGGCCGAGGTTTGTGTCTGGGGGCCTATGGCTGGGAGTGACCGACTGGCTCCTGAAAAGCTATGATAGGCAGGATGGTGACCAGACCCATGGTGGCACCAGTGCCAAGTTGGGCTGGTTTGATAGTACCAAGTGGCTCCGGCAATCTGCCATCAAAATGTTGGCAGGCGAGTTTTGTTTTCCAGGGAAAAGCGCCGTTGTTTGTGTTTGGGGGCCTGTGGCTGGGAGTGGCCAGCTGGCTCCTTAGAACCCACGATACGCAGGATGGTTCCCAGACCAGAGGTGGCACCAGTGCCAAGTTGGGCTGGTTTGATGGTGCAAAGTGGCTCCTGCAATCTGCCATCAAATGTTTGGCAGGCGAGTTTTGTTTTCCAGGGAAAAGCACCGTTGTGTGTCTTTGGGGGCCTGTGGCTGGGAGTGGCCAGCTGGCTCCTTAGAATCCACGATACGCAGGATGGTTCCCAGACCCAAGGTGGCACCAGTGCCAAGTCGGGCTGGTTTGTTAGTACCAAGTGGTTCCTGCAATCTGCCATCCTGAAGCGGGGCAGCTGAATTTTGTTTGCCAGAGAAAAAGGCTGTTGTTTGTGTTTCGGGGCCTGTGGCTGGCAGTGGACGGCTGGCTCCTGAAAATCCATGATACGCAGCATGGTTCCCAGACCCAAGGTGGCACCAGTGCCAAGTCGGGCTGGTTTGATACTACCAAGTGCGTCCTGCAATCTGCCATCCAGAAGCGGGGCAGCTTAATTTTGTTTGCCAGGGAAACGGGCCGTGGGTTTTGTATGGGGGCCTATGGCTGAGAGTGGCCGGCTGGCTCCTGAAAATCCACGCTAGGCAGCATGGTTCCCAGATGCAAGGTGGCACCAGTGCCAAGTCGGGCTGGTTTGATGGTGCAAAGTGGCTCCTGCAATCTGCCATCCAGAAGCGGGGCAGCTGATTTTTGTTTGCCAGAGAAAAATTCCATGGATTGTTTTTGGGGGCATATTGCTGGGAGTGGCCGGCTGGCTCCTTAAAATGCTCGATACGCATGATGGTTCCCAGGCCCAAGGTGTCACCACTACCAAGTCGGCCTGCGGTTTTAGTATCAAGTTCATCCTGCAATTTGCCATCCAGAAGAGGGGCAGTTGAGTTTTGTTTGCCAGAGAAACGGGCCGAGGTTTCTGTTTGGGGACATATGGCTGAGAGTGGCCGGGTGGCCCCTGAATATCCACGATACACAGCATGGTTCCCAGATCCAAGGTGGCACCAGTGCCAAGTTGGGCTGGTTTGATAGTCCCAAGTGTCTCCTGCAATCTGCCATCCAGAAGCGGGGCAGCTTACTTTTGTTTGCCAGAGAAATAGGCCTAGGTTTTTGTCTGGGGGCCTGTGGCTAGGAGTGGCCGGCTGGCTCCTTAGAATCCACGATACGCAGGATGTTTCCCAGACCCAAGGTGGCACCAGTGCCAAGTCGGGCTGGTTTGATAGTACCAAGTGGTTCCTGCAAACTCCATCAAAATGTTGGCAGACGTGTTTTGTTTTCCAGGGAACAGCGCCGTTGATTTTGTTTGGGGACCTGTGGCTGGGAGTGGCCGGCTGGCTCCTTAGAATCCACGATACGCAGGATGGTTCCCAGACCCAAGGTGGCACCAGTGCCAAGTCGGGCTGGTTTGATAGTACCAAGTGGCTCCTGCAATCTGCCATCCAGAAGCGGTGCAGTTGAGTTTTGTTTGCCAGAGAAAAGGGCCGTGGGTTGTGTTTGGGGGCATATGGCTGGGAGTGGCCGGCTGTCTCATTAAAAAGATCGATACGCAGGATGGTTCCCAGACCCAAGGTGGCACCAGTGCCAAGTCGGGCTGTTTTTATAGTACCAAGTGCGTCCTGCAATTTGCCATCCAGAAGAGGGGCAGTGGAGTTTTGTTTGCCAGAGAATAGCGCCGTTGTTTGTGTTTGGGGGCTTGTGGCTGAGAGTGGCCGACTGGCGCCTTAGAATCTGTGTTACGCAGCATGGTTCCCAGACCAGAGGTGGCACCAGTGCCAAGTTGGGCTGGTTTGATAGTACCAAGTGGCTCCTGCAATCTGCCATCCAGAAGTGGGGCAGCTTACTTTTGTTTGCCAGGGAAACGGGCCGAGGTTTGTGACTGGGGACCTATGGCTGGGAGTGACCGGCTGGCTCCTGAAAAGCTACGATAGGCAGGATGGTGACCAGACCCATGGTGGCACCAGTGCCAAGTTGGGCTGGTTTGATAGTACCAAGTGTCTCCTGCAATCTGCCATCCAGAAGCGGGGCAGCTTACTTTTGTTTGCCATAGAAGTAGGCCTAGGTTTTTGTCTGGGGGCCTGTGGCTAGGAGTGGCCGGCTGGCTCCTAAGAATCCACGATACGCAGGATGTTTCCCAGACCCAAGGTGGCACCAGTGCCAAGTCGGGCTGGTTTGATAGTACCAAGTGGCTCCTGCAAACTCCATCAAAAAGTTGGCAGGTGTGTTTTGTTTTCCAGGGAACAGCGCCGTTGATTTTGTTTGGGGGCCTGTGGCTGGGAGTGGCCGGCTGGCTCCTTAGAATCCACGATACGCAGGATGGTTCCCAGACCCAAGATGGCACCAGTGCCAAGTCGGGCTGGTTTGATAGTACCAAGTGGCTCCTGCAATCTGCCATCCAGAAGCGGTGCAGTTGAGTTTTGTTTGCCAGAGAAAAGGGCCGTGGGTTGTGTTTGGGGGCATATGGCTGGGAGTGGCCGGCTGTCTCATTAAAAAGATCGATACGCAGGATGGTTCCCAGACCCAAGGTGGCACCAGTGCCAAGTCGGGCTGTTTTTATAGTACCAAGTGCGTCCTGCAATTTGCCATCCAGAAGAGGGGCAGTGGAGTTTTGTTTGCCAGAGAATAGCGCCGTTGTTTGTGTTTGGGGGCTTGTGGCTGGGAGTGGCCGACTGGCGCCTTAGAATCTGTGTTACGCAGCATGGTTCCCAGACCAGAGGTGGCACCAGTGCCAAGTTGGGCTGGTTTGATAGTACCAAGTGGCTCCTGCAATCTGCCATCCAGAAGCGGGGCAGCTTACTTTTGTTTGCCAGGGAAAAGGGCCGAGGTTTGTGACTGGGGACCTATGGCTGGGAGTGACCGGCTGGCTCCTGAAAAGCTACGATAGGCAGGATGGTGACCAGACCCATGGTGGCACCAGTGCCAAGTTGGGCTGATTTGATAGTACCAAGTGGCTCCTGCAATCTGCCATCAAAAAGTTGTCAGGCGAGTTTGGTTTCCAGGGAAAAGCGCCGTTGTTTGTATTTGGGGGCCTGTGGCTGGGAGTGGCCGGCTGGCTCCTTAGAATCCACGATACGCAGGATGGTTCCCAGACCCAAGGTGGCACCAGTGCCAAGTCGGGCTGGTTTGATACTACCAAGTGCGTCCTGCAATCTGCCATCCAGAAGCGGGGCAGCTTAATTTTGTTTGCCAGGGAAACGGGCCGTGGGTTTTGTTTGGGGGCCTATGGCTGAGAGTGGCCGGCTGGCTCCTGAAAATCCACGCTAGGCAGCATGGTTCCCAGATGCAAGGTGGCACCAGTGCCAAGTCGGGCTGGTTTGATGGTGCAAAGTGGCTCCTGCAATCTGCCATCCAGAAGCGGGGCAGCTGATTTTTGTTTGCCAGAGAAAAATTCCGTGGATTGTTTTTGGGGGCATATTGCTGGGAGTGGCCGGCTGGCTCCTTAAAATGCTCGATACGCATGATGGTTCCCAGGTCCAAGGTGTCACCACTACCAAGTCGGCCTGCGGTTTTAGTATCAAGTTCATCCTGCAATTTGCCATCCAGAAGAGGGGCAGTTGAGTTTTGTTTGCCAGAGAAACGGGCCGAGGTTTCTGTTTGGGGACATATGGCTGAGAGTGGCCGGCGGGCCCCTGAATATCCACGATACACAGCATGGTTCCCAGATCCAAGGTGGCACCAGTGCCAAGTTGGGCTGGTTTGATAGTACCAAGTGTCTCCTGCAATCTGCCATCCAGAAGCGGGGCAGCTTACTTTTGTTTGCCAGAGAAATAGGCCTAGGTTTTTGTCTGGGGGCCTGTGGCTAGGAGTGGCCGGCTGGCTCCTAAGAATCCACGATACGCAGGATGTTTACCAGACCCAAGGTGGCACCAGTGCCAAGTCGGGCTGGTTTGATAGTACCAAGTGGCTCCTGCAAACTCCATCAAAAAGTTGGCAGGCGTGTTTTGTTTTCCAGGGAACAGCGCCGTTGATTTTGTTTGGGGGCCTGTGGCTGGGAGTGGCCGGCTGGCTCCTTAGAATCCACGATACGCAGGATGGTTCCCAGACCCAAGGTGGCACCAGTGCCAAGTCGGGCTGGTTTGATTACACCAAGTGACTCCTGCAATCTGCCATCCAGAAGTGAGGCAGCTAAGTTTTGTTTGCCAGAAAAAAGGGCCGTGGTTTTTGTTGGGGGCCTGTGGCTGGGAGTGGCCGGCTGGCTCCTTAGAATCCACCATACGCAGGATGGTTCCCAGACCCAAGGTGGCACCAGTGCCAAGTCGGGCTGGTTTGATAGTCCCAAGTGGCTCCTGCAAACTGCCATCCAGAAGCGGGGCAGCTGAGTTTTGTTTGCCAGGGAAATGGGCCGTTGTTTGTGTTTGGGGGCCTGTGGCTGGGAGTGTTCGGCTGGTTCCTGAATATGTACGATACGCAGGATTGTTCCCAGACCCAAGGTGGCACCAGTGCCAAGTCGGGCTGGTTTGATGGTGCAAAGTGGCTCCTGCAATCTGCCATCCAGACGCGGGGCAGCGGATTTTTGTTTCCATGAGAAATGGTCCGTGGTTTGTTTTTGGGGGTATATGGCTGGGCCTGGCCGGCTGGCTCCTTAAAAAGCTCGATATGCAGGATGGTTCCCTGACACAAGGTGGCACCAGTGCCACGTCGGGCGGTTTTCGTAGTACAAAGTGCGTCCTAAAATTTGCCATCCAGAAGAGGGGCAGTTGAGTTTTGTTTGCCAGAGAAAAGGTCCGTGGTTTGTTTTTGGGGGCATATGGCTGAGAGTGGCTGGGTGGCCCCTGAAAATCCACGATACACAGGATGGTTCCCAGATCCAAGGTGGCACCTGTGCCAAGTCGGGCTGATTTGATAGTACTAAGTAGCTCCTGCAATCTGCCATCCAGAAGCGGGGCAGCTTACTTTTGTTTGCCAGGGAAACGGGCCGAGGTTTGTGTTTGGGGGCCTATGGCTGAGAGTGACCGGCTGGCTCCTGAAAAGCTACGATAGGCAGGATGGTGACCAGACCCATGGTGGCACCAGTGCCAAGTTGGGCTGATTTGATAGTACCAAGTGGCTCCTGCAATCTGCCATCAAAAAGTTGTCAGGCGAGTTTTGTTTTCCAGGGAAAAGCGCCGTTGTTTGTATTTGGGGGCCTGTGGCTGGCAGTGGACGGCTGGCTCCTTTGAACCCACAATACGCAGGATGGTTCCCAGACCCAAGGTGGCACCAGTGCCAAGTCGGGCTGGTTTGATACTACCAAGTTCGTCCTGCAATCTGCCATCCAGAAGCGGGGCAGCTTAATTTTGTTTGCCAGGGAAACGGGCCGTGGGTTTTGTTTGGGGGCCTATGGCTGAGAGTGGCCGGCTGGCTCCTGAAAATCCACGCTAGGCAGCATGGTTCCCAGATGCAAGGTGGCACCAGTGCCAAGTCGGGCTGGTTTGATGGTGCAAAGTGGCTCCTGCAATCTGCCATCCAGAAGCGGGGCAGCTGATTTTTGTTTGCCAGAGAAAAATTCCGTGGATTGTTTTTGGGGGCATATTGCTGGGAGTGGCCGGCTGGCTCCTTAAAATGCTCGATACGCATGATGGTTCCCAGGTCCAAGGTGTCACCACTACCAAGTCGGCCTGCGGTTTTAGTATCAAGTTCATCCTGCAATTTGCCATCCAGAAGAGGGGCAGTTGAGTTTTGTTTGCCAGAGAAACGGGCCGAGGTTTCTGTTTGGGGACATATGGCTGAGAGTGGCCGGCTGGCCCCTGAATATCCACGATACACAGCATGGTTCCCAGATCCAAGGTGGCACCAGTGCCAAGTTGGGCTGGTTTGATAGTACCAAGTGTCTCCTGCAATCTGCCATCCAGAAGCGGGGCAGCTTACTTTTGTTTGCCAGAGAAATAGGCCTAGGTTTTTGTCTGGGGGCCTGTGGCTAGGAGTGGCCGGCTGGCTCCTAAGAATCCACGATACGCAGGATGTTTACCAGACCCAAGGTGGCACCAGTGCCAAGTCGGGCTGGTTTGATAGTACCAAGTGGCTCCTGCAAACTCCATCAAAAAGTTGGCAGGCGTGTTTTGTTTTCCAGGGAACAGCGCCGTTGATTTTGTTTGGGGGCCTGTGGCTGGGAGTGGCCGGCTGGCTCCTTAGAATCCACGATACGCAGGATGGTTCCCAGACCCAAGGTGACACCAGTGCCAAGTCGGGCTGGTTTGATTACACCAAGTGACTCCTGCAATCTGCCATCCAGAAGTGAGGCAGCTAAGTTTTGTTTGCCAGAAAAAAGGGCCGTGGTTTTTGTTGGGGGCCTGTGGCTGGGAGTGGCCGGCTGGCTCCTTAGAATCCACCATACGCAGGATGGTTCCCAGACCCAAGGTGGCACCAGTGCCAAGTCGGGCTGGTTTGATAGTCCCAAGTGGCTCCTGCAATCTGCCATCCAGAAGCGGGGCAGCTGAGTTTTGTTTGCCAGGGAAATGGGCCGTTGTTTGTGTTTGGGGGCCTGTGGCTGGGAGTGTTCGGCTGGTTCCTGAATATGTACGATACGCAGGATTGTTCCCAGACCCAAGGTGGCACCAGTGCCAAGTCGGGCTGGTTTGATGGTGCAAAGTGGCTCCTGCAATCTGCCATCCAGACGCGGGGCAGCGGATTTTTGTTTCCATGAGAAATGGTCCGTGGTTTGTTTTTGGGGGTATATGGCTGGGCCTGGCCGGCTGGCTCCTTAAAAAGCTCGATATGCAGGATGGTTCCCTGACACAAGGTGGCACCAGTGCCACGTCGGGCGGTTTTCGTAGTACAAAGTGCGTCCTAAAATTTGCCATCCAGAAGAGGGGCAGTTGAGTTTTGTTTGCCAGAGAAAAGGTCCGTGGTTTGTTTTTGGGGGCATATGGCTGAGAGTGGCTGGGTGGCCCCTGAAAATCCACGATACACAGGATGGTTCCCAGATCCAAGGTGGCACATGTGCCAAGTCGGGCTGATTTGATAGTACTAAGTAGCTCCTGCAATCTGCCATCCAGAAGCGGGGCAGCTTACTTTTGTTTGCCAGGGAAACGGGCCGAGGTTTGTGTTTGGGGGCCTATGGCTGAGAGTGACCGGCTGGCTCCTGAAAAGCTACGATAGGCAGGATGGTGACCAGACCCATGGTGGCACCAGTGCCAAGTTGGGCTGATTTGATAGTACCAAGTGGCTCCTGCAATCTGCCATCAAAAAGTTGTCAGGCGAGTTTTGTTTTCCAGGGAAAAGCGCCGTTGTTTGTATTTGGGGGCCTGTGGCTGGCAGTGGACGGCTGGCTCCTTTGAACCCACAATACGCAGGATGGTTCCCAGACCCAAGGTGGCACCAGTGCCAAGTCGGGCTGGTTTGATACTACCAAGTTCGTCCTGCAATCTGCCATCCAGAAGCGGGGCAGCTTAATTTTGTTTGCCAGGGAAACGGGCCGTGGGTTTTGTTTGGGGGCCTATGGCTGAGAGTGGCCGGCTGGCTCCTGAAAATCCACGCTAGGCAGCATGGTTCCCAGATGCAAGGTGGCACCAGTGCCAAGTCGGGCTGGTTTGATGGTGCAAAGTGGCTCCTGCAATCTGCCATCCAGAAGCGGGGCAGCTGATTTTTGTTTGCCAGAGAAAAATTCCGTGGATTGTTTTTGGGGGCATATTGCTGGGAGTGGCCGGCTGGCTCCTTAAAATGCTCGATACGCATGATGGTTCCCAGGTCCAAGGTGTCACCACTACCAAGTCGGCCTGCGGTTTTAGTATCAAGTTCATCCTGCAATTTGCCATCCAGAAGAGGGGCAGTTGAGTTTTGTTTGCCAGAGAAACGGGCCGAGGTTTCTGTTTGGGGACATATGGCTGAGAGTGGCCGGCTGGCCCCTGAATATCCACGATACACAGCATGGTTCCCAGATCCAAGGTGGCACCAGTGCCAAGTTGGGCTGGTTTGATAGTACCAAGTGTCTCCTGCAATCTGCCATCCAGAAGCGGGGCAGCTTACTTTTGTTTGCCAGAGAAATAGGCCTAGGTTTTTGTCTGGGGGCCTGTGGCTAGGAGTGGCCGGCTGGCTCCTAAGAATCCACGATACGCAGGATGTTTACCAGACCCAAGGTGGCACCAGTGCCAAGTCGGGCTGGTTTGATAGTACCAAGTGGCTCCTGCAAACTCCATCAAAAAGTTGGCAGGCGTGTTTTGTTTTCCAGGGAACAGCGCCGTTGATTTTGTTTGGGGGCCTGTGGCTGGGAGTGGCCGGCTGGCTCCTTAGAATCCACGATACGCAGGATGGTTCCCAGACCCAAGGTGACACCAGTGCCAAGTCGGGCTGGTTTGATTACACCAAGTGACTCCTGCAATCTGCCATCCAGAAGTGAGGCAGCTAAGTTTTGTTTGCCAGAAAAAAGGGCCGTGGTTTTTGTTGGGGGCCTGTGGCTGGGAGTGGCCGGCTGGCTCCTTAGAATCCACCATACGCAGGATGGTTCCCAGACCCAAGGTGGCACCAGTGCCAAGTCGGGCTGGTTTGATAGTCCCAAGTGGCTCCTGCAATCTGCCATCCAGAAGCGGGGCAGCTGAGTTTTGTTTGCCAGGGAAATGGGCCGTTGTTTGTGTTTGGGGGCCTGTGGCTGGGAGTGTTCGGCTGGTTCCTGAATATGTACGATACGCAGGATTGTTCCCAGACCCAAGGTGGCACCAGTGCCAAGTCGGGCTGGTTTGATGGTGCAAAGTGGCTCCTGCAATCTGCCATCCAGACGCGGGGCAGCGGATTTTTGTTTCCATGAGAAATGGTCCGTGGTTTGTTTTTGGGGGTATATGGCTGGGCCTGGCCGGCTGGCCCCTTAAAAAGCTCGATATGCAGGATGGTTCCCTGACACAAGGTGGCACCAGTGCCACGTCGGGCGGTTTTCGTAGTACAAAGTGCGTCCTAAAATTTGCCATCCAGAAGAGGGGCAGTTGAGTTTTGTTTGCCAGAGAAAAGGTCCGTGGTTTGTTTTTGGGGGCATATGGCTGAGAGTGGCTGGGTGGCCCCTGAAAATCCACGATACACAGGATGGTTCCCAGATCCAAGGTGGCACATGTGCCAAGTCGGGCTGATTTGATAGTACTAAGTAGCTCCTGCAATCTGCCATCCAGAAGCGGGGCAGCTTACTTTTGTTTGCCAGGGAAACGGGCCGAGGTTTGTGTTTGGGGGCCTATGGCTGAGAGTGACCGGCTGGCTCCTGAAAAGCTACGATAGGCAGGATGGTGACCAGACCCATGGTGGCACCAGTGCCAAGTTGGGCTGATTTGATAGTACCAAGTGGCTCCTGCAATCTGCCATCAAAAAGTTGTCAGGCGAGTTTTGTTTTCCAGGGAAAAGCGCCGTTGTTTGTATTTGGGGGCCTGTGGCTGGCAGTGGACGGCTGGCTCCTTTGAACCCACAATACGCAGGATGGTTCCCAGACCCAAGGTGGCACCAGTGCCAAGTCGGGCTGGTTTGATACTACCAAGTTCGTCCTGCAATCTGCCATCCAGAAGCGGGGCAGCTTAATTTTGTTTGCCAGGGAAACGGGCCGTGGGTTTTGTTTGGGGGCCTATGGCTGAGAGTGGCCGGCTGGCTCCTGAAAATCCACGCTAGGCAGCATGGTTCCCAGATGCAAGGTGGCACCAGTGCCAAGTCGGGCTGGTTTGATGGTGCAAAGTGGCTCCTGCAATCTGCCATCCAGAAGCGGGGCAGCTGATTTTTGTTTGCCAGAGAAAAATTCCGTGGATTGTTTTTGGGGGCATATTGCTGGGAGTGGCCGGCTGGCTCCTTAAAATGCTCGATACGCATGATGGTTCCCAGGTCCAAGGTGTCACCACTACCAAGTCGGCCTGCGGTTTTAGTATCAAGTTCATCCTGCAATTTGCCATCCAGAAGAGGGGCAGTTGAGTTTTGTTTGCCAGAGAAACGGGCCGAGGTTTCTGTTTGGGGACATATGGCTGAGAGTGGCCGGCTGGCCCCTGAATATCCACGATACACAGCATGGTTCCCAGATCCAAGGTGGCACCAGTGCCAAGTTGGGCTGGTTTGATAGTACCAAGTGTCTCCTGCAATCTGCCATCCAGAAGCGGGGCAGCTTACTTTTGTTTGCCAGAGAAATAGGCCTAGGTTTTTGTCTGGGGGCCTGTGGCTAGGAGTGGCCGGCTGGCTCCTAAGAATCCACGATACGCAGGATGTTTACCAGACCCAAGGTGGCACCAGGGCCAAGTCGGGCTGGTTTGATAGTACCAAGTGGCTCCTGCAAACTCCATCAAAAAGTTGGCAGGCGTGTTTTGTTTTCCAGGGAACAGCGCCGTTGATTTTGTTTGGGGGCCTGTGGCTGGGAGTGGCCGGCTGGCTCCTTAGAATCCACGATACGCAGGATGGTTCCCAGACCCAAGGTGACACCAGTGCCAAGTCGGGCTGGTTTGATTACACCAAGTGACTCCTGCAATCTGCCATCCAGAAGTGAGGCAGCTAAGTTTTGTTTGCCAGAAAAAAGGGCCGTGGTTTTTGTTGGGGGCCTGTGGCTGGGAGTGGCCGGCTGGCTCCTTAGAATCCACCATACGCAGGATGGTTCCCAGACCCAAGGTGGCACCAGTGCCAAGTCGGGCTGGTTTGATAGTCCCAAGTGGCTCCTGCAAACTGCCATCCAGAAGCGGGGCAGCTGAGTTTTGTTTGCCAGGGAAATGGGCCGTTGTTTGTGTTTGGGGGCCTGTGGCTGGGAGTGTTCGGCTGGTTCCTGAATATGTACGATACGCAGGATTGTTCCCAGACCCAAGGTGGCACCAGTGCCAAGTCGGGCTGGTTTGATGGTGCAAAGTGGCCCCTGCAATCTGCCATCCAGACGCGGGGCAGCGGATTTTTGTTTCCATGAGAAATGGTCCGTGGTTTGTTTTTGGGGGTATATGGCTGGGCCTGGCCGGCTGGCTCCTTAAAAAGCTCGATATGCAGGATGGTTCCCTGACACAAGGTGGCACCAGTGCCACGTCGGGCGGTTTTCGTAGTACAAAGTGCGTCCTAAAATTTGCCATCCAGAAGAGGGGCAGTTGAGTTTTGTTTGCCAGAGAAAAGGTCCGTGGTTTGTTTTTGGGGGCATATGGCTGAGAGTGGCTGGCTGGCCCCTGAAAATCCACGATACACAGGATGGTTCCCAGATCCAAGGTGGCACCTGTGCCAAGTCGGGCTGATTTGATAGTACTAAGTAGCTCCTGCAATCTGCCATCCAGAAGCGGGGCAGCTTACTTTTGTTTGCCAGGGAAACGGGCCGAGGTTTGTGTTTGGGGGCCTATGGCTGAGAGTGACCGGCTGGCTCCTGAAAAGCTACAATAGGCAGGATGGTTCCCAGACCCATGGTGGCACCAGTGCCAAGTTGGGCTGGTTTGATAGTACCAAGTGGTTCCTGCAATCTGCCATCCAGAAGCAGGGCAGCTGAGTTTTGTTTGCCAGAGAAAAGGGCCTTGGTTTGTGTTTGGGGGCATATGGCTGGGTGTGGCCAGCTGGCTCCTTAAAATGCACGATATGCAACATGGCTCCCAGACCCAAGGTGGCACCAGTGCCAAGTTGGGCTGGTTTGATAGTACCAAGTGGCTCCTGCAATCTTCCATGATCACGTGGAGAAATACTTTCTGGTTTCAGCCTCATGCTCTTTCTTCTCTCCCTCAACTTCTCTATCACCTCTCATCTGGTTCACATGCGCTGTCTTCAAGGTCCACAGGCTACTTTTCACAGAATCTTCTGGCCTGATGAAGTAAGAATGATGAATAGAACAGAGCTGGGATCTATTTTCCAGTTTGGATAAAATGCATTCTGCACACAAATCCAAGGAGAACGGGCTGCCCCGATGCCCAGAAAATCTTTCACTCCTGCTAGTGTTCTACGTCAACCGCAACTTAGTCTGAAAGAAAAGCTTTTTCTCTGAGAGCATCTGAGAGGTTTGCATGAAGCACTGATATCTGACATATGCAATTTTGAATAGGAGAGGAAAAAGAAAATGGCAAGGAGTTTTTAATTTTAGTGGTTTCAATTTTAATTTCCGTGCACTTTTTCAAAACTTGTCAGCTCAAATGCCCATCAACATCTTTTAGTCATCTGTAAGTCAGTATTCATATAAAATGTGCTTCAAATCCAAAGAATTTCAAATTTGCACTCCAAGCTTCTATGCCTAGATTTATGATTTCCTACACATATTAGATGAAAGGAAGGCCTTTTTTACTGTGGGAGTGCTGGAACACTGGAACAGGTTGCCCAGAGAAGTTGTGGGTGTCCCATCCCTGAAAGTATTCAAGGTCACCTTGGACGGGGCTTGGAGCAGCAACAAAGGAGAAGCTTGATGGTAGAGAAACAAAGTTGGACTATAGAAGAAACTCGGATTGAAGTATAGGATCAAGTTTTCTCTCAGCTCTTGGGGTAAATTCAAAGTTGTACAAAATGACATTTATCTGTGCTATTCACTACTGTAACAGAAAGTTTCATGAAAACTGTACAGAAGATAGTAAATTTTAAAAGAGATAAGAATTACAGCATAAAATCCATGGGATAGGTTACAACATGAGACACTCTCTAAGAGAAAATCTCTTTGTTTCAGCACTTCATCGGGGTAAGATTTCATGAAGTGCCAAAGAAGGCGGCAAAATATCATTCGGGACATTATTTACTGGAATTCAGCCTGGCCATTAGTAGGAACTGCCTTTGAACATATCATGTAGATATACCACACACACTTTCCCTTCACTGAAAAATTACTGTTTACAACAAATAAGCAATTGACGATCAAAATTGATTGAAAGCATCTTAAACATGTCAAGTATTTCATTGTAGATGATCTGTGATCCAAATGCTTCTTCCACCTTCGAGAGGGACAGAAGAATTCTTCCATATCATGATGGTTTAAAATTGTATCAACCAATGTTTTCTGCTGAAAAGATATCATCTATTTTTTTCTATTTTTGGAAGAAAATATTCCTAGACATACAACAGGTGAGAACTAAGTAATTTTAAAGAAAAAAATGAAATGAAAATATTCTGTAAATAGAATGAAATGAAAAGCTGTGTTTTAAATAGGAGCTAAATATTAAACAGAATTTTTGTACCAGGCATTTGAATTACTGCACCAGCTCTTTTGCCCATCAAGAGAGGCATTTAGCATTTCAGTCTTTTCCAAGGTGTTCATGATCTGCTATGCTGATCTCTGTGTGTGCCTAGGTGTGTGTGGAGGGGGGGGCATATGAAGGGGAGTGTGTATGTTTGCTTTACAATTGTTGTGGCAGATTCATGCCTCAGCTCCACATTTTGTTTTAAAAAGGTCACACCGAGTGGATATGAAGTTTACTATCAACAAGAGATCGATTCCCAAATCATCCATTTGACTCTCCCTTATAAATCATGTGCTTTGTTGCATATTTTATCAAATATACTTTCAAGCCAGATGGAGGAAGGAGGATGTGGGAATCCCTCCACCATCTTGCAACTTTTATGTAAGTAGGTTTTCAAGAAAATCATCATTTCTCTTTTAAATATGTCTGGAACAGGCATGATGGTAGTGTCAACCTGTTGGAGTTTTTGTTGCTGGAAGAAGTTGTACAAAAGGATTGGTTTTTACATTGACCAGTTACTGAATCAAGCGCAGGAATACATTGGAAATTTAGCTGGGGGTTCCTTTTCCCAGCAGACTACTTCTAGAACGAGCTTGTACACTGAAGCTGACTCTTTTGCTCTCTTTTTGTTTCTTTCCTATTTTCTTGGCTTCTTTGCCACTATCTAGACAATTTTGGAACTTTGTTCCCAACTAAAATGGTTTCAATAGTCTGATTGTGATCATACATTTTTACAAGGAATTTTTAAAATCTTTCCTCGAGTCCAGAAAGTCAAGGACTTAGATCTTTTTCTTCCCTTATCAATATTGCCATGAAATTGATAAATAAAGACCAACTCTTTATTTTTGTTTTTAACCCACGTAGATAATTCCCATCCATTAATCCATTTTGTGGACCAATAGCTGCCATTCTGATGGAAGCTGTCACTTCTTAACAACAGGCATTCTGTGACTATGTTGACTGCACTTTGGGTGAAGATCCTAACTGGTCTTAGATATACATAGGGAGAAATTTGCTCAGCCAGTGTCAGTCTTAAGCATGCGTATCAGAAGATCTTTCTAGAGCTGGGAATTTTCCCATGAAAGGGATTCAGTTAGGGAAGAGACACTTGTGCCAGAGTTTTACATTCTTCTTGAACACTGCTTAAGGAACTTAGATGCCATGTCCATTTGGATCTCTGTCTGCACAGAACTTTGTCATGCCAGCGCTTTGAAATGCATCTTGAAGAGAATTCACTAGCACAGAATGAAAGAGAGTGGAAGGGGTTGGTGGGGCTAACCAGGCCCAACCCCCCTGCCTAAACCAGGATACCTAGAGCCTCTTGCCCAGGATTCTATCTGGGTGTACTTTTAATGTCTTCAAAGATCCAGGCTCCACAATCTTTCTGGGCAGTCTGTGCCGTGGTTCAGTCACCCTGACAGTAAAGAAACATTTACTGATGTTCAAAGGCAATCTCCTGTATTTCAGTGTGTGCCCACTGCCTCTTGTCTTTTCCCTCAGCATCACTGAAAAGACACTGATTCCCTCCCCTTTGCACTATTGCTTCCATATGTATGTGTGATGCCATGTAGAGGTATGTCAAAAACCTCCCTGAAGCCCAGGCAGATAATATTCCCTTCATCTACCAGTCAAGTTGATTCATCAGAGGAGTTTAAAGTGATGTTCAGCATGAAATTCCCCTGAAAAATCATGCTAACTACATTATTTGGTCATCTGTCATGTGCCTGGCAAGGATTTCCAGGAAGAGCTGCTTCATCAACTTCCTGGGGATAAAAAAGAGGCTGGCTGGTTTGTACTATAGCGAGTCCTCTTAATTGCCTTTTTTGAAGATGGGTGTCATTTGCTAACATCCACTCTTTAGCTCCTCTTCTCATCTACACCTCGGCAAAAAGCTTTTCCACTATGTCTGGCTAGGAAAAACTGTGCCAGCACAGAAAACATCTCCCATCGTGTTCTAGAAGTTGCACGGATGTCTGCCAAGTGTTTGGCAGGAAGAAAAGAAAAGTTGTCCAAAACAGCTTCCAATCGAATGTTCCTGTGATTGGAAAAGTCAGGAGAGTGCAAAGGTACTGTTTTCTATCAGTTGGCAAGGTGCGCACACAATCCCAGTGTTGTACAGCTTGCTTCTTCACCTTCCCGAAGCTGCCGCTCTCGCCGGCTGCCGGAGCCCAAGAAGCGGCTTCTTCGCGCAAAGACGATTGTGCCGCTCACAGTGCTCTCCTTAGCGCGGCTTCTGCCGAAAGACGCCCGGCAGCGGCTCTTACCTCCGGAGAGCATCCTACCTTCGTCTTTAGCTCCTCTTCTCATCTACACCTCGGCAAAACGCTTTTCCACTATGTCTGGCTAGGAAAAACTGTGCCAGCACAGAAAACATCTCCCATCGTGTTCTCGAAGTTGCACGGATGTCTGCCAAGTGTTTGGCAGGAAGAAAAGAAAAGTTGTCCAAAACAGCTTCCAATCGAATGTTCCTGTGATTGGAAAAGTCAGGAGAGTGCAAAGGTACTGTTTTCTATCAGTTGGCAAGGTGCGCACACAATCCCAGTGTTGTACAGCTTGCTTCTTCACCTTCCCGAAGCTGCCGCTCTCGCCGGCTGCCGGAGCCCAAGAAGCGGCTTCTTCGCGCAAAGACGATTGTGCCGCTCACAGGGCTCTCCTTAATGCGGCTTCTGCCGAAAGACGCCCGGCAGCGGCTCTTACCTCTGGAGAGCATCCTACCTTCGTCTTTCGCGTCTTTTGTAGTCTACATCTTAGCAAAACGCTTTTCCACTATGTCTGGCTAGGAAAAACTGTGCCAGCACAGAAAACATCTCCCATCGTGTTCTAGAAGTTGCACGGATGTCTGCCAAGTGTTTGGCAGGAAGAAAAGAAAAGTTGTCCAAAACAGCTTCCAATCGAATGTTCCTGTGATTGGAAAAGTGAGGAGAGTGCAAAGGTACTGTTTTCTATCAGTTGGCAAGGTGCGCACACAATCCCAGTGTTGTACAGCTTGCTTCTTCACCTTCCCGAAGCTGCCGCTCTCGCCGGCTGCCGGAGCCCAAGAAGCGGCTTCTTCGCGCAAAGACGATTGTGCCGCTCACAGGGCTCTCCTTAGCGCGGCTTCTGCCGAAAGACGCCCGGCAGCGGCTCTTACCTCCGGAGAGCATCCTACCTTCGTCTTTCGCGTCTTTTGTAGTCTACACCTCGGCAAAACGCTTTTCCACTATGTCTGGCTAGGAAAAACTGTGCCAGCACAGAAAACATCTCCCATCGTGTTCTAGAAGTTGCACGGATGTCTGCCAAGTGTTTGGCAGGAAGAAAAGAAAAGTTGTCCAAAACAGCTTCCAATCGAATGTTCCTGTGATTGGAAAAGTCAGGAGAGTGCAAAGGTACTGTTTTCTATCAGTTGGCAAGGTGCGCACACAATCCCAGTGTTGTACAGCTTGCTTCTTCACCTTCCCGAAGCTGCCGCTCTCGCCGGCTCCCGGAACCGAAGAAGCGGCTTCTTCGCGCAAAGACGATTGTGCCGCTCACAGTGCTCTCCTTAGCGCGGCTTCTGCCGAAAGACGCCCGGCAGCGGCTCTTACCTCCGGAGAGCATCCTACCTTCGTCTTTCGCGTCTTATGTAGTCTACACCTCGGCAAAAAGCTTTTCCACTATGTCTGGCTAGGAAAAACTGTGCCAGCACAGAAAACATCTCCCATCGTGTTCTAGAAGTTGCACGGATGTCTGCCAAGTGTTTGGCAGGAAGAAAAGAAAAGTTGTCCAAAACAGCTTCCAATCGAATGTTCCTGTGATTGGAAAAGTCAGGAGAGTGCAAAGGTACTGTTTTCTATCAGTTGGCAAGGTGCGCACACAATCCCAGTGTTGTACAGCTTGCTTCTTCACCTTCCCGAAGCTGCCGCTCTCGCCGGCTGCCGGAGCCCAAGAAGCGGCTTCTTCGCGCAAAGACGATTGTGCCGCTCACAGGGCTCTCCTTAGCGCGGCTTCTGCCGAAAGACGCCCGGCAGCGGCTCTTACCTCCGGAGAGCATCCTACCTTCGTCTTTCGCGTCTTTTGTAGTCTACACCTCGGCAAAACGCTTTTCCACTATGTCTGGCTAGGAAAAACTGTGCCAGCACAGAAAACATCTCCCATCGTGTTCTAGAAGTTGCACGGATGTCTGCCAAGTGTTTGGCAGGAAGAAAAGAAAAGTTGTCCAAAACAGCTTCCAATCGAATGTTCCTGTGATTGGAAAAGTCAGGAGAGTGCAAAGGTACTGTTTTCTATCAGTTGGCAAGGTGCGCACACAATCCCAGTGTTGTACAGCTTGCTTCTTCACCTTCCCGAAGCTGCCGCTCTCGCCGGCTCCCGGAACCGAAGAAGCGGCTTCTTCGCGCAAAGACGATTGTGCCGCTCACAGGGCTCTCCTTAGCGCGGCTTCTGCCGAAAGACGCCCGGCAGCGGCTCTTACCTCCGGAGAGCATCCTACCTTCGTCTTTCGCGTCTTTTGTAGTCTACATCTTAGCAAAACGCTTTTCCACTATGTCTGGCTAGGAAAAACTGTGCCAGCACAGAAAACATCTCCCATCGTGTTCTAGAAGTTGCACGGATGTCTGCCAAGTGTTTGGCAGGAAGAAAAGAAAAGTTGTCCAAAACAGCTTCCAATCGAATGTTCCTGTGATTGGAAAAGTGAGGAGAGTGCAAAGGTACTGTTTTCTATCAGTTGGCAAGGTGCGCACACAATCCCAGTGTTGTACAGCTTGCTTCTTCACCTTCCCGAAGCTGCCGCTCTCGCCGGCTGCCGGAGCCCAAGAAGCGGCTTCTTCGCGCAAAGACGATTGTGCCGCTCACAGGGCTCTCCTTAGCGCGGCTTCTGCCGAAAGACGCCCGGCAGCGGCTCTTACCTCCGGAGAGCATCCTACCTTCGTCTTTCGCGTCTTTTGTAGTCTACACCTCGGCAAAACGCTTTTCCACTATGTCTGGCTAGGAAAAACTGTGCCAGCACAGAAAACATCTCCCATCGTGTTCTAGAAGTTGCACGGATGTCTGCCAAGTGTTTGGCAGGAAGAAAAGAAAAGTTGTCCAAAACAGCTTCCAATCGAATGTTCCTGTGATTGGAAAAGTCAGGAGAGTGCAAAGGTACTGTTTTCTATCAGTTGGCAAGGTGCGCACACAATCCCAGTGTTGTACAGCTTGCTTCTTCACCTTCCCGAAGCTGCCACTCTCAGGAGGTAAGAGCCGCTGCCGGGCGTCTTTCGGCAGAAGCCGCGCTAAGGGGAGCACTGTGAGCGGCACAATCGTCTTTGCGCGAAGAAGCCGCTTCTTGGGCTCCGGCAGCCGGCGAGAGCGGCAGCTTCGGGAAGGTGAAGAAGCAAGCTGTACAACACTGGGATTGTGTGCGCACCTTGCCAACTGATAGAAAACAGTACCTTTGCACTCTCCTGACTTTTCCAATCACAGGAACATTCGATTGGAAGCTGTTTTGGACAACTTTTCTTTTCTTCCTGCCAAACACTTGGCAGACATCCGTGCAACTTCTAGAACACGATGGGAGATGTTTTCTGTGCTGGCACAGTTTTTCCTAGCCAGACATAGTGGAAAAGCTTTTTGCCGAGGTGTAGACTACATAAGACGCGAAGGACGAAGGTAGGATGCTCTCCGGAGGTAAGAGCCGCTGCCGGGCGTCTTTCGGCAGAAGCCGCGCTAAGGAGAGCACTGTGAGCGGCACAATCGTCTTTGCGCGAAGAAGCCGCTTCTTGGGCTCCGGCAGCCGGCGAGAGCGGCAGCTTCGGGAAGGTGAAGAAGCAAGCTGTACAACACTGGGATTGTGTGCGCACCTTGCCAACTGATAGAAAACAGTACCTTTGCACTCTCCTGACTTTTCCAATCACAGGAACATTCGATTGGAAGCTGTTTTGGACAACTTTTCTTTTCTTCCTGCCAAACACTTGGCAGACATCCGTGCAACTTCTAGAACACGATGGGAGATGTTTTCTGTGCTGGCACAGTTTTTCCTAGCCAGACATAGTGGAAAAGCGTTTTGCTAAGATGTAGACTACAAAAGACGCGAAAGACGAAGGTAGGATGCTCTCCGGAGGTAAGAGCCGCTGCCGGGCGTCTTTCGGCAGAAGCCGCGCTAAGGAGAGCACTGTGAGCGGCACAATCGTCTTTGCGCGAAGAAGCCGCTTCTTGGGCTCCGGCAGCCGGCGAGAGCGGCAGCTTCGGGAAGGTGAAGAAGCAAGCTGTACAACACTGGGATTGTGTGCGCACCTTGCCAACTGATAGAAAACAGTACCTTTGCACTCTCCTGACTTTTCCAATCACAGGAACATTCGATTGGAAGCTGTTTTGGACAACTTTTCTTTTCTTCCTGCCAAACACTTGGCAGACATCCGTGCAACTTCTAGAACACGATGGGAGATGTTTTCTGTGCTGGCACAGTTTTTCCTAGCCAGACATAGTGGAGAAGCGTTTTGCTAAGATGTAGACTACAAAAGACGCGAAAGACGAAGGTAGGATGCTCTCCGGAGGTAAGAGCCGCTGCCGGGCGTCTTTCGGCAGAAGCCGCGCTAAGGAGAGCACTGTGAGCGGCACAATCGTCTTTGCGCGAAGAAGCCGCTTCTTCGGTTCCGGGAGCCGGCGAGAGCGGCAGCTTCGGGAAGGTGAAGAAGCAAGCTGTACAACACTGGGATTGTGTGCGCACCTTGCCAACTGATAGAAAACAGTACCTTTGCACTCTCCTGACTTTTCCAATCACAGGAACATTCGATTGGAAGCTGTTTTGGACAACTTTTCTTTTCTTCCTGCCAAACACTTGGCAGACATCCGTGCAACTTCTAGAACACGATGGGAGATGTTTTCTGTGCTGGCACAGTTTTTCCTAGCCAGACATAGTGGAAAAGCTTTTTGCCGAGGTGTAGACTACATAAGACGCGAAAGACGAAGGTAGGATGCTCTCCGGAGGTAAGAGCCGCTGCCGGGCGTCTTTCGGCAGAAGCCGCGCTAAGGAGAGCACTGTGAGCGGCACAATCGTCTTTGCGCGAAGAAGCCGCTTCTTCGGTTCCGGGAGCCGGCGAGAGCGGCAGCTTCGGGAAGGTGAAGAAGCAAGCTGTACAACACTGGGATTGTGTGCGCACCTTGCCAACTGATAGAAAACAGTACCTTTGCACTCTCCTGACTTTTCCAATCACAGGAACATTCGATTGGAAGCTGTTTTGGACAACTTTTCTTTTCTTCCTGCCAAACACTTGGCAGACATCCGTGCAACTTCTAGAACACGATGGGAGATGTTTTCTGTGCTGGCACAGTTTTTCCTAGCCAGACATAGTGGAAAAGCGTTTTGCCGAGGTGTAGATGAGAAGAGGAGCTAAAGACGAAGGTAGGATGCTCTCCGGAGGTAAGAGCCGCTGCCGGGCGTCTTTCGGCAGAAGCCGCGCTAAGGAGAGCACTGTGAGCGGCACAATCGTCTTTGCGCGAAGAAGCCGCTTCTTGGGCTCCGGCAGCCGGCGAGAGCGGCAGCTTCGGGAAGGTGAAGAAGCAAGCTGTACAACACTGGGATTGTGTGCGCACCTTGCCAACTGATAGAAAACAGTACCTTTGCACTCTCCTCACTTTTCCAATCACAGGAACATTCGATTGGAAGCTGTTTTGGACAACTTTTCTTTTCTTCCTGCCAAACACTTGGCAGACATCCGTGCAACTTCTAGAACACGATGGGAGATGTTTTCTGTGCTGGCACAGTTTTTCCTAGCCAGACATAGTGGAAAAGCTTTTTGCCGAGGTGTAGATGAGAAGAGGAGCTAAAGAGTGGATGTTAGCAAATGACACCCATCTTCAAAAAAGGCAATTAAGAGGACTCGCCATAGTACAAACCAGCCAGCCTCTTTTTTATCCCCAGGAAGTTGATGAAGCAGCTCTTCCTGGAAATCCTTGCCAGGCACATGACAGATGACCAAATAATGTAGTTAGCATGATTTTTCAGGGGAATTTCATGCTGAACATCACTTTAAACTCCTCTGATGAATCAACTTGACTGGTAGATGAAGGGAATATTATCTGCCTGGGCTTCAGGGAGGTTTTTGACATACCTCTACATGGCATCACACATACATATGGAAGCAATAGTGCAAAGGGGAGGGAATCAGTGTCTTTTCAGTGATGCTGAGGGAAAAGACAAGAGGCAGTGGGCACACACTGAAATACAGGAGATTGCCTTTGAACATCAGTAAATGTTTCTTTACTGTCAGGGTGACTGAACCACGGCACAGACTGCCCAGAAAGATTGTGGAGCCTGGATCTTTGAAGACATTAAAAGTACACCCAGATAGAATCCTGGGCAAGAGGCTCTAGGTATCCTGGTTTAGGCAGGGGGGTTGGGCCTGGTTAGCCCCACCAACCCCTTCCACTCTCTTTCATTCTGTGCTAGTGAATTCTCTTCAAGATGCATTTCAAAGCGCTGGCATGACAAAGTTCTGTGCAGACAGAGATCCAAATGGACATGGCATCTAAGTTCCTTAAGCAGTGTTCAAGAAGAATGTAAAACTCTGGCACAAGTGTCTCTTCCCTAACTGAATCCCTTTCATGGGAAAATTCCCAGCTCTAGAAAGATCTTCTGATACGCATGCTTAAGACTGACACTGGCTGAGCAAATTTCTCCCTATGTATATCTAAGACCAGTTAGGATCTTCACCCAAAGTGCAGTCAACATAGTCACAGAATGCCTATTGTTAAGAAGTGACAGCTTCCATCAGAATGGCAGCTATTGGTCCACAAAATGGATTAATGGATGGGAATTATCTACGTGGGTTAAAAACAAAAATAAAGAGTTGGTCTTTATTTATCAATTTCATGGCAATATTGATAAGGGAAGAAAAAGATCTAAGTCCTTGACTTTCTGGACTCGAGGAAAGATTTTAAAAATTCCTTGTAAAAATGTATGATCACAATCAGACTATTGAAACCATTTTAGTTGGGAACAAAGTTCCAAAATTGTCTAGATAGTGGCAAAGAAGCCAAGAAAATAGGAAAGAAACAAAAAGAGAGCAAAAGAGTCAGCTTCAGTGTACAAGCTCGTTCTAGAAGTAGTCTGCTGGGAAAAGGAACCCCCAGCTAAATTTCCAATGTATTCCTGCGCTTGATTCAGTAACTGGTCAATGTAAAAACCAATCTTTTTGTACAACTTCTTCCAGCAACAAAAACTCCAACAGGTTGACACTACCATCATGCCTGTTCCAGACATATTTAAAAGAGAAATGATGATTTTCTTGAAAACCTACTTACATAAAAGTTGCAAGATGGTGGAGGGATTCCCACATCCTCCTTCCTCCATCTGGCTTGAAAGTATATTTGATAAAATATGCAACAAAGCACATGATTTATAAGGGAGAGTCAAATGGATGATTTGGGAATCGATCTCTTGTTGATAGTAAACTTCATATCCACTCGGTGTGACCTTTTTAAAACAAAATGTGGAGCTGAGGCATGAATCTGCCACAACAATTGTAAAGCAAACATACACACTCCCCTTCATATGCCCCCCCCTCCACACACACCTAGGCACACACAGAGATCAGCATAGCAGATCATGAACACCTTGGAAAAGACTGAAATGCTAAATGCCTCTCTTGATGGGCAAAAGAGCTGGTGCAGTAATTCAAATGCCTGGTACAAAAATTCTGTTTAATATTTAGCTCCTATTTAAAACACAGCTTTTCATTTCATTCTATTTACAGAATATTTTCATTTCATTTTTTTCTTTAAAATTACTTAGTTCTCACCTGTTGTATGTCTAGGAATATTTTCTTCCAAAAATAGAAAAAAATAGATGATATCTTTTCAGCAGAAAACATTGGTTGATACAATTTTAAACCATCATGATATGGAAGAATTCTTCTGTCCCTCTCGAAGGTGGAAGAAGCATTTGGATCACAGATCATCTACAATGAAATACTTGACATGTTTAAGATGCTTTCAATCAATTTTGATCGTCAATTGCTTATTTGTTGTAAACAGTAATTTTTCAGTGAAGGGAAAGTGTGTGTGGTATATCTACATGATATGTTCAAAGGCAGTTCCTACTAATGGCCAGGCTGAATTCCAGTAAATAATGTCCCGAATGATATTTTGCCGCCTTCTTTGGCACTTCATGAAATCTTACCCCGATGAAGTGCTGAAACAAAGAGATTTTCTCTTAGAGAGTGTCTCATGTTGTAACCTATCCCATGGATTTTATGCTGTAATTCTTATCTCTTTTAAAATTTACTATCTTCTGTACAGTTTTCATGAAACTTTCTGTTACAGTAGTGAATAGCACAGATAAATGTCATTTTGTACAACTTTGAATTTACCCCAAGAGCTGAGAGAAAACTTGATCCTATACTTCAATCCGAGTTTCTTCTATAGTCCGACTTTGTTTCTCTACCATCAAGCTTCTCCTTTGTTGCTGCTCCAAGCCCCGTCCAAGGTGACCTTGAATACTTTCAGGGATGGGACACCCACAACTTCTCTGGGCAACCTGTTCCAGTGTTCCAGCACTCCCACAGTAAAAAAGGCCTTCCTTTCATCTAATATGTGTAGGAAATCATAAATCTAGGCATAGAAGCTTGGAGTGCAAATTTGAAATTCTTTGGATTTGAAGCACATTTTATATGAATACTGACTTACAGATGACTAAAAGATGTTGATGGGCATTTGAGCTGACAAGTTTTGAAAAAGTGCACGGAAATTAAAATTGAAACCACTAAAATTAAAAACTCCTTGCCATTTTCTTTTTCCTCTCCTATTCAAAATTGCATATGTCAGATATCAGTGCTTCATGCAAACCTCTCAGATGCTCTCAGAGAAAAAGCTTTTCTTTCAGACTAAGTTGCGGTTGACGTAGAACACTAGCAGGAGTGAAAGATTTTCTGGGCATCGGGGCAGCCCGTTCTCCTTGGATTTGTGTGCAGAATGCATTTTATCCAAACTGGAAAATAGATCCCAGCTCTGTTCTATTCATCATTCTTACTTCATCAGGCCAGAAGATTCTGTGAAAAGTAGCCTGTGGACCTTGAAGACAGCGCATGTGAACCAGATGAGAGGTGATAGAGAAGTTGAGGGAGAGAAGAAAGAGCATGAGGCTGAAACCAGAAAGTATTTCTCCACGTGATCATGGAAGATTGCAGGAGCCACTTGGTACTATCAAACCAGCCCAACTTGGCACTGGTGCCACCTTGGGTCTGGGAGCCATGTTGCATATCGTGCATTTTAAGGAGCCAGCTGGCCACACCCAGCCATATGCCCCCAAACACAAACCAAGGCCCTTTTCTCTGGCAAACAAAACTCAGCTGCCCTGCTTCTGGATGGCAGATTGCAGGAACACCTTGGTACTATCAAACCAGCCCAACTTGGCACTGGTGCCACCATGGGTCTGGTCACCATCCTGCCTATTGTAGCTTTTCAGGAGCCAGCCGGTCACTCTCAGCCATAGGCCCCCAAACACAAACCTCGGCCCGTTTCCCTGGCAAACAAAAGTAAGCTGCCCCGCTTCTGGATGGCAGATTGCAGGAGCTACTTAGTACTATCAAATCAGCCCGACTTGGCACAGGTGCCACCTTGGATCTGGGAACCATCCTGTGTATCGTGGATTTTCAGGGGCCACCCAGCCACTCTCAGCCATATGCCCCCAAAAACAAACCACGGACCTTTTCTCTGGCAAACAAAACTCAACTGCCCCTCGTCTGGATGGCAAATTTTAGGACGCACTTTGTACTACGAAAACCGCCCGACGTGGCACTGGTGCCACCTTGTGTCAGGGAACCATCCTGCATATCGAGCTTTTTAAGGAGCCAGCCGGCCAGGCCCAGCCATATACCCCCAAAAACAAACCACGGACCATTTCTCATGGAAACAAAAATCCGCTGCCCCGCGTCTGGATGGCAGATTGCAGGAGCCACTTTGCACCATCAAACCAGCCCGACTTGGCACTGGTGCCACCTTGGCTCTGGGAACAATCCTGCGTATCGTACATATTCAGGAACCAGCCGAACACTCCCAGCCACAGGCCCCCAAACACAAACAACGGCCCATTTCCCTGGCAAACAAAACTCAGCTGCCCCGCTTCTGGATGGCAGTTTGCAGGAGCCACTTGGGACTATCAAACCAGCCCGACTTGGCACTGGTGCCACCTTGGGTCTGGGAACCATCCTGCGTATGGTGGATTCTAAGGAGCCAGCCGGCCACTCCCAGCCACAGGCCCCCAACAAAAACCACGGCCCTTTTTTCTGGCAAACAAAACTTAGCTGCCTCACTTCTGGATGGCAGATTGCAGGAGCCACTTGGTGTAATCAAACCAGCCCGACTTGGCACTGGTGCCACCTTGGGTCTGGGAACCATCCTGCGTATCGTGGATTCTAAGGAGCCAGCCGGCCACTCCCAGCCACAGGCCCCCAAACAAAATGAACGGCGCTGTTCCCTGGAAAACAAAACACGCCTGCCAACTTTTTGATGGAGTTTGCAGGAGCCACTTGGTACTATCAAACCAGCCCGACTTGGCACTGGTGCCACCTTGGGTCTGGGAACCATCCTGCGTATCGTGGATTCTAAGGAGCCAGCCGGCCACTCCTAGCCACAGGCCCCCAGACAAAAACCTAGGCCTATTTCTCTGGCAAACAAAAGTAAGCTGCCCCGCTTCTGGATGGCAGATTGCAGGAGACACTTGGTACTATCAAACCAGCCCAACTTGGCACTGGTGCCACCTTGGATCTGGGAACCATGCTGTGTATCGTGGATATTCAGGGGCCAGCCGGCCACTCTCAGCCATATGTCCCCAAACAGAAACCTCGGCCCGTTTCTCTGGCAAACAAAACTCAACTGCCCCTCTTCTGGATGGCAAATTGCAGGATGAACTTGATACTAAAACCGCAGGCCGACTTGGTAGTGGTGACACCTTGGACCTGGGAACCATCATGCGTATCGAGCATTTTAAGGAGCCAGCCGGCCACTCCCAGCAATATGCCCCCAAAAACAATCCACGGAATTTTTCTCTGGCAAACAAAAATCAGCTGCCCCGCTTCTGGATGGCAGATTGCAGGAGCCACTTTGCACCATCAAACCAGCCCGACTTGGCACTGGTGCCACCTTGCATCTGGGAACCATGCTGCCTAGCGTGGATTTTCAGGAGCCAGCCGGCCACTCTCAGCCATAGGCCCCCAAACAAAACCCACGGCCCGTTTCCCTGGCAAACAAAATTAAGCTGCCCCGCTTCTGGATGGCAGATTGCAGGACGCACTTGGTAGTATCAAACCAGCCCGACTTGGCACTGGTGCCACCTTGGGTCTGGGAACCATCCTGCGTATTGTGGGTTCAAAGGAGCCAGCCGGCCACTCCCAGCCACAGGCCCCCAAATACAAACAACGGCGCTTTTCCCTGGAAAACAAAACTCGCCTGCCAACTTTTTGATGGCAGTTTGCCAGAGCCACTTGGTACTATCAAACCAGCCCAACTTGGCACTGGTGCCACCATGGGTCTGGTCACCATCCTGCCTATCGTAGCTTTTCAGGAGCCAGCCGGTCACTCCCAGCCATAGGTCCCCAGTCACAAACCTCGGCCCGTTTCCCTGGCAAACAAAAGTAAGCTGCCCCGCTTCTGGATGGCAGATTGCAGGAGCCACTTGGTACTATCAAACCAGCCCAACTTGGCACTGGTGCCACCTCTGGTCTGGGAACCATGCTGCGTAACACAGATTCTACGGCGCCAGTCGGCCACTCCCAGCCACAAGCTCCCAAACACAAACAACGGCGCTATTCTCTGGCAAACAAAACTCCACTGCCCCTCTTCTGGATGGCAAATTGCAGGACGCACTTGGTACTATAAAAACAGCCCGACTTGGCACTGGTGCCACCTTGGGTCTGGGAACCATCCTGCGTATCGATCTTTTTAATGAGACAGCCGGCCACTCCCAGCCATATGCCCCCAAACACAACCCACGGCCCTTTTCTCTGGCAAACAAAACTCAACTGCACCGCTTCTGGATGGCAGATTGCAGGAGCCACTTGGTACTATCAAACCAGCCCGACTTGGCACTGGTGCCACCTTGGGTCTGGGAACCATCCTGCGTATGGTGGATTCTAAGGAGCCAGCCGGCCACTCCCAGCCACAGGCCCCCAACAAAAACCACGGCCCTTTTTTCTGGCAAACAAAACTTAGCTGCCTCACTTCTGGATGGCAGATTGCAGGAGCCACTTGGTGTAATCAAACCAGCCCGACTTGGCACTGGTGCCACCTTGGGTAAGGGAACCATCCTGCGTATCGTGGATTCTAAGGAGCCAGCCGGCCACTCCCAGCCACAGGCCCCCAAACAAAATCAACGGCGCTGTTCCCTGGAAAACAAAACACGCCTGCCAACTTTTTGATGGAGTTTGCAGGAGCCACTTGGTACTATCAAACCAGCCCGACTTGGCACTGGTGCCACCTTGGGTCTGGGAAACATCCTGCGTATCGTGGATTCTTAGGAGCCAGCCGGCCACTCCTAGCCACAGGCCCCCAGACAAAAACCTAGGCCTATTTCTCTGGCAAACAAAAGTAAGCTGCCCCGCTTCTGGATGGCAGATTGCAGGAGACACTTGGTACTATCAAACCAGCCCAACTTGGCACTGGTGCCACCTTGGATCTGGGAACCATGCTGTGTATCGTGGATATTCAGGGGCCCGCCGGCCACTCTCAGCCATATGTCCCCAAACAGAAACCTCGGCCCGTTTCTCTGGCAAACAAAACTCAACTGCCCCTCTTCTGGATGGCAAATTGCAGGATGAACTTGATACTAAAACCGCAGGCCGACTTGGTAGTGGTGACACCTTGGACCTGGGAACCATCATGCGTATCGAGCATTTTAAGGAGCCAGCCGGCCACTCCCAGCAATATGCCCCCAAAAACAATCCACGGAATTTATCTCTGGCAAACAAAAATCAGCTGCCCCGCTTCTGGATGGCAGATTGCAGGAGCCACTTTGCACCATCAAACCAGCCCGACTTGGCACTGGTGCCACCATGGGTCTGGTCACCATCCTGCCTATCGTAGCTTTTCAGGTGCCAGCCAGCCACCCCCAGCCAGAGGCCCCTAGACAAATATTTCGGCCCGTTTCCCTGGCAAACAAAAGTAAGCTACCTCGCTTCTGGATGGCAGATTGCAGGAGCCACTTTGCACCATCAAACCAGCCCAACTTGGCACTGGTGCCACCTCTGGTCTGGGAACCATCCTGCGTATCGTGGGTTCTAAGGAGCCAGCTGGCCACTCCCAACCACAGGTCCCCAAACACAAACAACGGCGCTTTTCCCTGGAAAACAAAACTCGCCTGCCAACATTTTGATGGCAGATTGCCGGAGCCACTTGGTACTATCAAACCAGCCCAACTTGGCACTGGTGCCACCATGGGTCTGGTCACCATCCTGCCTATCGTAGCTTTTCAGGAGCCAGTCGGTCACTCCCAGCCATAGGCCCCCAGACACAAACCTCGGCCCGTTTCCCTGGCAAACAAAAGTAAGCTGCCCCGCTTCTGCATGGCAGATTGCAGGAGCTATTTAGTACTATCAAACCAGCCTGACTTGGCACTGGTGACACCTCTGGTCTGGGAACCATCCTGCCTATCGTGGATTTTCAGGGGCCAGCCGGCCACTCTCAGCCATATGCCCCCAAAAACAAACCACGGCCCTTTTCTCTGGTAAACAAAACTCCACTGCCCCTCTTCTGGATGGCAAATTTTAGGACGCACTTTGTACTACGAAAACCGCCCGACGTGGCACTGGTGCCACCTTGCGTCAGGGAACCATCCTGCATATCGAGCTTTTTAAGGGGCCAGCCAGCCACGCCCAGCCATATACCCCCAAAAACAAACCACGGACCATTTCTCATGGAAACAAAAATCCGCTGCCCCGCGTCTGGATGGCAGATTGCAGGAGCCACTTTGCACCATCAAACCAGCCCGACTTGGCACTGGTGCCACCTTGGGTCTGGGAACAGTCCTGCATATCGTGGATTGTAAGGAGCCAGCCGGCCACTCCCAGCCACAGGCCCCCAAACACAAACAACGGCGCTTTTCCCTGGAAAACAAAACTCGCCTGCCAGCTTTTTGATGGCAGATTGCAGGAGCCACTTGGTACTATCAAATCATCCCAACTTGGCACTGGTGCCACTATGGGTCTGGGAACCATCCTGCCTATTGTAGCATTTCAGGAGCCAGCCGGTCACTCCCAGCCATAGTCCCCCAGACACAAACCTCGGACCGTTTCCCTGGCAAACAAAATTTGGCTGCCCCGATTCTGGATGGCAGATTGCAGGAGCCACTTGGTAGTGTCAAACCAGCCCGACTTGGCACTGGTGCCACCTTGGGTCTGGGAACCATCCTGCGTATCGTGGATTCTAAGCAGCCACCCGGCCACTCTGAGCCACAGGCGCCCAAACACAAACAACGGCGCTTTTCCCTGGAAAACAAAACTCGCCTGCCAACATTTTGATGGCAGATTGCAGGAGCCACTTGGTGCTATCAAACCAGCCCAACTTGGCACTGGTGCCACCATGGGTCTGGTCACCATCCTGCCTATCGTAGCTTTTCAGGAGCCAGCCGGTCACTCCCAGCCATAGACCCCCAGACACAAACCTCGGCCCGTTTCCCTGGAAAACAAAAGTAAGCTGCCCCGGTTCTGGATGGCAGATTGCAGGAGCCACTTGGTACTATCAAATCAGCCCAACTTGGCACTGGTGCCACCATGGGTCTGGTAAACATCCTGCCTATCGTAGCTTTTCAGGAGCCAGCCGGTCACTCCCTGCCATAGGCCCCCAGACACAAACCTCGGCCCGTTTCCCTGGCAAACAAAAGTAAACTGCCCCGCTTTTGGATGGCAGATTGCAGGATGCATTTGGTACTATCAAACCTGCCCGACTTGGCCCTCGTGCAACCTTGGCTCTGGGAACCATGCTGCGTAACGTAGATTCTACGAGGACAGGCGGCCACTCCCAGCCACAGGCCTCTAAACAAAAACAACGGCGCTTTTCCCTGGAAAACAAAACTCGCCTGCCAAATTTTTGATGGCAGATTGCAGGAGCCACTTGGTACTATCAAACCAGCCCAACTTGGTACTGGTGCCACCATGGGTCTGGTAACCATCCTGCCTATCGTAGCTTTTCAGGAGCCAGCCGGTCACTCCCAGCCATAGGCCCCCAGACAAATATCTCGGCCCGTTTCCCTGGCAAACAAAAGTAAGCTGCCCTGCTTCTGGATGGCAGATTATAGCAGCCACATGGTACTATCAAACCAGGCCAACATGGCACTGGTGCCACCTTGCCTCTGGGAACCATCCTGCCTATCGTGGATTTTCAGGGGCCAGCCGGCCACTCTCAGCCATATGCCCCCAAACACATACCACGGCCCTTTGCTCTGGCAAACAAAACTCAACTGCCCCTCTTCTGGATGGCAAATTGCAGGACGCACTTGGTACTACGAAAACAGCCCGACTTGGCAGTGATGCCACCTTGGGTCAGGGAACAATCCTGCGTATCGATCTTTTTAAGGAGCCAGCCGGCCACGTCCAACCATATACCCCCAAAAACAAACCACGGAACTTTTCTCCAGCAAACAAAAATCCGCTGCCCCGCGTCTGAATGGTAGATTTCAGGAGCTATTTAGTATTATCAAACCAGCCCGACTTGGCACTGGTGCCACCATGAGTCTGGTAACCATCCTGCCTATCGTAGCTTTTCAGTAGCCAGCCGGTCACTCCCAGCCATAGGCCCCCAGACACAAACCTCGGCCCGTTTCCCTGGGAAACAAAAGTAAGCTGACCCGCTTCTGGATGGCAGATTGCAGGAGCCACTTGGTACTATCAAACCAGCCCAACTTGGCACTGGTGCCACCTTGGCTCTGGGAACCATCCTGCGTATCCTGGGTTCAAAGGAGGCAGCCGGCCACTCCCAGCCACAGGCCTCTAAACAAGAACAACGGCGCTTTTCCCTGGAAAACAAAAGTCGTCTGACAACTTTTTGATGGCAGATTGCAGGAGCCACTTGGTACTATCAAACCAGCCCAACTTGGCACTGGTGCCACCATGGGTCTGGTCACCATCCTGCCTATCGTAGCTTTTCAGGAGCCAGCCGCTCACTCCCAGCCATAGGCCCCCAGACAAATATCTCGGCCCGTTTCCCTGGCAAAGAAAAGTAAGCAGCCCCGCTTCTGGATGGCAGATTGCAGGAGCCACATGGTACTATCAAACCAGGCCAACATGGCACTGGTGCCACCTCTGGTCTGGGAACCATCCTGCGTATCGTGGATTCTAAGGAGCCAGCTGGCCACTCCCAGCCACAGGCCCCCAAACACAAACAACGGTGCTTTTCCCTGGAAAACAAAACTCACCTGCCAACTTTTTGATGGCAGATTGCAGGAGCCACTTGGTACTATCAAACCAGCCCAACTTGGCACTGGTGCCACCTTGGGTCTGGTCACCATCCTGCCTATCGTAGCTTTTCAGGAGCCAGCCGGTCACTCCCAGCCATAGGCCCCCAGACACAAAGCTCTACCCGTTTCCCTGGCAAACAAAAGTAAGCTACCCCGCTTCTGGATGGCAGATTGCAGGAGTCACTTTGCAACATCAAACCAGCCCGACTTGGCACTGGTGCCACCTCTGGTCTGGGACCCATCCTGCGTATCGTGGATTCTAAGGAGCCAGCCGGCCACTCCCAGCCACAGGCCCCCAAACACAAACAACGGCGCTTTTCCCTGGAAAACAAAACTCGCTTGCCAACTATTTGATGGCAGATTGCAGGAGCCACTTGGTACTATCAAACCACCCCAACTTGGCAACAAGTGGTTCCTGCAATCTGACATCCAGAAGCGGGGCAGCTTACTTTTGTTTGCCAGGGAAATGGACCGTTGTTTGTGTTTGGAGGCGTATGGCTGGGAGTGGCCGACTGGCTCCTTAAAATCCACGATACGCAGCATGGTTCCCAGACCAGAGGTGGCACCAGTGCCAAGTCGGGCTGGTTTGATAGTACAAAGTGGCTCCTGCAATCTGCCATCCAGAAGCGGGGCAGCTTACTTTTGTTTGCCAGGGAAACGGGCCGGGCTTTCTGTCTCGGGGCCTATGGCAGGGAGTGACCGGCTGGCTCCTGAAAAGCTACGATAGGCAGGATGGTGACCAGACCCATGGTGGCACCAGTGCCAAGTTGGGCTGGTTTGATAGTACCAAGTGGCTCCTGCAATCTGCCATCAAAAAGTTGGCAGGCCAGTTTTGTTTTCCAGGGAAAAGCGCCATTGTTTGTGTTTGGGGACCTGTGGTTGGGAGTGCCCGGCTGGCTCCTTAGAAACCACGATACGCAGCATGGTTACCAGACAAGAGGTGCCACCAGTGCCAAGTTGTGCTGGTTTGATACTACCAAGTGGTTCCTGCAATCTGCCATCCAGAAGCGGGGCAGCTTACTTTTGTTTGCCACGGAAACGGGCCGTTGTTTGTGTTTGGGGGCTTGTGGCTGGGAGTGGCCGACTGGCTCCTTAGAATCCATTATACGCAGGATGGGTCCCAGACCAGAGGTGGCACCAGTGCCAAGTCGGGCTGGTTTGATAGTACCAAGTGGCTCCTGCAATCTGCCATCCAGAAGCGGGGCAGCTTACTTTTGTTTGCCAGGGAAACGGGCCGAGGTTTGTGACTGGGGACCTATGGCTGGGAGTGACCGGCTGGCTCCTGAAAAGTTACGATAGGCAGGATTGTGACCAGACCCATGGTGGCACCAGTGCCAAGTTGGGCTGGTTTGATAGTACCAAGTGGCTCCTGTAATCTGCCATCAAATAGTTGGTAGGCGAGTTTTGTTTTCCAGGGAAAAGCGCCGTTGTTTGTGTTTGGGGGCCTGTGGTAGGGAGTGGCCGGCTGGCTAATTAGAATCCACGATACGCAGGATGGTTCCCAGACCAGAGGTGGCACCAGTGCCAAGACGGGCTAGTTTGATGGTGCAAAGTGGCTCCTGCAATCTGCCATCCAGAAGCGGGGTAGCTTACTTTTGTTTGCCAGGGAAACGGGCCGAGGTTTTTGTCTGGGGGCCTATGGCGGGGAGTGACCGGCTGGCTCCTGAAAAGATAAGATAGGCAGGATGGTGACCAGACCCATGGTGGCACCAGTGCCAAGTTGGGCTGATTTGATAAAACCAAGTGGCTCCTGCAATCTGCCATCAAAAAGTTGGCAGGAGAGATTTGTTTTCCAGGGAAAAGCGCCGTTGTTTGTGTTTGGGGGCCTGTGGCTGGGAGTGGCCGGCTGGCTCCTTAGAATCCACGATACGCAGCATGGTATCCAGACCCAAGGTGGCACCAGTGCCAAGTTTTGCTGGTTTGATAGTACCAAGTGGTTCCTGCAATCTGCCATCCAGAAGCAGGGCAGCTTACTTTTGTTTGCCAGGGAAACGGGCCGAGGTTTTTGTCTGGGGGCCTATGGCTGGGAGTGACCGGCTGGCTCCTGAAAAGCTACGATAGGCAGGATGGTGACCAGACCCATGGTGGCACCAGTCCCAAGTTGGGCTGATTTGATAGTACCAAGTGGCTCCTGCAATCTGCCGTCAAAATTTGGCAGGCGAGTTTTTATTTTCCAGGGAAAAGCGCCGTTGTTTGTGTTTGGGGGCCTGTGGCTGGGAGTGGCCGGCTGGCTGCTTAGAATCCACGATACGCAGGATGGTTCCCAGACCCAAGGTGGCACCAGTGCCAAGTCGGGCTAGTATGATGGTGCAAAGTGGCTCCTGCAATCTGCCATCCAGAAGCGGGGCAGCTTACTTTTGTTTGCCAGGGAAACGGTCCGAGGTTTGTGTCTCGGGGCCTACGGCTGGGAGTGACCGGCTGGCTCCTGAAAAGCTACGATAGGCAGGATGGTGACCAGACCCATGGTGGCACCAGTGCCAAGTTGGGCTGGTTTGATAGTACCAAGTGGCTCCTGCAATCTGCCATCAAAATGTCGGCAGGCGAGTTTTGTTTTCCAGGGAAAAGCGCCGTTGTTTGTGTTTGGGGGCCTGTGGCTGGGAGTGGCCGGCTGGCTCCTTAGAATCCACGATACGCAGCATGGTTCCCAGACCTGAGGTGGCACCAGTGCCAAGTCGGGCTGGTTTTATAGTACCAAGTGCGTCCTGCAATCTGCCATCCAGAAGCGGGGCAGCTTACTTTTGTTTGCCAGGGAAACGGGCCGAGCTTTGTGTCAGGGGGCCTATGGCTGGGAGTGACCGGCTGGCTCCTGAAAAGCTACGATAGGCAGGATGGTGACCAGACCCATGGTGGCACCAGTGCCATGTTCGGCTGATTTGATAGTACCAAGTGGCTCCTGCAATCTGCCATCAAAAAGTCGGCAGGCGAGTTTTGTTTTCCAGGGAAAAGCGCCGTTGTTTGTGTCTGCGGGCCTGTGGCTGGAGTGACCGGCTGGCTCCTTAGAATCCACGATACGCAGCATGGTTCCCAGACCCAAGGTGGCATCAGTGCCAAGTCGGGCTGGTTTGATAGTACCAAGTGGTTCCTGCAATCTGCCATCAAAAAGTTGGCAGGCGAGTTTTGTTTTCCAGGGAAAAGAGTCGTTGTTTGTGTTTGGGGGCCTGTGGCTGGGAGTGGCCGGCTGGCTCCTTAGAATCCACGATACGCAGGATGGTTCCCAGACCCATGGTGGCACCAGTCCCAAGTTGGGCTGGTTTGATAGTACCAAGTGGTTCCTGCAATCTGCCATCCAGAAGCGGGGCAGCTTACTTTTGTTTGCCAGGGAAACGGGCCGAGGTTTGTGTCTGGGGGCCTATGGCTGGGAGTGACCGGCTGGCTGCTGAAAGGCTACGATAGGCAGGATGGTGACCAGACCCATGGTGGCACCAGTGCCAAGTTGGGCTGGTTTGATAGTACCAAGTGGCTCCTGCAATCTGCCATCAAAAACTTGGCAGGCGAGTTTTGTTTCCCAGGGAAAAGCGCCGTTGTTTGTGTTTGGGGGCCTGTGGCTGGGAGTGGCCGGCTGGCTAATTAGAATCCACGACAGGCAGGATGGTGACCAGACCCATGGTGGCACCAGTGCCAAGTCGGGCTGGTTTGTTAGTACCAAGTGGTTCCTGCAATCTGCCATCCAGAAGCGGGGCAGCTGAATTTTGTTTGCCAGAGAAAAAGGCTGTTGTTTGTGTTTCGGGGCCTGTGGCTGGCAGTGGATGGCTGGCTCCTGAAAATCCATGATACGCAGCATGGTTCCCAGACCCAAGGTGGCACCAGTGCCACGTCGGGCTGGTTTCATAGTACCCAGTGGCTCCTGCAATCTGCCATCCAGAAGAGGGGCAGTTGAATTTTGTTTTCCAGAGAAAAGGGCCGTGGTTTGTGTTTGGGGCCTATGGCTGAGAGTGACCGGCTGGCTCCTGAAAAGCTACGATAGGCAGGATGGTGACCAGACCCATGGTGGCACCAGTGCCAAGTCGGGCTGGTTTGATAATACTAAATAGCTCCTGCAATCTGCCATCCAGACGCGGGGCAGCGGATTTTTGCTTGCTGGAGAAAAGTTCCGTGGGTTTTTTTTGGGGGTATATGGCTGGACGTTGCCGGCTGACTCCTTAAAAACATCGATACGCAGGATGGTTCCCTGACCCAAGGTGGCATCACTGCCAAGTCGGGCTGTTTTCGTAGTACCAAGTGGCTCCTGCAATTTGCCATCCAGAAGAGGGGCAGTTGAGTTTTGTTTACCAGAGAAAAGGGCCGTGGTTTGTGTTTTGGGGCATATGGCTGAGAGTGGCCGGCTGGCGCCTAAAAATCCACGATAGGCAGGATGGTTCCCAGAGCCAAGGTGGCACCAGTGCCATGTTGGCCTGGTTTGATAGTACCATGTGGCTCCTGCAATCTGCCATCCAGAAGCGGGGCAGCTTACTTTTGTTTGCCAGGGAAACGGGCCGAGGTATTTGTCTGGGGGCCTATGGCTGGGAGTGACCGGCTGGCTCCTGAAAAGCTACGATAGGCAGGATGGTGACCAGACCCATGGTGGCACCAGTGCCAAGTTGGGCTGGTTTGATAGTACCAAGTGGCTCCTGCAATCTGCCATCAAAATGTTGGCAGGCGAGTTTTGTTTTCCAGGGTAACGCGCCGTTGTTTTTGTTTAGAGGCCTGTGGCTGGGAGTGTCCGCCTGTCCTCTTAGAATCTACGTTACGCAGCATGGTTCCCAGAGCCAAGGTGGCACCAGTGCCAAGTTGGGCTGGTTTGATAGTAGCAAGTGGTTCCTGCAATCTGCCATCCAGAAGAGGGGCAGCTTACTTTTGTTTGCCAGGGAAACGGGCCGAGGTATTTCTCTGGGGGCCTATGGCAGGGAGTGACCGGCCGGCTCCTGAAAAGCTAAGATAGGCAGGATGGTTACCAGACCCATGATGGCACCAGTGCCAAGTTGGGCTAATTTGATACTACCAAGTGGCTCCTGCAATCTGCCATCCAGAATCGGGGGTGCTTACTTTTGTTTTCCAGGGAAACGGGCCGAGGTTTGTGTCTGGGGGTTTATGGCTGGGAGTGACCGGCTGGCTCCTGAAAAGCTACGATAGGCAGGATGGTGACCACATCCATGGTGGCACCAGTGCCAAGTTGGGCTGGTTTGATAGTATCAAGTGGCTCCTGCAATCTGCCATCAAAATGTTGGCAGGCGAATTTTGTTTTCCAGGGAAAAGCGCCGTTGTTTGTGTTTGGGCGCCTGTGGCACGGAGTGGCCGGGTGGCTGCTTAGAATCCACGATACGCAGGATGGTTCCCAGACCCAAGGTGGCACCAGTGCCAAGTCGGGCTGTTTTGACACTACCAAGTGGCTCCTGCAATCTGCCATCCAGAATCGGGGCAGCCTAATTTTGTTTGCCAGGGAAACGGTCCGAGGTTTGTGATGGGGGCCTATGGCTGGGAGTGACCGGCTGGCTCCTGAAATGGTACAATTGGCAGGATGGTTCCCAGACCCATAGTGGCACCAGTGCCAAGTTGGGATGATTTGATAGTACCAAGTGGCTCCTGCAATCTGCCATCAAAAAGCTGGCAGGCGAGTTTTGTTTTCCAGGGAAAAGCGCCGTTGTTTGTATTTGGGGGCCTGTGGCTGGGAGTGGCCGCCTGGCGCCTTAGAATCTACGTTACGCAGCATGGTTCCCAGACTCAAAGTGGCACCAGTGTCAAGTTGGGCTGGTTTGATAGTACCAAGTGGCTCCTGCAATCTGCCATCCAGAAGCGGGGTAGCTTACTTTTGTTTGCCAGGGAAACGGGCAGAGCTTTCTGTCTGGGGGCCTATGGTTGGGAGTAACCGGCTGGCTCCTGAAAAGCTACGATAGGCAGGATGGTTCCCAGATCCAAGATGGCACCAGTGCCAAGTCGGGGTGGTTTGATGGTGCAACGTGGCTCCTGCAATCTGCCATCCTGACGCGGGGCAGCGGATTTTTGTTTCCAAGAGAAATGGTCCGTGGTTTGTTTTTGGGGCTATATGGCTGGGCGTGGCCTGCTGGCTCCTTAAAAAGCTACGATAGGCAGGATGGTTCCCTGACCCAAGGTGGCACCAGTGCCAAGTCGGGCGGTTTTCGTAGTACAAAGTGCGTCCTAAAATTTGCCATCCAGAAGAGGGGCAGTTGAGTTTTGTTTACCAGAGAAAAGGGCCGTGGTTTGTTTTTGGGGGCATATGGCTGATAGTGGCCGTCTGGCGCCTGAAAATCCACGATAGGCAGGATGGTTCCCAGACCAGAGGTGGCACCAGTGCCAAGTCGGGCTGGTTTGATAGTACTAAATAGCACCTGCAATCTGCCATGCAGAAGCGGGGCAGCTTACTTTTGTTTGCCAGGGAAACGGGCCGAGGTTTGTGTCTGGGGGCCTATGGCTGGGAGTGACCGCCTGGCTCCTGAAAAGCTACGATAGGCAGGATGGTTACCAGACCCATGGTGGCACCAGTGCCAAGTTGGGCTGGTTTGATAGTACCAAGTGGCTCCTGCAATCTGCCATCAAAAAGTTGTCAGGCGAGTTTTGTTTTCCAGGGAAAAGCGCCGTTGTTTGTGTTTGGGGGACTGTTGGTGGGAGTGGCCGGCTGGCTCCTTAGAACACACGATACGCAGGATGGTTCCCAGACCCAAGGTGGCACCAGTGCCACGTCGGGCTGGTTTGATGGTGAAAAGTGGCTCCTGCAATCTGCCATCCTGAAGCGGGGTAGCTTACTTTTGTGTGCCAGGGAAACGGGCCGAGGTTTATGACTGGGGGCCTAGGGCTAGGAGTGACCGGCTGGCTCCTGAAAAGCAACAATAGGCAGGATGGTTCCCAGACCCAAGGTGGCACCAGTGCCAAGTTGGGCTGGTTTGATGGTACCAACTGGCTCCTGCAATCTGCCATCTAAAAGTTGTCAGGCGAGTTTTGTTTTCCAGGGAAAAGCGCCGTTGATTTTGTTTGGAGGCCTGTGGCTGGCAGTGGCTGCCTGTCGTCTTAGAATCCGGGTTACGCAGCATGGTTCCCAGAGCCAAGGTGGCACCAGTGCCAAGTTGGGCTGATTTGATGGTGCAAAGTGGCTCCTGCAATCTGCCATCCAGAAGTGCGGTAGCTTACTTTTGTGTGCCAGGGAAACAGGCCGAGCTTTGTGTCTGGGGGCCTATGGCTGGGAGTGACCGGCTGGCTCCTGAAAAGCTACGATAGGCAGGATGGTGACCAGACCCATGGTGGCACCAGTGCCAAGTTGGGCTGGTTTGATAGTACCAAGTGGCTCCTGCAATCTGCCATCAAAAAGTTGGCAGGCGAGTTTTGTTTTCCAGGGAAAAGCGCCGTTGTGTGTGTTTTGGGGCCTGTGGCTGGGAGTGGCCAGCTGGCTCCTTAGAATCCACGATACGCAGGATGGTTCCCAGACCCAAGGTGGCACCAGTGCCAAGTCGGGCTGGTTTGTTAGTACCAAGTGGTGCCTGCAATCTGCCATCCAGAAGCGGGGCAGCTGAATTTTGTTTGCCAGAGAAAAAGGCTGTTGTTTGTGTTTCGGGGCCTGTGGCTGGCAGTGGACGGCTGGCTCCTGAAAATCCATGATACGCAGCATGGTTCCCAGACCCAAGGTGGCACCAGTGCCAAGTAGGGCTGGTTTCATAGTACCCAGTGGCTCCTGCAATCTGCCATCCAGAAGAGGGGCAGTTGAGTTTTGTTTTCCAGAGAAAAGGGCCGTGGTTTGTGTTTGGGGCCTATGGCTGAGAGTGACCGGCTGGCTCCTGAAAAGCTACGATAGGAAGGATGGTGACCAGACCCATGGTGGCACCAGTGCCAAGTCGGGCTGGTTTGATAATACTAAATAGCTCCTGCAATCTGCCATCCAGACGCGGGGCAGCGGATTTTTGCTTGCTGGAGAAAAGTTCCGTGGGTTTTTTTTGGGGGTATATGGCTGGACGTTGCCGGCTGACTCCTTAAAAACATCGATACGCAGGATGGTTCCCTGACCCAAGGTGGCATCACTGCCAAGTCGGGCTGTTTTCGTAGTACCAAGTGCGTCCTGCAATTTGCCATCCAGAAGAGGGGCAGTTGAGTTTTGTTTACCAGAGAAAAGGTCCGTGGTTTGTGTTTGGGGGCATATGGCTGAGAGTGGCCGGCTGGCGCCTGAAAATCCACGATAGGCAGGATGGTTCCCAGAGCCAAGGTGGCACCAGTGCCATGTTGGCCTGGTTTGATAGTACCATGTGGCTCCTGCAATCTGCCATCCAGAAGCGGGGCAGCTTACTTTTGTTTGCCAGGGAAACGGGCCGAGGTATTTGTCTGGGGGCCTATGGCTGGGAGTGACCGCCTGGCTCCTGAAAAGCTACGATAGGCAGGATGGTGACCAGACCCATGGTGGCACCAGTGCCAAGTTGGGCTGGTTTGATGGTACCAACTGGCTCCTGCAATCTGCCATCCAGAAGCGGGGTAGCTTACTTTTGTTTGCCAGGGAAACGGGCAGAGCTTTCTGTCTGGGGGCTATGGTTGGGAGTAACCGGCTGGCTCCTGAAAAGCTACGATAGGCAGGATGGTTCCCAGATCCAAGATGGCACCAGTGCCAAGTCGGGGTGGTTTGATGGTGCAAAGTGGCTCCTGCAATCTGCCATCCTGACGCGGGGCAGCGGATTTTTGTTTCCAAGAGAAATGGTCCGTGGTTTGTTTTTGGGGCTATATGGCTGGGCGTGGCCTGCTGGCTCCTTAAAAAGCTACGATAGGCAGGATGGTTCCCTGACCCAAGGTGGCACCAGTGCCAAGTCGGGCGGTATTCGTAGTACAAAGTGGGTCCTAAAATTTGCCATCCAGAAGAGGGGCAGTTGAGTTTTGTTTACCAGAGAAAAGGGCCGTGGTTTGTTTTTGGGGGCATATGGCTGATAGTGGCCGTCTGGCCCCTGAAAATCCACGATAGGCAGGATGGTTCCCAGACCAGAGGTGGCACCAGTGCCAAGTCGGGCTGGTTTGATAGTACTAAATAGCACCTGCAATCTGCCATGCAGAAGCGGGGCAGCTTACTTTTGTTTGCCAGGGAAACGGGCCGAGGTTTGTGTCTGGGGGCCTATGGCTGGGAGTGACCGGCTGGCTCCTGAAAAGCTACGATAGGCAGGATGGTTACCAGACCCATGGTGGCACCAGTGCCAAGTTGGGCTGGTTTGATAGTACCAAGTGGCTCCTGCAATCTGCCATCAAAAAGTTGGCAGGCCAGTTTTGTTTTCCAGGGAAAAGCGCCGTTGTTTGTGTTTGGGGGACTGTGGGTGGGAGTGGCCGGCTGGCTCCTTAGAACACACGATACGCAGGATGGTTCCCAGACCCAAGGTGGCACCAGTGCCAAGTCGGGCTGGTTTGATGGTGAAAAGTGGCTCCTGCAATCTGCCATCCTGAAGCGGGGTAGCTTACATTTGTGTGCCAGGGAAACGGGCCGAGGTTTATGACTGGGGGCCTAGGGCTAGAAGTGACCGGCTGGCTCCTGAAAAGCAACAATAGGCAGGATGGTTCCCAGACCCAAGGTGGCACCAGTGCCAAGTTGGGCTGGTTTGATGGTACCAACTGGCTCCTGCAATCTGCCATCTAAAAGTTGTCAGGCGAGTTTTGTTTTCCAGGGAAAAGCGCCGTTGATTTTGTTTGGAGGCCTGTGGCTGGCAGTGGCTGCCTGTCCTCTTAGAATCCGGGTTACGCAGCATGGTTCCCAGAGCCAAGGTGGCACCAGTGTCAAGTTGGGCTGGTTTGATAGTACCAAGTGGCTCCTGCAATCTGCCATCCAGAAGCGGGGCAGCTTACTTTTGTTTGCCAGGGAAACGGGCCGAGGTATTTGTCTGGGGACCTATGGCTGGGAGTGACCGGCTGGCTCCTGAAAAGCTACGATAGGCAGGATGGTTCCCTGACCCAAGGTGGCACCAGTGCCAAGTCGGGCGGTTTTCGTAGTACAAAGTGCGTCCTAAAATTTGCCATCCAGAAGAGGGGCAGTTGAGTTTTGTTTACCAGAGAAAAGCCCGTGGTTTGTTTTTGGGGGCATATGGCTGATAGTGGCCGTCTGGCCCCTGAAAATCCACGATAGGCAGGATGGTTCCCAGACCAGAGGTGGCACCAGTGCCAAGTCGGGCTGGTTTGATAGTACTAAATAGCACCTGCAATCTGCCATGCAGAAGCGGGGCAGCTTACTTTTGTTTGCCAGGGAAACGCGCCGAGGTTTTGTCTGGGGGCCTATGGCTGGGAGTGACCGCCTGGCTCCTGAAAAGCTACGATAGGCAGGATGGTGACCAGACCCATGGTGGCACCAGTGCCAAGTTGGGCTGGTTTGATAGTACCAAGTGGCTCCTGCAATCTGCCATCAAAAAGTTGGCAGGCCAGTTTTGTTTTCCAGGGAAAAGCGCCGTTGTTTGTGTTTGGGGGACTGTGGGTGGGAGTGGCCGGCTGGCTCCTTAGAACACACGATACGCAGGATGGTTCCCAGACCCAAGGTGGCACCAGTGCCACGTCGGGCTGGTTTGATGGTGAAAAGTGGCTCCTGCAATCTGCCATCCTGAAGCGGGGTAGCTTACATTTGTGTGCCAGGGAAACGGGCCGAGGTTTATGACTGGGGGCCTAGGGCTAGAAGTGACCGGCTGGCTCCTGAAAAGCAACAATAGGCAGGATGGTTCCCAGACCCAAGGTGGCACCAGTGCCAAGTTGGGCTGGTTTGATGGTACCAACTGGCTCCTGCAATCTGCCATCTAAAAGTTGTCAGGCGAGTTTTGTTTTCCAGGGAAAAGCGCCGTTGATTTTGTTTGGAGGCCTGTGGCTGGCAGTGGCTGCCTGTCGTCTTAGAATCCGGGTTACGCAGCATGGTTCCCAGAGCCAAGGTGGCACCAGTGTCAAGTTGGACTGGTTTGATTGTACCAAGTGGCTCCTGCAATCTGCCATCCAGAAGCGGGGCAGCTTACTTTTGTTTGCCAGGGAAACGGGCCGAGGTATTTGTCTGGGGGCCTATGGCTGGGAGTGACCGGCTGGCTCCTGAAAAGCTACGATAGGCAGGATGGTGACCAGACCCATGGTGGCACCAGTGCCAAGTTGGGCTGGTTTGATAGTACCAAGTGGCTCCTGCAATCTGCCATCAAAAAGTTGTCAGGCGAGTTTTGTTTTCCAGGGAAAAGCGCCGTTGATTTTGTTTGGAGGCCTGTGGCTGGCAGTGGCTGCCTGTCGTCTTAGAATCCGGGTTACGCAGCATGGTTCCCAGAGCCAAGGTGGCACCAGTGCCAAGTTGGGCTGATTTGATGGTGCAAAGTGGCTCCTGCAATCTGCCATCCAGAAGTGCGGTAGCTTACTTTTGTGTGCCAGGGAAACAGGCCGAGCTTTGTGTCTGGGGGCCTATGGCTGGGAGTGACCGGCTGGCTCCTGAAAAGCTACGATAGGCAGGATGGTGACCAGACCCATGGTGGCACCAGTGCCAAGTTGGGCTGGTTTGATAGTACCAAGTGGCTCCTGCAATCTGCCATCAAAAAGTTGGCAGGCGAGTTTTGTTTTCCAGGGAAAAGCGCCGTTGTGTGTGTTTTGGGGCCTGTGGCTGGGAGTGGCCAGCTGGCTCCTTAGAATCCACGATACGCAGGATGGTTCCCAGACCCAAGGTGGCACCAGTGCCAAGTCGGGCTGGTTTGTTAGTACCAAGTGGTTCCTGCAATCTGCCATCCAGAAGCGGGGCAGCTGAATTTTGTTTGCCAGAGAAAAAGGCTGTTGTTTGTGTTTCGGGGCCTGTGGCTGGCAGTGGACGGCTGGCTCCTGAAAATCCATGATACGCAGCATGGTTCCCAGACCCAAGGTGGCACCAGTGCCAAGTAGGGCTGGTTTCATAGTACCCAGTGGCTCCTGCAATCTGCCATCCAGAAGAGGGGCAGTTGAGTTTTGTTTTCCAGAGAAAAGGGCCGTGGTTTGTGTTTGGGGCCTATGGCTGAGAGTGACCGGCTGGCTCCTGAAAAGCTACGATAGGAAGGATGGTGACCAGACCCATGGTGGCACCAGTGCCAAGTCGGGCTGGTTTGATAATACTAAATAGCTCCTGCAATCTGCCATCCAGACGCGGGGCAGCGGATTTTTGCTTGCTGGAGAAAAGTTCCGTGGGTTTTTTTTGGGGGTATATGGCTGGACGTTGCCGGCTGACTCCTTAAAAACATCGATACGCAGGATGGTTCCCTGACCCAAGGTGGCATCACTGCCAAGTCGGGCTGTTTTCGTAGTACCAAGTGCGTCCTGCAATTTGCCATCCAGAAGAGGGGCAGTTGAGTTTTGTTTACCAGAGAAAAGGTCCGTGGTTTGTGTTTGGGGGCATATGGCTGAGAGTGGCCGGCTGGCGCCTGAAAATCCACGATAGGCAGGATGGTTCCCAGAGCCAAGGTGGCACCAGTGCCATGTTGGCCTGGTTTGATAGTACCATGTGGCTCCTGCAATCTGCCATCCAGAAGCGGGGCAGCTTACTTTTGTTTGCCAGGGAAACGGGCCGAGGTATTTGTCTGGGGGCCTATGGCTGGGAGTGACCGCCTGGCTCCTGAAAAGCTACGATAGGCAGGATGGTGACCAGACCCATGGTGGCACCAGTGCCAAGTTGGGCTGGTTTGATGGTACCAACTGGCTCCTGCAATCTGCCATCCAGAAGCGGGGTAGCTTACTTTTGTTTGCCAGGGAAACGGGCAGAGCTTTCTGTCTGGGGGCTATGGTTGGGAGTAACCGGCTGGCTCCTGAAAAGCTACGATAGGCAGGATGGTTCCCAGATCCAAGATGGCACCAGTGCCAAGTCGGGGTGGTTTGATGGTGCAAAGTGGCTCCTGCAATCTGCCATCCTGACGCGGGGCAGCGGATTTTTGTTTCCAAGAGAAATGGTCCGTGGTTTGTTTTTGGGGCTATATGGCTGGGCGTGGCCTGCTGGCTCCTTAAAAAGCTACGATAGGCAGGATTGTTCCCTGACCCAAGGTGGCACCAGTGCCAAGTCGGGCGGTATTCGTAGTACAAAGTGGGTCCTAAAATTTGCCATCCAGAAGAGGGGCAGTTGAGTTTTGTTTACCAGAGAAAAGGGCCGTGGTTTGTTTTTGGGGGCATATGGCTGATAGTGGCCGTCTGGCCCCTGAAAATCCACGATAGGCAGGATGGTTCCCAGACCAGAGGTGGCACCAGTGCCAAGTCGGGCTGGTTTGATAGTACTAAATAGCACCTGCAATCTGCCATGCAGAAGCGGGGCAGCTTACTTTTGTTTGCCAGGGAAACGGGCCGAGGTTTGTGTCTGGGGGCCTATGGCTGGGAGTGACCGGCTGGCTCCTGAAAAGCTACGATAGGCAGGATGGTTACCAGACCCATGGTGGCACCAGTGCCAAGTTGGGCTGGTTTGATAGTACCAAGTGGCTCCTGCAATCTGCCATCAAAAAGTTGGCAGGCCAGTTTTGTTTTCCAGGGAAAAGCGCCGTTGTTTGTGTTTGGGGGACTGTGGGTGGGAGTGGCCGGCTGGCTCCTTAGAACACACGATACGCAGGATGGTTCCCAGACCCAAGGTGGCACCAGTGCCACGTCGGGCTGGTTTGATGGTGAAAAGTGGCTCCTGCAATCTGCCATCCTGAAGCGGGGTAGCTTACATTTGTGTGCCAGGGAAACGGGCCGAGGTTTATGACTGGGGGCCTAGGGCTAGAAGTGACCGGCTGGCTCCTGAAAAGCAACAATAGGCAGGATGGTTCCCAGACCCAAGGTGGCACCAGTGCCAAGTTGGGCTGGTTTGATGGTACCAACTGGCTCCTGCAATCTGCCATCAAAAAGTTGTCAGGCGAGTTTTGTTTTCCAGGGAAAAGCGCCGTTGATTTTGTTTGGAGGCCTGTGGCTGGCAGTGGCTGCCTGTCGTCTTAGAATCCGGGTTACGCAGCATGGTTCCCAGAGCCAAGGTGGCACCAGTGTCAAGTTGGGCTGGTTTGATAGTACCAAGTGGCTCCTGCAATCTGCCATCCAGAAGCGGGGCAGCTTACTTTTGTTTGCCAGGGAAACGGGCCGAGGTATTTGTCTGGGGACCTATGGCTGGGAGTGACCGGCTGGCTCCTGAAAAGCTACGATAGGCAGGATGGTTCCCTGACCCAAGGTGGCACCAGTGCCAAGTCGGGCGGTTTTCGTAGTACAAAGTGCGTCCTAAAATTTGCCATCCAGAAGAGGGGCAGTTGAGTTTTGTTTACCAGAGAAAAGCCCGTGGTTTGTTTTTGGGGGCATATGGCTGATAGTGGCCGTCTGGCCCCTGAAAATCCACGATAGGCAGGATGGTTCCCAGACCAGAGGTGGCACCAGTGCCAAGTCGGGCTGGTTTGATAGTACTAAATAGCACCTGCAATCTGCCATGCAGAAGCGGGGCAGCTTACTTTTGTTTGCCAGGGAAACGGGCCGAGGTTTGTGTCTGGGGGCCTATGGCTGGGAGTGACCGCCTGGCTCCTGAAAAGCTACGATAGGCAGGATGGTGACCAGACCCATGGTGGCACCAGTGCCAAGTTGGGCTGGTTTGATAGTACCAAGTGGCTCCTGCAATCTGCCATCAAAAAGTTGGCAGGCCAGTTTTGTTTTCCAGGGAAAAGCGCCGTTGTTTGTGTTTGGGGGACTGTGGGTGGGAGTGGCCGGCTGGCTCCTTAGAACACACGATACGCAGGATGGTTCCCAGACCCAAGGTGGCACCAGTGCCAAGTCGGGCTGGTTTGATGGTGAAAAGTGGCTCCTGCAATCTGCCATCCTGAAGCGGGGTAGCTTACATTTGTGTGCCAGGGAAACGGGCCGAGGTTTATGACTGGGGGCCTAGGGCTAGAAGTGACCGGCTGGCTCCTGAAAAGCAACAATAGGCAGGATGGTTCCCAGACCCAAGGTGGCACCAGTGCCAAGTTGGGCTGGTTTGATGGTACCAACTGGCTCCTGCAATCTGCCATCTAAAAGTTGTCAGGCGAGTTTTGTTTTCCAGGGAAAAGCGCCGTTGATTTTGTTTGGAGGCCTGTGGCTGGCAGTGGCTGCCTGTCGTCTTAGAATCCGGGTTACGCAGCATGGTTCCCAGAGCCAAGGTGGCACCAGTGTCAAGTTGGACTGGTTTGATTGTACCAAGTGGCTCCTGCAATCTGCCATCCAGAAGCGGGGCAGCTTACTTTTGTTTGCCAGGGAAACGGGCCGAGGTATTTGTCTGGGGGCCTATGGCTGGGAGTGACCGGCTGGCTCCTGAAAAGCTACGATAGGCAGGATGGTGACCAGACCCATGGTGGCACCAGTGCCAAGTTGGGCTGGTTTGATAGTACCAAGTGGCTCCTGCAATCTGCCATCAAAAAGTTGGCAGGTCAGTTTTGTTTTCCAGGGAAAAGCGCCGTTGTTTGTGTTTGGGGGGACTGTGGCTGGGAGTGGCCGGCTGGCTCCTTAGAACACAGGATACGCAGGATGGTTCCCAGACCCAAGGTGGCACCAGTGCCAAGTCGGGCTGGTTTGATAGCACCAAGTGGCTCCTGCAGTCTGCCATCCAGAAGCGGGGCAGCTTACTTTTGTTTGCCAGGGAAACGGACCGAGGTTTTTTTCTGGGGGCCTATGGCTGGGAGTGACCGGCTGGCTCCTGAAAAGCTATGATAGGCAGGATGGTGACCAGACCCATGGTGGCACCAGTGCCAAGTTGGGCTGGTTTGATAGTACCAAGTGGCTCCTGCAATCTGCCATCAAAAAGTTGGAAGGCGAGTTTTGTTTTCCAGGGAAAAGCGCCGTTGTGTGTATTTTGGGGCCTGTGGCTGGGAGTGGCCAGCTGGCTCCTTAGAATCCACGATACGCAGGATGGTTCCCAGACCCAAGGTGGCACCAGTGCCAAGTCGGGCTGGTTTGTTAGTACCAAGTGGTTCCTGCAATCTGCCATCCAGAAGCGGGGCAGCTGAATTTTGTTTGCCAGAGAAAAAGGCTGTTGTTTGTGTTTCGGGGCCTGTGGCTGGCAGTGGACGGCTGGCTCCTGAAAATCCATGATACGCAGCATGGTTCCCAGACCCAAGGTGGCACCAGTGCCAAGTAGGGCTAGTTTCATAGTACCCACTGGCTCCTGCAATCTGCCATCCAGAAGAGGGGCAGTTGAGTTTTGTTTTCCAGAGAAAAGGGCCGTGGTTTGTGTTTGGGGTCTATGGCTGAGAGTGACCGGCTGGCCCCTGAAAATCCACGATAGGAAGGATGGTTCCCAGATCCAAGGTGGCAGCAGTGCCATGTTGTGCTGGTGTGATGGTCCCAAGTGGCTCCTGCAATCTGCCATCCAGAAGTGGGGCAGCTGAATTTTGTTTGCCAGAGAAAAAGGCTGTGGTTTTTGTTTGGGGGCCTATGGCTGGGAGTGGCCGGCTGGCTCCTGAAAATCCATGATACGCAGCATGGTTCCCAGACCCAAGGTGGCACCAGTGCCAAGTGGGGCTGGTTTCACAGTGTCAAGTGCCTCCTGCAATCTCCCATCCAGAAGCGGGGCAGCTGAGTTTTGTTTGCCTGTGAAACGGGCCGTTGTTTTTGATTGGGGTCTGTGGCCGAGAATGTTCAGCTGGCTCCTGACAATCCACAATACGCAGGATGGTTCCCAGACCCAAGGTGGCACCAGTGCCAAGTCTTGCTGGTTTGATAGTACCAAGTGGCTCCTGCAATCTGCCATCCAGAAGCGGTGCAGCTGAGTTTTGTTTGCCAGAGGAAAGGGCCGTGGGTTGTGTTTGGGGGCATATGGCTGGGAGTGGCCGGCTGTCTCATTAAAAAGATCGATACGCAGGATGGTTCCCAGACCCAAGGTGGCACCAGTGCCAAGTCGGGCTGTTTTTATAGTACCAAGTGCGTCCTGCAATTTGCCATCCAGAAGAGGGGCAGTTGAGTTTTGTTTGCCAGAGAAAAGCGCCGTTGTTTGTGTTTGGGGGCTTGTGGCTGGGAGTGGCCGACTGGCGCCTTAGAATCTGCGATACGCAGCATGGTTCCCAGACCCAAGGTGGCACCAGTTCCAAGTTGGGCTGGTTTGATAGTACCAAGTGGCTCCTGCAATCTGCCATCCAGAAGCGGGGCAGCTTACTTTTGTTTGCCAGGGAAACGGGCCGAGGTTTGTGTTTGGGGGCCTATGGCTGGGAGTGACCGGCTGGCTCCTGGAAAGCTACAATAGGCAGGATGGTGACCAGACCCATGGTGGCACCAGTGCCAAGTTGGGCTGGTTTGATAGTACCAAGTTGCTCCTGCAATCTGCCATCAAAAAGTTGGCAGGCGAGTTTTGTTTTCCAGGGAAAAGCGCCGTTGTTTGTGTTTGGGGGCCTGTGGCTGGGAGTGGCCGGCTGGCTCCTTAGAATCCACGATACGCAGGATGGTTCCCAGACCCAAGGTGGCACCAGTGTCAAGTTGGGCTGGTTTGATACTACCAAGTGGTTCCTGCAATCTGCCATCCAGAAGCAGGGCAGCTTACTTTTGTTTGCCAGGGAAACGGGCCGTGGGTTTTGTTTGGGGGCATATAGCTGAGAGTGGCCCGCTGGCCCCTGAAAATCCACGCTAGGCAGCATGGTTCCCAGATGCAAGGTGGCACCAGTGCCAAGTCGGGCTGGTTTGATGGTGCAAAGTGGCTCCTGCAATCTGCCATCCAGAAGCGGGGCAGCTGATTTTTGTTTGCCAGAGAAAAATTCCGTGGATTGTTTTTGGGGGCATATTGCTGGGAGTGGCCGGCTGGCTCCTTAAAATGCTCGATACGCATGATGGTTCCCAGGCCCAAGGTGTCACCACTACCAAGTCGGCCTGCGGTTTTAGTATCAAGTTCATCCTGCAATTTGCCATCCAGAAGAGGGGCAGTTGAGTTTTGTTTGCCAGAGAAACGGGCCGAGGTTTCTGTTTGGGGACATATGGCTGAGAGTGGCCGGGTGGCCCCTGAAAATCCACGATACACAACATGGTTCCCAGATCCAAGGTGGCACCAGTGCCAAGTTGGGCTGGTTTGATAGTCCCAAGTGTCTCCTGCAATCTGCCATCCAGAAGCGGGGCAGCTTACTTTTGTTTGCCAGAGAAATAGGCCTAGGTTTTTGTTTGGGGGCCTGTGGCTAGGAGTGGCCTGCTGGCTCCTAAGAATCCACGATACGCAGGATGTTTACCAGACCCATGGTGGCACCAGTGCCAAGTTGGGCTGGTTTGATAGTACCAAGTGGCTCCTGCAAACTCCATCAAAAAGTTGGCAGGCGTGTTTTGTTTTCCAGGGAACAGCGCCGTTGATTTTGTTTGGGGGCCTGTGGCTGGGAGTGGCCGGCTGGCTCCTTAGAATCCACGATACGCAGGATGGTTCCCAGACCCAAGGTGACACCAGTGCCAAGTCGGGCTGGTTTGATTACACCAAGTGGCTCCTGCAATCTGCCATCCATAAGTGAGGCAGCTAAGTTTTGTTTGCCAGAATAAAGGGCCGTGGTTTTTGTTGGGGGCCTGTGGCTGGGAGTAGCCGGCTGGCTCCTTAAAATCCACGATAGGCAGGATGGTTCCCAGACCCAAGGTGGTACCAGTGCCAAGTCGGGCTGGTTTGATAGTACCAAGTGGCTCCTGCAATCTGCCATCCAGAAGCGGGGCAGCTTACTTTTGTTTTCCAGGGAAACGGGCCGAGCTTTGTGTCTCGGGGCCTATGGCAGGGAGTGACCGGCTGGCTCCTGAAAAGCTACGATAGGCAGGATGGTGACCAGACCCATGGTGGCACCAGTGCCAAGTTGGGCTGGTTTGATAGTACCAAGTGGCTCCTGCAATCTGCCATCAAAAAGTTGGCAGGCGAGTTTTGTTTTCCAGGGAAAAGCGCCGTTGTGTGTATTTTGGGGCCTGTGGCTGGGAGTGGCCAGCTGGCTCCTTAGAATCCACGATACGCAGGATGGTTCCCAGACCCAAGGTGGCACCAGTGCCAAGTCGGGCTGGTTTGTTAGTACCAAGTGGTTCCTGCAATCTGCCATCCAGAAGCGGGGCAGCTGAATTTTGTTTGCCAGAGAAAAAGGCTGTTGTTTGTGTTTCGGGGCCTGTGGCTGGCAGTGGACGGCTGGCTCCTGAAAATCCATGATACGCAGCATGGTTCCCAGACCCAAGGTGGCACCAGTGCCAAGTAGGGCTGGTTTCATAGTACCCAGTGGCTCCTGCAATCTGCCATCCAGAAGAGGGGCAGTTGAGTTTTGTTTTCCAGAGAAAAGGGCCGTGGTTTGTGTTTGGGGCCTATGGCTGAGAGTGACCGGCTGGCCCCTGAAAATCCACGATAGGAAGGATGATTCCCAGATCCAAGGTGGCAGCAGTGCCATGTTGTGCTGGTGTGATAGTCCCAAGTGGCTCCTGCAATCTGCCATCCAGAAGCGGGGCAGCTGAATTTTGTTTGCCAGAGAAAAAGGCTGTGGTTTCTGTTTGGGGGCCTATGGCTGGGAGTGGCCGGCTGGCTCCTGAAAATCCATGATACGCAGCATGGTTCCCAGACCCAAGGTGGCACCAGTGCCAAGTGGGGCTGGTTTCACAGTGTCAAGTGCCTCCTGCAATCTCCCATCCAGAAGCGGGGCAGCTGAGTTTTGTTTGCCTGTGAAACGGGCCGTTGTTTTTGATTGGGGTCTGTGGCCGAGAGTGTCCAGCTGGCTCCTGACAATCCACAATACGCAGGATGGTTCCCAGACCCAAGGTGGCACCAGTGCCAAGTCTTGCTGGTTTGATAGTACCAAGTGCGTCCTGCAATTTGCCATCCAGAAGCGGTGCAGTTGAGTTTTGTTTGCCAGAGAAAAGCGCCGTTGTTTGTGTTTGGGGTCTTGTGGCTGGGAGTGGCCGACTGGCGCCTTAGAATCTGCGATACGCAGCATGGTTCCCAGACCCAAGGTGGCACCAGTGCCAAGTCGGGCTGGTTTGATAGTACCAAGTGGCTCCTGCAATCTGCCATCCAGAAGCGGGGCAGCTTACTTTTGTTTGCCAGGGAAACGGGCCGAGGTTTGTGACTGGGGGCCTATGGCTGGGAGTGACCGGCTGGCTCCTGGAAAGCTACAATAGGCAGGATGCTTACCAGACCCATGGTGGCACCAGTGCCAAGTTGGGCTGGTTTGATAGTACCAAGTTGCTCCTGCAATCTGCCATCAAAAAGTTGACAGGCGAGTTTTGTTTTCCAGGGAAAAGCGCCGTTGTTTGCATTTGGGGGCCTGTGGCTGGGAGTGGCCGGCTGGCTCCTTAGAATCCACGATACGCAGGATGGTTCCCAGACCCAAGGTGGCACCAGTGCCAAGTCGGGCTGGTTTGATACTACCAAGTGGTTCCTGCAATCTGCCATCCAGAAGCGGGGCAGCTTACTTTTGTTTGCCAGGGAAACGGGCCGTGGGTTTTGTTTGGGGGCATATAGCTGAGAGTGGCCGGCTGGCCCCTGAAAATCCACGCTAGGCAGCATGGTTCCAGGATGCAAGGTGGCACCAGTGCCAAGTCGGGCTGGTTTGATGGGTCAAAGTGGCTCCTGCAATCTGCCATCCAGAAGCGGGGCAGCTGATTTTTGTTTGCCAGAGAAAAATTCCGTGGATTGTTTTTGGGGGCATATTGCTGGGAGTGGCCGGCTGGCTCCTTAAAATGCTCGATACGCATGATGGTTCCCAGGCCCAAGGTGTCACCACTACCAAGTCGGCCTGCGGTTTTAGTATCAAGTTCATCCTGCAATTTGCCATCCAGAAGAGGGGCAGTTGAGGTTTGTTTGCCAGAGAAACGGGCCGAGGTTTCTGTTTGGGGGCATATGGCTGAGAGTGGCCGGCTGGCCCCTGAAAATCCACGATACACAGCATGGTTCCCAGATCCAAGGTGGCACCAGTGCCAAGTTGGGCTGGTTTGATAGTACCAAGTGTCTCCTGCAATCTGCCATCCAGAAGCGGGGCAGCTTACTTTTGTTTGCCAGAGAAATAGGCCTAGGTTTTTGTTTGGGGGCCTGTGGCTAGGAGTGGCCGGCTGGCTCCTAAGAATCCACGATTCGCAGGATGTTTACCAGACCCATGGTGGCACCAGTGCCAAGTTGGGCTGGTTTGATAGTACCAAGTGGCTCCTGCAAACTCCATCAAAAAGTTGGCAGGCGTGTTTTGTTTTCCAGGGAACAGCGCCGTTGATTTTGTTTGGGGGCCTGTGGCTGGGAGTGGCCGGCTGGCTCCTTAGAATCCACGATACGCAGGATGGTTCCCAGACCCAAGGTGGCACCAGTGCCAAGTCGGGCTGGTTTGATTACACCAAGTGGCTCCTGCAATCTGCCATCCAGAAGTGAGGCAGCTAAGTTTTGTTTGCGAGAAAAAAGGGCCGTGGTTTTTGTTGGGGGCCTGTGGCTGGGAGTAGCCGGCTGGCTCCTTAAAATCCACGATAGGCAGGATGGTTCCCAGACCCAAGGTGGCACCAGTGCCAAGTCGGGCTGGTTTGATAGTACCAAGTGGCTCCTGCAATCTGCCATCCAGAAGCAGGGCAGCTGAGTTTTGTTTGCCAGAGAAAAAGGCTGTGGTTTTTGTTTGGGGGCCTGTGGCTGGCTGTGGCCGGCTGGCTCCTGAAAATCCACGATACGCAGCATGGTTCCCAGACCCAAGGTGGCAACAGTACAAAGTGAGGCTCTTTTGACAGTGTCAAGTGCCTCCTGCAATCTCCCATCCAGAAGCGGGGCAGCTGAGTTTTTTTTGCCAGGGAAACGGACCTTTGTTTTTGATTGGGGTCTGTGGCCGAGAGTGGTCGGCTGTCTCCTGACAATCCACAATACGCAGGATGGTTCCCAGACCAAAGGTGGCACCAGTGCCAAGTCGGGCTGGTTTGATAGTACCAAGTGTCTCCTGCACTCTGCCATCCAGAAGCGGGGCAGCTGAGTTTTTTTTGCTAGAGAAAAAGGCCGTGGGTTGTGTTTGGGGGCATATGGCTGGGAGTGGCCACCTGGCTCCTTAAAATGCACGATACGCCGCATGGTAACCAGACGCAAGGTGGCACCAGTGCCAAGTCGGGCTGTTTTTGTAGTACCCAGTGGCTCCTGCAATTTGCCATCCAGAAGCGGGGCAGCTAAATTTTGTTTGCTAGAGAAAAGGGCTGTGGTTTGTGTTTGGGGGCCTATGGCCGAGAGTGGTAGGCTGGCCCCTGAAAATCAACGATAGGCAGGATGGTTCCCAGATACAAGGTGGCACCAGTGCCAAGTAAGGCTGGTTGTATGGTTCAAAGTGACTCCTGCAATCTGCCATCCAGAAGCGGGACAGCTGAGTTTTTTTTGCCAGAGAAAAGGTCCGTGGTTTCTTTTTGGGGCATACGGCTGGGAATTGCCGGCTGGCTCCTTAAAATGCTCGATACGCAGGATGGTTCCCAGAGCCAAGGTGGCACCACTGCCAAGTCGGGCTCTTTTTGTAGTACCAAGTGCGTCCTGCAATTTGCCATCCAGAAGAGGGGCAGTTGAGTTTTGTTTGCCAGAGAAAAGGGCCGAGGTTTGTGTTTGGGAGCATATGGCTGGGAATGACCGGCTGGCCCCTGAAAATCCACGATACGCCGGATGGTTCCCAGATCCAAGATGGTACCATTACCAAGTCGGGCTGCTTTGATAGTCCCAAGTGGCTCCTGCAAACTGCCATCCAGAAGCGGGGCAGCTGAGTTTTGTTTGCCAGGGAAATGGGCCGTTGTTTGTGTTTGGGGGCCTGTGGCTGGGAGTGTTCGGCTGGTTCCTGAATATGTACGATACGCAGGATTGTTCCCAGATCCAAGGTGGCAGCAGTGCCATGTTGTGCTGGTGTGATAGTCCCAAGTGGCTCCTGCAATCTGCCATCCAGAAGTGGGGCAGCTGATTTTTGTTTGCCAGAGAAAAGGTCCGTGGTTTGTGTTTGGGGGCATATGGCTGAGAGTGGCCGGCTGGCCCCTGAAAATCCACGATACACAGGATGGTTCCCAGATCCAAGGTGGCACCTGTGCCAAGTCGGGCTGATTTGATAGTACTAAGTAGCTCCTGCAATCTGCCATCCAGAAGCGGGGCAGCTTACTTTTGTTTGCCAGGGAAACGGGCCGAGGTTTCTGTTTGGGGGCCTATGGCTGGGAGTGACCGGCTGGCTCCTGAAAAGCTACAATAGGCAGGATGGTTCCCAGAGCCAAGGTGGCACCAGTGCCAAGTTGGGCTGGTTTGATAGTACCAAGTGGCTCCTGCAATCTGCCATCCAGAAGCAGGGCAGCTGAGTTTTGTTTGCCAGAGAAAAGGGCTTGGTTTGTGTTTGGGGGCATATGGCTGTGTGTGGCCAGCTGGCTCCTTAAAATGCACGATATGCAACATGGCTCCCAGACCCATAGTGGCACCAGTGCCAAGTCGGGCTGGTTTGATAGTACCAAGTGGCTCCTGCAATCTTCCATGATCACGTGGAGAAATACTTTCTGGTTTCAGCCATATGCTCTTTCTTCTCTCCCTCAACTTCTCTATCACCTCTCATCTGGTTCACATGCGCTGTCTTCAAGGTCCACAGGCTACTTTTCACAGAATCTTCTGGCCTGATGAAGTAAGAATGATGAATAGAACAGAGCTGGGATCTATTTTCCAGTTTGGATAAAATGCATTCTGCACACAAATCCAAGGAGAACGTGCTGCCCCAATGCCCAGAAAATCTTTCACTCCTGCTAGTGTTCTACGTCAACCGCAACTTAGTCTGAAAGAAAAGCTTTTTCTCTGAGAGCATCTGAGAGGTTTGCATGAAGCACTGATATCTGACATATGCAATTTTGAATAGGAGAGGAAAAAGAAAATGGCAAGGAGTTTTTAATTTTAGTGGTTTCAATTTTAATTTCCGTGCACTTTTTCAAAACTTGTCAGCTCAAATGCCCATCAACATCTTTTAGTCATCTGTAAGTCAGTATTCATATAAAATGTGCTTCAAATCCAAAGAATTTCAAATTTGCACTCCAAGCTTCTATGCCTAGATTTATGATTTCCTACACATATTAGATGAAAGGAAGGCCTTTTTTACTGTGGGAGTGCTGGAACACTGGAACAGGTTGCCCAGAGAAGTTGTGGGTGTCCCATCCCTGAAAGTATTCAAGGTCACCTTGGACGGGGCTTGGAGCAGCAACAAAGGAGAAGCTTGATGGTAGAGAAACAAAGTTGGACTATAGAAGAAACTCGGATTGAAGTATAGGATCAAGTTTTCTCTCAGCTCTTGGGGTAAATTCAAAGTTGTACAAAATGACATTTATCTGTGCTATTCACTACTGTAACAGAAAGTTTCATGAAAACTGTACAGAAGATAGTAAATTTTAAAAGAGATAAGAATTACAGCATAAAATCCATGGGATAGGTTACAACATGAGACACTCTCTAAGAGAAAATCTCTTTGTTTCAGCACTTCATCGGGGTAAGATTTCATGAAGTGCCAAAGAAGGCGGCAAAATATCATTCGGGACATTATTTACTGGAATTCAGCCTGGCCATTAGTAGGAACTGCCTTTGAACATATCATGTAGATATACCACACACACTTTCCCTTCACTGAAAAATTACTGTTTACAACAAATAAGCAATTGACGATCAAAATTGATTGAAAGCATCTTAAACATGTCAAGTATTTCATTGTAGATGATCTGTGATCCAAATGCTTCTTCCACCTTCGAGAGGGACAGAAGAATTCTTCCATATCATGATGGTTTAAAATTGTATCAACCAATGTTTTCTGCTGAAAAGATATCATCTATTTTTTTCTATTTTTGGAAGAAAATATTCCTAGACATACAACAGGTGAGAACTAAGTAATTTTAAAGAAACAAATGAAATGAAAATATTCTGTAAATAGAATGAAATGAAAAGCTGTGTTTTAAATAGGAGCTAAATATTAAACAGAATTTTTGTACCAGGCATTTGAATTACTGCACCAGCTCTTTTGCCCATCAAGAGAGGCATTTAGCATTTCAGTCTTTTCCAAGGTGTTCATGATCTGCTATGCTGATCTCTGTGTGTGCCTAGGTGTGTGTGGAGGGGGGGGCATATGAAGGGGAGTGTGTATGTTTGCTTTACAATTGTTGTGGCAGATTCATGCCTCAGCTCCACATTTTGTTTTAAAAAGGTCACACCGAGTGGATATGAAGTTTACTATCAACAAGAGATCGATTCCCAAATCATCCATTTGACTCTCCCTTATAAATCATGTGCTTTGTTGCATATTTTATCAAATATACTTTCAAGCCAGATGGAGGAAGGAGGATGTGGGAATCCCTCCACCATCTTGCAACTTTTATGTAAGTAGGTTTTCAAGAAAATCATCATTTCTCTTTTAAATATGTCTGGAACAGGCATGATGGTAGTGTCAACCTTTTGGAGTTTTTGTTGCTGGAAGAAGTTGTACAAAAGGATTGGTTTTTACATTGACCAGTTACTGAATCAAGCGCAGGAATACATTGGAAATTTAGCTGGGGGTTCCTTTTCCCAGCAGACTACTTCTAGAACGAGCTTGTACACTGAAGCTGACTCTTTTGCTCTCTTTTTGTTTCTTTCCTATTTTCTTGGCTTCTTTGCCACTATCTAGACAATTTTGGAACTTTGTTCCCAACTAAAATGGTTTCAATAGTCTGATTGTGATCATACATTTTTACAAGGAATTTTTAAAATCTTTCCTCGAGTCCAGAAAGTCAAGGACTTAGATCTTTTTCTTCCTTATCAATATTGCCATGAAATTGATAAATAAAGACCAACTCTTTATTTTTGTTTTTAACCCACGTAGATAATTCCCATCCATTAATCCATTTTGTGGACCAATAGCTGCCATTCTGATGGAAGCTGTCACTTCTTAACAATAGGCATTCTGTGACTATGTTGACTGCACTTTGGGTGAAGATCCTAACTGGTCTTAGATATACATAGGGAGAAATTTGCTCAGCCAGTGTCAGTCTTAAGCATGCGTATCAGAAGATCTTTCTAGAGCTGGGAATTTTCCCATGAAAGGGATTCAGTTAGGGAAGAGACACTTGTGCCAGAGTTTTACATTCTTCTTGAACACTGCTTAAGGAACTTAGATGCCATGTCCATTTGGATCTCTGTCTGCACAGAACTTTGTCATGCCAGCGCTTTGAAATGCATCTTGAAGAGAATTCACTAGCACAGAATGAAAGAGAGTGGAAGGGGTTGGTGGGGCTAACCAGGCCCAACCCCCCTGCCTAAACCAGGATACCTAGAGCCTCTTGCCCAGGATTCTATCTGGGTGTACTTTTAATGTCTTCGAAGATCCAGGCTCCACAATCTTTCTGGGCAGTCTGTGCCGTGGTTCAGTCACCCTGACAGTAAAGAAACATTTACTGATGTTCAAAGGCAATCTCCTGTATTTCAGTGTGTGCCCACTGCCTCTTGTCTTTTCCCTCAGCATCACTGAAAAGACACTGATTCCCTCCCCTTTGCACTATTGCTTCCATATGTATGTGTGATGCCATGTAGAGGTATGTCAAAAACCTCCCTGAAGCCCAGGCAGATAATATTCCCTTCATCTACCAGTCAAGTTGATTCATCAGAGGAGTTTAAAGTGATGTTCAGCATGAAATTCCCCTGAAAAATCATGCTAACTACATTATTTGGTCATCTGTCATGTGCCTGGCAAGGATTTCCAGGAAGAGCTGCTTCATCAACTTCCTGGGGATAAAAAAGAGGCTGGCTGGTTTGTACTATGGCGAGTCCTCTTAATTGCCTTTTTTGAAGATGGGTGTCATTTGCTAACATCCACTCTTTAGCTCCTCTTCTCATCTACACCTCGGCAAAAAGCTTTTCCACTATGTCTGGCTAGGAAAAACTGTGCCAGCACAGAAAACATCTCCCATCGTGTTCTAGAAGTTGCACGGATGTCTGCCAAGTGTTTGGCAGGAAGAAAAGAAAAGTTGTCCAAAACAGCTTCCAATCGAATGTTCCTGTGATTGGAAAAGTCAGGAGAGTGCAAAGGTACTGTTTTCTATCAGTTGGCAAGGTGCGCACACAATCCCAGTGTTGTACAGCTTGCTTCTTCACCTTCCCGAAGCTGCCACTCTCGCCGGCTGCCGGAGCCCAAGAAGCGGCTTCTTCGCGCAAAGACGATTGTGCCGCTCACAGTGCTCTCCTTAGCGCGGCTTCTGCCGAAAGACGCCCGGCAGCGGCTCTTACCTCCGGAGAGCATCCTACCTTCGTCTTTAGCTCCTCTTCTCATCTACACCTCGGCAAAACGCTTTTCCACTATGTCTGGCTAGGAAAAACTGTGCCAGCACAGAAAACATCTCCCATCGTGTTCTAGAAGTTGCACGGATGTCTGCCAAGTGTTTGGCAGGAAGAAAAGAAAAGTTGTCCAAAACAGCTTCCAATCGAATGTTCCTGTGATTGGAAAAGTCAGGAGAGTGCAAAGGTACTGTTTTCTATCAGTTGGCAAGGTGCGCACACAATCCCAGTGTTGTACAGCTTGCTTCTTCACCTTCCCGAAGCTGCCGCTCTCGCCGGCTGCCGGAGCCCAAGAAGCGGCTTCTTCGCGCAAAGACGATTGTGCCGCTCACAGTGCTCTCCTTAGCGCGGCTTCTGCCGAAAGACGCCCGGCAGCGGCTCTTACCTCCGGAGAGCATCCTACCTTCGTCTTTCGCGTCTTTTGTAGTCTACATCTTAGCAAAACGCTTTTCCACTATGTCTGGCTAGGAAAAACTGTGCCAGCACAGAAAACATCTCCCATCGTGTTCTAGAAGTTGCACGGATGTCTGCCAAGTGTTTGGCAGGAAGAAAAGAAAAGTTGTCCAAAACAGCTTCCAATCGAATGTTCCTGTGATTGGAAAAGTCAGGAGAGTGCAAAGGTACTGTTTTCTATCAGTTGGCAAGGTGCGCACACAATCCCAGTGTTGTACAGCTTGCTTCTTCACCTTCCCGAAGCTGCCGCTCTCGCCGGCTGCCGGAGCCCAAGAAGCGGCTTCTTCGCGCAAAGACGATTGTGCCGCTCACAGTGCTCTCCTTAGCGCGGCTTCTGCCGAAAGACGCCCGGCAGCGGCTCTTACCTCCGGAGAGCATCCTACCTTCGTCTTTCGCGTCTTATGTAGTCTACACCTCGGCAAAAAGCTTTTCCACTATGTCTGGCTAGGAAAAACTGTGCCAGCACAGAAAACATCTCCCATCGTGTTCTAGAAGTTGCACGGATGTCTGCCAAGTGTTTGGCAGGAAGAAAAGAAAAGTTGTCCAAAACAGCTTCCAATCGAATGTTCCTGTGATTGGAAAAGTCAGGAGAGTGCAAAGGTACTGTTTTCTATCAGTTGGCAAGGTGCGCACACAATCCCAGTGTTGTACAGCTTGCTTCTTCACCTTCCCGAAGCTGCCGCTCTCGCCGGCTGCCGGAGCCCAAGAAGCGGCTTCTTCGCGCAAAGACGATTGTGCCGCTCACAGTGCTCTCCTTAGCGCGGCTTCTGCCGAAAGACGCCCGGCAGCGGCTCTTACCTCCGGAGAGCATCCTACCTTCGTCTTTAGCTCCTCTTCTCATCTACACCTCGGCAAAACGCTTTTCCACTATGTCTGGCTAGGAAAAACTGTGCCAGCACAGAAAACATCTCCCATCGTGTTCTAGAAGTTGCACGGATGTCTGCCAAGTGTTTGGCAGGAAGAAAAGAAAAGTTGTCCAAAACAGCTTCCAATCGAATGTTCCTGTGATTGGAAAAGTCAGGAGAGTGCAAAGGTACTGTTTTCTATCAGTTGGCAAGGTGCGCACACAATCCCAGTGTTGTACAGCTTGCTTCTTCACCTTCCCGAAGCTGCCGCTCTCGCCGGCTGCCGGAGCCCAAGAAGCGGCTTCTTCGCGCAAAGACGATTGTGCCGCTCACAGTGCTCTCCTTAGCGCGGCTTCTGCCGAAAGACGCCCGGCAGCGGCTCTTACCTCCGGAGAGCATCCTACCTTCGTCTTTCGCGTCTTTTGTAGTCTACATCTTAGCAAAACGCTTTTCCACTATGTCTGGCTAGGAAAAACTGTGCCAGCACAGAAAACATCTCCCATCGTGTTCTAGAAGTTGCACGGATGTCTGCCAAGTGTTTGGCAGGAAGAAAAGAAAAGTTGTCCAAAACAGCTTCCAATCGAATGTTCCTGTGATTGGAAAAGTCAGGAGAGTGCAAAGGTACTGTTTTCTATCAGTTGGCAAGGTGCGCACACAATCCCAGTGTTGTACAGCTTGCTTCTTCACCTTCCCGAAGCTGCCGCTCTCGCCGGCTGCCGGAGCCCAAGAAGCGGCTTCTTCGCGCAAAGACGATTGTGCCGCTCACAGTGCTCTCCTTAGCGCGGCTTCTGCCGAAAGACGCCCGGCAGCGGCTCTTACCTCCGGAGAGCATCCTACCTTCGTCTTTCGCGTCTTATGTAATCTACACCTCGGCAAAAAGCTTTTCCACTATGTCTGGCTAGGAAAAACTGTGCCAGCACAGAAAACATCTCCCATCGTGTTCTAGAAGTTGCACGGATGTCTGCCAAGTGTTTGGCAGGAAGAAAAGAAAAGTTGTCCAAAACAGCTTCCAATCGAATGTTCCTGTGATTGGAAAAGTCAGGAGAGTGCAAAGGTACTGTTTTCTATCAGTTGGCAAGGTGCGCACACAATCCCAGTGTTGTACAGCTTGCTTCTTCACCTTCCCGAAGCTGCCGCTCTCGCCGGCTGCCGGAGCCCAAGAAGCGGCTTCTTCGCGCAAAGACGATTGTGCCGCTCACAGGGCTCTCCTTAGCGCGGCTTCTGCCGAAAGACGCCCGGCAGCGGCTCTTACCTCCGGAGAGCATCCTACCTTCGTCTTTCGCGTCTTTTGTAGTCTACATCTTAGCAAAACGCTTTTCCACTATGTCTGGCTAGGAAAAACTGTGCCAGCACAGAAAACATCTCCCATCGTGTTCTAGAAGTTGCACGGATGTCTGCCAAGTGTTTGGCAGGAAGAAAAGAAAAGTTGTCCAAAACAGCTTCCAATCGAATGTTCCTGTGATTGGAAAAGTCAGGAGAGTGCAAAGGTACTGTTTTCTATCAGTTGGCAAGGTGCGCACACAATCCCAGTGTTGTACAGCTTGCTTCTTCACCTTCCCGAAGCTGCCGCTCTCGCCGGCTGCCGGAGCCCAAGAAGCGGCTTCTTCGCGCAAAGACGATTGTGCCGCTCACAGTGCCCTCCTTAGCGCGGCTTCTGCCGAAAGACGCCCGGCAGCGGCTCTTACCTCCTGAGAGTGGCAGCTTCGGGAAGGTGAAGAAGCAAGCTGTACAACACTGGGATTGTGTGCGCACCTTGCCAACTGATAGAAAACAGTACCTTTGCACTCTCCTGACTTTTCCAATCACAGGAACATTCGATTGGAAGCTGTTTTGGACAACTTTTCTTTTCTTCCTGCCAAACACTTGGCAGACATATCTGCAACTTCTAGAAAACGATGGGAGATGTTTTCTGGGCTGGCACGGTTTTTCCTAGCCAGACATAGTGGAAAAGCGTTTTGCTAAGATGTAGACTACATAAGACGCGAAAGACGAAGGTAGGATGCTCTCCGGAGTTAAGAGCCGCTGCCGGGCGTCTTTCGGCAGAAGCCGCGCTAATTAGAGCCCTGTGAGCGGCACAATCGTCTTTGCGCGAACAAGCCGATTCTTCGGTTCCGGGAGCCGGCGAGAGCGGCAGCTTCGGGAAGGTGAAGAAGCAAGCTGTACAACACTGGGATTGTGTGCGCACCTTGCCAACTGATAGAAAACAGTACCTTTGCACTCTCCTGACTTTTCCAATCACAGGAACATTCGATTGGAAGCTGTTTTGGACAACTTTTCTTTTCTTCCTGCCAAACACTTGGCAGACATCCGTGCAACTTCTAGAACACGATGGGAGATGTTTTCTGTGCTGGCACAGTTTTTCCTAGCCAGACATAGTGGAAAAGCGTTTTGCTAAGATGTAGACTACAAAAGACGCGAAAGACGAAGGTAGGATGCTCTCCGGAGGTAAGAGCCGCTGCCGGGCGTCTTTCGGCAGAAGCCGCGCTAAGGAGAGCACTGTGAGCGGCACAATCGTCTTTGCGCGAAGAAGCCGCTTCTTGGGCTCCGGCAGCCGGCGAGAGCGGCAGCTTCGGGAAGGTGAAGAAGCAAGCTGTACAACACTGGGATTGTGTGCGCACCTTGCCAACTGATAGAAAACAGTACCTTTGCACTCTCCTGACTTTTCCAATCACAGGAACATTCGATTGGAAGCTGTTTTGGACAACTTTTCTTTTCTTCCTGCCAAACACTTGGCAGACATCCGTGCAACTTCTAGAACACGATGGGAGATGTTTTCTGTGCTGGCACAGTTTTTCCTAGCCAGACATAGTGGAAAAGCGTTTTGCTAAGATGTAGACTACAAAAGACGCGAAAGACGAAGGTAGGATGCTCTCCGGAGGTAAGAGCCGCTGCCGGGCGTCTTTCGGCAGAAGCCGCGCTAAGGAGAGCACTGTGAGCGGCACAATCGTCTTTGCGCGAAGAAGCCGCTTCTTGGGCTCCGGCAGCCGGCGAGAGCGGCAGCTTCGGGAAGGTGAAGAAGCAAGCTGTACAACACTGGGATTGTGTGCGCACCTTGCCAACTGATAGAAAACAGTACCTTTGCACTCTCCTGACTTTTCCAATCACAGGAACATTCGATTGGAAGCTGTTTTGGACAACTTTTCTTTTCTTCCTGCCAAACACTTGGCAGACATCCGTGCAACTTCGAGAACACGATGGGAGATGTTTTCTGTGCTGGCACAGTTTTTCCTAGCCAGACATAGTGGAAAAGCGTTTTGCCGAGGTGTAGATGAGAAGAGGAGCTAAAGACGAAGGTAGGATGCTCTCCGGAGGTAAGAGCCGCTGCCGGGCGTCTTTCGGCAGAAGCCGCGCTAAGGAGAGCCCTGTGAGCGGCACAATCGTCTTTGCGCGAAGAAGCCGCTTCTTGGGCTCCGGCAGCCGGCGAGAGCGGCAGCTTCGGGAAGGTGAAGAAGCAAGCTGTACAACACTGGGATTGTGTGCGCACCTTGCCAACTGATAGAAAACAGTACCTTTGCACTCTCCTGACTTTTCCAATCACAGGAACATTCGATTGGAAGCTGTTTTGGACAACTTTTCTTTTCTTCCTGCCAAACACTTGGCAGACATCCGTGCAACTTCTAGAACAAGATGGGAGATGTTTTCTGTGCTGGCACAGTTTTTCCTAGCCAGACATAGTGGAAAAGCGTTTTGCTAAGATGTAGACGACAACAGAGGCTAAAGAGTGGATGTTAGCAAATGACACCCATCTTCAAAAAAGGCAATTAAGAGGACTCGCCATAGTACAAACCAGCCAGCCTCTTTTTTATCCCCAGGAAGTTGATGAAGCAGCTCTTCCTGGAAATCCTTGCCAGGCACATGACAGATGACCAAATAATGTAGTTAGCATGATTTTTCAGGGGAATTTCATGCTGAACATCACTTTAAACTCCTCTGATGAATCAACTTGACTGGTAGATGAAGGGAATATTATCTGCCTGGGCTTCAGGGAGGTTTTTGACATACCTCTACATGGCATCACACATACATATGGAAGCAATAGTGCAAAGGGGAGGGAATCAGTGTCTTTTCAGTGATGCTGAGGGAAAAGACAAGAGGCAGTGGGCACACACTGAAATACAGGAGATTGCCTTTGAACATCAGTAAATGTTTCTTTACTGTCAGGGTGACTGAACCACGGCACAGACTGCCCAGAAAGATTGTGGAGCCTGGATCTTTGAAGACATTAAAAGTACACCCAGATAGAATCCTGGGCAAGAGGCTCTAGGTATCCTGGTTTAGGCAGGGGGGTTGGGCCTGGTTAGCCCCACCAACCCCTTCCACTCTCTTTCATTCTGTGCTAGTGAATTCTCTTCAAGATGCATTTCAAAGCGCTGGCATGACAAAGTTCTGTGCAGACAGAGATCCAAATGGACATGGCATCTAAGTTCCTTAAGCAGTGTTCAAGAAGAATGTAAAACTCTGGCACAAGTGTCTCTTCCCTAACTGAATCCCTTTCATGGGAAAATTCCCAGCTCTAGAAAGATCTTCTGATACGCATGCTTAAGACTGACACTGGCTGAGCAAATTTCTCCCTATGTATATCTAAGACCAGTTAGGATCTTCACCCAAAGTGCAGTCAACATAGTCACAGAATGCCTATTGTTAAGAAGTGACAGCTTCCATCAGAATGGCAGCTATTGGTCCACAAAATGGATTAATGGATGGGAATTATCTACGTGGGTTAAAAACAAAAATAAAGAGTTGGTCTTTATTTATCAATTTCATGGCAATATTGATAAGGGAAGAAAAAGATCTAAGTCCTTGACTTTCTGGACTCGAGGAAAGATTTTAAAAATTCCTTGTAAAAATGTATGATCACAATCAGACTATTGAAACCATTTTAGTTGGGAACAAAGTTCCAAAATTGTCTAGATAGTGGCAAAGAAGCCAAGAAAATAGGAAAGAAACAAAAAGAGAGCAAAAGAGTCAGCTTCAGTGTACAAGCTCGTTCTAGAAGTAGTCTGCTGGGAAAAGGAACCCCCAGCTAAATTTCCAATGTATTCCTGCGCTTGATTCAGTAACTGGTCAATGTAAAAACCAATCCTTTTGTACAACTTCTTCCAGCAACAAAAACTCCAACAGGTTGACACTACCATCATGCCTGTTCCAGACATATTTAAAAGAGAAATGATGATTTTCTTGAAAACCTACTTACATAAAAGTTGCAAGATGGTGGAGGGATTCCCACATCCTCCTTCCTCCATCTGGCTTGAAAGTATATTTGATAAAATATGCAACAAAGCACATGATTTATAAGGGAGAGTCAAATGGATGATTTGGGAATCGATCTCTTGTTGATAGTAAACTTCATATCCACTCGGTGTGACCTTTTTAAAACAAAATGTGGAGCTGAGGCATGAATCTGCCACAACAATTGTAAAGCAAACATACACACTCCCCTTCATATGCCCCCCCCTCCACACACACCTAGGCACACACAGAGATCAGCATAGCAGATCATGAACACCTTGGAAAAGACTGAAATGCTAAATGCCTCTCTTGATGGGCAAAAGAGCTGGTGCAGTAATTCAAATGCCTGGTACAAAAATTCTGTTTAATATTTAGCTCCTATTTAAAACACAGCTTTTCATTTCATTCTATTTACAGAATATTTTCATTTCATTTGTTTCTTTAAAATTACTTAGTTCTCACCTGTTGTATGTCTAGGAATATTTTCTTCCAAAAATAGAAAAAAATAGATGATATCTTTTCAGCAGAAAACATTGGTTGATACAATTTTAAACCATCATGATATGGAAGAATTCTTCTGTCCCTCTCGAAGGTGGAAGAAGCATTTGGATCACAGATCATCTACAATGAAATACTTGACATGTTTAAGATGCTTTCAATCAATTTTGATCGTCAATTGCTTATTTGTTGTAAACAGTAATTTTTCAGTGAAGGGAAAGCGTGTGTGGTATATCTACATGATATGTTCAAAGGCAGTTCCTACTAATGGCCAGGCTGAATTCCAGTAAATAATGTCCCGAATGATATTTTGCCGCCTTCTTTGGCACTTCATGAAATCTTACCCCGATGAAGTGCTGAAACAAAGAGATTTTCTCTTAGAGAGTGTCTCATGTTGTAACCTATCCCATGGATTTTATGCTGTAATTCTTATCTCTTTTAAAATTTACTATCTTCTGTACAGTTTTCATGAAACTTTCTGTTACAGTAGTGAATAGCACAGATAAATGTCATTTTGTACAACTTTGAATTTACCCCAAGAGCTGAGAGAAAACTTGATCCTATACTTCAATCCGAGTTTCTTCTATAGTCCAACTTTGTTTCTCTACCATCAAGCTTCTCCTTTGTTGCTGCTCCAAGCCCCGTCCAAGGTGACCTTGAATACTTTCAGGGATGGGACACCCACAACTTCTCTGGGCAACCTGTTCCAGTGTTCCAGCACTCCCACAGTAAAAAAGGCCTTCCTTTCATCTAATATGTGTAGGAAATCATAAATCTAGGCATAGAAGCTTGGAGTGCAAATTTGAAATTCTTTGGATTTGAAGCACATTTTATATGAATACTGACTTACAGATGACTAAAAGATGTTGATGGGCATTTGAGCTGACAAGTTTTGAAAAAGTGCACGGAAATTAAAATTGAAACCACTAAAATTAAAAACTCCTTGCCATTTTCTTTTTCCTCTCCTATTCAAAATTGCATATGTCAGATATCAGTGCTTCATGCAAACCTCTCAGATGCTCTCAGAGAAAAAGCTTTTCTTTCAGACTAAGTTGCGGTTGATGTAGAACACTAGCAGGAGTGAAAGATTTTCTGGGCATCGGGGCAGCCCGTTCTCCTTGGATTTGTGTGCAGAATGCATTTTATCCAAACTGGAAAATAGATCCCAGCTCTGTTCTATTCATCATTCTTACTTCATCAGGCCAGAAGATTCTGTGAAAAGTAGCCTGTGGACCTTGAAGACAGCGCATGTGAACCAGATGAGAGGTGATAGAGAAGTTGAGGGAGAGAAGAAAGAGCATATGGCTGAAACCAGAAAGTATTTCTCCACGTGATCATGGAAGATTGCAGGAGCCACTTGGTACTATCAAACCAGCCCAACTTGGCACTGGTGCCACCATGGGTCTGGTCACCATCCTGCCTATTGTAGCTTTTCAGGAGCCAGCCGGTCACTCTCAGCCATAGGCCCCCAAACACAAACCTCGGCCCGTTTCCCTGGCAAACAAAAGTAAGCTGCCCCGCTTCTGGATGGCAGATTGCAGGAGCTACTTAGTACTATCAAATCAGCCCGACTTGGCACAGGTGCCACCTTTGATCTGGGAACCATCCTGTGTATCGTGGATTTTCAGGGGCCAGCCAGCCACTCTCAGCCATATGCCCCCAAAAACAAACCACGGACCTTTTCTCTGGCAAACAAAACTCAACTGCCCCTCTTCTGGATGGCAAATTTTAGGACGCACTTTGTACTACGAAAACCGCCCGACGTGGCACTGGTGCCACCTTGTGTCAGGGAACCATCCTGCATATCGAGCTTTTTAAGGAGCCAGCCGGCCAGGCCCAGCCATATACCCCCAAAAACAAACCACGGACCATTTCTCATGGAAACAAAAATCCGCTGCCCCGCGTCTGGATGGCAGATTGCAGGAGCCACTTTGCACCATCAAACCAGCCCGACTTGGCACTGGTGCCACCTTGGGTCTGGGAACAATCCTGCGTATCGTACATATTCAGGAACCAGCCGAACACTCCCAGCCACAGGCCCCCAAACACAAACAACGGCCCATTTCCCTGGCAAACAAAACTCAGCTGCCCCGCTTCTGGATGGCAGAGTGCAGGAGCCACTTGGGACTATCAAACCAGCCCGACTTGGCACTGGTGCCACCTTGGATCTGGGAACCATCCTGCGTATGGTGGATTCTAAGGAGCCAGCTGGCCACTCCCAGCCACAGGCCCCCAACAAAAACCACGGCCCTTTTTTCTGGCAAACAAAACTTAGCTGCCTCACTTCTGGATGGCAGATTGCAGGAGCCACTTGGTGTAATCAAACCAGCCCGACTTGGCACTGGTGCCACCTTGGGTCTGGGAACCATCCTGCGTATCGTGGATTCTAAGGAGCCAGCCGGTCACTCCCAGCCACAGGCCCCCAAACAAAATCAACGGCGCTGTTCCCTGGAAAACAAAACACGCCTGCCAACTTTTTGATGGAGTTTGCAGGAGCCACTTGGTACTATCAAACCAGCCCGACTTGGCACTGGTGTCACCTTGGGTCTGGGAAACATCCTGCGTATCGTGGATTCTTAGGAGCCAGCCGGCCACTCCTAGCCACAGGCCCCCAGACAAAAACCTAGGCCTATTTCTCTGGCAAACAAAGGTAAGCTGCCCCGCTTCTGGATGGCAGATTGCAGGAGCCACTTGGTACTATCAAACCAGCCCAACTTGGCACTGGTGCCACCTTGGCTCTGGGAACCATCCTGCCTATTGTAGCTTTTCAGGAGCCAGCCGGTCACTCCCAGCCATAGGCCCCCAAACAGAAACCTCGGCCCGTTTCCCTGGCAAACAAAAGTAAGCTGCCCCGCTTCTGGATGGCAGATTGCAGGAGCTACTTAGTACTATCAAATCAGCCCGACTTGGCACAGGTGCCACCTTGGATCTGGGAACCATCCTGTGTATCGTGGATTTTCAGGGGCCAGCCGGCCACTCTCAGCCATATGCCCCCAAACACAAACCACGGACCTTTTCTCTGGAAAACAAAAATCAGCTGCCCCACTTCTGGATGGCAGATTGCAGGAGCCACTTGGGACTATCACACCAGCACAACATGGCACTGCTGCCACCTTGGATCTGGGAACAATCCTGCGTATCGTACATATTCAGGAACCAGCCGAACACTCCCAGCCACAGGCCCCCAAACACAAACAACGGCCCATTTCCCTGGCAAACAAAACTCAGCTGCCCCGCTTCTGGTGTGGCAGTTTGCAGGAGCCACTTGGGACTATCAAAGCAGCCCGACTTGGTAATGGTACCATCTTGGATCTGGGAACCATCCGGCGTATCGTGGATTTTCAGGGGCCAGCCGGTCATTCCCAGCCATATGCTCCCAAACACAAACCTCGGCCCTTTTCTCTGGCAAACAAAACTCAACTGCCCCTCTTCTGGATGGCAAATTGCAGGACGCACTTGGTACTACAAAAAGAGCCCGACTTGGCAGTGGTGCCACCTTGGCTCTGGGAACCATCCTGCGTATCGAGCATTTTAAGGAGCCAGCCGGCAATTCCCAGCCGTATGCCCCAAAAAGAAACCACGGACCTTTTCTCTGGCAAAAAAAACTCAGCTGTCCCGCTTCTGGATGGCAGATTGCAGGAGTCACTTTGAACCATACAACCAGCCTTACTTGGCACTGGTGCCACCTTGTATCTGGGAACCATGCTGCCTATCGTTGATTTTCAGGGGCCAGCCTACCACTCTCGGCCATAGGCCCCCAAACACAAACCACAGCCCTTTTCTCTAGCAAACAAAATTTAGCTGCCCCGCTTCTGGATGGCAAATTGCAGGAGCCACTGGGTACTACAAAAACAGCCCGACTTGGCACTGGTGCCACCTTGCGTCTGGTTACCATGCGGCGTATCGTGCATTTCAAGGAGCCAGGTGGCCACTCCCAGCCATATGCCCCCAAACACAACCCACGGCCCTTTTCTCTGGCAAACAAAACTCAGCTGCCCCGCTTCTGGATGGCAGATTGCAGGAGACACTTGGTACTATCAAACCAGCCTGACTTGGCACTGGTGCCACCTTTGGTCTGGGAACCATCCTGCGTATTGTGGATTGTCAGGAGACAGCCGACCACTCTCGGCCACAGACCCCAATCAAAAACAAAGGTCCGTTTCCCTGGCAAAAAAAACTCAGCTGCCCCGCTTCTGGATGGGAGATTGCAGGAGGCACTTGACACTGTCAAACGAGCCCCACTTTGTACTGGTGCCACCTTGGGTCTGGGAACCATGCTGCGTATCGTGGATTTTCAGGAGCCAGCCGGCCACTGCCAGCCACAGGCCCCCAAACAAAAACCACAGCCTTTTTCTCTGGCAATAAAAACTCAGCTGCCCCGCTTCTGGATGGCAGATTGCAGGAGCCACTTGGTACTATCAAACCAGCCCGACTTGGCACTGGTGCCACCTTGGGTCTGGGAACCATCCTGCCTATCGTGGATTTTAAGGAGCCAGCCGGCTACTCCCAGCCACAGGCCCCCAACAAAAACCACGGCCCTTTTTTCTCGCAAACAAAACTTAGCTGCCTCACTTCTGGATGGCAGATTGCAGGAGTCACTTGGTGTAATCAAACCAGCCCGACTTGGCACTGGTGCCACCTTGGGTCTGGGAACCATCCTGCGTATCGTGGATTCTAAGGAGCCAGCCGGCCACTCCCAGCCACAGGCCCCCAAACAAAATCAACGGCGCTGTTCCCTGGAAAACAAAACACGCCTGCCAACTTTTTGATGGAGTTTGCAGGAGCCACTTGGTACTATCAAACCAGCCCAACTTGGCACTGGTGCCACCATGGGTCTGGTAAACATCCTGCGTATCGTGGATTCTTAGGAGCCAGCCGGCCACTCCTAGCCACAGGCCCCCAAACAAAAACCTAGGCCTATTTCTCTGGCAAACAAAAGTAAGCTGCCCCGCTTCTGGATGGCAGATTGCAGGAGACACTTGGGACTATCAAACCAGCCCAACTTGGCACTGGTGCCACCTTGGATCTGGGAACCATGCTGTGTATCATGGATTTTCAGGGGCCAGCCGGCCACTCTCAGCCATATGCCCCCAAACAGAAACCTCGGCCCGTTTCTCTGGCAAACAAAACTCAACTGCCCCTCTTCTGGATGGCAAATTGCAAGATGAACTTGATACTAAAACCGCAGGCCGACTTGGTAGTGGTGACACCTTGGGCCTGGGAACCATCATGCGTATCGAGCATTTTAAGGAGCCAGCCGGCCACTCCCAGCAATATGCCCCCAAAAACAATCCACGGAATTTTTCTCTGGCAAACAAAAATCAGCTGCCCCGCTTCTGGATGGCAGATTGCAGGAGCCACTTTGACCCATCAAACCAGCCCGACTTGGCACTGGTGCCACCTTGCATCCTGGAACCATGCTGCCTAGCGTGGATTTTCAGGGGCCAGCCGGCCACTCTCAGCTATATGCCCCCAAACAAAACCCACGGCACGTTTCCCTGGCAAACAAAAGTAAGCTGCCCCGCTTCTGGATGGCAGATTGCAGGAACCACTTGGTAGTATCAAACCAGCCCGACTTGGCACTGGTGCCACCTTGGGTCTGGGAACCATCCTGCGTATCGTGGATTCTAAGGAGCCAGCCGGCCACTCCCAGCCATAGGCCCCCATATACAAACAACGGCGCTTTTCCCTGGAAAACAAAACTCGCCTGTCAACTTTTTGATGGCAGATTGCAGGAGCAACTTGGTACTATCAAACCAGCCCAACTTGGCACTGGTGCCACCATGGGTCTGGTCACCATCCTGCCTATTGTAGCTTTTCAGGAGCCAGCCGGTCACTCCCAGCCATAGGCCCCCAGTCACAAACCTCGGCCCGTTTCCCTGGCAAACAAAAGTAAGCTGCCCCTCTTCTGGATGGCAGATTGCAGGAGCCACTTGGTACTATCAAACCAGCCCGACTTGGCACTGGTGCCACCTTGGGTCTGGGAACCATGCTGCGTATCGCAGATTCTAAGGCGCCAGTCGGCCACTCCCAGCCACAAGACCCCAAACACAAACAACGGCGCTTTTCATTGGCAAACAAAACTCAACTGCCCCTCTTCTGGATGGCAAATTGCAGGACGCACTTGGTACTATCAAACCAGCACGACTTGGCACTGGTGCCACCTTGGGTCTGGGAACCATCCTGCGTATTGTGGATTGTCAGGAGCCAGCTCGACACTCTCGGCCACAGACCGCAATCAAAAACAACGGCCCGTTTCACAGGCAAACAAAACTCAGCTGCCCCGCTTCTGGATGGGAGATTGCAGGAGGCACTTGACACTGTGAAACCAGCCCCACTTGGCACTGGTGCCACCTTGGGTCTGGGAACCATGCTGCGTATCATGGATTTTCAGGAGCCAGCCGGCCACTCCCAGGCATAGGCCCCCAAACAAATACCACAGCCTTTTTCTCTGGCAAACAAAATTCAGCTGCCCCGCTTCTGGATGGCAGATTGCAGGAGCCACTTGGGACTATCACACCAGCACAACATGGCACTGCTGCCACCTTGGATCTGGGAATCATCCTTCCTATCGTGGATTTTCAGGGGCCAGCCGGTCACTCTCAGCCATAGGCCCCAAACACAAACCACGGCCCTTTTCTCTGGAAAACAAAACTCAACTGCCCCTCTTCTGGATGGCAGATTGCAGGAGCCACTGGGTACTATGAAACCAGCCCTACTTGGCACTGGTGCCACCTTGGGTCTGGGAACCATGCTGCGTATCATGGATTTTCAGGAGCCAGCCGTCCACTGCCAGCCACAGGCCCCGAAACACAAACAACAGCCTTTTTCTCTGGCAAACAAAATTCAGCTGCCCCGCTTCTGGATGGCAGATTGCAGGAACCACTTGGTACTAACAAACCAGCCCGACTTGGCACTGGTGCCACCTTGGGTCTGGGAACCATCCTGCGTGTCGTGGATTCTAAGGAGCCAGCTGGCCACTCCCAGCCACAGGCCCCAAAACACACACAACGGCGCTTTTCCCTGGAAAACAAAACTCGCCTGCCAACTTTTTGATGGCAGATTGCAGGAGCCACTTGGTACTATCAAACCAGCCCAACTTGCCACTGGTGCCACCATGGGTCTGGTCACCATCCTGCCTATCGTAGCTTTTCAGGAGCCAGCCGGTCACTCCCTGCCATAGGCCCCGAGACACAAAGCTCGGCCCGTTTCCCTGGCAAACAAAAGTAAGCTGCCCCGCTTCTGGATGGCAGATTGCAGGAGCCACTTGGTACTATCAAACCAGCCCGACTTGGCACTGGTACCACCTTGGGTCTGGGAACCATCCTGCCTATCGTGGATTTTAAGGAGCCAGCCGGCTACTCCCCGCCACAGGCCCCCAACAAAAACCACGGCCCTTTTTTCTGGCAAACAAAACTTAGCTGCCTCACTTATGGATGGCAGATTGCAGGAGCCACTTGGTGTAATCAAACCAGCCCGACTTGGCACTGGTGTCACCTTGGGTCTGGGAACCATCCTGCGTATCGTGGATTCTAAGGAGCCAGCCGGCCACTCCCAGCCACAGGCCCCCAAACAAAATCAACGGCGCTGTTCCCTGGAAAACAAAACACGCCTGCCAACTTTTTGATGGAGTTTGCAGGAGCCACTTGGTACTATCAAACCAGCCCAACTTGGCACTGGTGCCACCATGGGTCTGGTAAACATCCTGCGTATCGTGGATTCTTAGGAGCCAGCAGGCCACTCCCAGCCACAGGCCCCCAAACAAAAACCTAGGCCTATTTCTCTGGCAAACAAAAGTAAGCTGCCCCGCTTCTGAATGGCAGATTGCAGGAGACACTTGGGACTATCAAACCAGCCCAACTTGGCACTGGTGCCACCTTGGATCTGGGAACCATGTTGTGTATCGTGGATTTTCAGAGGCCAGCCGGCCACTCTCAGCCATATGTCCCCAAACAGAAACCTCGGCCCGTTTCTCTGGCAAACAAAACTCAACTGCCCCTCTTCTGGATGGCAAATTGCAGGATGAACTTGATACTAAAACCGCAGGCCGACTTGGTAGTGGTGACACCTTGGACCTGGGAACCATCATGCGTATCGAGCATTTTAAGGAGCCAGCCGGCCACTCCCAGCAATATGCCCCCAAAAACAATCCACGGAATTTTTCTCTGGCAAACAAAAATCAGCTGCCCCGCTTCTGGATGGCAGATTGCAGGAGCCACTTTGCACCATCAAACCAGCCCGACTTGGCACTGGTGCCACCTTGCATCTGGGAACCATGCTGCCTAGCGTGGATTTTCAGGGGCCAGCGGGCCACTCTCAGCTATATGCCCCCAAACAAAACCCACGGCCCGTTTCCCTGGCAAACAAAACTTAGCTGCCCTGCTTCTGGATGGCAGATTGCAGGAACCACTTGGTAGTATCAAACCAGCCCGACTTGGCACTGGTGCCACCTTGGGTCTGGGAACCATCCTGCGTATCGTGGATTCTAAGGAGCCAGCCGGCCACTCCCAGCCACAGGCCCCCAAACACAAACAACGGCGCTTTTCCCTGGGAAACAAAACTCGCCTGCCAACTTTTAGATGGCAGATTGCAGGAGCAACTTGGTACTATCAAACCAGCCCAACTTGGCACTGGTGCCACCATGGGTCTGGTCACCATCCTGCCTATTGTAGCTTTCCAGGACCAGTCGGTCACTCCCAGCCATAGGCCCCCAAACACAACCCTCGGCCCGTTTCCCTGGCAAACAAAAGTAAGCTGCCCCGCTTCTGGATGGCAGATTGCAGGAGCCACTTGGTACTATCAAACCAGCCCAACTTGGAACTTGTGCCACCTTGGGTCTGGGAACCATGCTGCGTATCGCAGATTCTAAGGCGCCAGTCGGCCACTCCCAGCCACAAGCCCCCAAACACAAACAACGGCGCTTTTCTCTGGCAAACAAAACTCAACTGCCCCTCTTCTGGATGGCAAATTGCAGGACGCACTTGGTACTATAAAAACAGCCCGACTTGGCACTGGTGCCACCTTGGGTCTGGGAACCATCCTGCGTATCGATTTTTTAATGAGACAGCCGGCCACTCCCAGCCATATGCCCCCAAACACAACCCACGGCCCTTTTCTCTGGCAAACAAAACTCAGCTGCACCGCTTCTGGATGGCAGATTGCAGGAGCCACTTGGTACTATCAAACCAGCAAGACTTGGCACTGGTGCCACCTTGGGTCTGGGAACCATCCTGCATATTGTGGATTGTCAGGAGCCAGCTGAACATTCTCGGCCACAGACCCCAATCAAAAACAACGGCCCGTTTCACAGGCAAACAAAACTCAGCTGCCCCGCTTCTGGATGGGAGATTGCAGGAGGCACTTGACACTGTGAAACCAGCCCCACTTGGCACTGGTGCCACCTTGGGTCTGGGAACCATGCTGCGTATCATGGATTTTCAGGAGCCAGCCGGCCACTCCCAGCCATAGGCCCCCAAACAAAAACCACAGCCTTTTTCTCTGGCAAACAAAATTCAGCTGCCCCACTTCTGGATGGCAGATTGCAGGAGCCACTTGGGAGTATCACACCAGCACAACATGGCACTGCTGCCACCTTGGATCTGGGAACCATCCTTCCTATCGTGGATTTTCAGGGGCCAGCCGGTCACTCTCAGCCATAGGCCCCAAACACAAACCACGGCCCTTTTCTGTGGAAAACAAAACTCAACTGCCCCTCTTCTGGATGGCAGATTGCAGGAGCCACTGGGTACTATGAAACTAGCCCTACTTGGCACTGGTGCCACCTTGGGTCTGGGAACCATGCTGCGTATCATGGATTTTCAGGAGCCAGCCGTCCACTGCCAGCCACAGGCCCCGAAACACAAACAACAGCCTTTTTCTCTGGCAAACAAAATTCAGCTGCCCCGCTTCTGGATGGCAGATTGCAGGAACCACTTGGTACTAACAAACCAGCCCGACTTGGCACTGGTGCCACCTTGGGTCTGGGAACCATCCTGCGTGTCGTGGATTCTAAGGAGCCAGCTGGCCACTCCCAGCCACAGGCCCCAAAATACACACAACGGCGCTTTTCCCTGGAAAACAAAACTCGCCTGCCAACTTTTTGATGGCAGATTGCAGGAGCCACTTGGTACTATCAAACCAGCCCAACTTGGCACTGGTGCCACCATGGGTCTGGTCACCATCCTGCCTATCGTAGCTTTTCAGGAGCCAGCCAGGCACTCCCAGCCATAGGCCCCCAGAAAAAAACCTCGGTCCGTTTCCCTGGAAACAAAAGTAAGCTGCCCCGCTTCTGGATGGCAGATTGCAGGAGCCACTTGGTGCTATCAAACCAGCCCGACTTGGCACTGGTGCCACCTTGGGTCTGGGAACCATCCTGCGTATCCTGTGTTCTAAGGAGCCAGCCGGCCACTCCCAGCCACAGTCCCCCAAACAGAAACAACGGCGCTTTTCCCTGGAAAACAAAACTGACCTGCCAAGTTTTTGATGGCAGATTGCAGGAGACACTTGGTACTATCAAACCAGCCCAACTTGGCACTGGTGCCACCATGGGTCTGGTCACCATCCTGCCTATCGTAGCTTTTCAGGAGCCAGCCGGTCACTCCCAGCCATAGGTCCCCAGACAAATACCTCGGCCCGTTTCCCTGGCAAACAAAAGTAAGCTGCCCCGCTTCTGGATGGCAGATTGCAGGAGCCACTTGGTACAATCAAACCAGCCCAACTTGACACTGGTGCCACCTTGGCTCTGGGAACCATGCTGCGTAACCCGGATTCTAAGACGACAGGCAGCCACTGCCAGCCACAGGCCTCCAAACAAAATCAACGGCGCTTTTCCTGGAAAACAAAACTCGCCTGACAACTTTTAGATGGCAGATTGCAGGAGCCAGTTGGTACCATCAAACCAGCCCAACTTGGCACTGGTGCCACCTTGGGTCTGGGAACCATCCTGCCTATTGTTGTTTTTCAGGAGCCAGCCGGTCACTTCTAGCCCTAGGCCCCCAGTCATAAACCTCGGCCCGTTTCCCTGGCACACAAATGTAAGCTACCCCGCTTCAGGATGGCAGATTGCAGGAGCCACTTTTCACCATCAAACCAGCCCGACGTGGCACTGGTGCCACCTTGGGTCTGGGAACCATCCTGCGTATCGTGGATTCTAAGGAGCCAGCCGGCCACTCCCAGCCACAGTCCCCCAAACACAAACAACGGCGCTTTTCCCTGGAAAACAAAACTGGCCTGCCAACTTTTTGATGGCAGATTGCAGGAGCCACTTGGTACTATCAAACCAGCCCAACTTGGCACTGGTGCCACCATGGGTCTGGTAACCATCCTGCCTATCGTAGCTTTTCAGGAGCCAGGCGGTCACTCCCAGCCATAGGCCCCCAGACACAAACCTCGGCCCGTTTCCCTGGCAAACAAAAGTAAGCTGCCCCGCTTCTTCATGGCAGATTGCAGGTGCTATTTAGTACTATCAAACCAGCCCGACTTGGCACTGGTGCCACCTCTGGTCTGGGAACCATCCTGCCTATCGTGGATTTTCAGGGGCCAGACGGCCACTATCAGCCATATGCCCCCAAAAACAAACCACGGCCCTTTTCTCTGGTAAACAAAACTCAACTGCCCCTCTTCTGGATGGCAAATTTTAGGACGCACTTTGTACTACGAAAACCGCCCGACTTGGCACTGGTGCCACCTTGGGTCAGGGAACCATCCTGCCTATCGTAGCTTTTCAGGAGCCAGCCGGTCACTCCCAGCCATAGGTCCCCAGAAAAATACCTCGGCCCGTTTCCCTGGCAAACAAAAGTAAGCTGCCCCGCTTCTGGATGGCAGATTGCAGGAGCCACTTGGTACTATCAAACCAGCCCAACTTGACACTGGTGCCACCTTTGCTCTGGGAACCATGCTGCGTAACTCGGATTCTAAGACGACAGGCAGCCACTGCCAGCCACAGGCCTCCAATCAAAATCAACGGCGCTTTTCCCTGGAAAACAAAACTCGCCTGACAACTTTTAGATGGCAGATTGCAGGAGCCAGTTGGTACCATCAAACCAGCCCAACTTGGCACTGGTGCCACCTTGGGTCTGGGAACCATCCTGCCTATCGTAGCTTTTCAGGAGCCAGCCGGTCACTCTCAGCCATAGGCCCCAAACACAAACCACGGCCTTTTTCTCTGGCAAACAAAATTCAGCTGCCCCGCTTCTGGATGGCAGATTGCAGGAACCACTTGGTACTAACAAACCAGCCCGACTTGGCACTGGTGCCACCTTGGGTCTGGGAACCATCCTGCGTATCGTGGATTCTAAGGAGCCAGCTGGCCACTCCCAGCCACAGGCCCCAAAACACACACAACGGCGCTTTTCCCTGGAAAACAAAACTCGCCTGCCAACTTTTTGATGGCAGATTGCAGGAGCCACTTGGTACTATCAAACCAGCCCAACTTGGCACTGGTGCCACCATGGGTCTGGTCACCATCCTGCCTATCGTAGCTTTTCAGGAGCCAGCCGGTCACTCCCAGCCATAGGCCCCCTGACACAAACCTCGGCCTGTTTCCCTGGCACACAAAAGTAAGCTACCGCACTTCTGGATGGCAGATTGCAGGAGCCACTTTGCACCATCAAACCAGCCCAACTTGGCACTGGTGCCACCTTGGCTCTGGGAACCATGCTGCGTAACCCGGATTCTAAGACGACAGGCAGCCACTGCCAGCCACAGGCCTCCAAACAAAATCAACGGCGCTTTTCCCTGGAAAACAAAACTCGCCTGACAAGTTTTAGATGGCAGATTGCAGGAGCCAGTTGGTACCATCAAACCAGCCCAACTTGGCACTGGTGCCACCTTGGGTCTGGGAACCATCCTGCCTATTGTTGCTTTTCAGGAGCCAGCCGGTCACTCCTAGCCCTAGGCCCCCAGTCATAAACCTCGGCCCGTTTCCCTGGCACACAAAAGTAAGCTGCCCCGCTTCAGGATGGCAGATTGCAGGAGCCACTTTTCACCATCAAACCAGCCCGACGTGGCACTGGTGCCACCTTGGGTCTGGGAACCATCCTGCGTATCGTGTGTTCTAAGGAGCCAGCCGGCCACTCCCACCAACAGTCCCCCAAACACAAACAACGGCGCTTTTCCCTGGAAAACAAAACTCGCCTGACAACTTTTTGATGGCAGATTGCAGGAGCCACTTGGTACTATCAAACCAGCCCAACTTGGCACTGGTGCCACCATGGGTCTGGTCACCATCCTGCCTATCGTAGCTTTTCAGGAGCCAGGCGGTCACTCCCAGCCATAGGCCCCCAGACACAAACCTCGGCCCGTTTCCCTGGCAAACAAAAGTAAGCTGCCCCGCTTCTGCATGGCAGATTGCAGGTGCTATTTAGTACTATCAAACCAGCCCGACTTGGCACTGGTGCCACCTCTGGTCTGGGAACCATCCTGCCTATCGTGGATTTTCAGGCGCCAGACGGCCACTATCAGCCATATGCCCCCAAAAACAAACCACGGCCCTTTTCTCTGGTAAACAAAACTCAACTGCCCCTCTTCTGGATGGCAAATTTTAGGACGCACTTTGTACTACGAAAACCGTCCGACTTGGCACTGGTGCCACCTTGGGTCAGGGAACCATCCTGCCTATCGTAGCTTTTTAAGGAGCCAGCAGGCCACGCCCAGCCATATAGCCCCAAAAACAAACCACGGACCATTTCTCTTGGAAACAAAAATCCGCTGCCCCGCGTCAGGATGGCAGATTGCAGGAGCCACGTTGCACCATCAAACCACCCCGACTTGGCACTGGTGCCATCTTGGATCTGGGAACCATCCTGCCTATCGTAGCTTTTCAGGAGCCAGCCGGTTACTCCCAGCCATAGGCCCCCAGACAGAAAGCTCTGCCCGTTTCCCTGGCAAACAAAAGTAAGCTACCCCGCTTCTGGATGGCAGATTGCAGGAGCCACTTGGTACTATCAAACCAGCCCAACTTGACACTGGTGCCACTTTGGGTCTGGGAACCATGCTGCGTAACGTAGATTCTAAGGCGCCAGGCGGCCACTCCCAGCCACAGGCCCCCAAATACAATCAACGGCGCTTTTCCCTGGAAAACAAAACTCGCCTGCCAGCTTTTTGATGGCAGATTGCAGGAGCCACTTGGTACTATCAAATCATCCCAACTTGGCACTGGTGCCACCTTGGGTCTGGGAACCATCCTGCCTATTGTTGTTTTTCAGGAGCCAGCCGGTCACTTCTAGCCCTAGGCCCCCAGTCATAAACCTCGGCCCGTTTCCCTGGCACACAAATGTAAGCTACCCCGCTTCAGGATGGCAGATTGCAGGAGCCACTTTTCACCATCAAACCAGCCCGACGTGGCACTGGTGCCACCTTGGGTCTGGGAACCATCCTGCGTATCGTGGATTCTAAGGAGCCAGCCGGCCACTCCCAGCCACAGTCCCCCAAACACAAACAACGGCGCTTTTCCCTGGAAAACAAAACTGGCCTGCCAACTTTTTGATGGCAGATTGCAGGAGCCACTTGGTACTATCAAACCAGCCCAACTTGGCACTGGTGCCACCATGGGTCTGGTAACCATCCTGCCTATCGTAGCTTTTCAGGAGCCAGGCGGTCACTCCCAGCCATAGGCCCCCAGACACAAACCTCGGCCCGTTTCCCTGGCAAACAAAAGTAAGCTGCCCCGCTTCTTCATGGCAGATTGCAGGTGCTATTTAGTACTATCAAACCAGCCCGACTTGGCACTGGTGCCACCTCTGGTCTGGGAACCATCCTGCCTATCGTGGATTTTCAGGGGCCAGACGGCCACTATCAGCCATATGCCCCCAAAAACAAACCACGGCCCTTTTCTCTGGTAAACAAAACTCAACTGCCCCTCTTCTGGATGGCAAATTTTAGGACGCACTTTGTACTACGAAAACCGCCCGACTTGGCACTGGTGCCACCTTGGGTCAGGGAACCATCCTGCCTATCGTAGCTTTTCAGGAGCCAGCCGGTCACTCCCAGCCATAGGTCCCCAGAAAAATACCTCGGCCCGTTTCCCTGGCAAACAAAAGTAAGCTGCCCCGCTTCTGGATGGCAGATTGCAGGAGCCACTTGGTACTATCAAACCAGCCCAACTTGACACTGGTGCCACCTTTGCTCTGGGAACCATGCTGCGTAACTCGGATTCTAAGACGACAGGCAGCCACTGCCAGCCACAGGCCTCCAATCAAAATCAACGGCGCTTTTCCCTGGAAAACAAAACTCGCCTGACAACTTTTAGATGGCAGATTGCAGGAGCCAGTTGGTACCATCAAACCAGCCCAACTTGGCACTGGTGCCACCTTGGGTCTGGGAACCATCCTGCCTATCGTAGCTTTTCAGGAGCCAGCCGGTCACTCTCAGCCATAGGCCCCAAACACAAACCACGGCCTTTTTCTCTGGCAAACAAAATTCAGCTGCCCCGCTTCTGGATGGCAGATTGCAGGAACCACTTGGTACTAACAAACCAGCCCGACTTGGCACTGGTGCCACCTTGGGTCTGGGAACCATCCTGCGTATCGTGGATTCTAAGGAGCCAGCTGGCCACTCCCAGCCACAGGCCCCAAAACACACACAACGGCGCTTTTCCCTGGAAAACAAAACTCGCCTGCCAACTTTTTGATGGCAGATTGCAGGAGCCACTTGGTACTATCAAACCAGCCCAACTTGGCACTGGTGCCACCATGGGTCTGGTCACCATCCTGCCTATCGTAGCTTTTCAGGAGCCAGCCGGTCACTCCCAGCCATAGGCCCCCTGACACAAACCTCGGCCTGTTTCCCTGGCACACAAAAGTAAGCTACCGCACTTCTGGATGGCAGATTGCAGGAGCCACTTTGCACCATCAAACCAGCCCAACTTGGCACTGGTGCCACCTTGGCTCTGGGAACCATGCTGCGTAACCCGGATTCTAAGACGACAGGCAGCCACTGCCAGCCACAGGCCTCCAAACAAAATCAACGGCGCTTTTCCCTGGAAAACAAAACTCGCCTGACAAGTTTTAGATGGCAGATTGCAGGAGCCAGTTGGTACCATCAAACCAGCCCAACTTGGCACTGGTGCCACCTTGGGTCTGGGAACCATCCTGCCTATTGTTGCTTTTCAGGAGCCAGCCGGTCACTCCTAGCCCTAGGCCCCCAGTCATAAACCTCGGCCCGTTTCCCTGGCACACAAAAGTAAGCTGCCCCGCTTCAGGATGGCAGATTGCAGGAGCCACTTTTCACCATCAAACCAGCCCGACGTGGCACTGGTGCCACCTTGGGTCTGGGAACCATCCTGCGTATCGTGTGTTCTAAGGAGCCAGCCGGCCACTCCCACCAACAGTCCCCCAAACACAAACAACGGCGCTTTTCCCTGGAAAACAAAACTCGCCTGACAACTTTTTGATGGCAGATTGCAGGAGCCACTTGGTACTATCAAACCAGCCCAACTTGGCACTGGTGCCACCATGGGTCTGGTCACCATCCTGCCTATCGTAGCTTTTCAGGAGCCAGGCGGTCACTCCCAGCCATAGGCCCCCAGACACAAACCTCGGCCCGTTTCCCTGGCAAACAAAAGTAAGCTGCCCCGCTTCTGCATGGCAGATTGCAGGTGCTATTTAGTACTATCAAACCAGCCCGACTTGGCACTGGTGCCACCTCTGGTCTGGGAACCATCCTGCCTATCGTGGATTTTCAGGCGCCAGACGGCCACTATCAGCCATATGCCCCCAAAAACAAACCACGGCCCTTTTCTCTGGTAAACAAAACTCAACTGCCCCTCTTCTGGATGGCAAATTTTAGGACGCACTTTGTACTACGAAAACCGTCCGACTTGGCACTGGTGCCACCTTGGGTCAGGGAACCATCCTGCCTATCGTAGCTTTTTAAGGAGCCAGCAGGCCACGCCCAGCCATATAGCCCCAAAAACAAACCACGGACCATTTCTCTTGGAAACAAAAATCCGCTGCCCCGCGTCAGGATGGCAGATTGCAGGAGCCACGTTGCACCATCAAACCACCCCGACTTGGCACTGGTGCCATCTTGGATCTGGGAACCATCCTGCCTATCGTAGCTTTTCAGGAGCCAGCCGGTTACTCCCAGCCATAGGCCCCCAGACAGAAAGCTCTGCCCGTTTCCCTGGCAAACAAAAGTAAGCTACCCCGCTTCTGGATGGCAGATTGCAGGAGCCACTTGGTACTATCAAACCAGCCCAACTTGACACTGGTGCCACTTTGGGTCTGGGAACCATGCTGCGTAACGTAGATTCTAAGGCGCCAGGCGGCCACTCCCAGCCACAGGCCCCCAAATACAATCAACGGCGCTTTTCCCTGGAAAACAAAACTCGCCTGCCAGCTTTTTGATGGCAGATTGCAGGAGCCACTTGGTACTATCAAATCATCCCAACTTGGCACTGGTGCCACTATGGGTCTGGGAACCATCCTGCCAATTGTACCATTTCAGGAGCCAGCCGGTCACTCCCAGCCATAGGCCCCCATCACAAACCTCGGACCGTTTCCCTGGCAAACAAAATTAAGCTGCCCCGATTCTGGATGGCAGATTGCAGGAGCCACTTGGTAGTGTCAAAACAGCCCGACTTGGCACTGGTGCCACCTTGGGTCTGGGAACCATCCTGCGTATCGTGGATTCTAAGCAGCCACCCGGCCACTCCGTGCCACAGGCGCCCAAACACAAACAACGGCGCTTTTCCCTGGAAAACAAAACTCGCCTGCCAACATTTTGATGGCAGATTGCAGGAGCCACTTGGTACTATCAAACCAGCCCAACTTGGCACTGGTGCCACCATGGGTCTGGTCACCATCCTGCCTATCGTAGCTTTTCAGGAGCCAGCCGGTCACTCCCAGCCATAAACCCCCAGACACAAACCTCGGCCCGTTTCCCTGGAAAACAAAAGTAAGCACCCCCGATTCTGGATGGCAGATTGCAGGAGCCACTTGGTAGTATCAAATTAGCCCAACTTGGCACTGGTGCCATCATGGGTCTGGTAAACATCCTGCCTATCTTAGCTTTTCAGGAGCCGGCCGGTCACTCCCTGCCATAGGCCCCCAGAGAAATACCTCGGCCCGTTTCCCTGGCAAACAAAAGTAAGCTGCCCCTCTTCTGGATGGCAGATTGCAGGAACCACTTGCTACTATCAAACCAGCCCAACTTGGCACTGGTGCCACCTTGGCTCTGGGAACCATGCTGCGTAACCCGGATTCTAAGACGACAGGCAGCCACTGCCAGCCACAGGCCTCCAAACAAAATCAACGGCGCTTTTCCTGGAAAACAAAACTCGCCTGACAACTTTTAGATGGCAGATTGCAGGAGCCAGTTGGTACCATCAAACCAGCCCAACTTGGCACTGGTGCCACCTTGGGTCTGGGAACCATCCTGCCTATTGTTGTTTTTCAGGAGCCAGCCGGTCACTTCTAGCCCTAGGCCCCCAGTCATAAACCTCGGCCCGTTTCCCTGGCACACAAATGTAAGCTACCCCGCTTCAGGATGGCAGATTGCAGGAGCCACTTTTCACCATCAAACCAGCCCGACGTGGCACTGGTGCCACCTTGGGTCTGGGAACCATCCTGCGTATCGTGGATTCTAAGGAGCCAGCCGGCCACTCCCAGCCACAGTCCCCCAAACACAAACAACGGCGCTTTTCCCTGGAAAACAAAACTGGCCTGCCAACTTTTTGATGGCAGATTGCAGGAGCCACTTGGTACTATCAAACCAGCCCAACTTGGCACTGGTGCCACCATGGGTCTGGTAACCATCCTGCCTATCGTAGCTTTTCAGGAGCCAGGCGGTCACTCCCAGCCATAGGCCCCCAGACACAAACCTCGGCCCGTTTCCCTGGCAAACAAAAGTAAGCTGCCCCGCTTCTTCATGGCAGATTGCAGGTGCTATTTAGTACTATCAAACCAGCCCGACTTGGCACTGGTGCCACCTCTGGTCTGGGAACCATCCTGCCTATCGTGGATTTTCAGGGGCCAGACGGCCACTATCAGCCATATGCCCCCAAAAACAAACCACGGCCCTTTTCTCTGGTAAACAAAACTCAACTGCCCCTCTTCTGGATGGCAAATTTTAGGACGCACTTTGTACTACGAAAACCGCCCGACTTGGCACTGGTGCCACCTTGGGTCAGGGAACCATCCTGCCTATCGTAGCTTTTCAGGAGCCAGCCGGTCACTCCCAGCCATAGGTCCCCAGAAAAATACCTCGGCCCGTTTCCCTGGCAAACAAAAGTAAGCTGCCCCGCTTCTGGATGGCAGATTGCAGGAGCCACTTGGTACTATCAAACCAGCCCAACTTGACACTGGTGCCACCTTTGCTCTGGGAACCATGCTGCGTAACTCGGATTCTAAGACGACAGGCAGCCACTGCCAGCCACAGGCCTCCAATCAAAATCAACGGCGCTTTTCCCTGGAAAACAAAACTCGCCTGACAACTTTTAGATGGCAGATTGCAGGAGCCAGTTGGTACCATCAAACCAGCCCAACTTGGCACTGGTGCCACCTTGGGTCTGGGAACCATCCTGCCTATCGTAGCTTTTCAGGAGCCAGCCGGTCACTCTCAGCCATAGGCCCCAAACACAAACCACGGCCTTTTTCTCTGGCAAACAAAATTCAGCTGCCCCGCTTCTGGATGGCAGATTGCAGGAACCACTTGGTACTAACAAACCAGCCCGACTTGGCACTGGTGCCACCTTGGGTCTGGGAACCATCCTGCGTATCGTGGATTCTAAGGAGCCAGCTGGCCACTCCCAGCCACAGGCCCCAAAACACACACAACGGCGCTTTTCCCTGGAAAACAAAACTCGCCTGCCAACTTTTTGATGGCAGATTGCAGGAGCCACTTGGTACTATCAAACCAGCCCAACTTGGCACTGGTGCCACCATGGGTCTGGTCACCATCCTGCCTATCGTAGCTTTTCAGGAGCCAGCCGGTCACTCCCAGCCATAGGCCCCCTGACACAAACCTCGGCCTGTTTCCCTGGCACACAAAAGTAAGCTACCGCACTTCTGGATGGCAGATTGCAGGAGCCACTTTGCACCATCAAACCAGCCCAACTTGGCACTGGTGCCACCTTGGCTCTGGGAACCATGCTGCGTAACCCGGATTCTAAGACGACAGGCAGCCACTGCCAGCCACAGGCCTCCAAACAAAATCAACGGCGCTTTTCCCTGGAAAACAAAACTCGCCTGACAAGTTTTAGATGGCAGATTGCAGGAGCCAGTTGGTACCATCAAACCAGCCCAACTTGGCACTGGTGCCACCTTGGGTCTGGGAACCATCCTGCCTATTGTTGCTTTTCAGGAGCCAGCCGGTCACTCCTAGCCCTAGGCCCCCAGTCATAAACCTCGGCCCGTTTCCCTGGCACACAAAAGTAAGCTGCCCCGCTTCAGGATGGCAGATTGCAGGAGCCACTTTTCACCATCAAACCAGCCCGACGTGGCACTGGTGCCACCTTGGGTCTGGGAACCATCCTGCGTATCGTGTGTTCTAAGGAGCCAGCCGGCCACTCCCACCAACAGTCCCCCAAACACAAACAACGGCGCTTTTCCCTGGAAAACAAAACTCGCCTGACAACTTTTTGATGGCAGATTGCAGGAGCCACTTGGTACTATCAAACCAGCCCAACTTGGCACTGGTGCCACCATGGGTCTGGTCACCATCCTGCCTATCGTAGCTTTTCAGGAGCCAGGCGGTCACTCCCAGCCATAGGCCCCCAGACACAAACCTCGGCCCGTTTCCCTGGCAAACAAAAGTAAGCTGCCCCGCTTCTGCATGGCAGATTGCAGGTGCTATTTAGTACTATCAAACCAGCCCGACTTGGCACTGGTGCCACCTCTGGTCTGGGAACCATCCTGCCTATCGTGGATTTTCAGGCGCCAGACGGCCACTATCAGCCATATGCCCCCAAAAACAAACCACGGCCCTTTTCTCTGGTAAACAAAACTCAACTGCCCCTCTTCTGGATGGCAAATTTTAGGACGCACTTTGTACTACGAAAACCGTCCGACTTGGCACTGGTGCCACCTTGGGTCAGGGAACCATCCTGCCTATCGTAGCTTTTTAAGGAGCCAGCAGGCCACGCCCAGCCATATAGCCCCAAAAACAAACCACGGACCATTTCTCTTGGAAACAAAAATCCGCTGCCCCGCGTCAGGATGGCAGATTGCAGGAGCCACGTTGCACCATCAAACCACCCCGACTTGGCACTGGTGCCATCTTGGATCTGGGAACCATCCTGCCTATCGTAGCTTTTCAGGAGCCAGCCGGTTACTCCCAGCCATAGGCCCCCAGACAGAAAGCTCTGCCCGTTTCCCTGGCAAACAAAAGTAAGCTACCCCGCTTCTGGATGGCAGATTGCAGGAGCCACTTGGTACTATCAAACCAGCCCAACTTGACACTGGTGCCACTTTGGGTCTGGGAACCATGCTGCGTAACGTAGATTCTAAGGCGCCAGGCGGCCACTCCCAGCCACAGGCCCCCAAATACAATCAACGGCGCTTTTCCCTGGAAAACAAAACTCGCCTGCCAGCTTTTTGATGGCAGATTGCAGGAGCCACTTGGTACTATCAAATCATCCCAACTTGGCACTGGTGCCACTATGGGTCTGGGAACCATCCTGCCAATTGTACCATTTCAGGAGCCAGCCGGTCACTCCCAGCCATAGGCCCCCATCACAAACCTCGGACCGTTTCCCTGGCAAACAAAATTAAGCTGCCCCGATTCTGGATGGCAGATTGCAGGAGCCACTTGGTAGTGTCAAAACAGCCCGACTTGGCACTGGTGCCACCTTGGGTCTGGGAACCATCCTGCGTATCGTGGATTCTAAGCAGCCACCCGGCCACTCCGTGCCACAGGCGCCCAAACACAAACAACGGCGCTTTTCCCTGGAAAACAAAACTCGCCTGCCAACATTTTGATGGCAGATTGCAGGAGCCACTTGGTACTATCAAACCAGCCCAACTTGGCACTGGTGCCACCATGGGTCTGGTCACCATCCTGCCTATCGTAGCTTTTCAGGAGCCAGCCGGTCACTCCCAGCCATAAACCCCCAGACACAAACCTCGGCCCGTTTCCCTGGAAAACAAAAGTAAGCACCCCCGATTCTGGATGGCAGATTGCAGGAGCCACTTGGTAGTATCAAATTAGCCCAACTTGGCACTGGTGCCATCATGGGTCTGGTAAACATCCTGCCTATCTTAGCTTTTCAGGAGCCGGCCGGTCACTCCCTGCCATAGGCCCCCAGAGAAATACCTCGGCCCGTTTCCCTGGCAAACAAAAGTAAGCTGCCCCTCTTCTGGATGGCAGATTGCAGGAACCACTTGCTACTATCAAACCAGCCCAACTTGGCACTGGTGCCACCTTGGCTCTGGGAACCATGCTGCGTAACGTAGATTCTAAGAGGACAGGCGGACACTCCCAGCCACAGGCCTCTAAACAAAAACAACAGCGCGTTACCCTGGAAAACAAAACTCGCCTGCCAACTTTTTGATGGCAGATTGCAGGAGCCACTTGGTACTATCAAACCAGCCCAACTTGGCACTGGTGCCACCATGGGTCTGGTCACCATCCTGCCTATCGTAGCTTTTCAGGAGCCAGCCGGTCACTCCCAGCCATAGGCCCCCAGACAAATACCTCGGCCCGTTTCCCTGGCAAACAAATGTAAGCTGCCCCGCTTCTGGATGGCAGATTGCAGGAGCCACATGGTACTATCAAACCAGGCCAACATGGCACTGGTGCCACCTTGGCTCTGGGAACCATCCTGCCTATCGTGGATTTTCAGGCGCCAGCCGGCCACTCTCAGCCATATGCCCCCAAACACAAACCACGGCCCTTTTCTCTGGTAAACAAAACTCAACTGCCCCTCTTCTGGATGGCAAATTGCAGGAGCCACTTGGTACTACGAAAACAGCCCGACTTGGCAGTGATGCCACCTTGGGTCAGGGAACCATCCTGCGTATCGATGTTTTTAAGGAGTCAGCCGGCAACGTCCAGCCATATACCCCCAAAAAAAACCCACGGAACTTTTCTCCAGCAAGCAAAAATCCGCTGCCCCGCGTCTGGATGGCAGATTGCAGGAGCTATTTAGTATTATCAAACCAGCCCGACTTGGCACTGGTGCCACCATCGGTCTGGTCACCATCCTGCCTATCGTAGCTTTTCAGGAGCCAGCCGGTCACTCTAAGCCATAGGCCCCAAACACAAACCACGGCCCTTTTCTCTGGAAAACAAAATTCAACTGCCCCTCTTCTGGATGGCAGATTGCAGGAGCCACTGGGTACTATGAAACCAGCCCGACTTGGCACTGGTGCCACCTTGGGTCTGGGAACCATGCTGCGTATCATGGATTTTCAGGAGCCAGCCGTCCACTGCCAGCCACAGGCCCTGAAACACAAACAACAGCCTTTTTCTCTGGCAAACAAAATTCAGCTGCCCCGCTTCTGGATGGCAGATTGCAGGAACCACTTGGTACTAACAAACCAGCCCGACTTGGCACTGGTGCCACCTTGGGTCTGGGAACCATCCTGCGTATCGTGGATTCTAAGGAGCCAGCTGGCCACTCCCAGCCACAGGCCCCAAAACACACACAACGGCGCTTTTCACTGGAAAACAAAACTCGCCTGCCAACTTTTTGATGGCAGATTGCAGGAGCCACTTGGTACTATCAAACCAGCCCAACTTGGCACTGGTGCCACCATGGGTCTGGTCACCATCCTGCCTATCGTAGCTTTTCAGGAGCCAGCCGGTCACTCCCAGCCATAGGCCCCCAGACACAAAGCTCGGACCGTTTCCCTGGCAAACAAAAGTAAGCTGCCCCGCTTCTGGATGGCAGATTGCAGGATCCACTTGTTATTATCAAACCAGCCCGACTTGGTACTGGTGCCACCTCTGGTCTGGGTACCATCCTGGGTATCGTGGATCCTAAGGAGCCAGCCGGCCACTCCCAGCCCCAGGCCCCCAAACAAAAACAACGGCGATTTTCCCTGGAAAACAAAACTCGCCTGACAACTTTTTGATGGCAGATTGCAGGAACCACTTGGTACTATCAAACCAGCCCAACTTGGCACTGGTGCCACCTTGGGTCTGGGAACCATGCTGCGTATTGTGGATTCTAAGGAGCCAGCCGGCCACTCCAGCCACAGGCCCGCAGACACAAACAACGGCGCTTTTCCCTAGAAAACAAAACTCGCCTGCCAACATTTTGATGGCAGATTTCAGGAGCCACTTGGTACTATGAAATCAGCCGAACATGGCACTGGTGCCACCATGGGTCTGGTCACCATCCTGCCTATCGTAGCTTTTCAGGAGCCAGCCGGTCACTCCCTGCCATAGGCCCCGAGACACAAAGCTCGGCCCGTTTCCCTGGCAAACAAAAGTAAGCTGCCCCGCTTCTGGATGGTAGATTGCAGGAACCATTTGCTACAATCAAACCAGCCCAACTTGGCACTGGTGCCACCTCAGGTCTGGGAACCATCCTGCGTATTTTGGATTCTAAGGAGCCAGCCGGCCACTCCCAGCCACAGGCCCCCAAACACAAACAACGGCGCTTTTCCCTGGAAAACAAAACTCGCCTGCCAACATTTTGATGGCAGATTGCAGGAGCCACTTGGTACTATCAAACCAGCCCAACTTGGCACTGGTGCCACCATGGGTCTGGTCACCATCCTGCCTATCGTAGTTTCTCAGGAGCCAGCCGGTCACTCCCTGCCATAGGCCCCCAGACAAAACCTCGGCGCGTTTCCCTGGCAAACAAAAGTAAGTTAACCCGCTTCTGGATGGCAGATTGCAGGAGCCACTTTTCACCATCAAACTAGCCCGACTTGGCACTGGTGTCACCTCTGGTCTGGGAACCATCCTGCCTGTCGTGGATTCTAATTAGCCAGCCGGCCACTCCCAGCCACAGGCCCCCAAACACAAACAACGGCGCTTTTCCCTGGGAAACAAAACTCGCCTGCCAACTTTTTGATGGCAGATTGCAGGAGCCACTTGGTACTATCAAACCAGCCCAACTTGGCACTGGTGCCACCATGGGTCTGGTCACAATCCTGCCTATCGTAGCCTTTCAGGAGCCAGCCGGTCACTCCCAGCCATAGGCCCCCAGACACAAACCTCGGCCCGTTTCCCTGGCAAACAAAAGTAAGCTGCCACGCTTCTGGATGGCAGATTGCAGGAAACACTTGGTACTATCAAACCAGCCCAACTTGGGACTGGTGCCACCTTGGGTCTGGGAACCATCCTGCGTATCGTGGATTCTAAGGAGCCAGCCGGCCACTCCCAGCCACAGGCCCCCAAACACAAACAACGACGCTTTTCCCTGGAAAACAAAACTCGCCTGCCAACTTTTTGATGGCAGATTGCAGGAACCACTTGGTACTATCAAACCAGCCCAACTTGGCACTGGTGCCACCTTGGGTCTGGGAACCATGCTGCGTATCGTGGATTCTAAGGAGCCAGCCGGCCACTCCAGCCACAGGCCCGCAGACAAAAACAACGGCGCTTTTCCCTGGAAAACAAAACTCGCCTGCCGACTTTTTGATGGCAGATTGCAGGAGCCACTTGGTACTATGAAATCAGCCGAACATGGCACTGGTGCCACCATGGGTCTGGTCACCATCCTGCCTATCGTAGCTTTTCAGGAGCCAGCCGGTCACTCCCTGCCATAGGCCCCCTGACACAAAGCTCGGCCCGTTTCCCTGGCAAACAAAAGTAAGCTGCCCCGCTTCTGGATGGCAGATTGTAGGACGCACTTGGTACTATAAAACCAGCCCGACTTGGCACTGGTGCCACCTCAGGTCTGGGAACCATCCTGCGTATCGTGGATTCTAAGGAGCCAGCCGGCCACTCCCAGCCACAGGCCCCCAAACACAAACAACGGCGCTTTTCCCTGGAAAACAAAACTCGCCTGCCGACATTTTGATGGCAGATTGCAGGAGCCACTTGGTACTATCAAACCAGCCCAACTTGGCACTGGTGCCACCATGGGTCTGGTCACCATCCTGCCTATCGTAGCTTTTCAGGAGCCAGCCGGTCACTCCCAGCCATAGGCCCCGAGACACAAAGCTCGGACCGTTTCCCTGGCAAACAAAAGTAAGCTGCCCCGCTTCTGGATGGCAGATTGCAGGAGCCACTTTGCACCATCATACTAGCCCGACTTGGCATTTGTGCCACCTTGGGTCTGGGAACCATCCTGCGTATCCTGGATTCTAAGCAGCCAGCCGGCCACTCCCAGCCACAGGCCCCCAAACACAAACAACGGCGCTTTTCCCTGGAAAATAAAAACTCGCCTGCCAAATTTTGACGGCAGATTGCAGGAGCCACTTGGTACTATCAAATCAGCCCAACTTGGGACTGGTGCCACCTTGGGTCTGGGAACCATCCTGCGTATCGTGGATTCTAAGGAGCCAGCCGGCCACTCCCAGCCACAGGCCCCCAAACACAAACAACGACGCTTTTCCCTGGAAAACAAAACTCGCCTGCCAACTTTTTGATGGCAGATTGCAGGAACCACTTGGTACTATCAAACCAGCCCAACTTGGCACTGGTGCCACCTTGGGTCTGGGAACCATGCTGCGTATCGTGGATTCTAAGGAGCCAGCCGGCCACTCCAGCCACAGGCCCGCAGACAAAAACAACGGCGCTTTTCCCTGGAAAACAAAACTCGCCTGCCGACTTTTTGATGGCAGATTGCAGGAGCCACTTGGTACTATGAAATCAGCCGAACATGGCACTGGTGCCACCATGGGTCTGGTCACCATCCTGCCTATCGTAGCTTTTCAGGAGCCAGCCGGTCACTCCCAGCCATAGGCCCCCTGACACAAAGCTCGGACCGTTTCCCTGGCAAACAAAAGTAAGCTGCCCCGCTTCTGGATGGCAGATTGCAGGACGCACTTGGTACTATAAAACCAGCCCGACTTGGCACTGGTGCCACCTCAGGTCTGGGAACCATCCTGCGTATCGTGGATTCTAAGGAGCCAGCCGGCCACTCCCAGCCACAGGCCCCCAAACACAAACAACGGCGCTTTTCCCTGGAAAACAAAACTCGCCTGCCAGCTTTTTGATGGCAGATTGCAGGAGCCACTTGGTACTATCAAACCAGCCCAACTTGGCACTGGTGCCACCATGGGTCTGGTCACCATCCTGCCTATCGTAGCTTTTCAGGAGCCAGCCGGTCACTCCCAGCCATAGGCCCCGAGACACAAAGCTCGGACCGTTTCCCTGGCAAACAAAAGTAAGCTGCCCCGCTTCTGGATGGCAGATTGCAGGAGCCACTTTGCACCATCATACTAGCCCGACTTGGCATTGGTGCCACCTTGGGTCTGGGAACCATCCTGCGTATCGTGGATTCTAAGCAGCCAGCCGGCCACTCCCAGCCACAGGCCCCCAAACACAAACAACGGCGCTTTCCCCTGGAAAATAAAAACTCGCCTGCCAAATTTTGACGGCAAATTGCAGGAGCCACTTGGTACTATCAAATCAGCCCAACTTGGGACTGGTGCCACCATGGGTCTGGTCACCATCCTGCCTATCGTAGCTTTTCAGGAGCCAGCCGGTCACTCCCAGCCATAGGCCCCCAGACAAAAACCTCGGCCCGTTTCCCTGGCAAACAAAAGTAAGCTGCCCTGCTTCTGGATGGCAGATTGCAGGAACCACTTGGTACTATCAAACCAGCAAAACTTGGCACTGGTGCCACCTTGGGTCTGGATACCATGCTGCGTATCGTGGATTCTAAGGAGCCAGCCGGCCACTCCCAGCCACAGGCCCCCAAACACAAACAACGGCGCTTTTCCCTGGAAAACAAAACTCTCCTGCCAACTTTTTGATGGCAGATTGCAGGAGCCACTTGGTTTTATCAAATCAGCCCAACTTGGCACTGGTGCCACCATGGGTCTGGTCACCATCCTGCCTATCTTAGCTTTTCAGGAGCCAGCCGGTCACTCCCAGCCATAGGCCCCCAGACAAAAAGCTCGGCCCGTTTCCCTGGCAAACAAAAGTAAGCTACCCCGCTTCTGGATGGCAGATTGCAGGAGCCACTTTGCACCATCAAACTAGCCCGTCTTGGCACTGGTGCCACCTCTGGTCTGGGAACCATCCTGCGTATCGTGGATTCTAAGGAGCCAGTCGGCCACTCCCAGCCACAGGCCCCCAAACACAAACAACGGCCCGTTTCCGTGGCAAACAAAAGTAAGCTGCCCCGTTTCAGGATGGCAGATTGCAGGAACCACTTGGCAGTATCAAACCAGCACAACTTGGCACTGGTGGCACCTCTTGTCTGGTAACCATGCTGCGTATCGTGGTTTCTAAGGAGCCAGCCGGGCACTCCCAACCACAGGTCCCCAAACACACACAATGGCGCTTTTCCCTGGAAAACAAAACTCGCCTGCCAACTTTTTGATGGCAGATTGCAGGAGCCACTTGGTACTATCAAACCAGCCCAACTTGGCACTGGTGCCACCATGGGTCTGGTCACCATCCTGCCTATCGTAGCTTTTCAGGAGCCAGCCGGTCACTCCCAGCCATAGGCCCCGAGACAGAAAGCCCGGCCCGTTTCCCTGGCAAACAAAAGTAAGCTGCCCCGCTTCTGGATGGCAGATTGCAGGAGACACTTGGGACTATCAAACCAGCCCAACTTGGCACTGGTGCCACCTTGGATCTGGGAACCATGTTGTGTATCGTGGATTTTCAGGGGCCACCCGGCCACTCTCAGCCATATGTCCCCAAACAGAAACCTCGGCCCGTTTCTCTGGCAAACAAAACTCAACTGCCCCTCTTCTGGATGGCAAATTGCAGGATGAACTTGATACTAAAACCGCAGGCCGACTTGGTAGTGGTGACACCTTGGGCCTGGGAACCATCATGCGTATCGAGCATTTTAAGGAGCCAGCCGGCCACTCCCAGCAATATGCCCCCAAAAACAATCCACGGAATTTTTTTCTGGCAAACAAAAATCAGCTGCCCCGCTTCTGGATGGCAGATTGCAGGAGCCACTTTGACCCATCAAACCAGCCCGACTTGGCACTGGTGCCACCTTGCATCTGGGAACCATGCTGCCTAGCGTGGATTTTCAGGGGCCAGCCGGCCACTCTCAGCTATATGCCCCCAAACAAAACCCACGGCCCGTTTCCCTGGCAAACAAAAGTAAGCTGCCCTGCTTCTGGATGGCAGATTGCAGGAACCACTTGGTAGTATACAACCAGCCCGACTTGGCACTGGTGCCACCTTGGGTCTGGGAACCATCCTGCGTATCGTGGATTCTAAGGAGCCAGCCGGCCACTCCCAGCCACAGGCCCCCAAACACAAACAACGGCGCTTTTCCCTGGAAAACAAAACTCGCCTGCCAAATTTTGATGGCAGATTGCAGGAGCAACTTGGTACTATCAAACCAGCCCAACTTGGCACTGGTGCCACCATGGGTCTGGTCACCATCCTGCCTATTGTAGCTTTCCAGGAGCCAGCCGGTCACTCCCAGCCATAGGCCCCCAAACACAAACCTCGGCCCGTTTCCCTGGCAAACAAAAGTAAGCTGCCCCGCTTCTGGATGGCAGATTGCAGGAGCCACTTGGTACTATCAAACCAGCCCAACTTGGCACTGGTGCCACCTTGGGTCTGGGAACCATGCTGCGTATCGCAGATTCTAAGGCGCCAGTCGGCCACTCCCAGCCACAAGCCCCCAAACACAAACAACGGCGCTTTTCTCTGGCAAACAAAACTCAACTGCCCCTCTTCTGGATGGCAAATTGCAGGACGCACTTGGTACTATAAAAACAGCCCGACTTGGCACTGGTGCCACCTTGGGTCTGGGAACCATCCTGCGTATCGATCTTTTTAATGAGACAGCCGGCCACTCCCAGCCATATGCCCCCAAACACAACCCACGGCCCTTTCCTCTGGCAAACAAAACCAGCTGCACCGCTTCTGGATGGCAGATTGCAGGAGCCACTTGGTACTATCAAACCAGCAAGACTTGGCACTGGTGCCACCTTGGGTCTGGGAACCATCCTGCGTATTGTGGATTGTCAGGAGCCAGCTGAACATTCTCGGCCACAGACCCCAATCAAAAACAACGGCCCGTTTCACAGGCAAACAAAACTCAGCTGCCCCGCTTCTGGATGGGAGATTGCAGGAGGCACTTGACACTGTGAAACCAGCCCCACTTGGCACTGGTGCCACCTTGGGTCTGGGAACCATGCTGCGTATCATGGATTTTCAGGAGCCAGCCGGCCACTCCCAGCCATAGGCCCCCAAACAAAAACCACAGCCTTTTTCTCTGGCAAACAAAATTCAGCTGCCCCACTTCTGGATGGCAGATTGCAGGAGCCACTTGGGACTATCACACCAGCACAACATGGCACTGCTGCCACCTTGGATCTGGGAACCATCCTTCCTATCGTGGATTTTCAGGGGCCAGCCGGTCACTCTCAGCCATAGGCCCCAAACACAAACCACGGCCCTTTTCTCTGGAAAACAAAACTCAACTGCCCCTCTTCTGGATGGCAGATTGCAGGAGCCACTGGGTACTATGAAACTAGCCCTACTTGGCACTGGTGCCACCTTGGGTCTGGGAACCATGCTGCGTATCATGGATTTTCAGGAGCCAGCCGTCCACTGCCAGCCACAGGCCCCGAAACACAAACAACAGCCTTTTTCTCTGGCAAACAAAATTCAGCTGCCCCGCTTCTGGATGGCAGATTGCAGGAACCACTTGGTACTAACAAACCAGCCCGACTTGGCACTGGTGCCACCTTGGGTCTGGGAACCATCCTGCGTATCGTGGATTCTAAGGAGCCAGCTGGCCACTCCCAGCCACAGGCCCCAAAACACACACAACGGCGCTTTTCCCTGGAAAACAAAACTCGCCTGCCAACTTTTTGATGGCAGATTGAAGGAGCCACTTGGTACTATCAAACCAGCCCAACTTGGCACTGGTGCCACCATGGGTCTGGTCACCATCCTGCCTATCGTAGCTTTTCAGGAGCCAGCCGGTCACTCCCAGCCATAGGCCCCCAGACACAAAGCTCGGCCTGTTTCCCTGGCACACAAAAGTAAGCTACCGCACTTCTGGATGGCAGATTGCAGGAGCCACTTTTCACCATCAAACCAGCCCGACGTGGCACTGGTGCCACCGTGGGTCTGGGAACCATCCTGCGTATCGTGTGTTCTAAGGAGCCAGCCGGCCACTCCCAGCCACAGTCCCCCAAACACAAACAACGGCGCTTTTCCCTGGAAAACAAAACTGGCCTGCCAACTTTTTGATGGCAGATTGCAGGAGCCACTTGGTACTATCAAACCAGCCCAACTTGGCACTGGTGCCACCATGGGTCTGGTAACCATCCTGCCTATCGTAGCTTTTCAGGAGCCAGCCGGTCACTCCCAGCCATAGGCCCCCAGACACAAACCTCGGCCCGTTTCCCTGGCAAACAAAAGTAAGCTGCCCCGCTTCTGCATGGCAGATTGCAGGTGCTATTTAGTACTATCAAACCAGCCCGACTTGGCACTGGTGCCACCTCTGGTCTGGGAACCATCCTGCCTATCGTGGATTTTCAGGCGCCAGACGGCCACTATCAGCCATATGCCCCCAAAAACAAACCACGGCCCTTTTCTCTGGTAAACAAAACTCAACTGCCCCTCTTCTGGATGGCAAATTTTAGGACGCACTTTGTACTACGAAAACCGCCCGACTTGGCACTGGTGCCACCTTGGGTCAGGGAACCATCCTGCCTATCGTAGCTTTTTAAGGAGCCAGCAGGCCACGCCCAGCCATATAGCCCCAAAAACAAACCACGGACCATTTCTCTTGGAAACAAAAATCCGCTGCCCCGCGTCAGGATGGCAGATTGCAGGAGCCACGTTGCACCATCAAACCACCCCGACTTGGCACTGGTGCCATCTTGGATCTGGGAACCATCCTGCCTATCGTAGCTTTTCAGGAGCCAGCCGGTTACTCCCAACCATAGGCCCCCAGACAGAAAGCTCTGCCCGTTTCCCTGGCAAACAAAAGTAAGCTACCCCGCTTCTGGATGGCAGATTGCAGGAGCCACTTGGTACTATCAAACCAGCCCAACTTGACACTGGTGCCACTTTGAGTCTGGGAACCATGCTGCGTAACGTAGATTCTAAGGCGCCAGGCGGCCACTACCAGCCACAGGCCCCCAAATACAAACAACGGCGCTTTTCCCTGGAAAACAAAACTCGCCTGCCAGCTTTTTGATGGCAGATTGCAGGAGCCACTTGGTACTATCAAATCATCCCAACTTGGCACTGGTGCCACTATGGGTCTGGGAACCATCCTGCCAATTGTACCATTTCAGGAGCCAGCCGGTCACTCCCAGCCATAGGCCCCCATCACAAACCTCGGACCGTTTCCCTGGCAAACAAAATTAAGCTGCCCCGATTCTGGATGGCAGATTGCAGGAGCCACTTGGTAGTGTCAAAACAGCCCGACTTGGCACTGGTGCCACCTTGGGTCTGGGAACCATCCTGCGTATCGTGGATTCTAAGCAGCCACCCGGCCACTCCGTGCCACAGGTGCCCAAACACAAACAACGGCGCTTTTCCCTGGAAAACAAAATTCGCCTGCCAACATTTTGATGGCAGATTGCAGGAGCCACTTGGTACTATCAAACCAGCCCAACTTGGCACTGGTGCCACCATGGGTCTGGTCACCATCCTGCCTATCGTAGCTTTTCAGGAGCCAGCCGGTCACTCCCAGCCATAAACTCCCAGACACAAACCTCGGCCCGTTTCCCTGGAAAACAAAAGTAAGCACCCCCGATTCTGGATGGCAGATTGCAGGAGCCACTTGGTAGTATCAAATTAGCCCAACTTGGCACTGGTGCCATCATGGGTCTGGTAAACATCCTGCCTATCTTAGCTTTTCAGGAGCCGGCCGGTCACTCCCTGCCATAGGCCCCCAGAGAAATACCTCGGCCCGTTTCCCTGGCAAACAAAAGTAAGCTGCCCCTCTTCTGGATGGCAGATTGCAGGAACCACTTGCTACTATCAAACCAGCCCAACTTGGCACTGGTGCCACCTTGGCTCTGGGAACCATGCTGCGTAACGTAGATTCTAAGAGGACAGGCGGACACTCCCAGCCACAGGCCTCTAAACAAAAACAACAGCGCGTTACCCTGGAAAACAAAACTCGCCTGCCAACTTTTTGATGGCAGATTGCAGGAGCCACTTGGTACTATCAAACCAGCCCAACTTGGCACTGGTGCCACCATGGGTCTGGTCACCATCCTGCCTATCGTAGCTTTTCAGGAGCCAGCCGGTCACTCCCAGCCATAGGCCCCCAGACAAATACCTCGGCCCGTTTCCCTGGCAAACAAAAGTAAGCTGCCCCGCTTCTGGATGGCAGATTGCAGGAGCCACATGGTACTATCAAACCAGGCCAACATGGCACTGGTGCCACCTTGGCTCTGGGAACCATCCTGCCTATCGTGGATTTTCAGGCGCCAGCCGGCCACTCTCAGCCATATGCCCCAAAACACAAACCACGGCCCTTTTCTCTGGTAAACAAAACTCAACTGCCCCTCTTCTGGATGGCAAATTGCAGGACGCACTTGGTACTACGAAAACAGCCCGACTTGGCAGTGATGCCACCTTGGGTCAGGGAACCATCCTGCGTATCGATGTTTTTAAGGAGTCAGCCGGCAACGTCCAGCCATATACCCCCAAAAAAAACCCACGGAACTTTTCTCCAGCAAGCAAAAATCCGCTGCCCCGCGTCTGGATGGCAGATTGCAGGAGCTATTTAGTATTATCAAACCAGCCCGACTTGGCACTGGTGCCACCATCGGTCTGGTCACCATCCTGCCTATCGTAGCTTTTCAGGAGCCAGCCGGTCACTCTCAGCCATAGGCCCCAAACACAAACCACGGCCCTTTTCTCTGGAAAACAAAATTCAACTGCCCCTCTTCTGGATGGCAGATTGCAGGAGCCACTGGGTACTATGAAACCAGCCCTACTTGGCACTGGTGCCACCTTGGGTCTGGGAACCATGCTGCGTATCATGGATTTTCAGGAGCCAGCCATCCACTGCCAGCCACAGGCCCCGAAACACAAACAACAGCCTTTTTCTCTGGCAAACAAAATTCAGCTGCCCCGCTTCTGGATGGCAGATTGCAGGAACCACTTGGTACTAACAAACCAGCCCGACTTGGCACTGGTGCCACCTTGGGTCTGGGAACCATCCTGCGTATCGTGGATTCTAAGGAGCCAGCTGGCCACTCCAAGGCACAGGCCCCAAAACACACACAACGGCGCTTTTCCCTGGAAAACAAAACTCGCCTGCCAACTTTTTGATGGCAGATTGCAGGAGCCACTTGGTACTATCAAACCAGCCCAACTTGGCACTGGTGCCACCATGGGTCTGGTCACCATCCTGCCTATCGTAGCTTTTCAGGAGCCAGCCGGTCACTCCCAGCCATAGGCCCCCAGACACAAAGCTCGGCCCGTTTCCCTGGCAAACAAAAGTAAGCTACCCCGCTTCTGGATGGCAGATTGCAGGATCCACTTGTTATTATCAAACCAGCCCGACTTGGTACTGGTGCCACCTCTGGTCTGGGAACCATCCTGGGTATCGTGGATCCTAAGGAGCCAGCCGGCCACTCCCAGCCACAGGCCCCCAAACAAAAACAACGGCGATTTTCCCTGGAAAACAAAACTCGCCTGACAACTTTTTGATGGCAGATTGCAGGAACCACTTGGTACTATCAAACCAGCCCAACTTGGCACTGGTGCCACCTTGGGTCTGGGAACCATGCTGCGTATTGTGGATTCTAAGGAGCCAGCCGGCCACTCCAGCCACAGGCCCGCAGACACAAACAACGGCGCTTTTCCCTGGAAAACAAAACTCGCCTGCCAACATTTTGATGGCAGATTGCAGGAGCCACTTGGTACTATGAAATCAGCCGAACATGGCACTGGTGCCACCATGGGTCTGGTCACCATCCTGCCTATCGTAGCTTTTCAGGAGCCAGCCGGTCACTCCCAGCCATAGGCCCCCAGACACAAAGCTCGGCCCGTTTCCCTGGCAAACAAAAGTAAGCTGCCCCGCTTCTGGATGGTAGATTGCAGGAACCATGTGCTGCAATCAAACCAGCCCAACTTGGCACTGGTGCCACCTCAGGTCTGGGAACCATCCTGCGTATTTTGGATTCTAAGGAGCCAGCCGGCCACTCCCAGCCACAGGCCCCCAAAAACAAACAACGGCGCTTTTCCATGGAAAACAAAACTCGCCTGCCAACATTTTGATGGCAGATTGCAGGAGCCACTTGGTACTATCAAACCAGCCCAACTTGGCACTGGTGCCACCATGGGTCTGGTCACCATCCTGCCTATCGTAGTTTTTCAGGAGCCAGCCGGTCACTCCCTGCCATAGGCCCCCAGACAAATCCTCGGCCCGTTTCCCTGGCAAACAAAAGTAAGCTGCCCCGCTTCTGGATGGCAGATTGCAGGACGCACTTGGTAGTATCAAACCAGCCCAACTTGGCACTGGTGCCACCTCAGGTCTGGGAACCATGCTGCGTATCGTGGATTCTAATTAGCCATCCGGCCACTCCCAGCCACAGGCCCCCAAACAAAAACAACGGCGCTTTTCCCTGGATAACAAACTCGCCTGCCAACTTTTTGATGGCAGATTGCAGGAGCCACTTGGTACTATCAAACCAGCCCAACTTGGCACTGGTGCCACCATGGGTCTGGTCACCATCCTGCCTATCGTAGCTTTTCAGGAGACAGCCGGTCACTCCCAGCCATAGGCCCCCAGACAAAAACCTCGGCCCTTTTCCCTGGCAAACAAAAGTAAGTTAACCCGCTTCTGGATGGCAGATTGCAGGAGCCACTTTTCACCATCAAACTAGCCCGACTTGGCACTGGTGTCACCTCTGGTCTGGGAACCATCCTGCCTGTCGTGGATTCTAATTAGCCAGCCGGCCACTCCCAGCCACAGGCCCCCAAACACAAACAACGGCGCTTTTCCCTGGGAAACAAAACTTGCCTGCCAAGTTTTTGATGGCAGATTGCAGGAGCCACTTGGTACTATCAAACCAGCCCAACTTGGCACTGGTGCCACCATGGGTCTGGTCACCATCCTGCCTATCGTAGCCTTTCAGGAGCCAGCCGGTCACTCCCAGCCATAGGCCCCCAGACACAAACCTCGGCCCGTTTCCCTGGCAAACAAAAGTAAGCTGCCCCGCTTCTGGATGGCAGATTGCAGGAACCACTTGGTACAATCAAACCAGCCCAACTTGGGACTGGTGCCACCTTGGGTCTGGGAACCATCCTGCGTATCGTGGATTCTAAGGAGCCAGCCGGCCACTCCCAGCCACAGGCCCCCAAACGCAAACAACGACGCTTTTCCCTGGAAAACAAAACTCGCCTGCCAACTTTTTGATGGCAGATTGCAGGAACCACTTGGTACTATCAAACCAGCCCGACTTGGCACTGGTGCCACCTTGGGTCTGGGAACCATGCTGCGTATCGTGGATTCTAAGGAGCCAGCCGGTCACTCCAGCCACAGGCCCGCAGACACAAACAACGGCGCTTTTCCCTGGAAAACAAAACTCGCCTGCCGACTTTTTGATGGCAGATTGCAGGAGCCACTTGGTACTATGAAATCAGCCGAACATGGCACTGGTGCCACCATGGGTCTGGTCACCATCCTGCCTATCGTAGCTTTTCAGGAGCCAGCCGGTCACTCCCAGCCATAGGCCCCCTGACACAAATCTCGGCCCGTTTCCCTGGCAAACAAAAGTAAGCTGCCCCGCTTCTGGATGGCAGATTGCAGGACGCACTTGGTACTATAAAACCAGCCCGACTTGGCACTGGTGCCACCTCAGGTCTGGGAACCATCCTGCGTATCGTGGATTCTAAGGAGCCAGCCGGCCACTCCCAGCCACAGGCCCCCAAACACAAACAACGGCGCTTTTCCCCGGAAAACAAAACTCGCCTGTCGACATTTTGATGGCAGATTGCAGGAGCCACTTGGTACTATCAAACCAGCCCAACTTGGCACTGGTGCCACCATGGGTCTGGTCACCATCCTGCCTATCGTAGCTTTTCAGGAGCCAGCCGGTCACTCCCAGCCATAGGCCCCGAGACACAAAGCTCGGACCGTTTCCCTGGCAAACAAAAGTAAGCTGCCCCGCTTCTGGATGGCAGATTGCAGGAGCCACTTTGCACCATCATACTAGCCCGACTTGGCACTGGTGCCACCTTGGGTCTGGGAACCATCCTGCGTATCGTGGATTCTAAGCAGCCAGCCGGCCACTCCCAGCCACAGTCCCCCAAACACAAACAACGGCGCTTTTCCCTGGAAAATAAAAACTCGCCTGCCAAATTTTGACGGCAGATTGCAGGAGCCACTTGGTACTATCAAATCAGCCCAACTTGGGACTGGTGCCACCATGGGTCTGGTCACCATCCTGCCTATCGTAGCTTTTCAGGAGCCAGCCGGTCACTCCCAGCCATAGGCCCCCAGTCACAAACCTCGGCCCGTTTCCCTGGCAAACAAAAGTAAGCTGCCCTGCTTCTGGATGGCAGATTGCAGGAACCACTTGGTACTATCAAACCAGAAAAACTTGGCACTGGTGCCACCTTGGGTCTGGATACCATGCTGCGTATCGTGGATTCTAAGGAGCCAGCCGGCCACTCCCAGCCACACGCCCCCAAACACAAACAACGGCGCTTTTCCCTGGAAAACAAAACTCTCCTGCCAACTTTTTGATGGCAGATTGCAGGAGCCACTTGGTAGTATCAAACCAGCCCAACTTGGCACTGGTGCCACCATGGGTCTGGTCACCATCCTGCCTATCTTATCTTTTCAGGAGCCAGCCGGTCACTCCCCGCCATAGGCCCCCAGAGAAAAACCTCGGCCCGTTTCCCTGGCAAACAAAAGTAAGCTACCCCGCTTCTGGATGGCAGATTGCAGGAGCCACTTTGCACCATCAAACTAGCCCGTCTTGGCACTGGTGCCACCTCTGGTCTGGGAACCATCCTGCGTATCGTGGATTCTAATTAGCCAGCCGGCCACTCCCTACCACAGGCCCCCAAACAAAAACAACGGCGCTTTTCCCTGGAAAACAAAACTCGCCTACCAACTATTTGATGGCAGATTACAGGAGCCACTTGGTACTATCAAACCAGCCCAACTTGGCACTGGTGCCACCATGGGTCTGGTCACAATCCTGCCTATCGTAACTTTTCAGGAGCCAGCCGGTCACTCCCAGCCATAGGTCCCCAGTCACAAACCTCGGCCCGTTTCCCTGGCAAACAAAAGTAAGCTGCCCCGCTTCTGGATGGCAGATTGCAGGAGCCACTTGGTACTATCAAACCAGCCCGACTTGGCACTGGTGCCACCTCTGGTCTGGGACCCATCCTGCGTATAATGGATTCTAAGGAGCCAGTCGGCCACTCCCAGCCACAGGCCCCCAAACACAAACAACGGCCCGTTTCCGTGGCAAACAAAAGTAAGCTGCCCCGCTTCTGGATGGCAGATTGCAGGAACCACTTGGTAGTATCAAACCAGCACAACTTGGCACTGGTGGCACCTCTTGTCTGGTAACCATGCTGCGTATCGTGGTTTCTAAGGAGCCAGCCGGGCACTCCCAACCACAGGTCCCCAAACACAAACAATGGCGCTTTTCCCTGGAAAACAAAACTCTCCTGCCAACTTTTTGATGGCAGATTGCAGGAGCCACTTGGTACTATCAAACCAGCCCAACTTGGCACTGGTGCCACCATGGGTCTGGTCACCATCCTGCCTATCGTAGCTTTTCAGGAGCCAGCCGGTCACTCCCTGCCATAGGCCCCGAGACAGAAAGCCCGGCCCGTTTCCCTGGCAAACAAAAGTAAGCTGCCCCGCTTCTGGATGGCAGATTGCAGGAGCCACTTGGTACTATCAAACCAGCAAAACTTGGCACTGGTGCCACCTCTGGTCTGGGAACCATGCTGCGTATCGTGGATTCTAAGGAGCCAGCCGGCCACTCCCAGCCACAGGCCCCCAAACACAAACAACGACGCTTTTCCCTGGAAAACAAAACTCGCCTGCCAACTTTTTGATGGCAGATTGCAGGAACCACTTGGTACTATCAAACCAGCCCGACTTGGCACTGGTGCCACCTTGGGTCTGGGAACCATGCTGCGTATCGTGGATTCTAAGGAGCCAGCCGGTCACTCCAGCCACAGGCCCGCAGACACAAACAACGGCGCTTTTCCCTGGAAAACAAAACTCGCCTGCCGACTTTTTGATGGCAGATTGCAGGAGCCACTTGGTACTATGAAATCAGCCGAACATGGCACTGGTGCCACCATGGGTCTGGTCACCATCCTGCCTATCGTAGCTTTTCAGGAGCCAGCCGGTCACTCCCAGCCATAGGCCCCCTGACACAAAGCTCGGCCCGTTTCCCTGGCAAACAAAAGTAAGCTGCCCCGCTTCTGGATGGCAGATTGCAGGACGCACTTGGTACTATAAAACCAGCCCGACTTGGCACTGGTGCCACCTCAGGTCTGGGAACCATCCTGCGTATCGTGGATTCTAAGGAGCCAGCCGGCCACTCCCAGCCACAGGCCCCCAAACACAAACAACGGCGCTTTTCCCCGGAAAACAAAACTCGCCTGTCGACATTTTGATGGCAGATTGCAGGAGCCACTTGGTACTATCAAACCAGCCCAACTTGGCACTGGTGCCACCATGGGTCTGGTCACCATCCTGCCTATCGTAGCTTTTCAGGAGCCAGCCGGTCACTCCCAGCCATAGGCCCCGAGACACAAAGCTCGGACCGTTTCCCTGGCAAACAAAAGTAAGCTGCCCCGCTTCTGGATGGCAGATTGCAGGAGCCACTTTGCACCATCATACTAGCCCGACTTGGCACTGGTGCCACCTTGGGTCTGGGAACCATCCTGCGTATCGTGGATTCTAAGCAGCCAGCCGGCCACTCCCAGCCACAGTCCCCCAAACACAAACAACGGCGCTTTTCCCTGGAAAATAAAAACTCGCCTGCCAAATTTTGACGGCAGATTGCAGGAGCCACTTGGTACTATCAAATCAGCCCAACTTGGGACTGGTGCCACCATGGGTCTGGTCACCATCCTGCCTATCGTAGCTTTTCAGGAGCCAGCCGGTCACTCCCAGCCATAGGCCCCCAGACAAAAACCTCGGCCCTTTTCCCTGGCAAACAAAAGTAAGCTGCCCTGCTTCTGGATGGCAGATTGCAGGAACCACTTGGTACTATCAAACCAGCAAAACTTGGCACTGGTGCCACCTTGGGTCTGGATACCATGCTGCGTATCGTGGATTCTAAGGAGCCAGCCGGCCACTCCCAGCCACACGCCCCCAAACACAAACAACGGCGCTTTTCCCTGGAAAACAAAACTCTCCTGCCAACTTTTTGATGGCAGATTGCAGGAGCCACTTGGTTTTATCAAATCAGCCCAACTTGGCACTGGTGCCACCATGGGTCTGGTCACCATCCTGCCTATCTTATCTTTTCAGGAGCCAGCGGGTCACTCCCCGCCATAGGCCCCCAGAGAAAAACCTCGGCCCGTTTCCCTGGCAAACAAAAGTAAGCTACCCCGCTTCTGGATGGCAGATTGCAGGAGCCACTTTGCACCATCAAACTAGCCCGTCTTGGCACTGGTGCCACCTCTGGTCTGGGAACCATCCTGCGTATCGTGGATTCTAATTAGCCAGCCGGCCACTCCCTACCACAGGCCCCCAAACACAAACAACGGCGCTTTTCCCTGGAAAACAAAACTCGCCTGACAACTATTTGATGGCAGATTACAGGAGCCACTTGGTACTATCAAACCAGCCCAACTTGGCGCTGGTGCCACCATGGGTCTGGTCACAATCCTGCCTATCGTAACTTTTCAGGAGCCAGCCGGTCACTCCCAGCCATAGGTCCCCAGTCACAAACCTCGGCCCGTTTCCCTGGCAAACAAAAGTAAGCTGCCCCGCTTCTGGATGGCAGATTGCAGGAGCCACTTGGTACTATCAAACCAGCCCGACTTGGCACTGGTGCCACCTCTGGTCTGGGACCCATCCTGCGTATAATGGATTCTAAGGAGCCAGTCGGCCACTCCCAGCCACAGGCCCCCAAACACAAACAACGGCCCGTTTCCGTGGCAAACAAAAGTAAGCTGCCCCGCTTCTGGATGGCAGATTGCAGGAACCACTTGGTAGTATCAAACCAGCACAACTTGGCACTGGTGGCACCTCTTGTCTGGTAACCATGCTGCGTATCGTGGTTTCTAAGGAGCCAGCCGGGCACTCCCAACCACAGGTCCCCAAACACAAACAATGGCGCTTTTCCCTGGAAAACAAAACTCGCCTGCCAACTTTTTGATGGCAGCTTGCAGGAGCCACTTGGTACTATCAAACCAGCCCAACTTGGCACTGGTGCCACCATGGGTCTGGTCACCATCCTGCCTATCGTAGCTTTTCAGGAGCCAGCCGGTCACTCCCTGCCATAGGCCCCGAGACAGAAAGCCCGGCCCGTTTCCCTGGCAAACAAAAGTAAGCTGCCCCGCTTCTGGATGGCAGATTGCAGGAGCCAGTTGGTACTATCAAACCAGCCCGACTTGGCACTGGTGCCACCTCTGGTCTGGGAACCATGCTGCGTATCGTGGATTTTAAGGAGCCAGTCGGCCACTCCCAGCCATACGCCTCCAAACACAAACAACGGTCCATTTCCCTGGCAAACAAAAGTAAGCTGCCCCGCTTCTGGATGTCAGATTGCAGGAACCACGTGTTGCCAAGTTGGGGTGGTTTGATAGTACCAAGTGGCTCCTGCAATCTGCCATCAAAAAGTTGGCAAGCGAGATTTGTTTTCCAGGGAAAAGCGCCGTTGTTTGTGTTTGGGGGCCTGTGGCTGGGAGTGGCCAGCTGGCTGCTTAGAATCCACGATACGCAGGATGGTTCCCAGACCAGAGGTGGCACCAGTGCCAAGTCGGGCTGGTTTGATGGTGCAAAGTGACTCCTGCAATCTGCCATCCAGAAGCGGGGTAGCTTACTTTTGTTTGCCAGGGAATCGGGTAGAGCTTTGTGTCTGGGGGCCTATGGCTGGGAGTGACCGGCTGGCTCCTGAAAAGCTACGATAGGCAGGATGGTGACCAGACCCATGGTGGCACCAGTGCCAAGTTGGGCTGGTTTGATAGTACCAAGTGGCTCCTGCAATCTGCCATCAAAAAGTTGGCAGGTGAGTTTTGTTTTCCAGGGAAAAGCACCGTTGTTTGTGTTTGGGGGCCTGTGGCTGGGAGTGGCCAGCTGGCTCCTTAGAATCCACGATACGCAGGATGGTTCCCAGACCAGAGGTGGCACCAGTGCCATGTTGGCCTGGTTTGATAGTACCATGTGGCTCCTGCAATCTGCCATCCAGAAGCGGGGCTGCTTACTTTTGTTTGCCAGGGAAACGGGCCGAGCTTTGTGTCTGGGGGCCTATGGCTGGGAGTGACCGGCTGGCTCCTGAAAAGCTACGATAGGCAGGATGGTGACCAGACCCATGGTGGCACCAGTGCCAAGTTGGGCTGGTTTGATAGTACCAAGTGGCTCCTGCAATCTGCCATCAAAAAGTTGGCAGGCGAGTTTTGTTTTCCAGGGAAAAGCGCCGTTGTGTGTGTTTTGGGGCCTGTGGCTGGGAGTGGCCAGCTGGCTCCTTAGAATCCACGATACGCAGGATGGTTCCCAGAGCCAAGGTGGCACCAGTGCCAAGTTGGGCTGGTTTGATAGTACCAAGTGGCTCCTGCAATCTGCCATCCAGAAGCGGGGTAGCTTACTTTTGTTTCCCAGGGAAACGGGCCGAGGTTTGTGTCTGGGGGCCTATGGCTGGGAGTGACCGGCTGGCTACTGAAAAGCTACGATAGGCAGGATGGTTACCAGACTCATGGTGGCACCAGTGCCAAGTCGGGCTGGTTTGATAATACTAAATAGCTCCTGAAATCTGCCATTCAGACGCGGGGCAGCGGATTTTTGTTTGCTGGAGAAAAGTTCCGTGGTTTGTTTTTGGGGGTATATGGCTGGACGTGGCCGGCTGGCTCCTTAAAAAGATCGATACGCAGGATTGTTCCCTGACCCAAGGTGGCATCACTGCCAAGTCGGGCTGTTTTCGTAGTACCAAGTGCGTCCTGCAATTTGCCATCCAGAAGAGGGGCAGTTGAGTTTTGTTTGCCAGAGCAAAGGGCCGTGGTATGTGTTTGGGGGCATATGACTGAGAGTGGCCGGCTGGCCCCTGAAAATCCACGATAGGCAGGATGGTTCCCAGAGCCAAGGTGGCACCAGTGCCATGTTGGCCTGGTTTGATAGTACCATGTGGCTGCTGTAATCTGCCATCCAGAAGCGGGGCAGCTTACTTTTGTTTGCCAGGGAAACGGGCCGAGATATTTGTCTGGGGGCCTATGGCTGGGAGTGACCGGCTGGCTCCTGAAAAGCTACGATAGGCAGGATGGTTACCAGACCCATGGTGGCACCAGTACCAAGTTGGGCTGGTTTGATAGTACCAAGTGGCTCCTGCAATCTGCCATCAAAAATTTGGCAGGCGAGTTTTGTTTTCCAGGGAAAAGCGCCGTTGATTTTGTTTAGAGGCCTGTGGCTGGGAGTGGCCGCCTGTCCTCGTAGAATCTACGTTACGCAGCATGGTTCCCAGAGCCAAGGTTGCACGAGGGCCAAGTCGTGCAGGTTTGATAGTACCAAATGCATCCTGCAATCTGCCATCCAAAAGCGGGGCAGTTTACTTTGGTTTGCCAGGGAAACGGGCCGAGGTTTGTGTCTGGGGGCCTATGGCAGGGAGTGACCGGCTGGCTCCTGAAAAGCTACGATAGGCAGGATGTTTACCAGACCCATGGTGGCACCAGTGCCAAGTTGGGCTGATTTGATAGTACCAAGTGGCTCCTGCAATCTGCCATCCAGAATCGGGGCAGCTTACTTTTGTTTTCCAGGGAAACGGGCCGAGGTTTGTGTCTGGGGGTCTATGGCTGGGCGTGACCGGCTGGCTCCTGAAAAGCTACGATAGGCAGGATGGTGACCAGACCCATGGTGGCACCAGTGCCAAGTTGGGCTGGTTTGATAGCACCAAGTGGCTCCTGCAATCTGCCATCAAAATGTTGGCAGGCGAGTTTTGTTTTCCAGGGAAAAGCGCCGTTGTTTGTGTTTGGGCGCCTGTGGCTCAGAGTGGCCGGGTGGCTGCTTAGAATCCACGATACGCAGGATGGTTCCCAGACCCAAGGTGGCACCAGTGCCAAGTCGGGCTGGTTTGACACTACCAAGTGGCTCCTGCAATCTGCCATCCAGAATCGGGGCAGCCAAATTTTGTTTGCCAGGGAAACGGTCCGAGGTTTGTGTCTGGGGGACTATGGCTGGGAGTGACCGGCTGGCTCCTGAAATGCTACAATAGGCAGGATGGTTCCCAGACCCATAGTGGCACCAGTGCCAAGTTGGGATGATTTGATAGTACCAAGTGGCTCCTGCAATCTGCCATCAAAAAGCTGGCAGGCGAGTTTTGTTTTCCAGGGAAAAGCGCCGTTGTTTGTGTTTGGGGGCCTGTGGCTGGGAGTGGCCGGCTGGCTCCTTAGAATCCACGATATGCAGGATTGTTCCCAGACCCAAGGTGGCACCAGTGCGAAGTCGGGCTGGTTTGATGGTGCAAAGTGGCTCCTGCAATCTGTCATCCAGACGCGGGGCAGCGGATTTTTGTTTCCATGAGAAATGATCCGTGGTTTGTTTTTGGGGGTATATGGCTGGGCGTGGCCGGCTGGCCCCTTAAAAAGCTCGATATGCAGGATGGTTCCCTGACACAAGGTGGCACCAGTGCCACGTCGGGCGGTTTTCGTAGTACAAAGTGCGTCCTAAAATTTGCCATCCAGAAGAGGGGCAGTTGAGTTTTGTTTGCCAGAGAAAAGGGCCGTGGTTTGTTTTTGGGGGCATATGGCTGAGAGTGGCCGGCTGGCCCCTGAAAATCCACGATAGGCAGGATGGTTCCCAGACCAGAGGTGTCACCAGTGCCAAGTCGGGCTGGTTTGATAGTACTAAATAGCTCCTGCAATCTGCCATGCAGAAGCGGGGCAGCTTACTTTTGTTTGCCAGGGAAACGGGCCGAGGTTTGTGTCTGGGGGCCTATGGCTGGGAGTGACCGACTGGCTCCTGAAAAGCTACGATAGGCAGGATGGTGACCAGACCCATGGTGGCACCAGTGCCAAGTTGGGCTGGTTTGATAGTACCAAGTGGCTCCGGCAATCTGCCATCAAAAAGTTGGCAGGCGAGTTTTGTTTTCCAGGGAAAAGCGCCGTTGTTTGTGTTTGGGGGCCTGTGGCTGGGAGTGGCCAGCTGGCTCCTTAGAACCCACGATACGCAGGATGGTTCCCAGACCAGAGGTGGCACCAGTGCCAAGTTGGGCTGGTTTGATGGTGCAAAGTGGCTCCTGCAATCTGCCATCCAGAAGTGGGGTAGCTTACTTTTGTTTGCCAGGGAAACGGGCCGAGGTTTGTGTCTGGGGACCTATGGCTGGGAGTGACCGGCTGGCTCCTGAAAAGCTACGATAGGCAGGATGGTGACCAGACCCATGGTGGCACCAGTGCCAAGTTGGGCTGGTTTGATAGTACCAAGTGGCTCCTGCAATCTGCCATCAAAAAGTTGTCAGGCGAGTTTTGTTTTCCAGGGAAAAGCGCCGTTGTTTGTATTTGGGGGCCTGTGGCTGGGAGTGGCCGGCTGGCTCCTTTGAACCCACGATACGCAGGATGGTTCCCAGACCCAAGGTGGCACCAGTGCCAAGTCGGGCTGGTTTGATACTGCCAAGTGCGTCCTGCAATCTGCCATCCAGAAGCGGGGCAGCTTAATTTTGTTTGCCAGGGAAACGGGCCGTGGGTTTTGTTTGGGGGCCTATGGCTGAGAGTGGCCGGCTGGCTCCTGAAAATCCACGCTAGGCAGCATGGTTCCCAGATGCAAGGTGGCACCAGTGCCAAGTCGGACTGGTTTGATGGTGCAAAGTGGCTCCTGCAATCTGCCATCCAGAAGCGGGGCAGCTGATTTTTGTTTGCCAGAGAAAAATTCCGTGGATTGTTTTTGGGGGCATATTGCTGGGAGTGGCCGGCTGGCTCCTTAAAATGCTCGATACGCATGATGGTTCCCAGGTCCAAGGTGTCACCACTACCAAGTCGGCCTGCGGTTTTAGTATCAAGTTCATCCTGCAATTTGCCATCCAGAAGAGGGGCAGTTGAGTTTTGTTTGCCAGAGAAACGGGCCGAGGTTTCTGTTTGGGGACATATGGCTGAGAGTGGCCGGCTGGCCCCTGAATATCCACGATACACAGCATGGTTCCCAGATCCAAGGTGGCACCAGTGCCAAGTTGGGCTGGTTTGATAGTACCAAGTGTCTCCTGCAATCTGCCATCCAGAAGCGGGGCAGCTTACTTTTGTTTGCCAGAGAAATAGGCCTAGGTTTTTGTCTGGGGGCCTGTGGCTAGGAGTGGCCGGCTGGCTCCTAAGAATCCACGATACGCAGGATGTTTCCCAGACCCAAGGTGGCACCAGTGCCAAGTCGGGCTGGTTTGATAGTACCAAGTGGCTCCTGCAAACTCCATCAAAAAGTTGGCAGGCGTGTTTTGTTTTCCAGGGAACAGCGCCGTTGATTTTGTTTGGGGGCCTGTGGCTGGGAGTGGCCGGCTGGCTCCTTAGAATCCACGATACGCAGGATGGTTCCCAGACCCAAGGTGGCACCAGTGCCAAGTCGGGCTGGTTTGATTACACCAAGTGGCTCCTGCAATCTGCCATCCAGAAGTGAGGCAGCTAAGTTTTGTTTGCCAGAAAAAAGGGCCGTGGTTTTTGTTGGGGGCCTGTGGCTGGGAGTGGCCGGCTGGCTCCTTAGAATCCACCATACGCAGGATGGTTCCCAGACCCAAGGTGGCACCAGTGCCAAGTCGGGCTGGTTTGATAGTCCCAAGTGGCTCCTGCAAACTGCCATCCAGAAGCGGGGCAGCTGAGTTTTGTTTGCCAGGGAAATGGGCCGTTGTTTGTGTTTGGGGGCCTGTGGCTGGGAGTGTTCGGCTGGTTCCTGAATATGTACGATACGCAGGATTGTTCCCAGACCCAAGGTGGCACCAGTGCCAAGTCGGGCTGGTTTGATGGTGCAAAGTGGCTCCTGCAATCTGCCATCCAGACGCGGGGCAGCGGATTTTTGTTTCCATGAGAAATGGTCCGTGGTTTGTTTTTGGGGGTATATGGCTGGGCCTGGCCGGCTGGCTCCTTAAAAAGCTCGATATGCAGGATGGTTCCCTGACACAAGGTGGCACCAGTGCCACGTCGGGCGGTTTTCGTAGTACAAAGTGCGTCCTAAAATTTGCCATCCAGAAGAGGGGCAGTTGAGTTTTGTTTGCCAGAGAAAAGGTCCGTGGTTTGTTTTTGGGGGCATATGGCTGAGAGTGGCTGGCTGGCCCCTGAAAATCCACGATACACAGGATGGTTCCCAGACCCAAGGTGGCACCTGTGCCAAGTCGGGCTGATTTGATAGTACTAAGTAGCTCCTGCAATCTGCCATCCAGAAGCGGGACAGCTTACTTTTGTTTGCCAGGGAAACGGGCCGAGGTTTGTGTTTGGGGGCCTATGGCTGAGAGTGACCGGCTGGCTCCTGAAAAGCTACGATAGGCAGGATGGTGACCAGACCCATGGTGGCACCAGTGCCAAGTTGGGCTGGTTTGATAGTACCAAGTGGCTCCTGCAATCTGCCATCAAAAAGTTGGCAGGCGAGTTTTGTTTTCCAGGGAAAAGCGCCATTGTTTTTGTTTGGGGACCTGTGGTTGGGAGTGCCCGGCTGGCTCCTTAGAAACCACGATACGCAGCATGGTTACCAGACAAGATGTGCCACCAGTGCCAAGTTGTGCTGGTTTGATACTACCAAGTGGTTCCTGCAATCTGCCATCCAGAAGCGGGGCAGCTTACTTTTGTTTGCCACGGAAACGGGCCGTTGTTTGTGTTTGGGGGCCTGTGGCTGGGAGTGGCCGACTGGCTCCTTAGAATCCATTATACGCAGGATGGGTCCCAGACCAGAGGTGGCACCAGTGCCAAGTCGGGCTGGTTTGATAGTACCAAGTGGCTCCTGCAATCTGCCATCCAGAAGCGGGGCAGCTTACTTTTGTTTGCCAGGGAAACGGGCCGAGGTTTGTGACTGGGGACCTATGGCTGGGAGTGACCGGCTGGCTCCTGAAAAGTTACGATAGGCAGGATTGTGACCAGACCCATGGTGGCACCAGTGCCAAGTTGGGCTGGTTTGATAGTACCAAGTGGCTCCTGTAATCTGCCATCAAATAGTTGGTAGGCGAGTTTTGTTTTCCAGGGAAAAGCGCCGTTGTTTGTGTTTGGGGGCCTGTGGTAGGGAGTGGCCGGCGGGCTAATTAGAATCCACGATACGCAGGATGGTTCCCAGACCAGAGGTGGCACCAGTGCCAAGACGGGCTAGTTTGATGGTGCAAAGTGGCTCCTGCAATCTGCCATCCAGAAGCGGGGTAGCTTACTTTTGTTTGCCAGGGAAACGGGCCGAGGTTTTTCTCTGGGGGCCTATGGCGGGGAGTGACCGGCTGGCTCCTGAAAAGATAAGATAGGCAGGATGGTGACCAGACCCATGGTGGCACCAGTGCCAAGTTGGGCTGATTTGATAAAACCAAGTGGCTCCTGCAATCTGCCATCAAAAAGTTGGCAGGAGAGTTTTGTTTTCCAGGGAAAAGCGCCGTTGTTTGTGTTTGGGGGCGTGTGGCTGGGAGTGGCCGGCTGGCTCCTTAGAATCCACGATACGCAGCATGGTATCCAGACCCAAGGTGGCACCAGTGCCAAGTTTTGCTGGTTTGATAGTACCAAGTGGTTCCTGCAATCTGCCATCCAGAAGCAGGGCAGCTTACTTTTGTTTGCCAGGGAAACGGGCCGAGGTTTTTGTCTGGGGGCCTATGGCTGGGAGTGACCGGCTGGCTCCTGAAAAGCTACGATAGGCAGGATGGTGACCAGACCCATGGTGGCACCAGTCCCAAGTTGGGCTGATTTGATAGTACCAAGTGGCTCCTGCAATCTGCCGTCAAAATTTGGCAGGCGAGTTTTTATTTTCCAGGGAAAAGCGCCGTTGTTTGTGTTTGGGGGACTGTGGCTGGGAGTGGCCGGCTGGCTGCTTAGAATCCACGATACGCAGGATGGTTCCCAGACCCAAGGTGGCACCAGTGCCAAGTCGGGCTAGTATGATGGTGCAAAGTGGCTCCTGCAATCTGCCATCCAGAAGCGGGGCAGCTTACTTTTGTTTGCCAGGGAAACGGTCCGAGCTTTGTGTCTCGGGGCCTATGGCTGGGAGTGACCGGCTGGCTCCTGAAAAGCTACGATAGGCAGGATGGTGACCAGACCCATGGTGGCACCAGTGCCAAGTTGGGCTGGTTTGATAGTACCAAGTGGCTCCTGCAATCTGCCATCAAAATGTCGACAGGCGAGTTTTGTTTTCCGGGGAAAAGCGCCGTTGTTTGTGTTTGGGGGCCTGTGGCTGGGAGTGGCCGGCTGGCTCCTTAGAATCCACGATACGCAGGATGGTTCCCAGACCTGAGGTGGCACCAGTGCCAAGTCGGGCTGGTTTTATAGTACCAAGTGCGTCCTGCAATCTGCCATCCAGAAGCGGGGCAGCTTACTTTTGTTTGCCAGGGAAACGGGCCGAGCTTTGTGTCAGGGGGCCTATGGCTGGGAGTGACCGGCTGGCTCCTGAAAAGCTACGATAGGCAGGATGGTGACCAGACCCATGGTGGCACCAGTGCCATGTTCGGCTGATTTCATAGTACCAAGTGGCTCCGGCAATCTGCCATCAAAAAGTCGGCAGGCGAGTTTTGTTTTCCAGGGAAAAGCGCCGTTGTTTGTGTCTGCGGGCCTGTGGCTGGAGTGACCGGCTGGCTCCTTAGAATCCACGATACGCAGCATGGTTCCCAGACCCAAGGTGGCACCAGTGCCAAGTCGGGCTGGTTTGATAGTACCAAGTGGTTCCTGCAATCTGCCATCAAAAAGCTGGCAGGCGAGTTTTGTTTTCCAGGGAAAAGCGTCGTTGTTGTGTTTGGGGGCCTGTGGCTGGGAGTGGCCGGCTGGCTCCTTAGAATCCACGATACGCAGGATGGTTCCCAGACCCAAGGTGGCACCAGTCCCAAGTTGGGCTGGTTTGATTGTACCAAGTGGTTCCTGCAATCTGCCATCCAGAAGCGGGGCAGCTTACTTTTGTTTGCCAGGGAAACGGGCCGAGGTTTGTGTCTGGGGGCCTATGGCTGGGAGTGACCGGCTGGCTCCTGAAAGGCTACGATAGGCAGGATGGTGACCAGACCCATGGTGGCACCAGTGCCAAGTTGGGCTGGTTTGATAGTACCAAGTGGCTCCTGCAATCTGCCATCAAAAACTTGGAAGGCAAGTTTTGTTTCCCAGGGAAAAGCGCCGTTGTTTGTGTTTGGGGGCCTGCGGCTGGGAGTGGCCGGCTGGCTAATTAGAATCCACGACAGGCAGGATGGTTCCCAGACCAGAGGTGACACCAGTGCCAAGTCGGGCTAGTTTGATGGTGAAAAGTGGCTCCTGCAATCTGCCATCCAGAAGCGGGTTAACTTACTTTTGTTTGCCAGGGAAAAGGGCCGAGGTTTTTGTCTGGGGGCCTATGGCTGGGAGTGACCGGCTGTCTCCTGAAAAGCTACGATAGGCAGGATGGTGACCAGACCCATGGTGGCACCAGTGCCAAGTTGGGCTGGTTTGATAGTACCAAGTGGCTCCTGCAATCTGCCATCAAAAAGTTGGCAGGCGAGTTTGTTATCCAGGGAAAAGCGCCGTTGTTTTTGTTTGGGGGCCTGTGGCTGGGAGTGGCCGGATGGCTAATTAGAATCCACGATACGCAGCATGGTTCCCAGACCTGAGGTGGCACCAGTGCCAAGTTGGGCTGGTTTGATACTACCAAGTGCGTCCTGCAATCTGCCATCCAGAAGCGGGGCAGCTTACTTTTGTTTGCCAGGGAAACGGGCCGAGCTTTGTGTCAGGGGGCCTATGGCAGGGAGTGACCGGCTGGCTCCTGAAAAACTACGATAGGCAGGATGGTGACCAGACCCATGGTGGCACCAGTGCCAAGTTGGGCTGGTTCGATAGTACCAAGTGGCTCCTGCAATCTGCCATCAAAATGTTGGCAGGCGAGTTTTGTTTTCCATGGAAAAGCGCCGTTGTTTGTGTTTGGGGGCCTGTGGCTGGGAGTGGCCGGCTGGCTCCTTAGAATCCACGATACGCAGGATGGTTCCCAGACCTGAGGTGGCACCAGTGCCAAGTTGGGCTGGTTTGATTGTAGCAAATGGTTCCTGCAATCTGCCATCCAGAAGCGGGGCAGCTTACTTTTGTTTGCCAGGGAAACGGGCCGAGCTTTGTGTCTGGGGGCCTATGGCTGGGAGTGACCGGCTGGCTCCTGAAAAGCTACGATAGGCAGCATGGTGACCAGACCCATGGTGGCACCAGTGCCATGTTCGGCTGATTTCATAGTACCAAGTGGCTCCTGCAATCTGCCATCAAAATGTTGGCAGGCGAGTTTTGTTTTCCAGGGAAAAGCGCCGTTGTTTGTGTCTGCGGGCCTGTGGCTGGAGTGGCCGGCTGGCTCCTTAGAATCCACAATACGCAGCATGGTTCCCAGACCCAAGGTGGCACCAGTGCCAAGTTGGGCTGGTTTGATAGTACCAAGTGGTTCCTGCAATCTGCCATCAAAAAGTTGTCAGGCGAGTTTTGTTTTCCAGGGAAAATCGCCGTTGTTTTTGTTTGGGGGCCTGTGGCTGGGAGTGGCCGGCTGGCTCCTTAGGATCCACGATACCCAGGATGGTTCCCAGACCAGAGGTGGCACCAGTACCAAGTCGGGCTGGTTTGATAATAACAAGTGGATCCTGCAATCTGCCATCCAGAAGCGGGGCAGCTTACTTTTGTTTGCCAGGGAAACGGGCCGAGCTTTGTGTCAGGGGGCCTATGGCTGGGAGTGACCGGCTGGCTCCTGAAAAGCTACGATAGGCAGGATGGTGACCAGACCCATGGTGGCACCAGTGCCAAGTTGGGCTGGTTTGATAGTACCAAGTGGCTCCTGCAATCTGCCATCAAAAAGTTGGCAGGCGAGTTTTGTTTTCCAGGGAAAAGCGCCGTTGTGTGTGTTTTGGGGCCTGTGGCTGGGAGTGGCCAGCTGGCTCCTTAGAATCCACGATACGCAGGATGGTTCCCAGACCCAAGGTGGCACCAGTGCCAAGTCGGGCTGGTTTGTTAGTACCAAGTGGTTCCTGCAATCTGCCATCCAGAAGCGGGGCAGCTGAATTTTGTTTGCCAGAGAAAAAGGCTGTTGTTTGTGTTTCGGGGCCTGTGGCTGGCAGTGGATGGCTGGCTCCTGAAAATCCATGAAACGCAGCATGGTTCCCAGACCCAAGGTGGCACCAGTGCCAAGTAGGGCTGGTTTCATAGTACCCAGTGGCTCCTGCAATCTGCCATCCAGAAGAGGGGCAGTTGAATTTTGTTTTCCAGAGAAAAGGGCCGTGGTTTGTGTTTGGGGCCTATGGCTGAGAGTGACCGGCTGGCTCCTGAAAAGCTACGATAGGCAGGATGGTGACCAGACCCATGGTGGCACCAGTGCCAAGTCGGGCTGGTTTGATAATACTAAATAGCTCCTGAAATCTGTCATCCAGACGCGGGGCAGCGGATTTTTGCTTGCTGGAGAAAAGTTCCGTGGGTTTTTTTTGGGGGTATATGGCTGGACGTTGCCGGCTGACTCCTTAAAAACATCGATACGCAGGATGGTTCCCTGACCCAAGGTGGCATCACTGCCAAGTCGGGCTGTTTTCGTAGTACCAAGTGCGTCCTGCAATTTGCCATCCAGAAGAGGGGCAGTTGAGTTTTGTTTACCAGAGAAAAGGGCCGTGGTTTGTGTTTTGGGGCATATGGCTGAGAGTGGCCGGCTGGCGCCTGAAAATCCACGATAGGCAGGATGGTTCCCAGAGCCAAGGTGGCACCAGTGCCATGTTGGCCTGGTTTGATAGTACCATGTGGCTCCTGCAATCTGCCATCCAGAAGCGGGGCAGCTTACTTTTGTTTGCCAGGGAAACGGGCCGAGGTATTTGTCTGGGGGCCTATGGCTGGGAGTGACCGGCTGGCTCCTGAAAAGCTACGATAGGCAGGATGGTGACCAGACCCATGGTGGCACCAGTGCCAAGTTGGGCTGGTTTGATAGTACCAAGTGGCTCCTGCAATCTGCCATCAAAAAGTCGGCAGGCGAGTTTTGTTTTCCAGGGTAACGCGCTGTTGTTTCTGTTTAGAGGCCTGTGGCTGGGAGTGTCCGCCTGTCCTCTTAGAATCTACGTTACGCAGCATGGTTCCCAGAGCCAAGGTGGCACCAGTGCCAAGTTGGGCTGGTTTGATAGTAGCAAGTGTTTCCTGCAATCTGCCATCCAGAAGAGGGGCAGCTTACTTTTGTTTGCCAGGGAAACGGGCCGAGGTATTTCTCTGGGGGCCTATGGCAGGGAGTGACCGGCTGGCTCCTGAAAAGCTAAGATAGGCAGGATGTTTACCAGACCCATGATGGCACCAGTGCCAAGTTGGGCTAATTTGATACTACCAAGTGGCTCCTGCAATCTGCCATCCAGAATCGGGGGTGCTTACTTTTGTTTTCCAGGGAAACGGGCCGAGGTTTGTGTCTGGGGGTTTATGGCTGGGAGTGACCGGCTGGCTCCTGAAAAGCTACGATAGGCAGGATGGTGACCAGACCCATGGTGGCACCAGTGCCAAGTTGGGCTGGTTTGATAGTACCAAGTGGCTCCTGCAATCTGCCATCAAAATGTTGGCAGGCGAATTTTGTTTTCCAGGGAAAAGCGCCGTTGTTTGTGTTTGGGCGCCTGTGGCACGGAGTGGCCGGGTGGCTGCTTAGAATCCACGATACGCAGGATGGTTCCCAGACCCAAGGTGGCACCAGTGCCAAGTCGGGCTGTTTTGACACTACCAAGTGGCTCCTGCAATCTGCCATCCAGAATCGGGGCAGCTTAATTTTGTTTGCCAGGGAAACGGTCCGAGGTTTGTGATGGGGGCCTATGGCTGGGAGTGACCGGCTGGCTCCTGAAATGGTACAATTGGCAGGATGGTTCCCAGACCCATAGTGGCACCAGTGCCAAGTCGGGGTGGTTTGATGGTGCAACGTGGCTCCTGCAATCTGCCATCCTGACGCGGGGCAGCGGATTTTTGTTTCCAAGAGAAATGGTCCGTGGTTTGTTTTTGGGGCTATATGGCTGGGCGTGGCCTGCTGGCTCCTTAAAAAGCTACGATAGGCAGGATGGTTCCCTGACCCAAGGTGGCACCAGTGCCAAGTCGGGCGGTTTTCGTAGTACAAAGTGCGTCCTAAAATTTGCCATCCAGAAGAGGGGCAGTTGAGTTTTGTTTACCAGAGAAAAGGGCCGTGGTTTGTTTTTGGGGGCATATGGCTGATAGTGGCCGTCTGGCGCCTGAAAATCCACGATAGGCAGGATGGTTCCCAGACCAGAGGTGGCACCAGTGCCAAGTCGGGCTGGTTTGATAGTACTAAATAGCACCTGCAATCTGCCATGCAGAAGCGGGGCAGCTTACTTTTGTTTGCCAGGGAAACGGGCCGAGGTTTGTGTCTGGGGGCCTATGGCTGGGAGTGACCGCCTGGCTCCTGAAAAGCTACGATAGGCAGGATGGTGACCAGACCCATGGTGGCACCAGTGCCAAGTTGGGCTGGTTTGATAGTACCAAGTGGCTCCTGCAATCTGCCATCAAAAAGTTGTCAGGCGAGTTTTGTTTTCCAGGGAAAAGCGCCGTTGTTTGTGTTTGGGGGACTGTTGGTGGGAGTGGCCGGCTGGCTCCTTAGAACACACGATACGCAGGATGGTTCCCAGACCCACGGTGGCACCAGTGCCACGTCGGGCTGGTTTGATGGTGAAAAGTGGCTCCTGCAATCTGCCATCCTGAAACGGGGTAGCTTACTTTTGTGTGCCAGGGAAACGGGCCGAGGTTTATGACTGGGGGCCTAGGGCTAGGAGTGACCGGCTGGCTCCTGAAAAGCAACAATAGGCAGGATGGTTCCCAGACCCAAGGTGGCACCAGTGCCAAGTTGGGCTGGTTTGATGGTACCAACTGGCTCCTGCAATCTGCCATCTAAAAGTTGTCAGGCGAGTTTTGTTTTCCAGGGAAAAGCGCCGTTGATTTTGTTTGGAGGCCTGTGGCTGGCAGTGGCTGCCTGTCGTCTTAGAATCCGGGTTACGCAGCATGGTTCCCAGAGCCAAGGTGGCACCAGTGCCAAGTTGGGCTGATTTGATGGTGCAAAGTGGCTCCTGCAATCTGCCATCCAGAAGTGCGGTAGCTTACTTTTGTGTGCCAGGGAAACAGGCCGAGCTTTGTGTCTGGGGGCCTATGGCTGGGAGTGACCGGCTGGCTCCTGAAAAGCTACGATAGGCAGGATGGTGACCAGACCCATGGTGGCACCAGTGCCAAGTTGGGCTGGTTTGATAGTACCAAGTGGCTCCTGCAATCTGCCATCAAAAAGTTGGCAGGCGAGTTTTGTTTTCCAGGGAAAAGCGCCGTTGTGTGTGTTTTGGGGCCTGTGGCTGGGAGTGGCCAGCTGGCTCCATAGAATCCACGATACGCAGGATGGTTCCCAGACCCAAGGTGGCACCAGTGCCAAGTCGGGCTGGTTTGTTAGTACCAAGTGGTTCCTGCAATCTGCCATCCAGAAGCGGGGCAGCTGAATTTTGTTTGCCAGAGAAAAAGGCTGTTGTTTGTGTTTCGGGGCCTGTGGCTGGCAGTGGACGGCTGGCTCCTGAAAATCCATGATACGCAGCATGGTTCCCAGACCCAAGGTGGCACCAGTGCCAAGTAGGGCTGGTTTCATAGTACCCAGTGGCTCCTGCAATCTGCCATCCAGAAGAGGGGCAGTTGAGTTTTGTTTTCCACAGAAAAGGGCCGTGGTTTGTGTTTGGGGCCTATGGCTGAGAGTGACCGGCTGGCTCCTGAAAAGCTACGATAGGCAGGATGGTGACCAGACCCATGGTGGCACCAGTGCCAAGTCGGGCTGGTTTGATAATACTAAATAGCTCCTGCAATCTGCCATCCAGACACGGGGCAGCGGATTTTTGCTTGCTGGAGAAAAGTTCCGTGGGTTTTTTTTGGGGGTATATGGCTGGACGTTGCCGGCTGACTCCTTAAAAACATCGATACGCAGGATGGTTCCCTGACCCAAGGTGGCATCACTGCCAAGTCGGGCTGTTTTCGTAGTACCAAGTGCGTCCTGCAATTTGCCATCCAGAAGAGGGGCAGTTGAGTTTTGTTTACCAGAGAAAAGGGCCGTGGTTTGTGTTTGGGGGCATATGGCTGAGAGTGGCCGGCTGGCGCCTGAAAATCCACGATAGGCAGGATGGTTCCCAGAGCCAAGGTGGCACCAGTGCCATGTTGGCCTGGTTTGATAGTACCATGTGGCTCCTGCAATCTGCCATCCAGAAGCGGGGCAGCTTACATTTGTTTGCCAGGGAAACGGGCCGAGGTATTTGTCTGGGGGCCTATGGCTGGGAGTGACCGCCTGGCTCCTGAAAAGCTACGATAGGCAGGATGGTGACCAGACCCATGGTGGCACCAGTGCCAAGTTGGGCTGGTTTGATAGTACCAAGTGTCTCCTGCAATCTGCCATCCAGAAGCGGGGTAGCTTACTTTTGTTTGCCAGGGAAACGGGCAGAGCTTTCTGTCTGGGGGCTATGGTTGGGAGTAACCGGCTGGCTCCTGAAAAGCTACGATAGGCAGGATGGTTCCCAGATCCAAGATGGCACCAGTGCCAAGTCGGGGTGGTTTGATGGTGCAAAGTGGCTCCTGCAATCTGCCATCCTGACGCGGGGCAGCGGATTTTTGTTTCCAAGAGAAATGGTCCGTGGTTTGTTTTTGGGGCTATATGGCTGGGCGTGGCCTGCTGGCTCCTTAAAAAGCTACGATAGGCAGGATGGTTCCCTGACCCAAGGTGGCACCAGTGCCAAGTCGGGCGGTATTCGTAGTACAAAGTGCGTCCTAAAATTTGCCATCCAGAAGAGGGGCAGTTGAGTTTTGTTTACCAGAGAAAAGGGCCGTGGTTTGTTTTTGGGGGCATATGGCTGATAGTGGCCGTCTGGCCCCTGAAAATCCACGATAGGCAGGATGGTTCCCAGACCAGAGGTGGCACCAGTGCCAAGTCGGGCTGGTTTGATAGTACTAAATAGCACCTGCAATCTGCCATCCAGAAGCGGGGCAGCTTACTTTTGTTTGCCAGGGAAACGGGCCGAGGTTTGTGTCTGGGGGCCTATGGCTGGGAGTGACCGCCTGGCTCCTGAAAAGCTACGATAGGCAGGATGGTGACCAGACCCATGGTGGCACCAGTGCCAAGTTGGGCTGGTTTGATAGTACCAAGTGGCTCCTGCAATCTGCCATCAAAAAGTTGGCAGGCCAGTTTTGTTTTCCAGGGAAAAGCGCCGTTGTTTGTGTTTGGGGGACTGTGGCTGGGAGTGGCCGGCTGGCTCCTTAGAACACACGATATGCAGGATGGTTCCCAGACCCAAGGTGGCACCAGTGCCAAGTCGGGCTGGTTTGATGGTGAAAAGTGGCTCCTGCAATCTGCCATCCTGAAGCGGGGTAGCTTACATTTGTGTGCCAGGGAAACGGGCCGAGGTTTATGACTGGGGGCCTAGGGCTAGAAGTGACCGGCTGGCTCCTGAAAAGCAACAGTAGGCAGGATGGTTCCCAGACCCAAGGTGGCACCAGTGCCAAGTTGGGCTGGTTTGATGGTACCAACTGGCTCCTGCAATCTGCCATCTAAAAGTTGTCAGGCGAGTTTTGTTTTCCAGGGAAAAGCGCCGTTGATTTTGTTTGGAGGCCTGTGGCTGGCAGTGGCTGCCTGTCGTCTTAGAATCCGGGTTACGCAGCATGGTTCCCAGAGCCAAGGTGGCACCAGTGTCAAGTTGGGCTGGTTTGATAGTACCAAGTGGCTCCTGCAATCTGCCATCCAGAAGCGGGGCAGCTTACTTTTGTTTGCCAGGGAAACGGGCCGAGGTATTTGTCTGGGGACCTATGGCTGGGAGTGACCGGCTGGCTCCTGAAAAGCTACGATAGGCAGGATGGTTCCCTGACCCAAGGTGGCACCAGTGCCAAGTCGGGCGGTTTTCGTAGTACAAAGTGCGTCCTAAAATTTGCCATCCAGAAGAGGGGCAGTTGAGTTTTGTTTACCAGAGAAAAGCCCGTGGATTGTTTTTGGGGGCATATGGCTGATAGTGGCCGTCTGGCCCCTGAAAATCCACGATAGGCAGGATGGTTCCCAGACCAGAGGTGGCACCAGTGCCAAGTCGGGCTGGTTTGATAGTACTAAATAGCACCTGCAATCTGCCATGCAGAAGCGGGGCAGCTTACTTTTGTTTGCCAGGGAAACGGGCCGAGGTTTGTGTCTGGGGGCCTATGGCTGGGAGTGACCGCCTGGCTCCTGAAAAGCTACGATAGGCAGGATGGTTACCAGACCCATGGTGGCACCAGTGCCAAGTTGGGCTGGTTTGATAGTACCAAGTGGCTCCTGCAATCTGCCATCAAAAAGTTGGCAGGCCAGTTTTGTTTTCCAGGGAAAAGCGCCGTTGTTTGTGTTTGGGGGACTGTGGCTGGGAGTGGCCGGCTGGCTCCTTAGAACACACGATACGCAGGATGGTTCCCAGACCCAAGGTGGCACCAGTGCCAAGTCGGGCTGGTTTGATGGTGAAAAGTGGCTCCTGCAATCTGCCATCCTGAAGCGGGGTAGCTTACATTTGTGTGCCAGGGAAACGGGCCGAGGTTTATGACTGGGGGCCTAGGGCTAGAAGTGACCGGCTGGCTCCTGAAAAGCAACAATAGGCAGGATGGTGACCAGACCCATGGTGGCACCAGTGCCAAGTTGGGCTGGTTTGATAGTACCAAGTGGCTCCTGCAATCTGCCATCAAAAAGTTGGCAGGTCAGTTTTGTTTTCCAGGGAAAAGCGCCGTTGTTTGTGTTTGGGGGACTGTGGCTGGGAGTGGCCGGCTGGCTCCTTAGAACACAGGATACGCAGGATGGTTCCCAGACCCAAGGTGGCACCAGTGCCAAGTCGGGCTGGTTTGATAGCACCAAGTGGCTCCTGCAATCTGCCATCCAGAAGCGGGGCAGCTTACTTTTGTTTTCCAGGGAAACGGACCGAGGTTTGTCTCTGGGGGCCTATGGCTGGGAGTGACCGGCTGGCTCCTGAAAAGCTACGATAGGCAGGATGGTGACCAGACCCATGGTGGCACCAGTGCCAAGTTGGGCTGGTTTGATAGTACCAAGTGGCTCCTGCAATCTGCCATCAAAAAGTTGGCAGGCGAGTTTTGTTTTCCAGGGAAAAGCGCCGTTGTGTGTATTTTGGGGCCTGTGGCTGGGAGTGGCCAGCTGGCTCCTTAGAATCCACGATACGCAGGATGGTTCCCAGACCCAAGGTGGCACCAGTGCCAAGTCGGGCTGGTTTGTTAGTACCAAGTGGTTCCTGCAATCTGCCATCCAGAAGCGGGGCAGCTGAATTTTGTTTGCCAGAGAAAAAGGCTGTTGTTTGTGTTTCGGGGCCTGTGGCTGGCAGTGGACGGCTGGCTCCTGAAAATCCATGATACGCAGCATGGTTCCCAGACCCAAGGTGGCACCAGTGCCAAGTAGGGCTAGTTTCATAGTACCCAGTGGCTCCTGCAATCTGCCATCCAGAAGAGGGGCAGTTGAATTTTGTTTTCCAGAGAAAAGGGCCGTGGTTTGTGTTTGGGGCCTATGGCTGAGAGTGACCGGCTGGCCCCTGAAAATCCACGATAGGAAGGATGGTTCCCAGATCCAAGGTGGCAGCAGTGCCATGTTGTGCTGGTGTGATAGTCCCAAGTGGCTCCTGCAATCTGCCATCCAGAAGTGGGGCAGCTGAATTTTGTTTGCCAGAGAAAAAGGCTGTGGTTTTTGTTTGGGGGCCTATGGCTGGGAGTGGCCGGCTGGCTCCTGAAAATCCATGATACGCAGCATGGTTCCCAGACCCAAGGTGGCACCAGTGCCAAGTGGGGCTGGTTTCACAGTGTCAAGTGCCTCCTGCAATCTCCCATCCAGAAGCGGGGCAGCTGAGTTTTGTTTGCCTGTGAAACGGGCCGTTGTTTTTGATTGGGGTCTGTGGCCGAGAATGTTCAGCTGGCTCCTGACAATCCACAATACGCAGGATGGTTCCCAGACCCAAGGTGGCACCAGTGCCAAGTCTTGCTGGTTTGATAGTACCAAGTGGCTCCTGCAATCTGCCATCCAGAAGCGGTGCAGCTGAGTTTTGTTTGCCAGAGAAAAGGGCCGTGGGTTGTGTTTGGGGGCATATGGCTGGGAGTGGCCGGCTGTCTCATTAAAAAGATCGATACGCAGGATGGTTCCCAGACCCAAGGTGGCACCAGTGCCAAGTCGGGCTGTTTTTATAGTACCAAGTGCGTCCTGCAATTTGCCATCCAGAAGAGGGGCAGTTGAGTTTTGTTTGCCAGAGAAAAGCGCCGTTGTTTGTGTTTGGGGGTTTGTGGCTGGGAGTGGCCGACTGGCGCCTTAGAATCTGCGATACGCAGCATGGTTCCCAGACCCAAGGTGGCACCAGTTCCAAGTTGGGCTGGTTTGATAGTACCAAGTGGCTCCTGCAATCTGCCATCCAGAAGCGGGGCAGCTTACTTTTGTTTGCCAGGGAAACGGGCCGAGGTTTGTGTTTGGGGGCCTATGGCTGGGAGTGACCGGCTGGCTCCTGGAAAGCTACAATAGGCAGGATGGTGACCAGACCCATGGTGGCACCAGTGCCAAGTTGGGCTGGTTTGATAGTACCAAGTTGCTCCTGCAATCTGCCATCAAAAAGTTGGCAGGCGAGTTTTGTTTTCCAGGGAAAAGCGCCGTTGTTTGTGTTTGGGGGCCTGTGGCTGGGAGTGGCCGGCTGGCTCCTTAGAATCCACGATACGCAGGATGGTTCCCAGACCCAAGGTGGCACCAGTGCCAAGTCGGGCTGGTTTGATGGTGCAAAGTGGCTCCTGCAATCTGCCATCCAGAAGCGGGGCAGCTGATTTTTTTTTGCCAGAGAAAAATTCCGTGGATTGTTTTTGGGGGCCTATTGCTGGGAGTGGCCGGCTGGCTCCTTAAAATGCTCGATACGCATGATGGTTCCCAGGCCCAAGGTGTCACCACTACCAAGTCGGCCTGCGGTTTTAGTATCAAGTTCATCCTGCAATTTGCCATCCAGAAGAGGGGCAGTTGAGTTTTGTTTGCCAGAGAAACGGGCCGAGGTTTCTGTTTGGGGACATATGGCTGAGAGTGGCCGGGTGGCCCCTGAAAATCCACGATACACAACATGGTTCCCAGATCCAAGGTGGCACCAGTGCCAAGTTGGGCTGGTTTGATAGTCCCAAGTGTCTCCTGCAATCTGCCATCCAGAAGCGGGGCAGCTTACTTTTGTTTGCCAGAGAAATAGGCCTAGGTTTTTGTTTGGGGGCCTGTGGCTAGGAGTGGCCTGCTGGCTCCTAAGAATCCACGATACGCAGGATGTTTACCAGACCCATGGTGGCACCAGTCCCAAGTTGGGCTGATTTGATAGTACCAAGTGGCTCCTGCAATCTGCCGTCAAAATTTGGCAGGCGAGTTTTTATTTTCCAGGGAAAAGCGCCGTTGTTTGTGTTTGGGGGCCTGTGGCTGGGAGTGGCTGCCTGTCGTCTTAGAATCCGGGTTACGCAGCATGGTTCCCAGAGCCAAGGTGGCACCAGTGCCAAGTCGGGCTAGTTTGATGGTGCAAAGTGGCTCCTGCAATCTGCCATCCAGAAGCGGGGCAGCTTACTTTTGTTTGCCAGGGAAACGGGCCGGGCTTTCTGTCTCGGGGCCTATGGCTGGGAGTGACCGGCTGGCTCCTGAAAAGCTACGATAGGCAGGATGGTGACCAGACCCATGGTGGCACCAGTGCCAAGTTGGGCTGGTTTGATAGTACCAAGTGGCTCCTGCAATCTGCCATCAAAAAGTTGGCAGGCGAGTTTTGTTTTCCAGGGAAAAGCGCCATTGTTTGTGTTTGGGGACCTGTGGTTGGGAGTGCCCGGCTGGCTCCTTAGAAACCACGATACGCAGCATGGTTACCAGACAAGAGGTGCCACCAGTGCCAAGTTGTGCTGGTTTGATACTGCCAAGTGGTTCCTGCAATCTGCCATCCTGAAACGGGGCAGCTTACTTTTGTTTGCCACGGAAACGGGCCGTTGTTTGTGTTTGGGGGCCTGTGGCTGGGAGTGGCCGACTGGCTCCTTAGAATCCACGATACGCAGGATGGGTCCCAGACCAGAGGTGGCACCAGTGCCAAGTTGGGCTGGTTTGATAGTACCAAGTGGCTCCTGCAATCTGCCATCCAGAAGCGGGGCAGCTTACTTTTGTTTGCCAGGGAAACGGGCCGAGGTTTGTGACTGGGGACCTATGGCTGGGAGTGACCGGCTGGCTCCTGAAAAGTTACGATAGGCAGGATTGTGACCAGACCCATGGTGGCACAAGTGCCAAGTTGGGCTGGTTTGATAGTACCAAGTGGCTCCTGTAATCTGCCATCAAATAGTTGGTAGGCGAGTTTTGTTTTCCAGGGAAAAGCGCCGTTGTTTGTGTTTGGGGGCCTGTGGTAGGGAGTGGCCGGCTGGCTAATTAGAATCCACGATACGCAGGATGGTTCCCAGACCAGAGGTGGCACCAGTGCCAAGACGGGCTAGTTTGATGGTGCAAAGTGGCTCCTGCAATCTGCCATCCAGAAGCGGGGTAGCTTACTTTTGTTTGCCAGGGAAACGGGCCGAGCTTTTTGTCTGGGGGCCTATGGCTGGGAGTGACCGGCTGGCTCCTGAAAAGCTAAGATAGGCAGGATGGTGACCAGACCCATGGTGGCACCAGTGCCAAGTTGGGCTGATTTGATAAAACCAAGTGGCTCCTGCAATCTGCCATCAAAAAGTTGGCAGGCGAGTTTTGTTTTCCAGGGAAAAGCGCCGTTGTTTGTGTTTGGGGGCCTGTGGCTGGGAGTGGCCGGCTGGCTCCTTAGAATCCACGATACGCAGCATGGTATCCAGACCCAAGGTGGCACCAGTGCCAAGTTTTGCTGGTTTGATAGTACCAAGTGGTTCCTGCAATCTGCCATCCAGAAGCAGGGCAGCTTACTTTTGTTTGCCAGGGAAACGGGCCGAGGTTTTTGTCTGGGGGCCTATGGCTGGGAGTGACCGGCTGGCTCCTGAAAAGCTACGATAGGCAGGATGGTGACCAGACCCATGGTGGCGCCAGTCCCAAGTTGGGCTGATTTGATAGTACCAAGTGGCTCCTGCAATCTGCCGTCAAAATTTGGCAGGCGAGTTCTTATTTTCCAGGGGAAAGCGCCGTTGTTTGTGTTTGGGGGCCTGTGGCTGGGAGTGGCCGGCTGGCTGCTTAGAATCCACGATACGCAGGATGGTTCCCAGACCCAAGGTGGCACCAATGCCAAGTCGGGCTAGTATGATGGTGCAAAGTGGCTCCTGCAATCTGCCATCCAGAAGCGGGGCAGCTTACTTTTGTTTGCCAGGGAAACGGGCCGAGCTTTGTGTCTCGGGGCCTATGGCTGGGAGTGACCGGCTGGCTCCTGAAAAGCTACGATAGGCAGGATGGTGACCAGACCCATGGTGGCACCAGTGCCAAGTTGGGCTGGTTTGATAGTACCAAGTGGCTCCTGCAATCTGCCATCAAAAAGCTGGCAGGCGAGTTTTGTTTTCCAGGGAAAAGCGCCGTTGTTTGTGTTTGGGGGCCTGTGGCTGGGAGTGGCCGGCTGGCTCCTTAGAATCCACGATACGCAGGATGGTTCCCAGACCTGAGGTGGCACCAGTGCCAAGTCGGGCTGGTTTTATAGTACCAAGTGCGTCCTGCAATCTGCCATCCAGAAGCGGGGCAGCTTACTTTTGTTTGCCAGGGAAACGGGCCGAGCTTTGTGTCAGGGGGCCTATGGCTGGGAGTGACCGGCTGGCTCCTGAAAAGCTACGATAAGCAGGATGGTGACCAGACCCATGGTGGCACCAGTGCCATGTTCGGCTGATTTCATAGTACCAAGTGGCTCCTGCAATCTGCCATCAAAAAGTCGGCAGGCGAGTTTTGTTTTCCAGGGAAAAGCGCCGTTGTTTTTGTCTGCGGGCCTGTGGCTGGAGTGGCCGGCTGCCTCCTTAGAATCCACGATACGCAGCATGGTTCCCAGACCCAAGGTGGCACCAGTGCCAAGTTGGGCTGGTTTGATAGTACCAAGTGGTTCCTGCAATCTGCCATCAAAAAGTTGGCAGGCGAGTTTTGTTTTCCAGGGAAAAGCGCCGTTGTTTGTGTTTGGGGGCCTGTGGCTGGGAGTGGCCGGCTGGCTCCTTAGAATCCACGATACGCAGGATGGTTCCCAGACCCAAGGTGGCACCAGTCCCAAGTTGGGCTGATTTGATAGTACCAAGTGGCTCCTGCAATCTGCCGTCAAAATTTGGCAGGCGAGTTTTTATTTTCCAGGGAAAAGCGCCGTTGTTTGTGTTTGGGGGCCTGTGGCTGGGAGTGGCCGGCTGGCTTCTTAGAATCCACGATACGCAGGATGGTTCCCAGACCCAAGGTGGCACCAATGCCAAGTCGGGCTAGTATGATGGTGCAAAGTGGCTCCTGCAATCTGCCATCCAGAAGCGGGGCAGCTTACTTTTGTTTGCCAGGGAAACGGGCCGAGCTTTGTGTCTCGGGGCCTATGGCTGGGAGTGACCGGCTGGCTCCTGAAAAGCTACGATAGGCAGGATGGTGACCAGACCCATGGTGGCACCAGTGCCAAGTTGGGCTGGTTTGATAGTACCAAGTGGCTCCTGCAATCTGCCATCAAAAAGTTGGCAGGCGAGTTTTGTTTTCCAGGGAAAAGCGCCGTTGTTTGTGTTTGGGGGCCTGTGGCTGGGAGTGGCCGGCTGGCTCCTTAGAATCCACGATACGCAGGATGGTTCCCAGACCTGAGGTGGCACCAGTGCCAAGTCGGGCTGGTTTTATAGTACCAAGTGCGTCCTGCAATCTGCCATCCAGAAGCGGGGCAGCTTACTTTTGTTTGCCAGGGAATCGGGCCGAGCTTTGTGTCAGGGGGCCTATGGCTGGGAGTGACCGGCTGGCTCCTGAAAAGCTACGATAGGCAGGATGGTGACCAGACCCATGGTGGCACCAGTGCCATGTTCGGCTGATTTCATAGTACCAAGTGGCTCCTGCAATCTGCCATCAAAAAGTCGGCAGGCGAGTTTTGTTTTCCAGGGAAAAGTGCCGTTGTTTTTGTCTGCGGGCCTGTGGCTGGAGTGGCCGGCTGGCTCCTTAGAATCCACGATACGCAGCATGGTTCCCAGACCCAAGGTGGCACCAGTGCCAAGTTGGGCTGGTTTGATAGTACCAAGTGGTTCCTGCAATCTGCCATCAAAAAGTTGGCAGGCGAGTTTTGTTTTCCAGGGAAAAGCGTCGTTGTTTGTGTTTGGGGGCCTGTGGCTGGGAGTGGCCGGCTGGCTCCTTAGAATCCACGATACGCAGCATGGTTCCCAGACCCAAGGTGGCACCAGTCCCAAGTTGGGCTGGTTTGATAGTACCAAGTGGCTCCTGCAATCTGCCATCCAGAGGCGTGGCAGCTTACTTTTGTTTGCCAGGGAAACGGGCCGAGGTTTGTGTCTGGGGGCCTATGGCTGGGAGTGACCGGCTGGCTCCTGAAAGGCTACGATAGGCAGGATTGTGACCAGACCCATGGTGGCACCAGTGCCAAGTTGGGCTGGTTTGATAGTACCAAGTGGCTCCTGCAATCTGCCATCAAAAAGTTGGCAGGCGAGTTTTGTTTCCCAGGGAAAAGCGCCGTTGTTTGTGTTTGGGGGCCTGTGGCTGGGAGTGGCCGGCTGGCTAATTAGAATCCACGACAGGCAGGATGGTTCCCAGACCACAGGTGACACCAGTGCCAAGTCGGGCTAGTTTGATGGTGAAAAGTGGCTCCTGCAATCTGCCATCCAGAAGCGGGTTAACTTACTTTTGTTTGCCAGGGAAAAGGGCCGAGGTTTTTGTCTGGGGGCCTATGGCTGGGAGTGACCGGCTGGCTCCTGAAAAGCTACGATAGGCAGGATGGTGACCAGACCCATGGTGGCACCAGTGCCAAGTTGGGCTGGTTTGATAGTACCAAGTGGCTCCTGCAATCTGCCATCAAAAAGTTGGCAGGCGAGTTTGTTATCCAGGGAAAAGCGCCGTTGTTTTTGTTTGGGGGCGTGTGGCTGGGAGTGGCCGGATGGCTAATTAGAATCCACGACACGCAGCATGGTTCCCAGACCTGAGGTGGCACCAGTGCCAAGTTGGGCTGGTTTGATACTACCAAGTGCGTCCTGCAATCTGCCATCCAGAAGCGGGGCAGCTTACTTTTGTTTGCCAGGGAAACGGGCCGAGGTTTTGTCTGGGGGCCTATGGCAGGGAGTGACCGGCTGGCTCCTGAGAAACTACGATAGGCAGGATGGTGACCAGACCCATGGTGGCACCAGTGCCAAGTTGGGCTGGTTTGATAGTACCAAGTGGCTCCTGCAATCTGCCATCAAAATGTTGGCAGGCGAGTTTTGTTTTCCAGGGAAAAGCGCCGTTGTTTGTGTTTCGGGGCCTGTGGCTGGGAGTGGCCGGCTGGCTCCTTAGAATCCAAAATACGCAGGATGGTTCCCAGACCTGAGGTGGCACCAGTGCCAAGTTGGGCTGGTTTGATTGTAGCAAATGGTTCCTGCAATCTACCATCCAGAAGCGGGGCAGCTTACTTTTGTTTTCCAGGGAAACGGGCCGAGCTTTGTGTCTCGGGGCCTATGGCAGGGAGTGACCGGCTGGCTCCTGAAAAGCTACGATAGGCAGGATGGTGACCAGACCCATGGTGGCACCAGTGCCATATTCGGCTGATTTCATAGTACCAAGTGGCTCCTGCAATCTGCCATCAAAATGTTGGCAGGCGAGTTTTGTTTTCCAGGGAAAAGCGCCGTTGTTTGTGTCTGCGGGCCTGTGGCTGGAGTGGCCGGCTGGCTCCTTAGAATCCACGATACGCAGCATGGTTCCCAGACCCAAGGTGGCACCAGTGCCAAGTTGGGCTGGTTTGATAGTACCAAGTGGTTCCTGCAATCTGCCATCAAAAAGTTGTCAGGCGAGTTTTGTTTTCCAGGGAAAATCGCCGTTGTTTTTGTTTGGGGGCCTGTGGCTGGGAGTGGCCGGCTGGCTCCTTAGGATCCACGATACCCAGGATGGTACCCAGACCAGAGGTGGCACCAGTACCAAGTCGGGCTGGTTTGATAATAACTAGTGGATCCTGCAATCTGCCATCCAGAAGCGGGGCAGCTTACTTTTGTTTGCCAGGGAAACGGTCCGAGCTTTGTGTCTGGGGGCCTATGGCTGGGAGTGACCGGCTGGCTCCTGAAAAGCTACGATAGGCAGGATGGTGACCAGACCCATGGTGGCACCAGTGCCAAGTTGGGCTGGTTTGATAGTACCAAGTGGCTCCTGCAATCTGCCATCAAAAAGTTGGCAGGCGAGTTTTGTTTTCCAGGGAAAAGCGCCGTTGTTTGTGTTTGGGGGCCTGTGGCTGGGAGTGGCCGGCTGGCTCCTTAGAATCCACGATACGCAGGATGGTTCCCAGACCTGAGGTGGCACCAGTGCCAAGTCGGGCTGGTTTTATAGTACCAAGTGCGTCCTGCAATCTGCCATCCAGAAGCGGGGCAGCTTACTTTTGTTTGCCAGGGAATCGGGCCGAGCTTTGTGTCAGGGGGCCTATGGCTGGGAGTGACCGGCTGGCTCCTGAAAAGCTACGATAGGCAGGATGGTGACCAGACCCATGGTGGCACCAGTGCCATGTTCGGCTGATTTCATAGTACCAAGTGGCTCCTGCAATCTGCCATCAAAAAGTCGGCAGGCGAGTTTTGTTTTCCAGGGAAAAGTGCCGTTGTTTTTGTCTGCGGGCCTGTGGCTGGAGTGGCCGGCTGGCTCCTTAGAATCCACGATACGCAGCATGGTTCCCAGACCCAAGGTGGCACCAGTGCCAAGTTGGGCTGGTTTGATAGTACCAAGTGGTTCCTGCAATCTGCCATCAAAAAGTTGGCAGGCGAGTTTTGTTTTCCAGGGAAAAGCGTCGTTGTTTGTGTTTGGGGGCCTGTGGCTGGGAGTGGCCGGCTGGCTCCTTAGAATCCACGATACGCAGCATGGTTCCCAGACCCAAGGTGGCACCAGTCCCAAGTTGGGCTGGTTTGATAGTACCAAGTGGCTCCTGCAATCTGCCATCCAGAGGCGTGGCAGCTTACTTTTGTTTGCCAGGGAAACGGGCCGAGGTTTGTGTCTGGGGGCCTATGGCTGGGAGTGACCGGCTGGCTCCTGAAAGGCTACGATAGGCAGGATTGTGACCAGACCCATGGTGGCACCAGTGCCAAGTTGGGCTGGTTTGATAGTACCAAGTGGCTCCTGCAATCTGCCATCAAAAAGTTGGCAGGCGAGTTTTGTTTCCCAGGGAAAAGCGCCGTTGTTTGTGTTTGGGGGCCTGTGGCTGGGAGTGGCCGGCTGGCTAATTAGAATCCACGACAGGCAGGATGGTTCCCAGACCACAGGTGACACCAGTGCCAAGTCGGGCTAGTTTGATGGTGAAAAGTGGCTCCTGCAATCTGCCATCCAGAAGCGGGTTAACTTACTTTTGTTTGCCAGGGAAAAGGGCCGAGGTTTTTGTCTGGGGGCCTATGGCTGGGAGTGACCGGCTGGCTCCTGAAAAGCTACGATAGGCAGGATGGTGACCAGACCCATGGTGGCACCAGTGCCAAGTTGGGCTGGTTTGATAGTACCAAGTGGCTCCTGCAATCTGCCATCAAAAAGTTGGCAGGCGAGTTTGTTATCCAGGGAAAAGCGCCGTTGTTTTTGTTTGGGGGCGTGTGGCTGGGAGTGGCCGGATGGCTAATTAGAATCCACGACACGCAGCATGGTTCCCAGACCTGAGGTGGCACCAGTGCCAAGTTGGGCTGGTTTGATACTACCAAGTGCGTCCTGCAATCTGCCATCCAGAAGCGGGGCAGCTTACTTTTGTTTGCCAGGGAAACGGGCCGAGGTTTTGTCTGGGGGCCTATGGCAGGGAGTGACCGGCTGGCTCCTGAGAAACTACGATAGGCAGGATGGTGACCAGACCCATGGTGGCACCAGTGCCAAGTTGGGCTGGTTTGATAGTACCAAGTGGCTCCTGCAATCTGCCATCAAAATGTTGGCAGGCGAGTTTTGTTTTCCAGGGAAAAGCGCCGTTGTTTGTGTTTCGGGGCCTGTGGCTGGGAGTGGCCGGCTGGCTCCTTAGAATCCAAAATACGCAGGATGGTTCCCAGACCTGAGGTGGCACCAGTGCCAAGTTGGGCTGGTTTGATTGTAGCAAATGGTTCCTGCAATCTACCATCCAGAAGCGGGGCAGCTTACTTTTGTTTTCCAGGGAAACGGGCCGAGCTTTGTGTCTCGGGGCCTATGGCAGGGAGTGACCGGCTGGCTCCTGAAAAGCTACGATAGGCAGGATGGTGACCAGACCCATGGTGGCACCAGTGCCATATTCGGCTGATTTCATAGTACCAAGTGGCTCCTGCAATCTGCCATCAAAATGTTGGCAGGCGAGTTTTGTTTTCCAGGGAAAAGCGCCGTTGTTTGTGTCTGCGGGCCTGTGGCTGGAGTGGCCGGCTGGCTCCTTAGAATCCACGATACGCAGCATGGTTCCCAGACCCAAGGTGGCACCAGTGCCAAGTTGGGCTGGTTTGATAGTACCAAGTGGTTCCTGCAATCTGCCATCAAAAAGTTGTCAGGCGAGTTTTGTTTTCCAGGGAAAATCGCCGTTGTTTTTGTTTGGGGGCCTGTGGCTGGGAGTGGCCGGCTGGCTCCTTAGGATCCACGATACCCAGGATGGTACCCAGACCAGAGGTGGCACCAGTACCAAGTCGGGCTGGTTTGATAATAACTAGTGGATCCTGCAATCTGCCATCCAGAAGCGGGGCAGCTTACTTTTGTTTGCCAGGGAAACGGTCCGAGCTTTGTGTCTGGGGGCCTATGGCTGGGAGTGACCGGCTGGCTCCTGAAAAGCTACGATAGGCAGGATGGTGACCAGACCCATGGTGGCACCAGTGCCAAGTTGGGCTGGTTTGATAGTACCAAGTGGCTCCTGCAATCTGCCATCAAAAAGTTGGCAGGCGAGTTTTGTTTTCCAGTGAAAAGCGCCGTTGTGTGTGTTTTGGGGCCTGTGGCTGGGAGTGGCCAGCTGGCTCCTTAGAATCCACGATACGCAGGATGGTTCCCAGACCCAAGGTGGCACCAGTGCCAAGTCGGGCTGGTTTGTTAGTACCAAGTGGTTCCTGCAATCTGCCATCCAGAAGCGGGGCAGCTGAATTTTGTTTGCCAGAGAAAAAGGCTGTTGTTTGTGTTTCGGGGCCTGTGGCTGGCAGTGGACGGCTGGCGCCTGAAAATCCACGATAGGCAGGATGGTTCCCAGACCAGAGGTGGCACCAGTGCCAAGTCGGGCTGGTTTGATAGTACTAAATAGCACCTGCAATCTGCCATGCAGAAGCGGGGCAGCTTACTTTTGTTTGCCAGGGAAACGGGCCGAGGTTTGTGTCTGGGGGCCTATGGCTGGGAGTGACCGCCTGGCTCCTGAAAAGCTACGATAGGCAGGATGGTGACCAGACCCATGGTGGCACCAGTGCCAAGTTGGGCTGGTTTGATAGTACCAAGTGGCTCCTGCAATCTGCCATCAAAAAGTTGTCAGGCGAGTTTTGTTTTCCAGGGAAAAGCGCCGTTGTTTGTGTTTGGGGGACTGTTGGTGGGAGTGGCCGGCTGGCTCCTTAGAACACACGATACGCAGGATGGTTCCCAGACCCACGGTGGCACCAGTGCCACGTCGGGCTGGTTTGATGGTGAAAAGTGGCTCCTGCAATCTGCCATCCTGAAACGGGGTAGCTTACTTTTGTGTGCCAGGGAAACGGGCCGAGGTTTATGACTGGGGGCCTAGGGCTAGGAGTGACCGGCTGGCTCCTGAAAAGCAACAATAGGCAGGATGGTTCCCAGACCCAAGGTGGCACCAGTGCCAAGTTGGGCTGGTTTGATGGTACCAACTGGCTCCTGCAATCTGCCATCTAAAAGTTGTCAGGCGAGTTTTGTTTTCCAGGGAAAAGCGCCGTTGATTTTGTTTGGAGGCCTGTGGCTGGCAGTGGCTGCCTGTCGTCTTAGAATCCGGGTTACGCAGCATGGTTCCCAGAGCCAAGGTGGCACCAGTGCCAAGTTGGGCTGATTTGATGGTGCAAAGTGGCTCCTGCAATCTGCCATCCAGAAGTGCGGTAGCTTACTTTTGTGTGCCAGGGAAACAGGCCGAGCTTTGTGTCTGGGGGCCTATGGCTGGGAGTGACCGGCTGGCTCCTGAAAAGCTACGATAGGCAGGATGGTGACCAGACCCATGGTGGCACCAGTGCCAAGTTGGGCTGGTTTGATAGTACCAAGTGGCTCCTGCAATCTGCCATCAAAAAGTTGGCAGGCGAGTTTTGTTTTCCAGGGAAAAGCGCCGTTGTGTGTGTTTTGGGGCCTGTGGCTGGGAGTGGCCAGCTGGCTCCATAGAATCCACGATACGCAGGATGGTTCCCAGACCCAAGGTGGCACCAGTGCCAAGTCGGGCTGGTTTGTTAGTACCAAGTGGTTCCTGCAATCTGCCATCCAGAAGCGGGGCAGCTGAATTTTGTTTGCCAGAGAAAAAGGCTGTTGTTTGTGTTTCGGGGCCTGTGGCTGGCAGTGGACGGCTGGCTCCTGAAAATCCATGATACGCAGCATGGTTCCCAGACCCAAGGTGGCACCAGTGCCAAGTAGGGCTGGTTTCATAGTACCCAGTGGCTCCTGCAATCTGCCATCCAGAAGAGGGGCAGTTGAGTTTTGTTTTCCACAGAAAAGGGCCGTGGTTTGTGTTTGGGGCCTATGGCTGAGAGTGACCGGCTGGCTCCTGAAAAGCTACGATAGGCAGGATGGTGACCAGACCCATGGTGGCACCAGTGCCAAGTCGGGCTGGTTTGATAATACTAAATAGCTCCTGCAATCTGCCATCCAGACACGGGGCAGCGGATTTTTGCTTGCTGGAGAAAAGTTCCGTGGGTTTTTTTTGGGGGTATATGGCTGGACGTTGCCGGCTGACTCCTTAAAAACATCGATACGCAGGATGGTTCCCTGACCCAAGGTGGCATCACTGCCAAGTCGGGCTGTTTTCGTAGTACCAAGTGCGTCCTGCAATTTGCCATCCAGAAGAGGGGCAGTTGAGTTTTGTTTACCAGAGAAAAGGGCCGTGGTTTGTGTTTGGGGGCATATGGCTGAGAGTGGCCGGCTGGCGCCTGAAAATCCACGATAGGCAGGATGGTTCCCAGAGCCAAGGTGGCACCAGTGCCATGTTGGCCTGGTTTGATAGTACCATGTGGCTCCTGCAATCTGCCATCCAGAAGCGGGGCAGCTTACATTTGTTTGCCAGGGAAACGGGCCGAGGTATTTGTCTGGGGGCCTATGGCTGGGAGTGACCGCCTGGCTCCTGAAAAGCTACGATAGGCAGGATGGTGACCAGACCCATGGTGGCACCAGTGCCAAGTTGGGCTGGTTTGATAGTACCAAGTGTCTCCTGCAATCTGCCATCCAGAAGCGGGGTAGCTTACTTTTGTTTGCCAGGGAAACGGGCAGAGCTTTCTGTCTGGGGGCTATGGTTGGGAGTAACCGGCTGGCTCCTGAAAAGCTACGATAGGCAGGATGGTTCCCAGATCCAAGATGGCACCAGTGCCAAGTCGGGGTGGTTTGATGGTGCAAAGTGGCTCCTGCAATCTGCCATCCTGACGCGGGGCAGCGGATTTTTGTTTCCAAGAGAAATGGTCCGTGGTTTGTTTTTGGGGCTATATGGCTGGGCGTGGCCTGCTGGCTCCTTAAAAAGCTACGATAGGCAGGATGGTTCCCTGACCCAAGGTGGCACCAGTGCCAAGTCGGGCGGTATTCGTAGTACAAAGTGCGTCCTAAAATTTGCCATCCAGAAGAGGGGCAGTTGAGTTTTGTTTACCAGAGAAAAGGGCCGTGGTTTGTTTTTGGGGGCATATGGCTGATAGTGGCCGTCTGGCCCCTGAAAATCCACGATAGGCAGGATGGTTCCCAGACCAGAGGTGGCACCAGTGCCAAGTCGGGCTGGTTTGATAGTACTAAATAGCACCTGCAATCTGCCATCCAGAAGCGGGGCAGCTTACTTTTGTTTGCCAGGGAAACGGGCCGAGGTTTGTGTCTGGGGGCCTATGGCTGGGAGTGACCGCCTGGCTCCTGAAAAGCTACGATAGGCAGGATGGTGACCAGACCCATGGTGGCACCAGTGCCAAGTTGGGCTGGTTTGATAGTACCAAGTGGCTCCTGCAATCTGCCATCAAAAAGTTGGCAGGCCAGTTTTGTTTTCCAGGGAAAAGCGCCGTTGTTTGTGTTTGGGGGACTGTGGCTGGGAGTGGCCGGCTGGCTCCTTAGAACACACGATATGCAGGATGGTTCCCAGACCCAAGGTGGCACCAGTGCCAAGTCGGGCTGGTTTGATGGTGAAAAGTGGCTCCTGCAATCTGCCATCCTGAAGCGGGGTAGCTTACATTTGTGTGCCAGGGAAACGGGCCGAGGTTTATGACTGGGGGCCTAGGGCTAGAAGTGACCGGCTGGCTCCTGAAAAGCAACAGTAGGCAGGATGGTTCCCAGACCCAAGGTGGCACCAGTGCCAAGTTGGGCTGGTTTGATGGTACCAACTGGCTCCTGCAATCTGCCATCTAAAAGTTGTCAGGCGAGTTTTGTTTTCCAGGGAAAAGCGCCGTTGATTTTGTTTGGAGGCCTGTGGCTGGCAGTGGCTGCCTGTCGTCTTAGAATCCGGGTTACGCAGCATGGTTCCCAGAGCCAAGGTGGCACCAGTGTCAAGTTGGGCTGGTTTGATAGTACCAAGTGGCTCCTGCAATCTGCCATCCAGAAGCGGGGCAGCTTACTTTTGTTTGCCAGGGAAACGGGCCGAGGTATTTGTCTGGGGACCTATGGCTGGGAGTGACCGGCTGGCTCCTGAAAAGCTACGATAGGCAGGATGGTTCCCTGACCCAAGGTGGCACCAGTGCCAAGTCGGGCGGTTTTCGTAGTACAAAGTGCGTCCTAAAATTTGCCATCCAGAAGAGGGGCAGTTGAGTTTTGTTTACCAGAGAAAAGCCCGTGGATTGTTTTTGGGGGCATATGGCTGATAGTGGCCGTCTGGCCCCTGAAAATCCACGATAGGCAGGATGGTTCCCAGACCAGAGGTGGCACCAGTGCCAAGTCGGGCTGGTTTGATAGTACTAAATAGCACCTGCAATCTGCCATGCAGAAGCGGGGCAGCTTACTTTTGTTTGCCAGGGAAACGGGCCGAGGTTTGTGTCTGGGGGCCTATGGCTGGGAGTGACCGCCTGGCTCCTGAAAAGCTACGATAGGCAGGATGGTTACCAGACCCATGGTGGCACCAGTGCCAAGTTGGGCTGGTTTGATAGTACCAAGTGGCTCCTGCAATCTGCCATCAAAAAGTTGGCAGGCCAGTTTTGTTTTCCAGGGAAAAGCGCCGTTGTTTGTGTTTGGGGGACTGTGGCTGGGAGTGGCCGGCTGGCTCCTTAGAACACACGATACGCAGGATGGTTCCCAGACCCAAGGTGGCACCAGTGCCAAGTCGGGCTGGTTTGATGGTGAAAAGTGGCTCCTGCAATCTGCCATCCTGAAGCGGGGTAGCTTACATTTGTGTGCCAGGGAAACGGGCCGAGGTTTATGACTGGGGGCCTAGGGCTAGAAGTGACCGGCTGGCTCCTGAAAAGCAACAATAGGCAGGATGGTGACCAGACCCATGGTGGCACCAGTGCCAAGTTGGGCTGGTTTGATAGTACCAAGTGGCTCCTGCAATCTGCCATCAAAAAGTTGGCAGGTCAGTTTTGTTTTCCAGGGAAAAGCGCCGTTGTTTGTGTTTGGGGGACTGTGGCTGGGAGTGGCCGGCTGGCTCCTTAGAACACAGGATACGCAGGATGGTTCCCAGACCCAAGGTGGCACCAGTGCCAAGTCGGGCTGGTTTGATAGCACCAAGTGGCTCCTGCAATCTGCCATCCAGAAGCGGGGCAGCTTACTTTTGTTTTCCAGGGAAACGGACCGAGGTTTGTCTCTGGGGGCCTATGGCTGGGAGTGACCGGCTGGCTCCTGAAAAGCTACGATAGGCAGGATGGTGACCAGACCCATGGTGGCACCAGTGCCAAGTTGGGCTGGTTTGATAGTACCAAGTGGCTCCTGCAATCTGCCATCAAAAAGTTGGCAGGCGAGTTTTGTTTTCCAGGGAAAAGCGCCGTTGTGTGTATTTTGGGGCCTGTGGCTGGGAGTGGCCAGCTGGCTCCTTAGAATCCACGATACGCAGGATGGTTCCCAGACCCAAGGTGGCACCAGTGCCAAGTCGGGCTGGTTTGTTAGTACCAAGTGGTTCCTGCAATCTGCCATCCAGAAGCGGGGCAGCTGAATTTTGTTTGCCAGAGAAAAAGGCTGTTGTTTGTGTTTCGGGGCCTGTGGCTGGCAGTGGACGGCTGGCTCCTGAAAATCCATGATACGCAGCATGGTTCCCAGACCCAAGGTGGCACCAGTGCCAAGTAGGGCTAGTTTCATAGTACCCAGTGGCTCCTGCAATCTGCCATCCAGAAGAGGGGCAGTTGAATTTTGTTTTCCAGAGAAAAGGGCCGTGGTTTGTGTTTGGGGCCTATGGCTGAGAGTGACCGGCTGGCCCCTGAAAATCCACGATAGGAAGGATGGTTCCCAGATCCAAGGTGGCAGCAGTGCCATGTTGTGCTGGTGTGATAGTCCCAAGTGGCTCCTGCAATCTGCCATCCAGAAGTGGGGCAGCTGAATTTTGTTTGCCAGAGAAAAAGGCTGTGGTTTTTGTTTGGGGGCCTATGGCTGGGAGTGGCCGGCTGGCTCCTGAAAATCCATGATACGCAGCATGGTTCCCAGACCCAAGGTGGCACCAGTGCCAAGTGGGGCTGGTTTCACAGTGTCAAGTGCCTCCTGCAATCTCCCATCCAGAAGCGGGGCAGCTGAGTTTTGTTTGCCTGTGAAACGGGCCGTTGTTTTTGATTGGGGTCTGTGGCCGAGAATGTTCAGCTGGCTCCTGACAATCCACAATACGCAGGATGGTTCCCAGACCCAAGGTGGCACCAGTGCCAAGTCTTGCTGGTTTGATAGTACCAAGTGGCTCCTGCAATCTGCCATCCAGAAGCGGTGCAGCTGAGTTTTGTTTGCCAGAGAAAAGGGCCGTGGGTTGTGTTTGGGGGCATATGGCTGGGAGTGGCCGGCTGTCTCATTAAAAAGATCGATACGCAGGATGGTTCCCAGACCCAAGGTGGCACCAGTGCCAAGTCGGGCTGTTTTTATAGTACCAAGTGCGTCCTGCAATTTGCCATCCAGAAGAGGGGCAGTTGAGTTTTGTTTGCCAGAGAAAAGCGCCGTTGTTTGTGTTTGGGGGCTTGTGGCTGGGAGTGGCCGACTGGCGCCTTAGAATCTGCGATACGCAGCATGGTTCCCAGACCCAAGGTGGCACCAGTTCCAAGTTGGGCTGGTTTGATAGTACCAAGTGGCTCCTGCAATCTGCCATCCAGAAGCGGGGCAGCTTACTTTTGTTTGCCAGGGAAACGGGCCGAGGTTTGTGTTTGGGGGCCTATGGCTGGGAGTGACCGGCTGGCTCCTGGAAAGCTACAATAGGCAGGATGGTGACCAGACCCATGGTGGCACCAGTGCCAAGTTGGGCTGGTTTGATAGTACCAAGTTGCTCCTGCAATCTGCCATCAAAAAGTTGGCAGGCGAGTTTTGTTTTCCAGGGAAAAGCGCCGTTGTTTGTGTTTGGGGGCCTGTGGCTGGGAGTGGCCGGCTGGCTCCTTAGAATCCACGATACGCAGGATGGTTCCCAGACCCAAGGTGGCACCAGTGCCAAGTCGGGCTGGTTTGATGGTGCAAAGTGGCTCCTGCAATCTGCCATCCAGAAGCGGGGCAGCTGATTTTTTTTTGCCAGAGAAAAATTCCGTGGATTGTTTTTGGGGGCCTATTGCTGGGAGTGGCCGGCTGGCTCCTTAAAATGCTCGATACGCATGATGGTTCCCAGGCCCAAGGTGTCACCACTACCAAGTCGGCCTGCGGTTTTAGTATCAAGTTCATCCTGCAATTTGCCATCCAGAAGAGGGGCAGTTGAGTTTTGTTTGCCAGAGAAACGGGCCGAGGTTTCTGTTTGGGGACATATGGCTGAGAGTGGCCGGGTGGCCCCTGAAAATCCACGATACACAACATGGTTCCCAGATCCAAGGTGGCACCAGTGCCAAGTTGGGCTGGTTTGATAGTCCCAAGTGTCTCCTGCAATCTGCCATCCAGAAGCGGGGCAGCTTACTTTTGTTTGCCAGAGAAATAGGCCTAGGTTTTTGTTTGGGGGCCTGTGGCTAGGAGTGGCCTGCTGGCTCCTAAGAATCCACGATACGCAGGATGTTTACCAGACCCATGGTGGCACCAGTCCCAAGTTGGGCTGATTTGATAGTACCAAGTGGCTCCTGCAATCTGCCGTCAAAATTTGGCAGGCGAGTTTTTATTTTCCAGGGAAAAGCGCCGTTGTTTGTGTTTGGGGGCCTGTGGCTGGGAGTGGCTGCCTGTCGTCTTAGAATCCGGGTTACGCAGCATGGTTCCCAGAGCCAAGGTGGCACCAGTGCCAAGTCGGGCTAGTTTGATGGTGCAAAGTGGCTCCTGCAATCTGCCATCCAGAAGCGGGGCAGCTTACTTTTGTTTGCCAGGGAAACGGGCCGGGCTTTCTGTCTCGGGGCCTATGGCTGGGAGTGACCGGCTGGCTCCTGAAAAGCTACGATAGGCAGGATGGTGACCAGACCCATGGTGGCACCAGTGCCAAGTTGGGCTGGTTTGATAGTACCAAGTGGCTCCTGCAATCTGCCATCAAAAAGTTGGCAGGCGAGTTTTGTTTTCCAGGGAAAAGCGCCATTGTTTGTGTTTGGGGACCTGTGGTTGGGAGTGCCCGGCTGGCTCCTTAGAAACCACGATACGCAGCATGGTTACCAGACAAGAGGTGCCACCAGTGCCAAGTTGTGCTGGTTTGATACTGCCAAGTGGTTCCTGCAATCTGCCATCCTGAAACGGGGCAGCTTACTTTTGTTTGCCACGGAAACGGGCCGTTGTTTGTGTTTGGGGGCCTGTGGCTGGGAGTGGCCGACTGGCTCCTTAGAATCCACGATACGCAGGATGGGTCCCAGACCAGAGGTGGCACCAGTGCCAAGTTGGGCTGGTTTGATAGTACCAAGTGGCTCCTGCAATCTGCCATCCAGAAGCGGGGCAGCTTACTTTTGTTTGCCAGGGAAACGGGCCGAGGTTTGTGACTGGGGACCTATGGCTGGGAGTGACCGGCTGGCTCCTGAAAAGTTACGATAGGCAGGATTGTGACCAGACCCATGGTGGCACAAGTGCCAAGTTGGGCTGGTTTGATAGTACCAAGTGGCTCCTGTAATCTGCCATCAAATAGTTGGTAGGCGAGTTTTGTTTTCCAGGGAAAAGCGCCGTTGTTTGTGTTTGGGGGCCTGTGGTAGGGAGTGGCCGGCTGGCTAATTAGAATCCACGATACGCAGGATGGTTCCCAGACCAGAGGTGGCACCAGTGCCAAGACGGGCTAGTTTGATGGTGCAAAGTGGCTCCTGCAATCTGCCATCCAGAAGCGGGGTAGCTTACTTTTGTTTGCCAGGGAAACGGGCCGAGCTTTTTGTCTGGGGGCCTATGGCTGGGAGTGACCGGCTGGCTCCTGAAAAGCTAAGATAGGCAGGATGGTGACCAGACCCATGGTGGCACCAGTGCCAAGTTGGGCTGATTTGATAAAACCAAGTGGCTCCTGCAATCTGCCATCAAAAAGTTGGCAGGCGAGTTTTGTTTTCCAGGGAAAAGCGCCGTTGTTTGTGTTTGGGGGCCTGTGGCTGGGAGTGGCCGGCTGGCTCCTTAGAATCCACGATACGCAGCATGGTATCCAGACCCAAGGTGGCACCAGTGCCAAGTTTTGCTGGTTTGATAGTACCAAGTGGTTCCTGCAATCTGCCATCCAGAAGCAGGGCAGCTTACTTTTGTTTGCCAGGGAAACGGGCCGAGGTTTTTGTCTGGGGGCCTATGGCTGGGAGTGACCGGCTGGCTCCTGAAAAGCTACGATAGGCAGGATGGTGACCAGACCCATGGTGGCGCCAGTCCCAAGTTGGGCTGATTTGATAGTACCAAGTGGCTCCTGCAATCTGCCGTCAAAATTTGGCAGGCGAGTTCTTATTTTCCAGGGGAAAGCGCCGTTGTTTGTGTTTGGGGGCCTGTGGCTGGGAGTGGCCGGCTGGCTGCTTAGAATCCACGATACGCAGGATGGTTCCCAGACCCAAGGTGGCACCAATGCCAAGTCGGGCTAGTATGATGGTGCAAAGTGGCTCCTGCAATCTGCCATCCAGAAGCGGGGCAGCTTACTTTTGTTTGCCAGGGAAACGGGCCGAGCTTTGTGTCTCGGGGCCTATGGCTGGGAGTGACCGGCTGGCTCCTGAAAAGCTACGATAGGCAGGATGGTGACCAGACCCATGGTGGCACCAGTGCCAAGTTGGGCTGGTTTGATAGTACCAAGTGGCTCCTGCAATCTGCCATCAAAAAGCTGGCAGGCGAGTTTTGTTTTCCAGGGAAAAGCGCCGTTGTTTGTGTTTGGGGGCCTGTGGCTGGGAGTGGCCGGCTGGCTCCTTAGAATCCACGATACGCAGGATGGTTCCCAGACCTGAGGTGGCACCAGTGCCAAGTCGGGCTGGTTTTATAGTACCAAGTGCGTCCTGCAATCTGCCATCCAGAAGCGGGGCAGCTTACTTTTGTTTGCCAGGGAAACGGGCCGAGCTTTGTGTCAGGGGGCCTATGGCTGGGAGTGACCGGCTGGCTCCTGAAAAGCTACGATAAGCAGGATGGTGACCAGACCCATGGTGGCACCAGTGCCATGTTCGGCTGATTTCATAGTACCAAGTGGCTCCTGCAATCTGCCATCAAAAAGTCGGCAGGCGAGTTTTGTTTTCCAGGGAAAAGCGCCGTTGTTTTTGTCTGCGGGCCTGTGGCTGGAGTGGCCGGCTGCCTCCTTAGAATCCACGATACGCAGCATGGTTCCCAGACCCAAGGTGGCACCAGTGCCAAGTTGGGCTGGTTTGATAGTACCAAGTGGTTCCTGCAATCTGCCATCAAAAAGTTGGCAGGCGAGTTTTGTTTTCCCGGGAAAAGCGCCGTTGTTTGTGTTTGGGGGCCTGTGGCTGGGAGTGGCCGGCTGGCTCCTTAGAATCCACGATACGCAGGATGGTTCCCAGACCCAAGGTGGCACCAGTCCCAAGTTGGGCTGATTTGATAGTACCAAGTGGCTCCTGCAATCTGCCGTCAAAATTTGGCAGGCGAGTTTTTATTTTCCAGGGAAAAGCGCCGTTGTTTGTGTTTGGGGGCCTGTGGCTGGGAGTGGCCGGCTGGCTTCTTAGAATCCACGATACGCAGGATGGTTCCCAGACCCAAGGTGGCACCAATGCCAAGTCGGGCTAGTATGATGGTGCAAAGTGGCTCCTGCAATCTGCCATCCAGAAGCGGGGCAGCTTACTTTTGTTTGCCAGGGAAACGGGCCGAGGTTTGTGTCTCGGGGCCTATGGCTGGGAGTGACCGGCTGGCTCCTGAAAAGCTACGATAGGCAGGATGGTGACCAGACCCATGGTGGCACCAGTGCCAAGTTGGGCTGGTTTGATAGTACCAAGTGGCTCCTGCAATCTGCCATCAAAAAGTTGGCAGGCGAGTTTTGTTTTCCAGGGAAAAGCGCCGTTGTTTGTGTTTGGGGGCCTGTGGCTGGGAGTGGCCGGCTGGCTCCTTAGAATCCACGATACGCAGGATGGTTCCCAGACCTGAGGTGGCACCAGTGCCAAGTCGGGCTGGTTTTATAGTACCAAGTGCGTCCTGCAATCTGCCATCCAGAAGCGGGGCAGCTTACTTTTGTTTGCCAGGGAATCGGGCCGAGCTTTGTGTCAGGGGGCCTATGGCTGGGAGTGACCGGCTGGCTCCTGAAAAGCTACGATAGGCAGGATGGTGACCAGACCCATGGTGGCACCAGTGCCATGTTCGGCTGATTTCATAGTACCAAGTGGCTCCTGCAATCTGCCATCAAAAAGTCGGCAGGCGAGTTTTGTTTTCCAGGGAAAAGCGCCGTTGTTTTTGTCTGCGGGCCTGTGGCTGGAGTGGCCGGCTGGCTCCTTAGAATCCACGATACGCAGCATGGTTCCCAGACCCAAGGTGGCACCAGTGCCAAGTTGGGCTGGTTTGATAGTACCAAGTGGTTCCTGCAATCTGCCATCAAAAAGTTGGCAGGCGAGTTTTGTTTTCCAGGGAAAAGCGTCGTTGTTTGTGTTTGGGGGCCTGTGGCTGGGAGTGGCCGGCTGGCTCCTTAGAATCCACGATACGCAGCATGGTTCCCAGACCCAAGGTGGCACCAGTGCCAAGTTGGGCTGGTTTGATAGTACCAAGTGGCTCCTGCAATCTGCCATCCAGAGGCGTGGCAGCTTACTTTTGTTTGCCAGGGAAACGGGCCGAGGTTTGTGTCTGGGGGCCTATGGCTGGGAGTGACCGGCTGGCTCCTGAAAGGCTACGATAGGCAGGATTGTGACCAGACCCATGGTGGCACCAGTGCCAAGTTGGGCTGGTTTGATAGTACCAAGTGGCTCCTGCAATCTGCCATCAAAAAGTTGGCAGGCGAGTTTTGTTTCCCAGGGAAAAGCGCCGTTGTTTGTGTTTGGGGGCCTGTGGCTGGGAGTGGCCGGCTGGCTAATTAGAATCCACGACAGGCAGGATGGTTCCCAGACCACAGGTGACACCAGTGCCAAGTCGGGCTAGTTTGATGGTGAAAAGTGGCTCCTGCAATCTGCCATCCAGAAGCGGGTTAACTTACTTTTGTTTGCCAGGGAAAAGGGCCGAGGTTTTTGTCTGGGGGCCTATGGCTGGGAGTGACCGGCTGTCTCCTGAAAAGCTACGATAGGCAGGATGGTGACCAGACCCATGGTGGCACCAGTGCCAAGTTGGGCTGGTTTGATAGTACCAAGTGGCTCCTGCAATCTGCCATCAAAAAGTTGGCAGGCGAGTTTGTTATCCAGGGAAAAGCGCCGTTGTTTTTGTTTGGGGGCGTGTGGCTGGGAGTGGCCGGATGGCTAATTAGAATCCACGACACGCAGCATGGTTCCCAGACCTGAGGTGGCACCAGTGCCAAGTTGGGCTGGTTTGATACTACCAAGTGCGTCCTGCAATCTGCCATCCAGAAGCGGGGCAGCTTACTTTTGTTTGCCAGGGAAACGGGCCGAGGTTTTGTCTGGGGGCCTATGGCAGGGAGTGACCGGCTGGCTCCTGAGAAACTACGATAGGCAGGATGGTGACCAGACCCATGGTGGCACCAGTGCCAAGTTGGGCTGGTTTGATAGTACCAAGTGGCTCCTGCAATCTGCCATCAAAATGTTGGCAGGCGAGTTTTGTTTTCCAGGGAAAAGCGCCGTTGTTTGTGTTTCGGGGCCTGTGGCTGGGAGTGGCCGGCTGGCTCCTTAGAATCCAAAATACGCAGGATGGTTCCCAGACCTGAGGTGGCACCAGTGCCAAGTTGGGCTGGTTTGATTGTAGCAAATGGTTCCTGCAATCTACCATCCAGAAGCGGGGCAGCTTACTTTTGTTTTCCAGGGAAACGGGCCGAGCTTTGTGTCTCGGGGCCTATGGCAGGGAGTGACCGGCTGGCTCCTGAAAAGCTACGATAGGCAGGATGGTGACCAGACCCATGGTGGCACCAGTGCCATATTCGGCTGATTTCATAGTACCAAGTGGCTCCTGCAATCTGCCATCAAAATGTTGGCAGGCGAGTTTTGTTTTCCAGGGAAAAGCGCCGTTGTTTGTGTCTGCGGGCCTGTGGCTGGAGTGGCCGGCTGGCTCCTTAGAATCCACGATACGCAGCATGGTTCCCAGACCCAAGGTGGCACCAGTGCCAAGTTGGGCTGGTTTGATAGTACCAAGTGGTTCCTGCAATCTGCCATCAAAAAGTTGTCAGGCGAGTTTTGTTTTCCAGGGAAAATCGCCGTTGTTTTTGTTTGGGGGCCTGTGGCTGGGAGTGGCCGGCTGGCTCCTTAGGATCCACGATACCCAGGATGGTACCCAGACCAGAGGTGGCACCAGTACCAAGTCGGGCTGGTTTGATAATAACTAGTGGATCCTGCAATCTGCCATCCAGAAGCGGGGCAGCTTACTTTTGTTTGCCAGGGAAACGGTCCGAGCTTTGTGTCTGGGGGCCTATGGCTGGGAGTGACCGGCTGGCTCCTGAAAAGCTACGATAGGCAGGATGGTGACCAGACCCATGGTGGCACCAGTGCCAAGTTGGGCTGGTTTGATAGTACCAAGTGGCTCCTGCAATCTGCCATCAAAAAGTTGGCAGGCGAGTTTTGTTTTCCAGTGAAAAGCGCCGTTGTGTGTGTTTTGGGGCCTGTGGCTGGGAGTGGCCAGCTGGCTCCTTAGAATCCACGATACGCAGGATGGTTCCCAGACCCAAGGTGGCACCAGTGCCAAGTCGGGCTGGTTTGTTAGTACCAAGTGGTTCCTGCAATCTGCCATCCAGAAGCGGGGCAGCTGAATTTTGTTTGCCAGAGAAAAAGGCTGTTGTTTGTGTTTCGGGGCCTGTGGCTGGCAGTGGACGGCTGGCTCCTGAAAATCCATGATACGCAGCATGGTTCCCAGACCCAAGGTGGCACCAGTGCCAAGTAGGGCTGGTTTCATAGTACCCAGTGGCTCCTGCAATCTGCCATCCAGAAGAGGGGCAGTTGAATTTTGTTTTCCAGAGAAAAGGGCCGTGGTTTGTGTTTGGGGCCTATGGCTGAGAGTGACCGGCTGGCTCCTGAAAAGCTACGATAGGCAGGATGGTGACCAGACCGATGGTGGCACCAGTGCCAAGTCGGGCTGGTTTGATAATACTAAATAGCTCCTGCAATCTGCCATCCAGACGCGGGGCAGCGGATTTTTGCTTGCTGGAGAAAAGTTCCGTGGGTTTTTTTTGGGGGTATATGGCTGGACGTTGCCGGCTGACTCCTTAAAAACATCGATACGCAGGATGGTTCCCTGACCCAAGGTGGCATCACTGCCAAGTCGGGCTGTTTTCGTAGTACCAAGTGCGTCCTGCAATTTGCCATCCAGAAGAGGGGCAGTTGAGTTTTGTTTACCAGAGAAAAGGGCCGTGGTTTGTGTTTGGGGGCATATGGCTGAGAGTGGCCGGCTGGCGCCTGAAAATCCACGATAGGCAGGATGGTTCCCAGAGCCAAGGTGGCACCAGTGCCATGTTGGCCTGGTTTGATAGTACCATGTGGCTCCTGCAATCTGCCATCCAGAAGCGGGGCAGCTTACATTTGTTTGCCAGGGAAACGGGCCGAGGTATTTGTCTGGGGGCCTATGGCTGGGAGTGACCGGCTGGCTCCTGAAAAGCTACGATAGGCAGGATGGTGACCAGACCCATGGTGGCACCAGTGCCAAGTTGGGCTGGTTTGATAGTACCAAGTGGCTCCTGCAATCTGCCATCAAAAAGTTGGCAGGCGAGTTTTGTTTTCCAGGGTAACGCGCCGTTGTTTTTGTTTAGAGGCCTGTGGCTGGGAGTGTCCGCCTGTCCTCTTAGAATCTACGTTACGCAGCATGGTTCCCAGAGCCAAGGTGGCACCAGTGCCAAGTTGGGCTGGTTTGATAGTAGCAAGTGGTTCCTGCAATCTGCCATCCAGAAGAGGGGCAGCTTACTTTTGTTTGCCAGGGAAACGGGCCGAGGTATTTCTCTGGGGGCCTATGGCAGGGAGTGACCGGCCGGCTCCTGAAAAGCTAAGATAGGCAGGATGTTTACCAGACCCATGATGGCACCAGTGCCAAGTTGGGCTAATTTGATACTACCAAGTGGCTCCTGCAATCTGCCATCCAGAATCGGGGGTGCTTACTTTTGTTTTCCAGGGAAACGGGCCGAGGTTTGTGTCTGGGGGTTTATGGCTGGGAGTGACCGGCTGGCTCCTGAAAAGCTACGATAGGCAGGATGGTGACCAGACCCATGGTGGCACCAGTGCCAAGTTGGGCTGGTTTGATAGTACCAAGTGGCTCCTGCAATCTGCCATCAAAATGTTGGCAGGCGAGTTTTGTTTTCCAGGGAAAAGCGCCGTTGTTTGTGTTTGGGCGCCTGTGGCACGGAGTGGCCGGGTGGCTGCGTAGAATCCACGATACGCAGGATGGTTCCCAGACCCAAGGTGGCACCAGTGCCAAGTCGGGCTGTTTTGACACTACCAAGTGGCTCCTGCAATCTGCCATCCAGAATCGGGGCAGCTTAATTTTGTTTGCCAGGGAAACGGTCCGAGGTTTGTGATGGGGGCCTATGGCTGGGAGTGACCGGCTGGCTCCTGAAATGGTACAATTGGCAGGATGGTTCCCAGACCCATAGTGGCACCAGTGCCAAGTTGGGATGATTTGATAGTACGAAGTGGCTCCTGCAATCTGCCATCAAAAAGCTGGCAGGCGAGTTTTGTTTTCCAGGGAAAAGCGCCGTTGTTTGTATTTGGGGGCCTGTGGCTGGGAGTGGCCGCCTGGCGCCTTAGAATCTACGTTACGCAGCATGGTTCCCAGACCCAAAGTGGCACCAGTGTCAAGTTGGGCTGGTTTGATAGTACCAAGTGGTTCCTGCAATCTGCCATCCAGAAGCGGGGTAGCTTACTTTTGTTTGCCAGGGAAACGGGCAGAGCTTTCTGTCTGGGGGCCTATGGCTGGGAGTAACCGGCTGGCTCCTGAAAAGCTACGATAGGCAGGATGGTTCCCAGATCCAAGATGGCACCAGTGCCAAGTCGGGGTGGTTTGATGGTGCAACGTGGCTCCTGCAATCTGCCATCCTGACGCGGGGCAGCGGATTTTTGTTTCCAAGAGAAATGGTCCGTGGTTTGTTTTTGGGGCTATATGGCTGGGCGTGGCCTGCTGGCTCCTTAAAAAGCTACGATAGGCAGGATGGTTCCCTGACCCAAGGTGGCACCAGTGCCAAGTCGGACGGTTTTCGTAGTACAAAGTGCGTCCTAAAATTTGCCATCCAGAAGAGGGGCAGTTGAGTTTTGTTTACCAGAGAAAAGGGCCGTGGTTTGTTTTTGGGGGCATATGGCTGATAGTGGCCGTCTGGCGCCTGAAAATCCACGATAGGCAGGATGGTTCCCAGACCAGAGGTGGCACCAGTGCCAAGTCGGGCTTGTTTGATAGTACTAAATAGCACCTGCAATCTGCCATGCAGAAGCGGGGCAGCTTACTTTTGTTTGCCAGGGAAACGGGCCGAGGTTTGTGTCTGGGGGCCTATGGCTGGGAGTGACCGCCTGGCTCCTGAAAAGCTACGATAGGCAGGATGGTGACCAGACCCATGGTGGCACCAGTGCCAAGTTGGGCTGGTTTGATAGTACCAAGTGGCTCCTGCAATCTGCCATCAAAAAGTTGTCAGGCGAGTTTTGTTTTCCAGGGAAAAGCGCCGTTGTTTGTGTTTGGGGGACTGTTGGTGGGAGTGGCCGGCTGGCTCCTTAGAACACACGATACGCAGGATGGTTCCCAGACCCAAGGTGGCACCAGTGCCACGTCGGGCTGGTTTGATGGTGAAAAGTGGCTCCTGCAATCTGCCATCCTGAAGCGGGGCAGCTTACTTTTGTGTGCCAGGGAAACGGGCCGAGGTTTATGACTGGGGGCCTAGGGCTAGGAGTGACCGGCTGGCTCCTGAAAAGCAACAATAGGCAGGATGGTTCCCAGACCCAAGGTGGCACCAGTGCCAAGTTGGGCTGGTTTGATGGTACCAACTGGCTCCTGCAATCTGCCATCTAAAAGTTGTCAGGCGAGTTTTGTTTTCCAGGGAAAAGCGCCGTTGATTTTGTTTGGAGGCCTGTGGCTGGCAGTGGCTGCCTGTCGTCTTAGAATCCGGGTTACGCAGCATGGTTCCCAGAGCCAAGGTGGCACCAGTGCCAAGTTGGGCTGGTTTGATGGTGCAAAGTGGCTCCTGCAATCTGCCATCCAGAAGTGCGGTAGCTTACTTTTGTTTGCCAGGGAAACAGGCCGAGGTTTGTGTCTGGGGGCCTATGGCTGGGAGTGACCGGCTGGCTCCTGAAAAGCTACGATAGGCAGGATGGTGACCAGACCCATGGTGGCACCAGTGCCAAGTTGGGCTGGTTTGATAGTACCAACTGGCTCCTGCAATCTGCCATCTAAAAGTTGTCAGGCGAGTTTTGTTTTCCAGGGAAAAGCGCCGTTGATTTTGTTTGGAGGCCTGTGGCTGGCAGTGGCTGCCTGTCGTCTTAGAATCCGGGTTACGCAGCATGGTTCCCAGAGCCAAGGTGGCACCAGTGTCAAGTTGGGCTGGTTTGATAGTACCAAGTGGCTCCTGCAATCTGCCATCCAGAAGCGGGGCAGCTTACTTTTGTTTGCCAGGGAAACGGGCCGAGGTATTTGTCTGGGGACCTATGGCTGGGAGTGACCGGCTGGCTCCTGAAAAGCTACGATAGGCAGGATGGTTCCCTGACCCAAGGTGGCACCAGTGCCAAGTCGGGCGGTTTTCGTAGTACAAAGTGCGTCCTAAAATTTGCCATCCAGAAGAGGGGCAGTTGAGTTTTGTTTACCAGAGGAAAGGGCCGTGGTTTGTTTTTGGGGGCATATGGCTGATAGTGGCCGTCTGGCCCCTGAAAATCCACGATAGGCAGGATGGTTCCCAGACCAGAGGTGGCACCAGTGCCAATTCGGGCTGGTTTGATAGTACTAAATAGCACCTGCAATCTGCCATGCAGAAGCGGGGCAGCTTACTTTGGTTTGCCAGGGAAACGGGCCGAGGTTTGTGTCTGGGGGCCTATGGCTGGGAGTGACCGCCTGGCTCCTGAAAAGCTACGATAGGCAGGATGGTGACCAGACCCATGGTGGCACCAGTGCCAAGTTGGGCTGGTTTGATAGTACCAAGTGGCTCCTGCAATCTGCCATCAAAAAGTTGGCAGGCCAGTTTTGTTTTCCAGGGAAAAGCGCCGTTGTTTGTGTTTGGGGGACTGTGGCTGGGAGTGGCCGGCTGGCTCCTTAGAACACACGATACGCAGGATGGTTCCCAGACCCAAGGTGGCACCAGTGCCACGTCGGGCTGGTTTGATGGTGAAAAGTGGCTCCTGCAATCTGCCATCCTGAAGCGGGGTAGCTTACATTTGTGTGCCAGGGAAACGGGCCGAGGTTTATGACTGGGGGCCTAGGGCTAGAAGTGACCGGCTGGCTCCTGAAAAGCAACAATAGGCAGGATGGTTCCCAGACCCAAGGTGGCACCAGTGCCAAGTTGGGCTGGTTTGATGGTACCAACTGGCTCCTGCAATCTGCCATCTAAAAGTTGTCAGGCGAGTTTTGTTTTCCAGGAAAAGCGCCGTTGATTTTGTTTGGAGGCCTGTGGCTGGCAGTGGCTGCCTGTCGTCTTAGAATCCGGGTTACGCAGCATGGTTCCCAGAGCCAAGGTGGCACCAGTGTCAAGTTGGGCTGGTTTGATTGTACCAAGTGGCTCCTGCAATCTGCCATCCAGAAGCGGGGCAGCTTACTTTTGTTTGCCAGGGAAACGGGCCGAGGTATTTGTCTGGGGACCTATGGCTGGGAGTGACCGGCTGGCTCCTGAAAAGCTACGATAGGCAGGATGGTGACCAGACCCATGGTGGCACCAGTGCCAAGTTGGGCTGGTTTGATAGTACCAAGTGGCTCCTGCAATCTGCCATCAAAAAGTTGGCAGGTCAGTTTTGTTTTCCAGGGAAAAGCGCCGTTGTTTCTGTTTGGGGGACTGTGGCTGGGAGTGGCCGGCTGGCTCCTTAGAACACAGGATACGCAGGATGGTTCCCAGACCCAAGGTGGCACCAGTGCCAAGTCGGGCTGGTTTGATAGCACCAAGTGGCTCCTGCAATCTGCCATCCAGAAGCGGGGCAGCTTACTTTTGTTTTCCAGGGAAACGGACCGAGGTTTTTTTCTGGGGGCCTATGGCTGGGAGTGCCTGGCTGGCTCCTGAAAAGCTACGATAGGCAGGATGGTGACCAGACCCATGGTGGCACCAGTGCCAAGTTGGGCTGGTTTGATAGTACCAAGTGGCTCCTGCAATCTGCCATCAAAAAGTTGGCAGGCGAGTTTTGTTTTCCAGGGAAAAGCGCCGTTGTGTGTATTTTGGGGCCTGTGGCTGGGAGTGGCCAGCTGGCTCCTTAGAATCCACGATACGCAGGATGGTTCCCAGACCCAAGGTGGCACCAGTGCCAAGTCGGGCTGGTTTGTTAGTACCAAGTGGTTCCTGCAATCTGCCATCCAGAAGCGGGGCAGCTGAATTTTGTTTGCCAGAGAAAAAGGCTGTTGTTTGTGTTTCGGGGCCTGTGGCTGGCAGTGGACGGCTGGCTCCTGAAAATCCATGATACGCAGCATGGTTCCCAGACCCAAGGTGGCACCAGTGCCAAGTAGGGCTAGTTTCATAGTACCCAGTGGCTCCTGCAATCTGCCATCCAGAAGAGGGGCAGTTGAGTTTTGTTTTCCAGAGAAAAGGGCCGTGGTTTGTGTTTGGGGCCTATGGCTGAGAGTGACCGGCTGGCCCCTGAAAATCCACGATAGGAAGGATGATTCCCAGATCCAAGGTGGCAGCAGTGCCATGTTGTGCTGGTGTGATACTCCCAAGTGGCTCCTGCAATCTGCCATCCAGAAGTGGGGCAGCTGAATTTTGTTTGCCAGAGAAAAAGGCTGTGGTTTTTGTTTGGGGGCCTATGGCTGGGAGTGGCCGGCTGGCTCCTGAAAATCCATGATACGCAGCATGGTTCCCAGACCCAAGGTGGCACCAGTGCCAAGTGGGGCTGGTTTCACAGTGTCAAGTGCCTCCTGCAATCTCCCCTCCAGAAGCGGGGCAGCTGAGTTTTGTTTGCCTGTGAAACGGGCCGTTGTTTTTGATTGGGGTCTGTGGCCGAGAATGTTCAGCTGGCTCCTGACAATCCACAATATGCAGGATGGTTCCCAGACCCAAGGTGGCACCAGTGCCAAGTCTTGCTGGTTTGATAGTACCAAGTGGCTCCTGCAATCTGCCATCCAGAAGCGGTGCAGCTGAGTTTTGTTTGCCAGAGAAAAGGGCCGTGGGTTGTGTTTGGGGGCATATGGCTGGGAGTGGCCGGCTGTCTCATTAAAAAGATCGATACGCAGGATGGTTCCCAGACCCAAGGTGGCACCAGTGCCAAGTCGGGCTGTTTTTATAGTACCAAGTGCGTCCTGCAATTTGCCATCCAGAAGAGGGGCAGTTGAGTTTTGTTTGCCAGAGAAAAGCGCCGTTGTTTGTGTTTGGGGGCTTGTGGCTGGGAGTGGCCGACTGGCGCCTTAGAATCTGCGATACGCAGCATGGTTCCCAGACCCAAGGTGGCACCAGTTCCAAGTTGGGCTGGTTTGATAGTACCAAGTGGCTCCTGCAATCTGCCATCCAGAAGCGGGGCAGCTTACTTTTGTTTGCCAGGGAAACGGGCCGAGGGTTGTGTTTGGGGGCCTATGGCTGGGAGTGACCGGCTGGTCCTGGAAAGCTACAATAGGCAGGATGGTGACCAGACCCATGGTGGCACCAGTGCCAAGTTGGGCTGGTTTGATAGTACCAAGTTGCTCCTGCAATCTGCCATCAAAAAGTTGGCAGGCGAGTTTTGTTTTCCAGGGAAAAGCGCCGTTGTTTGTGTTTGGGGGCCTGTGGCTGGGAGTGGCCGGCTGGCTCCTTAGAATCCACGATACGCAGGATGGTTCCCAGACCCAAGGTGGCACCAGTGCCAAGTCGGGCTGGTTTGATACTACCAAGTGGTTCCTGCAATCTGCCATCCAGAAGCAGGGCAGCTTACTTTTGTTTGCCAGGGAAACGGGCCGTGGGTTTTGTTTGGGGGCATATAGCTGAGAGTGGCCCGCTGGCCCCTGAAAATCCACGCTAGGCAGCATGGTTCCCAGATGCAAGGTGGCACCAGTGCCAAGTCGGGCTGGTTTGATGGTGCAAAGTGGCTCCTGCAATCTGCCATCCAGAAGCGGGGCAGCTGATTTTTGTTTGCCAGAGAAAAATTCCGTGGATTGTTTTTGGGGGCATATTGCTGGGAGTGGCCGGCTGGCTCCTTAAAATGCTCGATACGCATGATGGTTCCCAGGCCCAAGGTGTCACCACTACCAAGTCGGCCTGCGGTTTTAGTATCAAGTTCATCCTGCAATTTGCCATCCAGAAGAGGGGCAGTTGAGTTTTGTTTGCCAGAGAAACGGGCCAGGTTTCTGTTTGGGGACATATGGCTGAGAGTGGCCGGCTGGCCTCTGAAAATCCACGATACACAACATGGTTCCCAGATCCAAGGTGGCACCAGTGCCAAGTTGGGCTGGTTTGATAGTCCCAAGTGTCTCCTGCAATCTGCCATCCAGAAGCGGGGCAGCTTACTTTTGTTTGCCAGAGAAATAGGCCTAGGTTTTTGTTTGGGGGCCTGTGGCTAGGAGTGGCCTGCTGGCTCCTAAGAATCCACGATACGCAGGATGTTTACCAGACCCATGGTGGCACCAGTGCCAAGTTGGGCTGGTTTGATAGTACCAAGTGGCTCCTGCAAACTCCATCAAAAAGTTGGCAGGCGTGTTTTGTTTTCCAGGGAACAGCGCCGTTGATTTTGTTTGGGGGCCTGTGGCTGGGAGTGGCCGGCTGGCTCCTTAGAATCCACGATACGCAGGATGGTTCCCAGACCCAAGGTGACACCAGTGCCAAGTCGGGCTGGTTTGATTACACCAAGTGGCTCCTGCAATCTGCCATCCAGAAGTGAGGCAGCTAAGTTTTGTTTGCCAGAAAAAAGGGCCGTGGTTTTTGTTGGGGGCCTGTGGCGGGGAGTAGCCGGCTGGCTCCTTAAAATCCACGATAGGCAGGATGGTTCCCAGACCCAAGGTGGTACCAGTGCCAAGTCGGGCTGGTTTGATAGTACCAAGTGGCTCCTGCAATCTGCCATCCAGAAGCGGGGCAGCTTACTTTTGTTTGCCAGGGAAACGGGCCGAGCTTTGTGTCTCGGGGCCTATGGCAGGGAGTGACCGGCTGGCTCCTGAAAAGCTACGATAGGCAGGATGGTGACCAGACCCATGGTGGCACCAGTGGCAAGTTGGGCTGGTTTGATAGTACCAAGTGGCTCCTGCAATCTGCCATCAAAAAGTTGGCAGGCGAGTTTTGTTTTCCAGGGAAAAGCGCCGTTGTGTGTGTTTTGGGGCCTGTGGCTGGGAGTGGCCAGCTGGCTCCTTAGAATCCACGACACGCAGGATGGTTCCCAGACCCAAGGTGGCACCAGTGCCAAGTCGGGCTGGTTTGTTAGTACCAAGTGGTTCCTGCAATCTGCCATCCAGAAGCGGGGCAGCTGAATTTTGTTTGCCAGAGAAAAAGGCTGTTGTTTGTGTTTCGGGGCCTGTGGCTGGCAGTGGACGGCTGGCTCCTGAAAATCCATGATACGCAGCATGGTTCCCAGACCCAAGGTGGCACCAGTGCCAAGTAGGGCTGGTTTCATAGTACCCAGTGGCTCCTGCAATCTACCATCCAGAAGAGGGGCAGTTGAGTTTTGTTTTCCAGAGAAAAGGGCCGTGGTTTGTGTTTGGGGCCTATGGCTGAGAGTGACCGGCTGGCCCCTGAAAATCCACGATAGGAAGGATGATTCCCAGATCCAAGGTGGCAGCAGTGCCATGTTGTGCTGGTGTGATAGTCCCAAGTGGCTCCTGCAATCTGCCATCCAGAAGCGGGGCAGCTGAATTTTGTTTGCCAGAGAAAAAGGCTGTGGTTTTTGTTTGGGGGCCTATGGCTGGGAGTGGCCGGCTGGCTCCTGAAAATCCATGATACGCAGCATGGTTCCCAGATCCAAGGTGGCACCAGTGCCAAGTTGGGCTGGTTTGATAGTCCCAAGTGTCTCCTGCAATCTGCCATCCAGAAGCGGGGCAGCTTACTTTTGTTTGCCAGAGAAATAGGCCTAGGTTTTTGTTTGGGGGCCTGTGGCTAGGAGTGGCCGGCTGGCTCCTAAGAATCCACGATACGCAGGATGTTTACCAGACCCATGGTGGCACCAGTGCCAAGTTGGGCTGGTTTGATAGTACCAAGTGGCTCCTGCAAACTCCATCAAAAAGTTGGCAGGCGTGTTTTGTTTTCCAGGGAACAGCGCCGTTGATTTTGTTTGGGGGCCTGTGGCTGGGAGTGGCCGGCTGGCTCCTTAGAATCCACGATACGCAGGATGGTTCCCAGACCCAAGGTGGCACCAGTGCCAAGTCGGGCTGGTTTGATTACACCAAGTGACTCCTGCAATCTGCCATCCAGAAGTGAGGCAGCTAATTTTGTTTGCGAGAAAAAAGGGCCGTGGTTTTTGTTGGGGGCCTGTGGCTGGGAGTAGCCGGCTGGCTCCTTAAAATCCACGATAGGCAGGATGGTTCCCAGACCCAAGGTGGCACCAGTGCCAAGTCGGGCTGGTTTGATAGTACCAAGTGGCTCCTGCAATCTGCCATCCAGAAGCGGGGCAGCTGAGTTTTTATTGCCAGAGAAAAAGGCTGTGGTTTTTGTTTGGGGGCCTGTGGCTGGCAGTGGCCGGCTGGCTCCTGAAAATCCACGATACGCAGCATGGTTCCCAGACCCAAGGTGGCACCAGTACAAAGTGGGGCTCGTTTGACAGTGTCAAGTGCCTCCTGCAATCTCCCATCCAGAAGCGGGGCAGCTGAGTTTTTTTTGCCAGGGAAACGGACCTTTGTTTTTGATTGGGGTCTGTGGCCGAGAGTGGTCGGCTGTCTCCTGACAATCCACAATACGCAGGATGGTTCCCAGACCAAAGGTGGCACCAGTGCCAAGTCGGGCTGGTTTGATAGTACCAAGTGTCTCCTGCAATCTGCCATCCAGAAGCGGGGCAGCTGAGTTTTGTTTGCCAGAGAAAAGGGCCGTGGGTTGTGTTTGGGGGCATATGGCTGGGAGTGGCCACCTGGCTCCTTAAAATGCACGATACGCCGCATGGTAACCAGACGCAAGGTGGCACCAGTGCCAAGTCGGGCTGTTTTTGTAGTACCCAGTGGCTCCTGCAATTTGCCATCCAGAAGCGGGGCAGCTAAATTTTGTTTGCTAGAGAAAAGGGCTGTGGTTTGTGTTTGGGGGCCTATGGCCGAGAGTGGTAGGCTGGCCCCTGAAAATCAACGATAGGCAGGATGGTTCCCAGATACAAGGTGGCACCAGTGCCAAGTAAGGCTGGTTGTATGGTTCAAAGTGACTCCTGCAATCTGCCATCCAGAAGTGGGACAGCTGAGTTTTTTTTGCCAGAGAAAAGGTCCGTGGTTTCTTTTTGGGGCATACGGCTGGGAATTGCCGGCTGGCTCCTTAAAATGCTCGATACGCAGGATGGTTCCCAGAGCCAAGGTGGCACCACTGCCAAGTCGGGCTCTTTTTGTAGTACCAAGTGCGTCCTGCAATTTGCCATCCAGAAGAGGGGCAGTTGAGTTTTGTTTGCCAGAGAAAAGGGCCGAGGTTTGTGTTTGGGAGCATATGGCTGGGAATGACCGGCTGGCCCCTGAAAATCCACGATACGCCGGATGGTTCCCAGATCCAAGATGGTACCATTACCAAGTCGGGCTGCTTTGATAGTCCCAAGTGGCTCCTGCAAACTGCCACACCAGAAGCGGGGCAGCTGAGTTTTGTTTGCCAGGGAAATGGGCCGTTGTTTGTGTTTGGGGGCCTGTGGCTGGGAGTGTTCGGCTGGTTCCTGAATATGTACGATACGCAGGATTGTTCCCAGATCCAAGGTGGCAGCAGTGCCATGTTGTGCTGGTGTGATAGTCCCAAGTGGCTCCTGCAATCTGCCATCCAGAAGTGGGGCAGCTGATTTTTGTTTGCCAGAGAAAAGGTCCGTGGTTTGTGTTTGGGGGCATATGGCTGAGAGTGGCCGGCTGGCCCCTGAAAATCCACGATACACAGGATGGTTCCCAGATCCAAGGTGGCACCTGTGCCAAGTCGGGCTGATTTGATAGTACTAAGTAGCTCCTGCAATCTGCCATCCAGAAGCGGGGCAGCTTACTTTTGTTTGCCAGGGAAACGGGCCGAGGTTTCGGTTTGGGGGCCTATGGCTGGGAGTGACCGGCTGGCTCCTGAAAAGCTACAATAGGCAGGATGGTTCCCAGAGCCAAGGTGGCACCAGTGCCAAGTTGGGCTGGTTTGATAGTACCAAGTGGCTCCTGCAATCTGCCATCCAGAAGCGGGGCAGCTTACTTTTGTTTGCCAGAGAAATAGGCCTAGGTTTTTGTCTGGGGGCCTGTGGCTAGGAGTGGCCTGCTGGCTCCTAAGAATCCACGATACGCAGGATGTTTCCCAGACCCAAGGTGGCACCAGTGCCAAGTCTGGCTGGTTTGATAGTACCAAGTGGCTCCTGCAAACTCCATCAAAAAGTTGGCAAGCGTGTTTTGTTTTCCAGGGAACAGCGCCGTTGATTTTGTTTGGGGGCCTGTGGCTGGGAGTGGCCGGCTGGCTCCTTAGAATCCACGATACGCAGGATGGTTCCCAGACCCAAGGTGGCACCAGTGCCAAGTCGGGCTGGTTTGATTACACCAAGTGGCTCCTGCAATCTGCCATCCAGAAGTGAGGCAGCTTAATTTTGTTTGCCAGAAAAAAGGGCCGTGGTTTTTGTTGGGGGCCTGTGGCTGGGAGTGGCCGGCTGGCTCCTTAGAATCCACCATACGCAGGATGGTTCCCAGACCCAAGGTGGCACCAGTGCCAAGTCGGGCTGGTTTGATAGTCCCAAGTGGCTCCTGCAATCTGCCATCCAGAAGCGGGGCAGCTGAGTTTTGTTTGCCAGGGAAATGGGCCGTTGTTTGTGTTTGGGGGCCTGTGGCTGGGAGTGTTCGGCTGGTTCCTGAATATGTACGATACGCAGGATTGTTCCCAGAGCCAAGGTGGCACCAGTGCCAAGTCGGGCTGGTTTGATGGTGCAAAGTGGCTCCTGCAATCTGCCATCCAGACGCGGGGCAGCGGATTTTTGTTTCCATGAGAAATGGTCCGTGGTTTGTTTTTGGGGGTATATGGCTGGGCCTGGCCGGCTGGCTCCTTAAAAAGCTCGATATGCAGGATGGTTCCCTGACACAAGGTGGCACCAGTGCCACGTCGGGCGGTTTTCGTAGTACAAAGTGCGTCCTAAAATTTGCCATCCAGAAGAGGGGCAGTTGAGTTTTGTTTGCCAGAGAAAAGGTCCGTGGTTTGTTTTTGGGGGCATATGGCTGAGAGTGGCTGGGTGGCCCCTGAAAATCCACGATACACAGGATGGTTCCCAGATCCAAGGTGGCACCTGTGCCAAGTCGGGCTGATTTGATAGTACTAAGTAGCTCCTGCAATCTGCCATCCAGAAGCGGGGCAGCTTACTTTTGTTTGCCAGGGAAACGGGCCGAGGTTTGTGTTTGGGGGCCTATGGCTGAGAGTGACCGGCTGGCTCCTGAAAAGCTACAATAGGCAGGATGGTGACCAGACCCATGGTGGCACCAGTGCCAAGTTCGGCTGGTTTGATAGTACCAAGTGGCTCCTGCAATCTTCCATGATCACGTGGAGAAATACTTTCTGGTTTCAGCCATATGCTCTTTCTTCTCTCCCTCAACTTCTCTATCACCTCTCATCTGGTTCACATGCGCTGTCTTCAAGGTCCACAGGCTACTTTTCACAGAATCTTCTGGCCTGATGAAGTAAGAATGATGAATAGAACAGAGCTGGGATCTATTTTCCAGTTTGGATAAAATGCATTCTGCACACAAATCCAAGGAGAACGGGCTGCCCCGATGCCCAGAAAATCTTTCACTCCTGCTAGTGTTCTACGTCAACCGCAACTTAGTCTGAAAGAAAAGCTTTTTCTCTGAGAGCATCTGAGAGGTTTGCATGAAGCACTGATATCTGACATATGCAATTTTGAATAGGAGAGGAAAAAGAAAATGGCAAGGAGTTTTTAATTTTAGTGGTTTCAATTTTAATTTCCGTGCACTTTTTCAAAACTTGTCAGCTCAAATGCCCATCAACATCTTTTAGTCATCTGTAAGTCAGTATTCATATAAAATGTGCTTCAAATCCAAAGAATTTCAAATTTGCACTCCAAGCTTCTATGCCTAGATTTATGATTTCCTACACATATTAGATGAAAGGAAGGCCTTTTTTACTGTGGGAGTGCTGGAACACTGGAACAGGTTGCCCAGAGAAGTTGTGGGTGTCCCATCCCTGAAAGTATTCAAGGTCACCTTGGACGGGGCTTGGAGCAGCAACAAAGGAGAAGCTTGATGGTAGAGAAACAAAGTTGGACTATAGAAGAAACTCGGATTGAAGTATAGGATCAAGTTTTCTCTCAGCTCTTGGGGTAAATTCAAAGTTGTACAAAATGACATTTATCTGTGCTATTCACTACTGTAACAGAAAGTTTCATGAAAACTGTACAGAAGATAGTAAATTTTAAAAGAGATAAGAATTACAGCATAAAATCCATGGGATAGGTTACAACATGAGACACTCTCTAAGAGAAAATCTCTTTGTTTCAGCACTTCATCGGGGTAAGATTTCATGAAGTGCCAAAGAAGGCGGCAAAATATCATTCGGGACATTATTTACTGGAATTCAGCCTGGCCATTAGTAGGAACTGCCTTTGAACATATCATGTAGATATACCACACACGCTTTCCCTTCACTGAAAAATTACTGTTTACAACAAATAAGCAATTGACGATCAAAATTGATTGAAAGCATCTTAAACATGTCAAGTATTTCATTGTAGATGATCTGTGATCCAAATGCTTCTTCCACCTTCGAGAGGGACAGAAGAATTCTTCCATATCATGATGGTTTAAAATTGTATCAACCAATGTTTTCTGCTGAAAAGATATCATCTATTTTTTTCTATTTTTGGAAGAAAATATTCCTAGACATACAACAGGTGAGAACTAAGTAATTTTAAAGAAACAAATGAAATGAAAATATTCTGTAAATAGAATGAAATGAAAAGCTGTGTTTTAAATAGGAGCTAAATATTAAACAGAATTTTTGTACCAGGCATTTGAATTACTGCACCAGCTCTTTTGCCCATCAAGAGAGGCATTTAGCATTTCAGTCTTTTCCAAGGTGTTCATGATCTGCTATGCTGATCTCTGTGTGTGCCTAGGTGTGTGTGGAGGGGGGGGCATATGAAGGGGAGTGTGTATGTTTGCTTTACAATTGTTGTGGCAGATTCATGCCTCAGCTCCACATTTTGTTTTAAAAAGGTCACACCGAGTGGATATGAAGTTTACTATCAACAAGAGATCGATTCCCAAATCATCCATTTGACTCTCCCTTATAAATCATGTGCTTTGTTGCATATTTTATCAAATATACTTTCAAGCCAGATGGAGGAAGGAGGATGTGGGAATCCCTCCACCATCTTGCAACTTTTATGTAAGTAGGTTTTCAAGAAAATCATCATTTCTCTTTTAAATATGTCTGGAACAGGCATGATGGTAGTGTCAACCTGTTGGAGTTTTTGTTGCTGGAAGAAGTTGTACAAAAGGATTGGTTTTTACATTGACCAGTTACTGAATCAAGCGCAGGAATACATTGGAAATTTAGCTGGGGGTTCCTTTTCCCAGCAGACTACTTCTAGAACGAGCTTGTACACTGAAGCTGACTCTTTTGCTCTCTTTTTGTTTCTTTCCTATTTTCTTGGCTTCTTTGCCACTATCTAGACAATTTTGGAACTTTGTTCCCAACTAAAATGGTTTCAATAGTCTGATTGTGATCATACATTTTTACAAGGAATTTTTAAAATCTTTCCTCGAGTCCAGAAAGTCAAGGACTTAGATCTTTTTCTTCCCTTATCAATATTGCCATGAAATTGATAAATAAAGACCAACTCTTTATTTTTGTTTTTAACCCACGTAGATAATTCCCATCCATTAATCCATTTTGTGGACCAATAGCTGCCATTCTGATGGAAGCTGTCACTTCTTAACAATAGGCATTCTGTGACTATGTTGACTGCACTTTGGGTGAAGATCCTAACTGGTCTTAGATATACATAGGGAGAAATTTGCTCAGCCAGTGTCAGTCTTAAGCATGCGTATCAGAAGATCTTTCTAGAGCTGGGAATTTTCCCATGAAAGGGATTCAGTTAGGGAAGAGACACTTGTGCCAGAGTTTTACATTCTTCTTGAACACTGCTTAAGGAACTTAGATGCCATGTCCATTTGGATCTCTGTCTGCACAGAACTTTGTCATGCCAGCGCTTTGAAATGCATCTTGAAGAGAATTCACTAGCACAGAATGAAAGAGAGTGGAAGGGGTTGGTGGGGCTAACCAGGCCCAACCCCCCTGCCTAAACCAGGATACCTAGAGCCTCTTGCCCAGGATTCTATCTGGGTGTACTTTTAATGTCTTCAAAGATCCAGGCTCCACAATCTTTCTGGGCAGTCTGTGCCGTGGTTCAGTCACCCTGACAGTAAAGAAACATTTACTGATGTTCAAAGGCAATCTCCTGTATTTCAGTGTGTGCCCACTGCCTCTTGTCTTTTCCCTCAGCATCACTGAAAAGACACTGATTCCCTCCCCTTTGCACTATTGCTTCCATATGTATGTGTGATGCCATGTAGAGGTATGTCAAAAACCTCCCTGAAGCCCAGGCAGATAATATTCCCTTCATCTACCAGTCAAGTTGATTCATCAGAGGAGTTTAAAGTGATGTTCAGCATGAAATTCCCCTGAAAAATCATGCTAACTACATTATTTGGTCATCTGTCATGTGCCTGGCAAGGATTTCCAGGAAGAGCTGCTTCATCAACTTCCTGGGGATAAAAAAGAGGCTGGCTGGTTTGTACTATGGCGAGTCCTCTTAATTGCCTTTTTTGAAGATGGGTGTCATTTGCTAACATCCACTCTTTAGCCTCTGTTGTCGTCTACATCTTAGCAAAACGCTTTTCCACTATGTCTGGCTAGGAAAAACTGTGCCAGCACAGAAAACATCTCCCCTCGTGTTCTAGAAGTTGCACGGATGTCTGCCAAGTGTTTGGCAGGAAGAAAAGAAAAGTTGTCCAAAACAGCTTCCAATCGAATGTTCCTGTGATTGGAAAAGTCAGGAGAGTGCAAAGGTACTGTTTTCTATCAGTTGGCAAGGTGCGCACACAATCCCAGTGTTGTACAGCTTGCTTCTTCACCTTCCCGAAGCTGCCGCTCTCGCCGGCTGCCGGAGCCCAAGAAGCGGCTTCTTCGCGCAAAGACGATTGTGCCGCTCACAGGGCTCTCCTTAGCGCGGCTTCTGCCGAAAGACGCCCGGCAGCGGCTCTTACCTCCGGAGAGCATCCTACCTTCGTCTTTAGCTCCTCTTCTCATCTACACCTCGGCAAAACGCTTTTCCACTATGTCTGGCTAGGAAAAACTGTGCCAGCACAGAAAACGTCTCCCATCGTGTTCTCGAAGTTGCACGGATGTCTGCCAAATGTTTGGCAGGAAGAAAAGAAAAGTTGTCCAAAACAGCTTCCAATCGAATGTTCCTGTGATTGGAAAAGTCAGGAGAGTGCAAAGGTACTGTTTTCTATCAGTTGGCAAGGTGCGCACACAATCCCAGTGTTGTACAGCTTGCTTCTTCACCTTCCCGAAGCTGCCGCTCTCGCCGGCTGCCGGAGCCCAAGAAGCGGCTTCTTCGCGCAAAGACGATTGTGCCGCTCACAGTGCTCTCCTTAGCGCGGCTTCTGCCGAAAGACGCCCGGCAGCGGCTCTTACCTCCGGAGAGCATCCTACCTTCGTCTTTCGCGTCTTTTGTAGTCTACATCTTAGCAAAACGCTTTTCCACTATGTCTGGCTAGGAAAAACTGTGCCAGCACAGAAAACATCTCCCATCGTGTTCCAGAAGTTGCACGGATGTCTGCCAAGTGTTTGGCAGGAAGAAAAGAAAAGTTGTCCAAAACAGCTTCCAATCGAATGTTCCTGTGATTGGAAAAGTCAGGAGAGTGCAAAGGTACTGTTTTCTATCAGTTGGCAAGGTGCGCACACAATCCCAGTGTTGTACAGCTTGCTTCTTCACCTTCCCGAAGCTGCCGCTCTCGCCGGCTGCCGGAGCCCAAGAAGCGGCTTCTTCGCGCAAAGACGATTGTGCCGCTCACAGTGCTCTCCTTAGCGCGGCTTCTGCCGAAAGACGCCCGGCAGCGGCTCTTACCTCCGGAGAGCATCCTACCTTCGTCTTTCGCGTCTTATGTAGTCTACACCTCGGCAAAACGCTTTTCCACTATGTCTGGCTAGGAAAAACTGTGCCAGCACAGAAAACATCTCCCATCGTGTTCTAGAAGTTGCACGGATGTCTGCCAAGTGTTTGGCAGGAAGAAAAGAAAAGTTGTCCAAAACAGCTTCCAATCGAATGTTCCTGTGATTGGAAAAGTCAGGAGAGTGCAAAGGTACTGTTTTCTATCAGTTGGCAAGGTGCGCACACAATCCCAGTGTTGTACAGCTTGCTTCTTCACCTTCCCGAAGCTGCCGCTCTCGCCGGCTGCCGGAGCCCAAGAAGCGGCTTCTTCGCGCAAAGACGATTGTGCCGCTCACAGTGCTCTCCTTAGCGCGGCTTCTGCCGAAAGACGCCCGGCAGCGGCTCTTACCTCCGGAGAGCATCCTACCTTCGTCTTTCGCGTCTTTTGTAGTCTACATCTTAGCAAAACGCTTTTCCACTATGTCTGGCTAGGAAAAACTGTGCCAGCACAGAAAACATCTCCCCTCGTGTTCTAGAAGTTGCACGGATGTCTGCCAAGTGTTTGGCAGGAAGAAAAGAAAAGTTGTCCAAAACAGCTTCCAATCGAATGTTCCTGTGATTGGAAAAGTCAGGAGAGTGCAAAGGTACTGTTTTCTATCAGTTGGCAAGGTGCGCACACAATCCCAGTGTTGTACAGCTTGCTTCTTCACCTTCCCGAAGCTGCCGCTCTCGCCGGCTGCCGGAGCCCAAGAAGCGGCTTCTTCGCGCAAAGACGATTGTGCCGCTCACAGGGCTCTCCTTAGCGCGGCTTCTGCCGAAAGACGCCCGGCAGCGGCTCTTACCTCCGGAGAGCATCCTACCTTCGTCTTTCGCGTCTTTTGTAGTCTACATCTTAGCAAAACGCTTTTCCACTATGTCTGGCTAGGAAAAACTGTGCCAGCACAGAAAACATCTCCCATCGTGTTCTAGAAGTTGCACGGATGTCTGCCAAGTGTTTGGCAGGAAGAAAAGAAAAGTTGTCCAAAACAGCTTCCAATCGAATGTTCCTGTGATTGGAAAAGTCAGGAGAGTGCAAAGGTACTGTTTTCTATCAGTTGGCAAGGTGCGCACACAATCCCAGTGTTGTACAGCTTGCTTCTTCACCTTCCCGAAGCTGCCGCTCTCGCCGGCTGCCGGAGCCCAAGAAGCGGCTTCTTCGCGCAAAGACGATTGTGCCGCTCACAGTGCTCTCCTTAGCGCGGCTTCTGCCGAAAGACGCCCGGCAGCGGCTCTTACCTCCGGAGAGCATCCTACCTTCGTCTTTCGCGTCTTATGTAGTCTACACCTCGGCAAAACGCTTTTCCACTATGTCTGGCTAGGAAAAACTGTGCCAGCACAGAAAACATCTCCCATCGTGTTCTAGAAGTTGCACGGATGTCTGCCAAGTGTTTGGCAGGAAGAAAAGAAAAGTTGTCCAAAACAGCTTCCAATCGAATGTTCCTGTGATTGGAAAAGTCAGGAGAGTGCAAAGGTACTGTTTTCTATCAGTTGGCAAGGTGCGCACACAATCCCAGTGTTGTACAGCTTGCTTCTTCACCTTCCCGAAGCTGCCGCTCTCGCCGGCTGCCGGAGCCCAAGAAGCGGCTTCTTCGCGCAAAGACGATTGTGCCGCTCACAGTGCTCTCCTTAGCGCGGCTTCTGCCGAAAGACGCCCGGCAGCGGCTCTTACCTCCGGGGAGCATCCTACCTTCGTCTTTCGCGTCTTTTGTAGTCTACATCTTAGCAAAACGCTTTTCCACTATGTCTGGCTAGGAAAAACTGTGCCAGCACAGAAAACATCTCCCATCGTGTTCTAGAAGTTGCACGGATGTCTGCCAAGTGTTTGGCAGGAAGAAAAGAAAAGTTGTCCAAAACAGCTTCCAATCGAATGTTCCTGTGATTGGAAAAGTCAGGAGAGTGCAAAGGTACTGTTTTCTATCAGTTGGCAAGGTGCGCACACAATCCCAGTGTTGTACAGCTTGCTTCTTCACCTTCCCGAAGCTGCCGCTCTCGCCGGCTCCCGGAACCGAAGAATCGGCTTGTTCGCGCAAAGACGATTGTGCCGCTCACAGGGCTCTCCTTAGCGCGGCTTCTGCCGAAAGACGCCCGGCAGCGGCTCTTAACTCCGGAGAGCATCCTACCTTCGTCTTTCGCGTCTTATGTAGTCTACATCTTAGCAAAACGCTTTTCCACTATGTCTGGCTAGGAAAAACCGTGCCAGCCCAGAAAACATCTCCCATCGTTTTCTAGAAGTTGCAGATATGTGTGCCAAGTGTTTGGCAGGAAGAAAAGAAAAGTTGTCCAAAACAGCTTCCAATCGAATGTTCCTGTGATTGGAAAAGTCAGGAGAGTGCAAAGGTACTGTTTTCTATCAGTTGGCAAGGTGCGCACACAATCCCAGTGTTGTACAGCTTGCTTCTTCACCTTCCCGAAGCTGCCACTCTCAGGAGGTAAGAGCCGCTGCCGGGCGTCTTTCGGCAGAAGCCGCGCTAAGGAGGGCACTGTGAGCGGCACAATCGTCTTTGCGCGAAGAAGCCGCTTCTTGGGCTCCGGCAGCCGGCGAGAGCGGCAGCTTCGGGAAGGTGAAGAAGCAAGCTGTACAACACTGGGATTGTGTGCGCACCTTGCCAACTGATAGAAAACAGTACCTTTGCACTCTCCTGACTTTTCCAATCACAGGAACATTCGATTGGAAGCTGTTTTGGACAACTTTTCTTTTCTTCCTGCCAAACACTTGGCAGACATCCGTGCAACTTCTAGAACACGATGGGAGATGTTTTCTGTGCTGGCACAGTTTTTCCTAGCCAGACATAGTGGAAAAGCGTTTTGCCGAGGTGTAGACTACATAAGACGCGAAAGACGAAGGTAGGATGCTCTCCGGAGGTAAGAGCCGCTGCCGGGCGTCTTTCGGCAGAAGCCGCGCTAAGGAGAGCACTGTGAGCGGCACAATCGTCTTTGCGCGAAGAAGCCGCTTCTTCGGTTCCGGGAGCCGGCGAGAGCGGCAGCTTCGGGAAGGTGAAGAAGCAAGCTGTACAACACTGGGATTGTGTGCGCACCTTGCCAACTGATAGAAAACAGTACCTTTGCACTCTCCTGACTTTTCCAATCACAGGAACATTCGATTGGAAGCTGTTTTGGACAACTTTTCTTTTCTTCCTGCCAAACACTTGGCAGACATCCGTGCAACTTCTAGAACACGATGGGAGATGTTTTCTGTGCTGGCACAGTTTTTCCTAGCCAGACATAGTGGAAAAGCTTTTTGCCGAGGTGTAGACTACATAAGACGCGAAAGACGAAGGTAGGATGCTCTCCGGAGGTAAGAGCCGCTGCCGGGCGTCTTTCGGCAGAAGCCGCGCTAAGGAGAGCACTGTGAGCGGCACAATCGTCTTTGCGCGAAGAAGCCGCTTCTTGGGCTCCGGCAGCCGGCGAGAGCGGCAGCTTCGGGAAGGTGAAGAAGCAAGCTGTACAACATTGGGATTGTGTGCGCACCTTGCCAACTGATAGAAAACAGTACCTTTGCACTCTCCTGACTTTTCCAATCACAGGAACATTCGATTGGAAGCTGTTTTGGACAACTTTTCTTTTCTTCCTGCCAAACACTTGGCAGACATCCGTGCAACTTCTAGAACACGATGGGAGATGTTTTCTGTGCTGGCACAGTTTTTCCTAGCCAGACATAGTGGAAAAGCGTTTTGCTAAGATGTAGACTACAAAAGACGCGAAAGACGAAGGTAGGATGCTCTCCGGAGTTAAGAGCCGCTGCCGGGCGTCTTTCGGCAGAAGCCGCGCTAAGGAGAGCCCTGTGAGCGGCACAATCGTCTTTGCGCGAAGAAGCCGCTTCTTGGGCTCCGGCAGCCGGCGAGAGCGGCAGCTTCGGGAAGGTGAAGAAGCAAGCTGTACAACACTGGGATTGTGTGCGCACCTTGCCAACTGATAGAAAACAGTACCTTTGCACTCTCCTGACTTTTCCAATCACAGGAACATTCGATTGGAAGCTGTTTTGGACAACTTTTCTTTTCTTCCTGCCAAACACTTGGCAGACATCCGTGCAACTTCTAGAACACGATGGGAGATGTTTTCTGTGCTGGCACAGTTTTTCCTAGCCAGACATAGTGGAAAAGCGTTTTGCTAAGATGTAGACTACAAAAGACGCGAAAGACGAAGGTAGGATGCTCTCCGGAGGTAAGAGCCGCTGCCGGGCGTCTTTCGGCAGAAGCCGCGCTAAGGAGAGCACTGTGAGCGGCACAATCGTCTTTGCGCGAAGAAGCCGCTTCTTCGGTTCCGGGAGCCGGCGAGAGCGGCAGCTTCGGGAAGGTGAAGAAGCAAGCTGTACAACACTGGGATTGTGTGCGCACCTTGCCAACTGATAGAAAACAGTACCTTTGCACTCTCCTGACTTTTCCAATCACAGGAACATTCGATTGGAAGCTGTTTTGGACAACTTTTCTTTTCTTCCTGCCAAACACTTGGCAGACATCCGTGCAACTTCTAGAACACGATGGGAGACGTTTTCTGTGCTGGCACAGTTTTTCCTAGCCAGACATAGTGGAAAAGCGTTTTGCTAAGATGTAGACTACAAAAGACGCGAAAGACGAAGGTAGGATGCTCTCCGGAGGTAAGAGCCGCTGCCGGGCGTCTTTCGGCAGAAGCCGCGCTAAGGAGAGCACTGTGAGCGGCACAATCGTCTTTGCGCGAAGAAGCCGCTTCTTCGGTTCCGGGAGCCGGCGAGAGCGGCAGCTTCGGGAAGGTGAAGAAGCAAGCTGTACAACACTGGGATTGTGTGCGCACCTTGCCAACTGATAGAAAACAGTACCTTTGCACTCTCCTGACTTTTCCAATCACAGGAACATTCGATTGGAAGCTGTTTTGGACAACTTTTCTTTTCTTCCTGCCAAACACTTGGCAGACATCCGTGCAACTTCTAGAACACGATGGGAGATGTTTTCTGTGCTGGCACAGTTTTTCCTAGCCAGACATAGTGGAAAAGCGTTTTGCCGAGGTGTAGATGAGAAGAGGAGCTAAAGACGAAGGTAGGATGCTCTCCGGAGGTAAGAGCCGCTGCCGGGCGTCTTTCGGCAGAAGCCGCGCTAAGGAGAGCACTGTGAGCGGCACAATCGTCTTTGCGCGAAGAAGCCGCTTCTTGGGCTCCGGCAGCCGGCGAGAGCGGCAGCTTCGGGAAGGTGAAGAAGCAAGCTGTACAACACTGGGATTGTGTGCGCACCTTGCCAACTGATAGAAAACAGTACCTTTGCACTCTCCTGACTTTTCCAATCACAGGAACATTCGATTGGAAGCTGTTTTGGACAACTTTTCTTTTCTTCCTGCCAAACACTTGGCAGACATCCGTGCAACTTCTAGAACACGATGGGAGATGTTTTCTGTGCTGGCACAGTTTTTCCTAGCCAGACATAGTGGAAAAGCTTTTTGCCGAGGTGTAGATGAGAACAGGAGCTAAAGAGTGGATGTTAGCAAATGACACCCATCTTCAAAAAAGGCAATTAAGAGGACTCGCCATAGTACAAACCAGCCAGCCTCTTTTTTATCCCCAGGAAGTTGATGAAGCAGCTCTTCCTGGAAATCCTTGCCAGGCACATGACAGATGACCAAATAATGTAGTTAGCATGATTTTTCAGGGGAATTTCATGCTGAACATCACTTTAAACTCCTCTGATGAATCAACTTGACTGGTAGATGAAGGGAATATTATCTGCCTGGGCTTCAGGGAGGTTTTTGACATACCTCTACATGGCATCACACATACATATGGAAGCAATAGTGCAAAGGGGAGGGAATCAGTGTCTTTTCAGTGATGCTGAGGGAAAAGACAAGAGGCAGTGGGCACACACTGAAATACAGGAGATTGCCTTTGAACATCAGTAAATGTTTCTTTACTGTCAGGGTGACTGAACCACGGCACAGACTGCCCAGAAAGATTGTGGAGCCTGGATCTTCGAAGACATTAAAAGTACACCCAGATAGAATCCTGGGCAAGAGGCTCTAGGTATCCTGGTTTAGGCAGGGGGGTTGGGCCTGGTTAGCCCCACCAACCCCTTCCACTCTCTTTCATTCTGTGCTAGTGAATTCTCTTCAAGATGCTTTTCAAAGCGCTGGCATGACAAAGTTCTTTGCAGACAGAGATCCAAATGGACATGGCATCTAAGTTCCTTAAGCAGTGTTCAAGAAGAATGTAAAACTCTGGCACAAGTGTCTCTTCCCTAACTGAATCCCTTTCATGGGAAAATTCCCAGCTCTAGAAAGATCTTCTGATACGCATGCTTAAGACTGACACTGGCTGAGCAAATTTCTCCCTATGTATATCTAAGACCAGTTAGGATCTTCACCCAAAGTGCAGTCAACATAGTCACAGAATGCCTATTGTTAAGAAGTGACAGCTTCCATCAGAATGGCAGCTATTGGTCCACAAAATGGATTAATGGATGGGAATTATCTACGTGGGTTAAAAACAAAAATAAAGAGTTGGTCTTTATTTATCAATTTCATGGCAATATTGATAAGGGAAGAAAAAGATCTAAGTCCTTGACTTTCTGGACTCGAGGAAAGATTTTAAAAATTCCTTGTAAAAATGTATGATCACAATCAGACTATTGAAACCATTTTAGTTGGGAACAAAGTTCCAAAATTGTCTAGATAGTGGCAAAGAAGCCAAGAAAATAGGAAAGAAACAAAAAGAGAGCAAAAGAGTCAGCTTCAGTGTACAAGCTCGTTCTAGAAGTAGTCTGCTGGGAAAAGGAACCCCCAGCTAAATTTCCAATGTATTCCTGCGCTTGATTCAGTAACTGGTCAATGTAAAAACCAATCCTTTTGTACAACTTCTTCCAGCAACAAAAACTCCAAAAGGTTGACACTACCATCATGCCTGTTCCAGACATATTTAAAAGAGAAATGATGATTTTCTTGAAAACCTACTTACATAAAAGTTGCAAGATGGTGGAGGGATTCCCACATCCTCCTTCCTCCATCTGGCTTGAAAGTATATTTGATAAAATATGCAACAAAGCACATGATTTATAAGGGAGAGTCAAATGGATGATTTGGGAATCGATCTCTTGTTGATAGTAAACTTCATATCCACTCGGTGTGACCTTTTTAAAACAAAATGTGGAGCTGAGGCATGAATCTGCCACAACAATTGTAAAGCAAACATACACACTCCCCTTCATATGCCCCCCCCTCCACACACACCTAGGCACACACAGAGATCAGCATAGCAGATCATGAACACCTTGGAAAAGACTGAAATGCTAAATGCCTCTCTTGATGGGCAAAAGAGCTGGTGCAGTAATTCAAATGCCTGGTACAAAAATTCTGTTTAATATTTAGCTCCTATTTAAAACACAGCTTTTCATTTCATTCTATTTACAGAATATTTTCATTTCATTTGTTTCTTTAAAATTACTTAGTTCTCACCTGTTGTATGTCTAGGAATATTTTCTTCCAAAAATAGAAAAAAATAGATGATATCTTTTCAGCAGAAAACATTGGTTGATACAATTTTAAACCATCATGATATGGAAGAATTCTTCTGTCCCTCTCGAAGGTGGAAGAAGCATTTGGATCACAGATCATCTACAATGAAATACTTGACATGTTTAAGATGCTTTCAATCAATTTTGATCGTCAATTGCTTATTTGTTGTAAACAGTAATTTTTCAGTGAAGGGAAAGCGTGTGTGGTATATCTACATGATATGTTCAAAGGCAGTTCCTACTAATGGCCAGGCTGAATTCCAGTAAATAATGTCCCGAATGATATTTTGCCGCCTTCTTTGGCACTTCATGAAATCTTACCCCGATGAAGTGCTGAAACAAAGAGATTTTCTCTTAGAGAGTGTCTCATGTTGTAACCTATCCCATGGATTTTATGCTGTAATTCTTATCTCTTTTAAAATTTACTATCTTCTGTACAGTTTTCATGAAACTTTCTGTTACAGTAGTGAATAGCACAGATAAATGTCATTTTGTACAACTTTGAATTTACCCCAAGAGCTGAGAGAAAACTTGATCCTATACTTCAATCCGAGTTTCTTCTATAGTCCAACTTTGTTTCTCTACCATCAAGCTTCTCCTTTGTTGCTGCTCCAAGCCCCGTCCAAGGTGACCTTGAATACTTTCAGGGATGGGACACCCACAACTTCTCTGGGCAACCTGTTCCAGTGTTCCAGCACTCCCACAGTAAAAAAGGCCTTCCTTTCATCTAATATGTGTAGGAAATCATAAATCTAGGCATAGAAGCTTGGAGTGCAAATTTGAAATTCTTTGGATTTGAAGCACATTTTATATGAATACTGACTTACAGATGACTAAAAGATGTTGATGGGCATTTGAGCTGACAAGTTTTGAAAAAGTGCACGGAAATTAAAATTGAAACCACTAAAATTAAAAACTCCTTGCCATTTTCTTTTTCCTCTCCTATTCAAAATTGCATATGTCAGATATCAGTGCTTCATGCAAACCTCTCAGATGCTCTCAGAGAAAAAGCTTTTCTTTCAGACTAAGTTGCGGTTGACGTAGAACACTAGCAGGAGTGAAAGATTTTCTGGGCATTGGGGCAGCACGTTCTCCTTGGATTTGTGTGCAGAATGCATTTTATCCAAACTGGAAAATAGATCCCAGCTCTGTTCTATTCATCATTCTTACTTCATCAGGCCAGAAGATTCTGTGAAAAGTAGCCTGTGGACCTTGAAGACAGCGCATGTGAACCAGATGAGAGGTGATAGAGAAGTTGAGGGAGAGAAGAAAGAGCATATGGCTGAAACCAGAAAGTATTTCTCCACGTGATCATGGAAGATTGCAGGAGCCACTTGGTACTATCAAACCAGCCCGACTTGGCACTGGTGCCACTATGGGTCTGGGAGCCATGTTGCATATCGTGCATTTTAAGGAGCCAGCTGGCCACACACAGCCATATGCCCCCAAACACAAACCAAGCCCTTTTCTCTGGCAAACAAAACTCAGCTGTCCTGCTTCTGGATGGCAGATTGCAGGAGCCACTTGGTACTATCAAACCAGCCCAACTTGGCACTGGTGCCACCTTGGCTCTGGGAACCATCCTGCCTATTGTAGCTTTTCAGGAGCCAGCCGGTCACTCCCAGCCATAGGCCCCCAAACAGAAACCTCGGCCCGTTTCCCTGGCAAACAAAAGTAAGCTGCCCCGCTTCTGGATGGCAGATTGCAGGAGCTACTTAGTACTATCAAATCAGCCCGACTTGGCACAGGTGCCACCTTGGATCTGGGAACCATCCTGTGTATCGTGGATTTTCAGGGGCCAGCCGGCCACTCTCAGCCATATGCCCCCAAACACAAACCACGGCCCTTTTCTCTGGCAAACAAAAATCAGCTGCCCCACTTCTGGATGGCAGATTGCAGGAGCCACTTGGGACTATCACACCAGCACAACATGGCACTGCTGCCACCTTGGATCTGGGAACAATCCTGCGTATCGTACATATTCAGGAACCAGCCGAACACTCCCAGCCACAGGCCCCCAAACACAAACAACGGCCCATTTCCCTGGCAAACAAAACTCAGCTGCCCCGCTTCTGGATGGCAGTTTGCAGGAGCCACTTGGGACTATCAAAGCAGCCCGACTTGGTAATGGTACCATCTTGGATCTGGGAACCATCCGGCGTATCGTGGATTTTCAGGGGCCAGCCGGTCATTCCCAGCCATATGCTCCCAAACACAAACCTCGGCCCTTTTCTCTGGCAAACAAAACTCAACTGCCCCTCTTCTGGATGGCAAATTGCAGGACGCACTTGGTACTACAAAAAGAGCCCGACTTGGCAGTGGTGCCACCTTGGCTCTGGGAACCATCCTGCGTATCGAGCATTTTAAGGAGCCAGCCGGCAATTCCCAGCCGTATGCCCCAAAAAGAAACCATGGACCTTTTCTCTGGCAAAAAAAACTCAGCTGTCCCGCTTCTGGATGGCAGATTGCAGGAGTCACTTTGAACCATACAACCAGCCTTACTTGGCACTGGTGCCACCTTGTATCTGGGAACCATCCTGCCTATCGTTGATTTTCAGGGGCCAGCCTACCACTCTCGGCCATAGGCCCCCAAACACAAACCACAGCCCTTTTCTCTAGCAAACAAAATTTAGCTGCCCCGCTTCTGGATGGCAAATTGCAGGAGCCACTGGGTACTACAAAAACAGCCCGACTTGGCACTGGTGCCACCTTGCGTCTGGTTACCATGCGGCGTATCGTGCATTTTAAGGAGCCAGGTGGCCACTCCCAGCCATATGCCCCCAAACACAACCCACGGCCCTTTTCTCTGGCAAACAAAACTCAGCTGCCCCGCTTCTGGATGGCAGAGTGCAGGAGACACTTGGTACTATCAAACCAGCCCGACTTGGCACTGGTGCCACCTTTGGTCTGGGAACCATCCTGCGTATTGTGGATTGTCAGGAGACAGCCGACCACTCTCGGCCACAGACCCCAATCAAAAACAAAGGTCCGTTTCCCTGGCAAAAAAAACTCAGCTGCCCCGCTTCTGGATGGGAGATTGCAGGAGGCACTTGACACTGTCAAAAGAGCCCCACTTTGTACTGGTGCCACCTTGGGTCTGGGAACCATGCTGCGTATCGTGGATTTTCAGGAGCCAGCCGGCCACAGCCAGCCACAGGCCCCCAAACAAAAACCACAGCCTTTTTCTCTGGCAAACAAAACTCAGCTGCCCTGCTTCTGGATGGCAGATTGCAGGAGCCACTTGGTACTATCAAACCAGCCCGACTTGGCACTGGTGCCACCTTGGGTCTGGGAACCATCCTGCCTATCGTGGATTTTAAGGAGCCAGCCGGCTACTCCCAGCCACAGGCCCCCAACAAAAACCACGGCCCTTTATTCTCGCAAACAAAACTTAGCTGCCTCACTTCTGGATGGCAGATTGCAGGAGCCACTTGGTGTAATCAAACCAGCCCGACTTGGCACTGGTGCCACCTTGGGTCTGGGAACCATCCTGCGTATCGTGGATTCTAAGGAGCCAGCCGGCCACTCCCAGCCACAGGCCCCCAAACAAAATCAACGGCGCTGTTCCCTGGAAAACAAAACACGCCTGCCAACTTTTTGATGGAGTTTGCAGGAGCCACTTGGTACTATCAAACCAGCCCAACTTGGCACTGGTGCCACCATGGGTCTGGTAAACATCCTGCGAATCGTGGATTCTTAGGAGCCAGCCGGCCACTCCTAGCCACAGGCCCCCAAACAAAAACCTAGGCCTATTTCTCTGGCAAACAAAAGTAAGCTGCCCCGCTTCTGGATGGAAGATTGCAGGAGACACTTGGGACTATCAAACCAGCCCAACTTGGCACTGGTGCCACCTTGGATCTGGGAACCATGCTGTGTATCGTGGATTTTCAGGGGCCAGCCGGTCACTCTCAGCCATATGCCCCCAAACAGAAACCTCGGCCCGTTTCTCTGGCAAACAAAACTCAACTGCCCCTCTTCTGGATGGCAAATTGCAAGATGAACTTGATACTAAAACCGCAGGCCGACTTGGTAGTGGTGACACCTTGGGCCTGGGAACCATCATGCGTATCGAGCATTTTAAGGAGCCAGCCGGCCACTCCCAGCAATATGCCCCCAAAAACAATCCACGGAATTTTTCTCTGGCAAACAAAAATCAGCTGCCCCGCTTCTGGATGGCAGATTGCAGGAGCCACTTTGACCCATCAAACCAGCCCGACTTGGCACTGGTGCCACCTTGCATCCTGGAACCATGCTGCCTAGCGTGGATTTTCAGGGGCCAGCGGGCCACTCTCAGCTATATGCCCCCAAACAAAACCCACGGCCCGTTTCCCTGGCAAACAAAAGTAAGCTGCCCCGCTTCTGGATGGCAGATTGCAGGAACCACTTGGTAGTATCAAACCAGCCCGACTTGGCACTGGTGCCACCTTGGGTCTGGGAACCATCCTGCGTATCGTGGATTCTAAGGAGCCAGCCGGCCACTCCCAGCCACAGGCCCCCAAATACAAACAACGGCGCTTTTCCCTGGAAAACAAAACTCGCCTGCCAACTATTTGATGGCAGATTGCAGGAGCAACTTGGTACTATCAAACCAGCCCAACTTGGCACTGGTGCCACCATGGGTCTGGTAAGCATCCTGCCTATTGTAGCTTTCCAGGAGCCAGCCGGTCACTCCCAGCCATAGGCCCCCAGTCACAAACCTCGGCCCGTTTCCCTGGCAAACAAAAGTAAGCTGCTCCGCTTCTGGATGGCAGATTGCAGGAGCCACTTGGTACTATCAAACCAGCCCGACTTGGCACTGGTGCCACCTTGGGTCTGGGAACCATGCTGCGTATCGCAGATTCTAAGGCGCCAGTCGGCCACTCCCAGCCACAAGACCCCAAACACAAACAACGGCGCTTTTCTCTGGCAAACAAAACTCAACTGCCCCTCTTCTGGATGGCAAATTGCAGGTCGCACTTGGTACTATCAAACCAGCACGACTTGGCACTGGTGCCACCTTGGGTCTGGGAACCATCCTGCGTATTGTGGATTGTCAGGAGCCAGCTGGACACTCTCGGCCACAGACCCCAATCAAAAACAACGGCCCGTTTCACAGGCAAACAAAACTCAGCTGCCCCGCTTCTGGATGGGAGATTGCAGGAGGCACTTGACACTGTGAAACCAGCCCCACTTGGCACTGGTGCCACCTTGGGTCTGGGAACCATGCTGCGTATCATGGATTTTCAGGAGCCAGCCGGCCACTCCCAGCCATAGGCCCCCAAACAGAAACCACAGCCTTTTTCTCTGGCAAACAAAATTCAGCTGCCCCGCTTCTGGATGGCAGATTGCAGGAGCCACTTGGGACTATCACACCAGCACAACATGGCACTGCTGCCACCTTGGATCTGGGAATCATCCTTCCTATCGTGGATTTTCAGGGGCCAGCCGGTCACTCTCAGCCATAGGCCCCAAACACAAACCACGGCCCTTTTCTCTGGAAAACAAAACTCAACTGCCCCTCTTCTGGATGGCAGATTGCAGGAGCCAGTGGGTACTATGAAACCAGCCCTACTTGGCACTGGTGCCACCTTGGGTCTGGGAACCATGCTGCGTATCATGGATTTTCAGGAGCCAGCCGTCCACTGCCAGCCACAGGCCCCGAAACACAAACAACAGCCTTTTTCTCTGGCAAACAAAATTCAGCTGCCCCGCTTCTGGATGGCAGATTGCAGGAACCACTTGGTACTAACAAACCAGCCCGACTTGGCACTGGTGCCACCTTGGGTCTGGGAACCATCCTGCGTATCGTGGATTCTAAGGAGCCAGCTGGCCACTCCCAGCCACAGGCCCCAAAATACACACAACGGCGCTTTTCCCTGGAAAACAAAACTCGCCTGCCAACTTTTTGATGGCAGATTGCAGGAGCCACTTGGTACTATCAAACCAGCCCAACTTGGCACTGGTGCCACCATGGGTCTGGTCACCATCCTGCCTATCGTAGCTTTTCAGGAGCCAGCCGGTCACTCCCTGCCATAGGCCCCGAGACACAAAGCTCGGCCCGTTTCCCTGGCAAACAAAAGTAAGCTGCCCCGCTTCTGGATGGCAGATTGCAGGAGCCACTTGGTACTATCAAACCAGCCCGACTTGGCACTGGTGCCACCTTGGGTCTGGGAACCATCCTGCCTATCGTGGATTTTAAGGAGCCAGCCGGCTACTCCCAGCCACAGGCCCCCAACAAAAACCACGGCCCTTTTTCTGGCAAACAAAACTTAGCTGCCTCACTTCTGGATGGCAGATTGCAGGAGCCACTTGGTGTAATCAAACCAGCCCGACTTGGCACTGGTGTCACCTTGGGTCTGGGAACCATCCTGCGTATCGTGGATTCTAAGGAGCCAGCCGGCCACTCCCAGCCACAGGCCCCCAAACAAAATCAACGGCGCTGTTCCCTGGAAAACAAAACACGCCTGCCAACTTTTTGATGGAGTTTGCAGGAGCCACTTGGTACTATCAAACCAGCCCAACTTGGCACTGGTGCCACCATGGGTCTGGTAAACATCCTGCGTATCGTGGATTCTTAGGAGCCAGCAGGCCACTCCTAGCCACAGGCCCCCAAACAAAAACCTAGGCCGATTTCTCTGGCAAACAAAAGTAAGCTGCCCCGCTTCTGGATGGCAGATTGCAGGAGACACTTGGGACTATCAAACCAGCCCAACTTGGCACTGGTGCCACCTTGGATCTGGGAACCATGTTGTGTATCGTGGATTTTCAGGGGCCACCCGGCCACTCTCAGCCATATGTCCCCAAACAGAAACCTCGGCCCGTTTCTCTGGCAAACAAAACTCAACTGCCCCTCTTCTGGATGGCAAATTGCAGGATGAACTTGATACTAAAACCGCAGGCCGACTTGGTAGTGGTGACACCTTGGGCCTGGGAACCATCATGCGTATCGAGCATTTTAAGGAGCCAGCCGGCCACTCCCAGCAATATGCCCCCAAAAACAATCCACGGAATTTTTCTCTGGCAAACAAAAATCAGCTGCCCCGCTTCTGGATGGCAGATTGCAGGAGCCACTTTGCACCATCAAACCAGCCCGACTTGGCACTGGTGCCACCTTGCATCTGGGAACCATGCTGCCTAGCGTGGATTTTCAGGGGCCAGCGGGCCACTCTCAGCTATATGCCCCCAAACAAAACCCACGGCCCGTTTCCCTGGCAAACAAAAGTAAGCTGCCCTGCTTCTGGATGGCAGATTGCAGGAACCACTTGGTAGTATCAAACCAGCCCGACTTGGCACTGGTGCCACCTTGGGTCTGGGAACCATCCTGCGTATCGTGGATTCTAAGGAGCCAGCCGGCCACTCCCAGCCACAGGCCCCCAAACACAAACAACGGCGCTTTTCCCTGGAAAACAAAACTCGCCTGCCAACTTTTTGATGGCAGATTGCAGGAGCAACTTGGTACTATCAAACCAGCCCAACTTGGCACTGGTGCCACCATGGGTCTGGTCACCATCCTGCCTATTGTAGCTTTCCAGGAGCCAGCCGGTCACTCCCAGCCATAGGCCCCCAAACACAAACCTCGGCCCGTTTCCCTGGCAAACAAAAGTAAGCTGCCCCGCTTCTGGATGGCAGATTGCAGGAGCCACTTGGTACTATCAAACCAGCCCAACTTGGCACTGGTGCCACCTTGGGTCTGGGAACCATGCTGCGTATCGCAGATTCTAAGGCGCCAGTCGGCCACTCCCAGCCACAAGCCCCCAAACACAAACAACGGCGCTTTTCTCTGGCAAACAAAACTCAACTGCCCCTCTTCTGGATGGCAAATTGCAGGACGCAGTTGGTACTATAAAAACAGCCCGACTTGGCACTGGTGCCACCTTGGGTCTGGGAACCATCCTGCGTATCGATCTTTTTAATGAGACAGCCGGCCACTCCCAGCCATATGCCCCCAAACACAACCCACGGCCCTTTCCTCTGGCAAACAAAACTCAGCTGCACCGCTTCTGGATGGCAGATTGCAGGAGCCACTTGGTACTATCAAACCAGCAAGACTTGGCACTGGTGCCACCTTGGGTCTGGGAACCATCCTGCGTATTGTGGATTGTCAGGAGCCAGCTGAACATTCTCGGCCACAGACCCCAATCAAAAACAACGGCCCGTTTCACAGGCAAACAAAACTCAGCTGCCCCGCTTCTGGATGGGAGATTGCAGGAGGCACTTGACACTGTGAAACCAGCCCCACTTGGCACTGGTGCCACCTTGGGTCTGGGAACCATGCTGCGTATCATGGATTTTCAGGAGCCAGCCGGCCACTCCCAGCCATAGGCCCCCAAACAAAAACCACAGCCTTTTTCTCTGGCAAACAAAATTCAGCTGCCCCACTTCTGGATGGCAGATTGCAGGAGCCACTTGGGACTATCACACCAGCACAACATGGCACTGCTGCCACCTTGGATCTGGGAACCATCCTTCCTATCGTGGATTTTCAGGGGCCAGCCGGTCACTCTCAGCCATAGGCCCCAAACACAAACCACGGCCCTTTTCTCTGGAAAACAAAACTCAACTGCCCCTCTTCTGGATGGCAGATTGCAGGAGCCAGTGGGTACTATGAAACTAGCCCTACTTGGCACTGGTGCCACCTTGGGTCTGGGAACCATGCTGCGTATCATGGATTTTCAGGAGCCAGCCGTCCACTGCCAGCCACAGGCCCCGAAACACAAACAACAGCCTTTTTCTCTGGCAAACAAAATTCAGCTGCCCCGCTTCTGGATGGCAGATTGCAGGAACCACTTGGTACTAACAAACCAGCCCGACTTGGCACTGGTGCCACCTTGGGTCTGGGAACCATCCTGCGTATCGTGGATTCTAAGGAGCCAGCTGGCCACTCCCAGCCACAGGCCCCAAAATACACACAACGGCGCTTTTCCCTGGAAAACAAAACTCGCCTGCCAACTTTTTGATGGCAGATTGCAGGAGCCACTTGGTACTATCAAACCAGCCCAACTTGGCACTGGTGCCACCATGGGTCTGGTCACCATCCTGCCTATCGTAGCTTTTCAGGAGCCAGCCGGTCACTCCCAGCCATAGGCCCCCAGAAAAAAACCTCGGTCCGTTTCCCTGGAAAACAAAAGTAAGCTGCCCCGCTTCTGGATGGCAGATTGCAGGAGCCACTTGGTGCTATCAAACCAGCCCGACTTGGCACTGGTGCCACCTTGGGTCTGGGAACCATCCTGCGTATCCTGTGTTCTAAGGAGCCAGCCGGCCACTCCCAGCCACAGTCCCCCAAACACAAACAACGGCGCTTTTCCCTGGAAAACAAAACTGACCTGCCAACTTTTTGATGGCAGATTGCAGGAGCCACTTGGTACTATCAAACCAGCCCAACTTGGCACTGGTGCCACCATGGGTCTGGTCACCATCCTGCCTATCGTAGCTTTTCAGGAGCCAGCCGGTCACTCCCAGCCATAGGCCCCCAGACAAATACCTCGGCCCGTTTCCCTGGCAAACAAAAGTAAGCTGCCCCGCTTCTGGATGGCAGATTGCAGGAGCCACTTGGTACAATCAAACCAGTCCAACTTGACACTGGTGCCACCTTGGCTCTGGGAACCATGCTGCGTAACCCGGATTCTAAGACGACAGGCAGCCACTGCCAGCCACAGGCCTCCAAACAAAATCAACGGCGCTTTTCCCTGGAAAACAAAACTCGCCTGACAACTTTTAGATGGCAGATTGCAGGAGCCAGTTGGTACCATCAAACCAGCCCAACTTGGCACTGGTGCCACCTTGGGTCTGGGAACCATCCTGCCTATTGTTGCTTTTCAGGAGCCAGCCGGTCACTTCTAGCCCTAGGCCCCCAGTCATAAACCTCGGCCCGTTTCCCTGGCACACAAATGTAAGCTACCCCGCTTCAGGATGGCAGATTGCAGGAGCCACTTTTCACCATCAAACCACCCCGACTTGGCACTGGTGCCACCTTGGGTCTGGGAACCATCCTGCGTATCGTGTGTTCTAAGGAGCCAGCCGGCCACTCCCAGCCACAGTCCCCCAAACACAAACAACGGCGCTTTTCCCTGGAAAACAAAACTGGCCTGCCAACTTTTTGATGGCAGATTGCAGGAGCCACTTGGTACTATCAAACCAGCCCAACTTGGCACTGGTGCCACCATGGGTCTGGTCACCATCCTGCCTATCGTAGCTTTTCAGGAGCCAGGCGGTCACTCCCAGCCATAGGCCCCCAGACACAAACCTCGGCCCGTTTCCCTGGCAAACAAAAGTAAGCTGCCCCGCTTCTGCATGGCAGATTGCAGGTGCTATTTAGTACTATCAAACCAGCCCGACTTGGCACTGGTGCCACCTCTGGTCTGGGAACCATCCTGCCTATCGTGGATTTTCAGGGGCCAGACGGCCACTATCAGCCATATGCCCCCAAAAACAAACCACGGGCTTTTCTCTGGTAAACAAAACTCAACTGCCCCTCTTCTGGATGGCAAATTTTAGGACGCACTTTGTACTACGAAAACCGCCCGACTTGGCACTGGTGCCACCTTGGGTCAGGGAACCATCCTGCCTATCGTAGCTTTTCAGGAGCCAGCCGGTCACTCCCAGCCATAGGTCCCCAGACAAATACCTCGGCCCGTTTCCCTGGCAAACAAAAGTAAGCTGCCCCGCTTCTGGATGGCAGATTGCAGGAGCCACTTGGTACTATCAAACCAGCCCAACTTGACACTGGTGCCACCTTGGCTCTGGGAACCATGCTGCGTAACCCGAATTCTAAGACGACCGGCAGCCACTGCCAGCCACAGGCCTCCAAACAAAATCAACGGCGCTTTTCCCTGGAAAACAAAACTCGCCTGACAACTTTTAGATGGCAGATTGCAGGAGCCAGTTGGTACCATCAAACCAGCCCAACTTGGCACTGGTGCCACCTTGGGTCTGGGAACCATCCTGCCTATTGTTGCTTTTCAGGAGCCAGCCGGTCACTTCTAGCCCTAGGCCCCCAGTCATAAACCTCGGCCCGTTTCCCTGGCACACAAATGTAAGCTACCCCGCTTCAGGATGGCAGATTGCAGGAGCCACTTTTCACCATCAAACCAGCCCGACGTGGCACTGGTGCCACCTTGGGTCTGGGAACCATCCTGCGTATCGTGTGTTCTAAGGAGCCAGCCGGCCACTCCCACCCACAGTCCCCCAAACACAAACAACGGCGCTTTTCCCTGGAAAACAAAACTGGCCTGCCAACTTTTTGATGGCAGATTGCAGGAGCCACTTGGTACTATCAAACCAGCCCAACTTGGCACTGGTGCCACCATGGGTCTGGTAACCATCCTGCCTATCGTAGCTTTTCAGGAGCCAGGCGGTCACTCCCAGCCATAGGCCCCCAGACACAAACCTCGGCCCGTTTCCCTGGCAAACAAAAGTAAGCTGCCCCGCTTCTGCATGGCAGATTGCAGGTGCTATTTAGTACTATCAAACCAGCCCAACTTGGCACTGGTGCCACCTCTGGTCTGGGAACCATCCTGCCTATCGTGGATTTTCAGGGGCCAGACGGCCACTATCAGCCATATGCCCCCAAAAACAAACCACGGCCCTTTTCTCTGGTAAACAAAACTCAACTGCCCCTCTTCTGGATGGCAAATTTTAGGACCCACTTTGTACTACGAATACCGCCCGACTGGGCACTGGTGCCACCTTGGGTCAGGGAACCATCCTGCCTATCGTAGCTTTTTAAGGAGCCAGCAGGCCACGCCCAGCCATATAGCCCCAAAAACAAACCACGGACCATTTCTCTTGGAAACAAAAATCCGCTGCCCCGCGTCAGGATGGCAGATTGCAGGAGCCACTTTGCACCATCAAACCACCCCGACTTGGCACTGGTGCCATCTTGGATCTGGGAACCATCCTGCCTATCGTAGCTTTTCAGGAGCCAGCCGGTTACTCCCAACCATAGCCCCCAGACAGAAAGCTCTGCCCGTTTCCCTGGCAAACAAAAGTAAGCTACCCCGCTTCTGGATGGCAGATTGCAGGAGCCAGTTGGTACCATCAAACCAGCCCAACTTTGCACTGGTGCCACCATGGGTCTGGTCACCATCCTGCCTATCGTAGCTTTTCAGGAGCCAGGCGGTCACTCCCAGCCATAGGCCCCCAGACAAATACCTCGGCCCGTTTCCCTGGCAAACAAAAGTAAGCTGCCCCGCTTCTGGATGGCAGATTGCAGGAGCCACATGGTACTATCAAACCAGGCCAACATGGCACTGGTGCCACCTTGGCTCTGGGAACCATCCTGCCTATCGTGGATTTTCAGGCGCCAGCCGGCCACTCTCAGCCATATGCCCCAAAACACAAACCACGGCCCTTTTCTCTGGTAAACAAAACTCAACTGCCCCTCTTCTGGATGGCAAATTGCAGGACGCACTTGGTACTACGAAAACAGCCCGACTTGGCAGTGATGCCACCTTGGGTCAGGGAACCATCCTGCGTATCGATGTTTTTAAGGAGTCAGCCGGCAACGTCCAGCCATATACCCCCAAAAAAAACCCACGGAACTTTTCTCCAGCAAGCAAAAATCCGCTGCCCCGCGTCTGGATGGCAGATTGCAGGAGCTATTTAGTATTATCAAACCAGCCCGACTTGGCACTGGTGCCACCATGGGTCTGGTCACCATCCTTCCTATCGTAGCTTTTCAGGAGCCAGCCGGTCACTCTCAGCCATAGGCCCCCAAACACAAACCACGGCCCTTTTCTCTGGAAAACAAAACTCAACTGCCCCTCTTCTGGATGGCAGATTGCAGGAGCCACTGGGTACTATGAAACCAGCCCTACTTGGCACTGGTGCCACCTTGGGTCTGGGAACCATGCTGCGTATCATGGATTTTCAGGAGCCAGCCGTCCACTGCCAGCCACAGGCCCCGAAACACAAACAACAGCCTTTTTCTCTGGCAAACAAAATTCAGCTGCCCCGCTTCTGGATGGCAGATTGCAGGAACCACTTGGTACTAACAAACCAGCCCGACTTGGCACTGGTGCCACCTTGGGTCTGGGAACCATCCTGCGTATCGTGGATTCTAAGGAGCCAGCTGGCCACTCCCAGCCACAGGCCCCAAAACACACACAACGGCGCTTTTCCCTGGAAAACAAAACTCGCCTGCCAACTTTTTGATGGCAGATTGCAGGAGCCACTTGGTACTATCAAACCAGCCCAACTTGGCACTGGTGCCACCATGGGTCTGGTCACCATCCTGCCTATCGTAGCTTTTCAGGAGCCAGCCGGTCACTCCCAGCCATAGGCCCCCAGACACAAAGCTCGGCCTGTTTCCCTGGCACACAAAAGTAAGCTACCGCACTTCTGGATGGCAGATTGCAGGAGCCACATTGCACCATCAAATCAGCCCAACTTGGCACTGGTGCCACCTTGGCTCTGGGAACCATGCTGCGTAACCCGGATTCTAAGACGACAGGCAGCCACTGCCAGCCACAGGCCTCCAAACAAAATCAACGGCGCTTTTCCCTGGAAAACAAAACTCGCCTGACAACTTTTAGATGGCAGATTGCAGGAGCCAGTTGGTACCATCAAACCAGCCCAACTTGGCACTGGTGCCACCTTGGGTCTGGGAACCATCCTGCCTATTGTTGCTTTTCAGGAGCCAGCCGGTCACTCCTAGCCCTAGGCCCCCAGTCATAAACCTCGGCCCGTTTCCCTGGCACACAAAAGTAAGCTGCCCCGCTTCAGGATGGCAGATTGCAGGAGCCACTTTTCACCATCAAACCAGCCCGACGTGGCACTGGTGCCACCTTGGGTCTGGGAACCATCCTGCGTATCGTGTGTTCTAAGGAGCCAGCCGGCCACTCCCACCAACAGTCCCCCAAACACAAACAACGGCGCTTTTCCCTGGAAAACAAAACTCGCCTGACAACTTTTTGATGGCAGATTGCAGGAGCCACTTGGTACTATCAAACCAGCCCAACTTGGCACTGGTGCCACCATGGGTCTGGTAACCATCCTGCCTATCGTAGCTTTTCAGGAGCCAGGCGGTCACTCCCAGCCATAGGCCCCCAGACACAAACCTCGGCCCGTTTCCCTGGCAAACAAAAGTAAGCTGCCCCGCTTCTGCATGGCAGATTGCAGGTGCTATTTAGTACTATCAAACCAGCCCGACTTGGCACTGGTGCCACCTCTGGTCTGGGAACCATCCTGCCTATCGTGGATTTTCAGGCGCCAGACGGCCACTATCAGCCATATGCCCCCAAAAACAAACCACGGCCCTTTTCTCTGGTAAACAAAACTCAACTGCCCCTCTTCTGGATGGCAAATTTTAGGACGCACTTTGTACTACGAAAACCGCCCGACTTGGCACTGGTGCCACCTTGGGTCAGGGAACCATCCTGCCTATCGTAGCTTTTTAAGGAGCCAGCAGGCCACGCCCAGCCATATAGCCCCAAAAACAAACCACGGACCATTTCTCTTGGAAACAAAAATCCGCTGCCCCGCGTCAGGATGGCAGATTGCAGGAGCCACGTTGCACCATCAAACCACCCCGACTTGGCACTGGTGCCATCTTGGATCTGGGAACCATCCTGCCTATCGTAGCTTTTCAGGAGCCAGCCGGTTACTCCCAACCATAGGCCCCCAGACAGAAAGCTCTGCCCGTTTCCCTGGCAAACAAAAGTAAGCTACCCCGCTTCTGGATGGCAGATTGCAGGAGCCACTTGGTACTATCAAACCAGCCCAACTTGACACTGGTGCCACTTTGAGTCTGGGAACCATGCTGCGTAACGTAGATTCTAAGGCGCCAGGCGGCCACTCCCAGCCACAGGCCCCCAAATACAAACAACGGCGCTTTTCCCTGGAAAACAAAACTCGCCTGCCAGCTTTTTGATGGCAGATTGCAGGAGCCACTTGGTACTATCAAATCATCCCAACTTGGCACTGGTGCCACTATGGGTCTGGGAACCATCCTGCCAATTGTACCATTTCAGGAGCCAGCCGGTCACTCCCAGCCATAGGCCCCCATCACAAACCTCGGACCGTTTCCCTGGCAAACAAAATTAAGCTGCCCCGATTCTGGATGGCAGATTGCAGGAGCCACTTGGTAGTGTCAAAACAGCCCGACTTGGCACTGGTGCCACCTTGGGTCTGGGAACCATCCTGCGTATCGTGGATTCTAAGCAGCCACCCGGCCACTCCGTGCCACAGGCGCCCAAACACAAACAACGGCGCTTTTCCCTGGAAAACAAAATTCGCCTGCCAACATTTTGATGGCAGATTGCAGGAGCCACTTGGTACTATCAAACCAGCCCAACTTGGCACTGGTGCCACCATGGGTCTGGTCACCATCCTGCCTATCGTAGCTTTTCAGGAGCCAGCCGGTCACTCCCAGCCATAAACCCCCAGACACAAACCTCGGCCCGTTTCCCTGGAAAACAAAAGTAAGCACCCCCGATTCTGGATGGCAGATTGCAGGAGCCACTTGGTAGTATCAAATTAGCCCAACTTGGCACTGGTGCCATCATGGGTCTGGTAACCATCCTGCCTATCTTAGCTTTTCAGGAGCCGGCCGGTCACTCCCTGCCATAGGCCCCCAGAGAAATACCTCGGCCCGTTTCCCTGGCAAACAAAAGTAAGCTGCCCCTCTTCTGGATGGCAGATTGCAGGAACCACTTGCTACTATCAAACCAGCCCAACTTGGCACTGGTGCCACCTTGGCTCTGGGAACCATGCTGCGTAACGTAGATTCTAAGAGGACAGGCGGACACTCCCAGCCACAGGCCTCTAAACACAAACAACGGCGCTTTTCCCTGGAAAACAAAACTCGCCTGCCAACTTTTTGATGGCAGATTGCAGGAGCCACTTGGTACTATCAAACCAGCCCAACTTGGCACTGGTGCCACCATGGGTCTGGTCACCATCCTGCCTATCGTAGCTTTTCAGGAGCCAGCCGGTCACTCCCAGCCATAGGCCCCCAGACAAATACCTCGGCCCGTTTCCCTGGCAAACAAAAGTAAGCTGCCCCGCTTCTGGATGGCAGATTGCAGGAGCCACATGGTACTATCAAACCAGGCCAACATGGCACTGGTGCCACCTTGGCTCTGGGAACCATCCTGCCTATCGTGGATTTTCAGGCGCCAGCCGGCCACTCTCAGCCATATGCCCCAAAACACAAACCACGGCCCTTTTCTCTGGTAAACAAAACTCAACTGCCCCTCTTCTGGATGGCAAATTGCAGGAGCCACTTGGTACTACGAAAACAGCCCGACTTGGCAGTGATGCCACCTTGGGTCAGGGAACCATCCTGCGTATCGATGTTTTTAAGGAGTCAGCCGGCAACGTCCAGCCATATACCCCCAAAAAAAACCCACGGAACTTTTCTCCAGCAAGCAAAAATCCGCTGCCCCGCGTCTGGATGGCAGATTGCAGGAGCTATTTAGTATTATCAAACCAGCCCGACTTGGCACTGGTGCCACCATCGGTCTGGTCACCATCCTGCCTATCGTAGCTTTTCAGGAGCCAGCCGGTCACTCTCAGCCATAGGCCCCAAACACAAACCACGGCCCTTTTCTCTGGAAAACAAAATTCAACTGCCCCTCTTCTGGATGGCAGATTGCAGGAGCCACTGGGTACTATGAAACCAGCCCGACTTGGCACTGGTGCCACCTTGGGTCTGGGAACCATGCTGCGTATCATGGATTTTCAGGAGCCAGCCATCCACTGCCAGCCACAGGCCCCGAAACACAAACAACAGCCTTTTTCTCTGGCAAACAAAATTCAGCTGCCCCGCTTCTGGATGGCAGATTGCAGGAACCACTTGGTACTAACAAACCAGCCCGACTTGGCACTGGTGCCACCTTGGGTCTGGGAACCATCCTGCGTATCGTGGATTCTAAGGAGCCAGCTGGCCACTCCCAGCCACAGGCCCCAAAACACACACAACGGCGCTTTTCCCTGGAAAACAAAACTCGCCTGCCAACTTTTTGATGGCAGATTGCAGGAGCCACTTGGTACTATCAAACCAGCCCAACTTGGCACTGGTGCCACCATGGGTCTGGTCACCATCCTGCCTATCGTAGCTTTTCAGGAGCCAGCCGGTCACTCCCAGCCATAGGCCCCCAGACACAAAGCTCGGCCCGTTTCCCTGGCAAACAAAAGTAAGCTGCCCCGCTTCTGGATGGCAGATTGCAGGATCCATCTGTTATTATCAAACCAGCCCGACTTGGTACTGGTGCCACCTCTGGTATGGGAACCATCCTGGGTATCGTGGATCCTAAGGAGCCAGCCGGCCACTCCCAGCCACAGGCCCCCAAACACAAACAACGGCGCTTTTCCATGGAAAACAAAACTCGCCTGCCAACATTTTGATGGCAGATTGCAGGAGCCACTTGGTACTATCAAACCAGCCCAACTTGGCACTGGTGCCACCATGGGTCTGGTCACCATCCTGCCTATCGTAGTTTTTCAGGAGCCAGCCGGTCACTCCCTGCCATAGGCCCCCAGACAAAACCTCGGCCCGTTTCCCTGGCAAACAAAAGTAAGCTGCCCCACTTCTGGATGGCAGATTGCAGGACGCACTTGGTAGTATCAAACCAGCCCAACTTGGCACTGGTGCCACCTCAGGTCTGGGAACCATGCTGCGTATCGTGGATTCTAATTAGCCATCCGGCCACTCCCAGCCACAGGCCCCCAAACAAAAACAACGGCGCTTTTCCCTGGATAACAAACTCGCCTGCCAACTTTTTGATGGCAGATTGCAGGAGCCACTTGGTACTATCAAACCAGCCCAACTTGGCACTGGTGCCACCATGGGTCTGGTCACCATCCTGCCTATCGTAGCTTTTCAGGAGACAGCCGGTCACTCCCAGCCATAGGCCCCCAGACAAAAACCTCGGCCCTTTTCCCTTGCAAACAAAAGTAAGCTGCCCCGCTTCTGGATGGCAGATTGCAGGAGCCACTTTTCACCATCAAACTAGCCCGACTTGGCACTGGTGTCACCTCTGGTCTGGGAACCATCCTGCCTGTCGTGGATTCTAATTAGCCAGCCGGCCACTCCCAGCCACAGGCCCCCAAACACAAACAACGGCGCTTTTCCCTGGGAAACAAAACTCGCCTGCCAAGTTTTTGATGGCAGATTGCAGGAGCCACTTGGTACTATCAAACCAGCCCAACTTGGCACTGGTGCCACCATGGGTCTGGTCACCATCCTGCCTATCGTAGCCTTTCAGGAGCCAGCCGGTCACTCCCAGCCATAGGCCCCCAGACACAAACCTCGGCCCGTTTCCCTGGCAAACAAAAGTAAGCTGCCCCGCTTCTGGATGGCAGATTGCAGGAACCACTTGGTACTATCAAACCAGCCCAACTTGGAACTGGTGCCACCTTGGGTCTGGGAACCATGCTGCGTATCGTGGATTCTAAGGAGCCAGCCGGTCACCCCAGCCACAGGCCCGCAGACACAAACAACGGCGCTTTTCCCTGGAAAACAAAACTCGCCTGCCGACTTTTTGATGGCAGATTGCAGGAGCCACTTGGTACTATGAAATCAGCCGAACATGGCACTGGTGCCACCATGGGTCTGGTCACCATCCTGCCTATCGTAGCTTTTCAGGAGCCAGCCGGTCACTCCCAGCCATAGGCCCCCTGACACAAAGCTCGGCCCGTTTCCCTGGCAAACAAAAGTAAGCTGCCCCGCTTCTGCATGGCAGATTGCAGGACGCACTTGGTACTATAAAACCAGCCCGACTTGGCACTGGTGCCACCTCAGGTCTGGGAACCATCCTGCGTATCGTGGATTCTAAGGAGCCAGCCGGCCACTCCCAGCCACAGGCCCCCAAACACAAACAACGGCGCTTTTCCCTGGAAAACAAAACTCGCCTGCCGACATTTTGATGGCAGATTGCAGGAGCCACTTGGTACTATCAAACCAGCCCAACTTGGCACTGGTGCCACCATGGGTCTGGTCACCATCCTGCCTATCGTAGCTTTTCAGGAGCCAGCCGGTCACTCCCAGCCGTAGGCCCCGAGACACAAAGCTCGGACCGTTTCCCTGGCAAACAAAAGTAAGCTGCCCCGCTTCTGGATGGCAGATTGCAGGAGCCACTTTGCACCATCATACTAGCCCGACTTGGCACTGGTGCCACCTTGGGTCTGGGAACCATCCTGCGTATCGTGGATTCTAAGCAGCCAGCCGGCCACTCCCAGCCACAGGCCCCCAAACACAAACAACGGCGCTTTTCCCTGGAAAATAAAAACTCGCCTGCCAAATTTTGACGGCAGATTGCAGGAGCCACTTGGTACTATCAAATCAGCCCAACTTGGGACTGGTGCCACCATGGGTCTGGTCACCATCCTGCCTATCGTAGCTTTTCAGGAGCCAGCCGGTCACTCCCAGCCATAGGCCCCCAGACAAAAACCTCGGCCCGTTTCCCTGGCAAACAAAAGTAAGCTGCCCTGCTTCTGGATGGCAGATTGCAGGAACCACTTGGTACTATCAAACCAGCAAAACTTGGCACTGGTGCCACCTTGGGTCTGGATACCATGCTGCGTATCGTGGATTCTAAGGAGCCAGCCGGCCACTCCCAGCCACAGGCCCCCAAACACAAACAACGGCGCTTTTCCCTGGAAAACAAAACTCTCCTGCCAACTTTTTGATGGCAGATTGCAGGAGCCACTTGGTTTTATCAAATCAGCCCAACTTGGCACTGGTGCCACCATGGGTCTGGTCACCATCCTGCCTATCTTATCTTTTCAGGAGCCAGCCGGTCACTCCCCGCCATAGGCCCCCAGACAAAAACCTCGGCCCGTTTCCCTGGCAAACAAAAGTAAGCTACCCCGCTTCTGGATGGCAGATTGCAGGAGCCACTTTGCACCATCAAACTAGCCCGTCTTGGCACTGGTGCCACCTCTGGTCTGGGAACCATCCTGCGTATCATGGATTCTAATTAGCCAGCCGGCCACTCCCTACCACAGGCCCCCAAACACAAACAACGGCGCTTTTCCCTGGAAAACAAAACTCGCCTACCAACTATTTGATGGCAGATTACAGGAGCCACTTGGTACTATCAAACCAGCCCAACTTGGCACTGGTGCCACCATGGGTCTGGTCACAATCCTGCCTATCGTAACTTTTCAGGAGCCAGCCGGTCACTCCCAGCCATAGGTCCCCAGTCACAAACCTCGGCCCGTTTCCCTGGCAAACAAAAGTAAGCTGCCCCGCTTCTGGATGGCAGATTGCAGGAGCCACTTGGTACTATCAAACCAGCCCGACTTGGCACTGGTGCCACCTCTGGTCTGGGACCCATCCTGCGTATAATGGATTCTAAGGAGCCAGTCGGCCACTCCCAGCCACAGGCCCCCAAACACAAACAACGGCCCGTTTCCGTGGCAAGCTGTACAATACTGGGATTGTGTGCGCACCTTGCCAACTGATAGAAAACAGTAGCTTTGCACTCTCCTGACTCTTCCAATCACAGGAACATTCGATTGGAAGCTGTTTTGGACAACTTTTCTTTTCTTCCTGCCAAACACTTGGCAGACATCCGTGCAACTTCTAGAAAACGATGGGAGATGTTTTCTGGGCTGGCACGGTTTTTCCTAGCCAGACATAGTGGAAAAGCGTTTTGCTAAGATGTAGACTACATAAGACGCGAAAGACGAAGGTAGGATGCTCTCCGGAGTTAAGAGCCGCTGCCGGGCGTCTTTCCGCAGAAGCCGCGCTAAGGAGAGCCCTGTGAGCGGCACAATCGTCTTTGCGCGAAGAAGCCGCTTCTTCGGTTCCGGGAGCCGGCGAGAGCGGCAGCTTCGGGAAGGTGAAGAAGCAAGCTGTACAACACTGGGATTGTGTGCGCACCTTGCCAACTGATAGAAAACAGTACCTTTGCACTCTCCTGACTTTTCCAATCACAGGAACATTCGATTGGAAGCTGTTTTGGACAACTTTTCTTTTCTTCCTGCCAAACACTTGGCAGACATCCGTGCAACTTCTAGAACACGATGGGAGATGTTTTCTGTGCTGGCACAGTTTTTCCTAGCCAGACATAGTGGAAAAGCGTTTTGCTAAGATGTAGACTACAAAAGACGCGAAAGACGAAGGTAGGATGCTCTCCGGAGGTAAGAGCCGCTGCCGGGCGTCTTTCGGCAGAAGCCGCGCTAAGGAGAGCACTGTGAGCGGCACAATCGTCTTTGCGCGAAGAAGCCGCTTCTTGGGCTCCGGCAGCCGGCGAGAGCGGCAGCTTCGGGAAGGTGAAGAAGCAAGCTGTACAACACTGGGATTGTGTGCGCACCTTGCCAACTGATAGAAAACAGTACCTTTGCACTCTCCTGACTTTTCCAATCACAGGAACATTCGATTGGAAGCTGTTTTGGACAACTTTTCTTTTCTTCCTGCCAAACACTTGGCAGACATCCGTGCAACTTCTAGAACACGATGGGAGATGTTTTCTGTGCTGGCACAGTTTTTCCTAGCCAGACATAGTGGAAAAGCGTTTTGCTAAGATGTAGACTACAAAAGACGCGAAAGACGAAGGTAGGATGCTCTCCGGAGGTAAGAGCCGCTGCCGGGCGTCTTTCGGCAGAAGCCGCGCTAAGGAGAGCACTGTGAGCGGCACAATCGTCTTTGCGCGAAGAAGCCGCTTCTTCGGTTCCGGGAGCCGGCGAGAGCGGCAGCTTCGGGAAGGTGAAGAAGCAAGCTGTACAACACTGGGATTGTGTGCGCACCTTGCCAACTGATAGAAAACAGTACCTTTGCACTCTCCTGACTTTTCCAATCACAGGAACATTCGATTGGAAGCTGTTTTGGACAACTTTTCTTTTCTTCCTGCCAAACACTTGGCAGACATCCGTGCAACTTCTAGAACACGATGGGAGATGTTTTCTGTGCTGGCACAGTTTTTCCTAGCCAGACATAGTGGAAAAGCTTTTTGCCGAGGTGTAGACTACATAAGACGCGAAAGACGAAGGTAGGATGCTCTCCGGAGTTAAGAGCCGCTGCCGGGCGTCTTTCGGCAGAAGCCGCGCTAAGGAGAGCACTGTGAGCGGCACAATCGTCTTTGCGCGAAGAAGCCGCTTCTTCGGTTCCGGGAGCCGGCGAGAGCGGCAGCTTCGGGAAGGTGAAGAAGCAAGCTGTACAACACTGGGATTGTGTGCGCACCTTGCCAACTGATAGAAAACAGTACCTTTGCACTCTCCTGACTTTTCCAATCACAGGAACATTCGATTGGAAGCTGTTTTGGACAACTTTTCTTTTCTTCCTGCCAAACACTTGGCAGACATCCGTGCAACTTCTAGAACACGATGGGAGATGTTTTCTGTGCTGGCACAGTTTTTCCTAGCCAGACATAGTGGAAAAGCGTTTTGCTAAGATGTAGACTACAAAAGACGCGAAAGACGAAGGTAGGATGCTCTCCGGAGGTAAGAGCCGCTGCCGGGCGTCTTTCGGCAGAAGCCGCGCTAAGGAGAGCCCTGTGAGCGGCACAATCGTCTTTGCGCGAAGAAGCCGCTTCTTCGGTTCCGGGAGCCGGCGAGAGCGGCAGCTTCGGGAAGGTGAAGAAGCAAGCTGTACAACACTGGGATTGTGTGCGCACCTTGCCAACTGATAGAAAACAGTACCTTTGCACTCTCCTGACTTTTCCAATCACAGGAACATTCGATTGGAAGCTGTTTTGGACAACTTTTCTTTTCTTCCTGCCAAACACTTGGCAGACATCCGTGCAACTTCGAGAACACGATGGGAGATGTTTTCTGTGCTGGCACAGTTTTTCCTAGCCAGACATAGTGGAAAAGCGTTTTGCCGAGGTGTAGATGAGAAGAGGAGCTAAAGACGAAGGTAGGATGCTCTCCGGAGGTAAGAGCCGCTGCCGGGCGTCTTTCGGCAGAAGCCGCGCTAAGGAGAGCACTGTGAGCGGCACAATCGTCTTTGCGCGAAGAAGCCGCTTCTTGGGCTCCGGCAGCCGGCGAGAGCGGCAGCTTCGGGAAGGTGAAGAAGCAAGCTGTACAACACTGGGATTGTGTGCGCACCTTGCCAACTGATAGAAAACAGTACCTTTGCACTCTCCTGACTTTTCCAATCACAGGAACATTCGATTGGAAGCTGTTTTGGACAACTTTTCTTTTCTTCCTGCCAAACACTTGGCAGACATCCGTGCAACTTCTAGAACACGATGGGAGATGTTTTCTGTGCTGGCACAGTTTTTCCTAGCCAGACATAGTGGAAAAGCTTTTTGCCGAGGTGTAGATGAGAAGAGGAGCTAAAGAGTGGATGTTAGCAAATGACACCCATCTTCAAAAAAGGCAATTAAGAGGACTCGCCATAGTACAAACCAGCCAGCCTCTTTTTTATCCCCAGGAAGTTGATGAAGCAGCTCTTCCTGGAAATCCTTGCCAGGCACATGACAGATGACCAAATAATGTAGTTAGCATGATTTTTCAGGGGAATTTCATGCTGAACATCACTTTAAACTCCTCTGATGAATCAACTTGACTGGTAGATGAAGGGAATATTATCTGCCTGGGCTTCAGGGAGGTTTTTGATATACCTCTACATGGCATCACACATACATATGGAAGCAATAGTGCAAAGGGGAGGGAATCAGTGTCTTTTCAGTGATGCTGAGGGAAAAGACAAGAGGCAGTGGGCACACACTGAAATACAGGAGATTGCCTTTGAACATCAGTAAATGTTTCTTTACTGTCAGGGTGACTGAACCACGGCACAGACTGCCCAGAAAGATTGTGGAGCCTGGATCTTTGAAGACATTAAAAGTACACCCAGATAGAATCCTGGGCAAGAGGCTCTAGGTATCCTGGTTTAGGCAGGGGGGTTGGGCCTGGTTAGCCCCACCAACCCCTTCCACTCTCTTTCATTCTGTGCTAGTGAATTCTCTTCAAGATGCATTTCAAAGCGCTGGCATGACAAAGTTCTGTGCAGACAGAGATCCAAATGGACATGGCATCTAAGTTCCTTAAGCAGTGTTCAAGAAGAATGTAAAACTCTGGCACAAGTGTCTCTTCCCTAACTGAATCCCTTTCATGGGAAAATTCCCAGCTCTAGAAAGATCTTCTGATACGCATGCTTAAGACTGACACTGGCTGAGCAAATTTCTCCCTATGTATATCTAAGACCAGTTAGGATCTTCACCCAAAGTGCAGTCAACATAGTCACAGAATGCCTGTTGTTAAGAAGTGACAGCTTCCATCAGAATGGCAGCTATTGGTCCACAAAATGGATTAATGGATGGGAATTATCTACGTGGGTTAAAAACAAAAATAAAGAGTTGGTCTTTATTTATCAATTTCATGGCAATATTGATAAGGGAAGAAAAAGATCTAAGTCCTTGACTTTCTGGACTCGAGGAAAGATTTTAAAAATTCCTTGTAAAAATGTATGATCACAATCAGACTATTGAAACCATTTTAGTTGGGAACAAAGTTCCAAAATTGTCTAGATAGTGGCAAAGAAGCCAAGAAAATAGGAAAGAAACAAAAAGAGAGCAAAAGAGTCAGCTTCAGTGTACAAGCTCGTTCTAGAAGTAGTCTGCTGGGAAAAGGAACCCCCAGCTAAATTTCCAATGTATTCCTGCGCTTGATTCAGTAACTGGTCAATGTAAAAACCAATCCTTTTGTACAACTTCTTCCAGCAACAAAAACTCCAACAGGTTGACACTACCATCATGCCTGTTCCAGACATATTTAAAAGAGAAATGATGATTTTCTTGAAAACCTACTTACATAAAAGTTGCAAGATGGTGGAGGGATTCCCACATCCTCCTTCCTCCATCTGGCTTGAAAGTATATTTGATAAAATATGCAACAAAGCACATGATTTATAAGGGAGAGTCAAATGGATGATTTGGGAATCGATCTCTTGTTGATAGTAAACTTCATATCCACTCGGTGTGACCTTTTTAAAACAAAATGTGGAGCTGAGGCATGAATCTGCCACAACAATTGTAAAGCAAACATACACACTCCCCTTCATATGCCCCCCCCCTCCACACACACCTAGGCACACACAGAGATCAGCATAGCAGATCATGAACACCTTGGAAAAGACTGAAATGCTAAATGCCTCTCTTGATGGGCAAAAGAGCTGGTGCAGTAATTCAAATGCCTGGTACAAAAATTCTGTTTAATATTTAGCTCCTATTTAAAACACAGCTTTTCATTTCATTCTATTTACAGAATATTTTCATTTCATTTGTTTCTTTAAAATTACTTAGTTCTCACCTGTTGTATGTCTAGGAATATTTTCTTCCAAAAATAGAAAAAAATAGATGATATCTTTTCAGCAGAAAACATTGGTTGATACAATTTTAAACCATCATGATATGGAAGAATTCTTCTGTCCCTCTCGAAGGTGGAAGAAGCATTTGGATCACAGATCATCTACAATGAAATACTTGACATGTTTAAGATGCTTTCAATCAATTTTGATCGTCAATTGCTTATTTGTTGTAAACAGTAATTTTTCAGTGAAGGGAAAGCGTGTGTGGTATATCTACATGATATGTTCAAAGGCAGTTCCTACTAATGGCCAGGCTGAATTCCAGTAAATAATGTCCCGAATGATATTTTGCCGCCTTCTTTGGCACTTCATGAAATCTTACCCCGATGAAGTGCTGAAACAAAGAGATTTTCTCTTAGAGAGTGTCTCATGTTGTAACCTATCCCATGGATTTTATGCTGTAATTCTTATCTCTTTTAAAATTTACTATCTTCTGTACAGTTTTCATGAAACTTTCTGTTACAGTAGTGAATAGCACAGATAAATGTCATTTTGTACAACTTTGAATTTACCCCAAGAGCTGAGAGAAAACTTGATCCTATACTTCAATCCGAGTTTCTTCTATAGTCCAACTTTGTTTCTCTACCATCAAGCTTCTCCTTTGTTGCTGCTCCAAGCCCCGTCCAAGGTGACCTTGAATACTTTCAGGGATGGGACACCCACAACTTCTCTGGGCAACCTGTTCCAGTGTTCCAGCACTCCCACAGTAAAAAAGGCCTTCCTTTCATCTAATATGTGTAGGAAATCATAAATCTAGGCATAGAAGCTTGGAGTGCAAATTTGAAATTCTTTGGATTTGAAGCACATTTTATATGAATACTGACTTACAGATGACTAAAAGATGTTGATGGGCATTTGAGCTGACAAGTTTTGAAAAAGTGCACGGAAATTAAAATTGAAACCACTAAAATTAAAAACTCCTTGCCATTTTCTTTTTCCTCTCCTATTCAAAATTGCATATGTCAGATATCAGTGCTTCATGCAAACCTCTCAGATGCTCTCAGAGAAAAAGCTTTTCTTTCAGACTAAGTTGCGGTTGACGTAGAACACTAGCAGGAGTGAAAGATTTTCTGGGCATCGGGGCAGCCCGTTCTCCTTGGATTTGTGTGCAGAATGCATTTTATCCAAACTGGAAAATAGATCCCAGCTCTGTTCTATTCATCATTCTTACTTCATCAGGCCAGAAGATTCTGTGAAAAGTAGCCTGTGGACCTTGAAGACAGCGCATGTGAACCAGATGAGAGGTGATAGAGAAGTTGAGGGAGAGAAGAAAGAGCATGAGGCTGAAACCAGAAAGTATTTCTCCACGTGATCATGGAAGATTGCAGGAGCCACTTGGTACTATCAAACCAGCCCAACTTGGCACTGGTGCCACCTTGGGTCTGGGAGCCATGTTGCATATCGTGCATTTTAAGGAGCCAGCTGGCCACACCCAGCCATATGCCCCCAAACACAAACCAAGGCCCTTTTCTCTGGCAAACAAAACTCAGCTGCCCTGCTTCTGGATGGCAGATTGCAGGAACCACTTGGTACTATCAAACCAGCCCAACTTGGCACTGGTGCCACCATGGGTCTGGTCACCATCCTGCCTATTGTAGCTTTTCAGGAGCCAGCCGGTCACTCTCAGCCATAGGCCCCCAAACACAAACCTCGGCCCGTTTCCCTGGCAAACAAAAGTAAGCTGCCCCGCTTCTGGATGGCAGATTGCAGGAGCTACTTAGTACTATCAAATCAGCCCGACTTGGCACAGGTGCCACCTTGGATCTGGGAACCATCCTGTGTATCGTGGATTTTCAGGGGCCAGCCAGCCACTCTCAGCCATATGCCCCCAAAAACAAACCACGGACCTTTTCTCTGGCAAACAAAACTCAACTGCCCCTCTTCTGGATGGCAAATTTTAGGACGCACTTTGTACTACGAAAACCGCCCGACGTGGCACTGGTGCCACCTTGTGTCAGGGAACCATCCTGCATATCGAGCTTTTTAAGGAGCCAGTCGGCCAGGCCCAGCCATATACCCCCAAAAACAAACCACGGACCATTTCTCATGGAAACAAAAATCCGCTGCCCCGCGTCTGGATGGCAGATTGCAGGAGCCACTTTGCACCATCAAACCAGCCCGACTTGGCACTGGTGCCACCTTGGGTCTGGGAACAATCCTGCGTATCGTACATATTCAGGAACCAGCCGAACACTCCCAGCCACAGGCCCCCAAACACAAACAACGGCCCATTTCCCTGGCAAACAAAACTCAGCTGCCCCGCTTCTGGATGGCAGTTTGCAGGAGCCACTTGGGACTATCAAACCAGCCCGACTTGGCACTGGTGCCACCTTGGGTCTGGGAACCATCCTGCGTATGGTGGATTCTAAGGAGCCAGCCGGCCACTCCCAGCCACAGGCCCCCAACAAAAACCACGGCCCTTTTTTCTGGCAAACAAAACTTAGCTGCCTCACTTCTGGATGGCAGATTGCAGGAGCCACTTGGTGTAATCAAACCAGCCCGACTTGGCACTGGTGCCACCTTGGGTCTGGGAACCATCCTGCGTATCGTGGATTCTAAGGAGCCAGCCGGCCACTCCCAGCCACAGGCCCCCAAACAAAATCAACGGCGCTGTTCCCTGGAAAACAAAACACGCCTGCCAACTTTTTGATGGAGTTTGCAGGAGCCACTTGGTACTATCAAACCAGCCCGACTTGGCACTGGTGCCACCTTGGGTCTGGGAAACATCCTGCGTATCGTGGATTCTTAGGAGCCAGCCGGCCACTCCTAGCCACAGGCCCCCAGACAAAAACCTAGGCCTATTTCTCTGGCAAACAAAAGTAAGCTGCCCCGCTTCTGGATGGCAGATTGCAGGAGACACTTGGTACTATCAAACCAGCCCAACTTGGCACTGGTGCCACCTTGGATCTGGGAACCATGCTGTGTATCGTGGATATTCAGGGGCCAGCCGGCCACTCTCAGCCATATGTCCCCAAACAGAAACCTCGGCCCGTTTCTCTGGCAAACAAAACTCAACTGCCCCTCTTCTGGATGGCAAATTGCAGGATGAACTTGATACTAAAACCGCAGGCCGACTTGGTAGTGGTGACACCTTGGACCTGGGAACCATCATGCGTATCGATCATTTTAAGGAGCCAGCCGGCCACTCCCAGCAATATGCCCCCAAAAACAATCCACGGAATTTTTCTCTGGCAAACAAAAATCAGCTGCCCCGCTTCTGGATGGCAGATTGCAGGAGCCACTTTGCACCATCAAACCAGCCCGACTTGGCACTGGTGCCACCTTGCATCTGGGAACCATGCTGCCTAGCGTGGATTTTCAGGAGCCAGCCGGCCACTCTCAGCCATAGGCCCCCAAACAAAACCCACGGCCCGTTTCCCTGGCAAACAAAATTAAGCTGCCCCGCTTCTGGATGGCAGATTGCAGGACGCACTTGGTAGTATCAAACCAGCCCGACTTGGCACTGGTGCCACCTTGGGTCTGGGAACCATCCTGCGTATCGTGGATTCTAAGGAGCCAGCCGGCCACTCCCAGCCACAGGCCCCCAAATACAAACAACGGCGCTTTTCCCTGGAAAACAAAACTCGCCTGACAACTTTTTGATGGCAGATTGCAGGAGCCACTTGGTACTATCAAATCAGCCCAACTTGGCACTGGTGCCACCATGGGTCTGGTCACCATCCTGCCTATCGTAGCTTTTCAGGAGCCAGCCGGTCACTCCCAGCCATAGGTCCCCAGTCACAAACCTCGGCCCTTTTCCCTGGCAAACAAAAGTAAGCTGCCCCGCTTCTGGATGGCAGATTGCAGGAGCCACATGGTACTATCAAACCAGCCCAACTTGGCACTGGTGCCACCTCTGGTCTGGGAACCATGCTGCGTAACACAGATTCTAAGGCGCCAGTCGGCCACTCCCAGCCACAAGCCCCCAAACACAAACAACGGCGCTATTCTCTGGCAAACAAAACTCCACTGCCCCTCTTCTGGATGGCAAATTGCAGGACGCACTTGGTACTATAAAAACAGCCCGACTTGGCACTGGTGCCACCTTGGGTCTGGGAAATATCCTGCGTATCGATCTTTTTAATGAGACAGCCGGCCACTCCCAGCCATATGCCCCCAAACACAACCCACGGCCCTTTTCTCTGGCAAACAAAACTCAACTGCACCGCTTCTGGATGGCAGATTGCAGGAGCCACTTGGTACTATCAAACCAGCCCGACTTGGCACTGGTGCCACCTTGGGTCTGGGAACCATCCTGCGTATCGTGGATTCTAAGGAGCCAGCCGGCCACTCCCAGCCACAGGCCCCCAAACAAAATCAACGGCGCTGTTCCCTGGAAAACAAAACACGCCTGCCAACTTTTTGATGGAGTTTGCAGGAGCCACTTGGTACTATCAAACCAGCCCGACTTGGCACTGGTGCCACCTTGGGTCTGGGAAACATCCTGCGTATCGTGGATTCTTAGGAGCCAGCCGGCCACTCCTAGCCACAGGCCCCCAGACAAAAACCTAGGCCTATTTCTATGGCAAACAAAAGTAAGCTGCCCCGCTTCTGGATGGCAGATTGCAGGAGACACTTGGTACTATCAAACCAGCCCAACTTGGCACTGGTGCCACCATGGGTCTGGTCACCATCCTGCCTATCGTAGCTTTTCAGGAGCCAGCCGGTCACTCTCAGCCATAGGTCCCCAGTCACAAACCTCGGCCCGTTTCCCTGGCAAACAAAAGTAAGCTGCCCCACTTCTGGATGGCAGATTGCAGGAGCCACTTGGTACTATCAAACCAGCCCAACTTGGCACTGGTGCCACCTCTGGTCTGGGAACCATGCTGCGTAACACAGATTCTAAGGCGCCAGTCGGCCACTCCCAGCCACAAGCCCCCAAACACAAACAACGGCGCTATTCTCTGGCAAACAAAACTCCACTGCCCCTCTTCTGGATGGCAAATTGCAGGACGCACTTGGTACTATAAAAACAGCCCGACTTGGCACTGGTGCCACCTTGGGTCTGGGAACCATCCTGCGTATCGATCTTTTTAATGAGACAGCCGGCCACTCCCAGCCATATGCCCCCAAACACAACCCACGGCCCTTTTCTCTGTCAAACAAAACTCAACTGCACCGCTTCTGGATGGCAGATTGCAGGAGCCACTTGGTACTATCAAACCAGCCCGACTTGGCACTGGTGCCACCTTGGGTCTGGGAACCATCCAGCCTATCGTGGATTTTAAGGAGCCAGCCGGCTACTCCCAGCCACAGGCCCCCAACAAAAACCACGGCCCTTTTTTCTGGCAAACAAAACTTAGCTGCCTCACTTATGGATGGCAGATTGCAGGAGCCACTTGGTGTAATCAAACCAGCCCGACTTGGCACTGGTGCCACCTTGGGTCTGGGAACCATCCTGCGTATCGTGGATTCTAAGGAGCCAGCCGGCCACTCCCAGCCACAGGTCCCCAAACAAAATCAACGGCGCTGTTCCCTGGAAAACAAAACACGTCTGCCAACATTTTGATGGAGTTTGCAGGAACCACTTGGTACTATCAAACCAGCCCGACTTGGCACTGGTGCCACCTTGGGTCTGGGAAACATCCTGCGTATCGTGGATTCTAAGGAGCCAGCCGGCCACTCCTAGCCACAGGCCCCCAGACAAAAACCTAGGCCTATTTCTCTGGCAAACAAAAGTAAGCTGCCCCGCTTCTGGATGGCAGATTGCAGGAGACACTTGGGACTATCAAACCAGCCCAACTTGGCACTGGTGCCACCTTGGATCTGGGAACCATGCTGTGTATCGTGGATATTCAGGGGCCAGCCGGCCACTCTCAGCCATATGTCCCCAAACAGAAACCTCGGCCCGTTTCTCTGGCAAACAAAACTCAACTGCCCCTCTTCTGGATGGCAAATTGCAGGATGAACTTGATACTAAAACCGCAGGCCGACTTGGTAGTGGTGACACCTTGGACCTGGGAACCATCATGCGTATCGATCATTTTAAGGAGCCAGCCGGCCACTCCCAGCAATATGCCCCCAAAAACAATCCACGGAATTTTTCTCTGGCAAACAAAAATCAGCTGCCCCGCTTCTGGATGGCAGATTGCAGGAGCCACTTTGCACCATCAAACCAGCCCGACTTGGCACTGGTGCCACCTTGCATCTGGGAACCATGCTGCCTAGCGTGGATTTTCAGGAGCCAGCCGGCCACTCTCAGCCATAGGCCCCCAAACAAAACCCACGGCCCGTTTCCCTGGCAAACAAAATTAAGCTGCCCCGCTTCTGGATGGCAGATTGCAGGACGCACTTGGTAGTATCAAACCAGCCCGACTTGGCACTGGTGCCACCTTGGGTCTGGGAACCATCCTGCGTATCGTGGATTCTAAGGAGCCAGCCGGCCACTCCCAGCCACAGGCCCCCAAATACAAACAACGGCGCTTTTCCCTGGAAAACAAAACTCGCCTGACAACTTTTTGATGGCAGATTGCAGGAGCCACTTGGTACTATCAAATCAGCCCAACTTGGCACTGGTGCCACCATGGGTCTGGTCACCATCCTGCCTATCGTAGCTTTTCAGGAGCCAGCCGGTCACTCCCAGCCATAGGTCCCCAGTCACAAACCTCGGCCCTTTTCCCTGGCAAACAAAAGTAAGCTGCCCCGCTTCTGGATGGCAGATTGCAGGAGCCACATGGTACTATCAAACCAGCCCAACTTGGCACTGGTGCCACCTCTGGTCTGGGAACCATGCTGCGTAACACAGATTCTAAGGCGCCAGTCGGCCACTCCCAGCCACAAGCCCCCAAACACAAACAACGGCGCTATTCTCTGGCAAACAAAACTCCACTGCCCCTCTTCTGGATGGCAAATTGCAGGACGCACTTGGTACTATAAAAACAGCCCGACTTGGCACTGGTGCCACCTTGGGTCTGGGAACCATCCTGCGTATCGATCTTTTTAATGAGACAGCCGGCCACTCCCAGCCATATGCCCCCAAACACAACCCACGGCCCTTTTCTCTGGCAAACAAAACTCAACTGCACCGCTTCTGGATGGCAGATTGCAGGAGCCACTTGGTACTATCAAACCAGCCCGACTTGGCACTGGTGCCACCTTGGGTCTGGGAACCATCCTGCGTATCGTGGATTCTAAGGAGCCAGCCGGCCACTCCCAGCCACAGGCCCCCAAACAAAATCAACGGCGCTGTTCCCTGGAAAACAAAACACGCCTGCCAACTTTTTGATGGAGTTTGCAGGAGCCACTTGGTACTATCAAACCAGCCCGACTTGGCACTGGTGCCACCTTGGGTCTGGGAAACATCCTGCGTATCGTGGATTCTTAGGAGCCAGCCGGCCACTCCTAGCCACAGGCCCCCAGACAAAAACCTAGGCCTATTTCTATGGCAAACAAAAGTAAGCTGCCCCGCTTCTGGATGGCAGATTGCAGGAGACACTTGGTACTATCAAACCAGCCCAACTTGGCACTGGTGCCACCATGGGTCTGGTCACCATCCTGCCTATCGTAGCTTTTCAGGAGCCAGCCGGTCACTCTCAGCCATAGGTCCCCAGTCACAAACCTCGGCCCGTTTCCCTGGCAAACAAAAGTAAGCTGCCCCACTTCTGGATGGCAGATTGCAGGAGCCACTTGGTACTATCAAACCAGCCCAACTTGGCACTGGTGCCACCTCTGGTCTGGGAACCATGCTGCGTAACACAGATTCTAAGGCGCCAGTCGGCCACTCCCAGCCACAAGCCCCCAAACACAAACAACGGCGCTATTCTCTGGCAAACAAAACTCCACTGCCCCTCTTCTGGATGGCAAATTGCAGGACGCACTTGGTACTATAAAAACAGCCCGACTTGGCACTGGTGCCACCTTGGGTCTGGGAACCATCCTGCGTATCGATCTTTTTAATGAGACAGCCGGCCACTCCCAGCCATATGCCCCCAAACACAACCCACGGCCCTTTTCTCTGTCAAACAAAACTCAACTGCACCGCTTCTGGATGGCAGATTGCAGGAGCCACTTGGTACTATCAAACCAGCCCGACTTGGCACTGGTGCCACCTTGGGTCTGGGAACCATCCAGCCTATCGTGGATTTTAAGGAGCCAGCCGGCTACTCCCAGCCACAGGCCCCCAACAAAAACCACGGCCCTTTTTTCTGGCAAACAAAACTTAGCTGCCTCACTTCTGGATGGCAGATTGCAGGAGCCACTTGGTGTAATCAAACCAGCCCGACTTGGCACTGGTGCCACCTTGGGTCTGGGAACCATCCTGCGTATCGTGGATTCTAAGGAGCCAGCCGGCCACTCCCAGCCACAGGTCCCCAAACAAAATCAACGGCGCTGTTCCCTGGAAAACAAAACACGTCTGCCAACATTTTGATGGAGTTTGCAGGAACCACTTGGTACTATCAAACCAGCCCGACTTGGCACTGGTGCCACCTTGGGTCTGGGAAACATCCTGCGTATCGTGGATTCTTAGGAGCCAGCCGGCCACTCCTAGCCACAGGCCCCCAGACAAAAACCTAGGCCTATTTCTCTGGCAAACAAAAGTAAGCTGCCCCGCTTCTGGATGGCAGATTGCAGGAGACACTTGGGACTATCAAACCAGCCCAACTTGGCACTGGTGCCACCTTGGATCTGGGAACCATGCTGTGTATCGTGGATATTCAGGGGCCAGCCGGCCACTCTCAGCCATATGTCCCCAAACAGAAACCTCGGCCCGTTTCTCTGGCAAACAAAACTCAACTGCCCCTCTTCTGGATGGCAAATTGCAGGATGAACTTGATACTAAAACCGCAGGCCGACTTGGTAGTGGTGACACCTTGGGCCTGGGAACCATCATGCGTATCGAGCATTTTAAGGAGCCAGCCGGCCACTCCCAGCAATATGCCCCCAAAAACAATCCACGGAATTTTTCTCTGGCAAACAAAAATCAGCTGCCCCGCTTCTGGATGGCAGATTGCAGGAGCCACTTTGCACCATCAAACCAGCCCGACTTGGCACTGGTGCCACCTTGCATCTGGGAACCATGCTGCCTAGCGTGGATTTTCAGGAGCCAGCCGGCCACTCTCAGCCATAGGCCCCCAAACAAAACCCACGGCCCGTTTCCCTGGCAAACAAAATTAAGCTGCCCCGCTTCTGGATGGCAGATTGCAGGACGCACTTGGTAGTATCAAACCAGCCCGACTTGGCACTGGTGCCACCTTGGGTCTGGGAACCATGCTGCGTATCATGGATTTTCAGGAGCCAGCCGTCCACTGCCAGCCATAGGCCCCGAAACACAAACAACAGCCTTTTTCTCTGGCAAACAAAATTCAGCTGCCCCGCTTCTGGATGGCAGATTGCAGGAACCACTTGGTACTAACAAACCAGCCCGACTTGGCACTGGTGCCACCTTGGGTCTGGGAACCATCCTGCGTATCGTGGATTCTAAGGAGCCAGCTGGCCACTCCCAGCCACAGGCCCCCAAACACACACAACGGTGCTTTTCCCTGGAAAACAAAACTCGCCTGCCAAACATTTGATGGCAGATTGCAGGAGCCACTTTGCACCATCAAACCAGCCCAACTTGGCACTGGTGCCACCTCTGGTCTGGGAACCATCCTGCGTATCGTGGGTTCTAAGGAGCCAGCTGGCCACTCCCAGCCACAGGCCCCCAAACACAAACAACGGCGCTTTTCCCTGGAAAACAAAACTCGCCTGCCAACATTTTGATGGCAGATTGCCGGAGCCACTTGGTACTATCAAACCAGCCCAACTTGGCACTGGTGCCACCATGGGTCTGGTCACCATCCTGCCTATCATAGCTTTTCAGGAGCCAGTCGGTCACTCCCAGCCATAGGCCCCCAGACACAAACCTCGGCCCGTTTCCCTGGCAAACAAAAGTAAGCTGCCCCGCTTCTGCATGGCAGATTGCAGGAGCTATTTAGTACTATCAAACCAGCCCGACTTGGCACTGGTGACACCTCTGGTCTGGGAACCATCCTGCCTATCGTGGATTTTCAGGGGCCAGCCGGCCACTCTCAGCCATATGCCCCCAAAAACAAACCACGGCCCTTTTCTCTGGCAAACAAAACTCAACTGCCCCTCTTCTGGATGGCAAATTTTAGGACGCACTTTGTACTACGAAAACCGCCCGACGTGGCACTGGTGCCACCTTGTGTCAGGGAACCATCCTGCATATCGAGCTTTTTAAGGGGCCAGCCGGCCACGCCCAGCCATATACCCCCAAAAACAAACTACGGACCATTTCTCATGGAAACAAAAATCCGCTGCCCCGCGTCTGGATGGCAGATTGCAGGAGCCACTTTGCACCATCAAACCAGCCCGACTTGGCACTGGTGCCACCTTGGGTCTGGGAACAATCCTGCATATCGTGGATTCTAAGGAGCCAGCCGGCCACTCCCAGCCACAGGCCCCCAAACACAAACAACGGCGCTTTTCCCTGGAAAACAAAACTCACCTGCCAGCTTTTTGATGGCAGATTGCAGGAGCCACTTGGTACTATCAAATCATCCCAACTTGGCACTGGTGCCACTATGGGTCTGGGAACCATCCTGCCTATTGTAGCATTTCAGGAGCCAGCCGGTCACTCCCAGCCATAGTCCCCCAGACACAAACCTCGGACCGTTTCCCTGGCAAACAAAATTTGGCTGCCCCGATTCTGGATGGTAGATTGCAGGACGCACTTGGTAGTGTCAAACCAGCCCGACTTGGCACTGGTGCCACCTTGGGTCTGGGAACCATCCTGCGTATCGTGGATTCTAAGCAGCCACCCGGCCACTCTGAGCCACAGGCGCCCAAACACAAACAACGGCGCTTTTCCCTGGAAAACAAAACTCGCCTGCCAACATTTTGATGGCAGATTGCAGGAGCCACTTGGTACTATCAAACCAGCCCAACTTGGCACTGGTGCCACCATGGGTCTGGTCACCATCCTGCCTATCGTAGCTTTTCAGGAGCCAGCCGGTCACTCCCAGCCATAGACCCCCAGACACAAACCTCGGCCCGTTTCCCTGGAAAACAAAAGTAAGCTGCCCCGATTCTGGATGGCAGATTGCAGGAGCCACTTGGTACTGTCAAATCAGCCCAACTTGGCACTGGTGCCACCATGGGTCTGGTAAACATCCTGCCTATCGTAGCTTTTCAGGAGACAGCCGGTCACTCCCTGCCATAGGCCCCCAGACACAAACCTCGGCCCGTTTCTCTGGCAAACAAAAGTAAACTGCCCCGCTTTTGGATGGCAGATTGCAGGATGCATTTGGTACTATCAAACCTGCCCGACTTGGCCCTCGTGCCACCTTGGCTCTGGGAACCATGCTGCGTAACGTAGATTCTACGAGGACAGGCGGCCACTACCAGCCACAGGCCTCTAAACAAAAACAACGGCGCTTTTCCCTGGAAAACAAAACTCGCCTGCCAAATTTTTGATGGCATATTGCAGGAGCCACTTGGTACTATCAAACCAGCCCAACTTGGTACTGGTGCCACCATGGGTCTGGTAACCATCCTGCCTATCGTAGCTTTTCAGGAGCCAGCCGGTCACTCCCAGCCATAGGCCCCCAGACAAATATCTCGGCCCGTTTCCCTGGCAAACAAAAGTAAGCTGCCCCGCTTCTGGATGGCAGATTACAGCAGCCACATGGTACTATCAAACCAGGCCAACATGGCACTGGTGCCACCTTGGCTCTGGGAACCATCCTGCCTATCGTGGATTTTCAGGGGCCAGCCGGCCACTCTCAGCCATATGCCCCCAAACACATACCACGGCCCTTTGCTCTGGCAAACAAAACTCACCTGCCCCTCTTCTGGATGGCAAATTGCAGGACGCACTTGGTACTACGAAAACAGCCCGACTTAGCAGTGATGCCACCTTGGGTCAGGGAACAATCCTGCGTATCGATCTTTTTAAGGAGCCAGCCGGCCACGTCCAGCCATATACCCCCAAAAAAAAACCACGGAACTTTTCTCCAGCAAACAAAAATCTGCTGCCCCGAGTCTGAATGGCAGATTTCAGGAGCTATTTAGTATTATCAAACCAGCCCGACTTGGCACTGGTGCCACCATGAGTCTGGTAACCATCCTGCCTATCGTAGCTTTTCAGTAGCCAGCCGGTCACTCCCAGCCATAGGCCCCCAGACACAAACCTCGGCCCGTTTCCCTGGGAAACAAAAGTAAGCTGACCCGCTTCTGGATGGCAGATTGCAGGAGCCACTTGGTACTATCAAACCAGCCCAACTTGGCACTGGTGCCACCTTGGCTCTGGGAACCATCCTGCGTATCCTGGGTTCAAAGGAGGCAGCCGGCCACTCCCAGCCACAGGCCTCTAAACAAGAACAACGGCGCTTTTCCCTGGAAAACAAAAGTCGCCTGACAACTTTTTGATGACAGATTACAGGAGCCACTTGGTACTATCAAACCAGCCCAACTTGGCACTGGTGCCACCATGGGTCTGGTCACCATCCTGCCTATCGTAGCTTTTCAGGAGCCAGCCGCTCACTCCCAGCCATAGGCCCCCAGACAAATATCTCGGCCCGTTTCCCTGGCAAACAAAAGTAAGCTGCCCCGCTTCTGGATGGCAGATTGCAGGAGCCACATGGTACTATCAAACCAGGCCAACATGGCACTGGTGCCACCTCTGGTCTGGGAACCATCCTGCGTATCGTGGATTCTAAGGAGCCAGCTGGCCACTCCCAGCCACAGGCCCCCAAACACAAACAACGGTGCTTTTCCCTGGAAAACAAAACTCACCTGCCAAATTTTGATGGCAGATTGCAGGAGCCACTTGGTACTATCAAACCAGCCCAACTTGGCACTGGTGCCACCATGGGTCTGGTCACCATCCTGCCTATCGTAGCTTTTCAGGAGCCAGCCGGTCACTCCCTGCCATAGGCCCCCAGACACAAAGCTCTACCCGTTTCCCTGGCAAACAAAAGTAAGCTACCCCGCTTCTGGATGGCAGATTGCAGGAGTCACTTTGCACCATCAAACCAGCCCGACTTGGCACTGGTGCCACCTCTGGTCTGGGACCCATCCTGCGTATCGTGGATTCTAAGGAGACAGCTGGCCACTCCCAGCCACAGGCCCCCAAACACAAACAACGGCGCTTTTCCCTGGAAAACAAAACTCGCTTGCCAACTTTTTGATGGCAGATTGCAGGAGCCACTTGGTACTATCAAACCACCCCAACTTGGCAACAAGTGGTTCCTGCAATCTGACATCCAGAAGCGGGGTAGCTTACTTTTGTTTGCCAGGGAAATGGACCGTTGTTTGTGTTTGGAGGCGTATGGCTGGGAGTGGCCGACTGGCTCCTTAAAATCCACGATACGCAGCATGGTTCCCAGACCAGAGGTGGCACCAGTGCCAAGTCGGGCTGGTTTGATAGTACAAAGTGGCTCCTGCAATCTGCCATCCAGAAGCGGGGCAGCTTACTTTTGTTTGCCAGGGAAACGGGCCGAGGTTTGTCTCTGGGGGCCTATGGCTGGGAGTGACCGGCTGGCTCCTGAAAAGCTACGATAGGCAGGATGGTGACCAGACCCATGGTGGCACCAGTGCCAAGTTGGGCTGGTTTGATAGTACCAAGTGGCTCCTGCAATCTGCCATCAAAAAGTTGGCAGGCGAGTTTTGTTTTCCAGGGAAAAGCGCCGTTGTTTGTGTTTGGGGACCTGTGGTTGGGAGTGCCCGGCTGGCTCCTTAGAAACCACGATACGCAGGATGGTTCCCAGACCAGAGGTGGCACCAGTGCCAAGACGGGCTAGTTTGATGGTGCAAAGTGGCTCCTGCAATCTGCCATCCAGAAGCGGGGTAGCTTACTTTTGTTTGCCAGGGAAACGGGCCGAGCTTTTTGTCTGGGGGCCTATGGCGGGGAGTGACCGGCTGGCTCCTGAAAAGATAAGATAGGCAGGATGGTGACCAGACCCATGGTGGCGCCAGTGCCAAGTTGGGCTGATTTGATAAAACCAAGTGGCTCCTGCAATCTGCCATCAAAAAGTTGGCAGGAGAGTTTTGTTTCCCAGGGAAAAGCGCCGTTGTTTGTGTTTGGGGGCCTGTGGCTGGGAGTGGCCGGCTGGCTCCTTAGAATCCACGATACGCAGCATGGTATCCAGACCCAAGGTGGCACCAGTGCCAAGTTTTGCTGGTTTGATAGTACCAAGTGGTTCCTGCAATCTGCCATCCAGAAGCAGGGCAGCTTACTTTTGTTTGCCAGGGAAACGGGCCGAGGTTTTTGTCTGGGGGCCTATGGCTGGGAGTGACCGGCTGGCTCCTGAAAAGCTACGATAGGCAGGATGGTGACCAGACCCATGGTGGCACCAGTCCCAAGTTGGGCTGATTTGATAGTACCAAGTGGCTCCTGCAATCTGCCGTCAAAATTTGGCAGGCGAGTTTTTATTTTCCAGGGAAAAGCGCCGTTGTTTGTGTTTGGGGGCCTGTGGCTGGGAGTGGCCGGCTGGCTGCTTAGAATCCACGATACGCAGGATGGTTCCCAGACCCAAGGTGGCACCAGTGCCAAGTCGGGCTAGTATGATGGTGCAAAGTGGCTCCTGCAATCTGCCATCCAGAAGCGGGGCAGCTTACTTTTGTTTGCCAGGGAAACGGTCCGAGCTTTGTGTCTCGGGGCCTATGGCTGGGAGTGACCGGCTGGCTCCTGAAAAGCTACGATAGGCAGGATGGTGACCAGACCCATGGTGGCACCAGTGCCAAGTTGGGCTGGTTTGATAGTACCAAGTGGCTCCTGCAATCTGCCATCAAAATGTCGGCAGGCGAGTTTTGTTTTCCAGGGAAAAGCGCCGTTGTTTGTGTTTGGGGGCCTGTGGCTGGGAGTGGCCGGCTGGCTCCTTAGAATCCACGATACGCAGGATGGTTCCCAGACCTGAGGTGGCACCAGTGCCAAGTCGGGCTGGTTTTATAGTACCAAGTGCGTCCTGCAATCTGCCATCCAGAAGCGGGGCAGCTTACTTTTGTTTGCCAGGGAAACGGGCCGAGCTTTGTGTCAGGGGGCCTATGGCTGGGAGTGACCGGCTGGCTCCTGAAAAGCTACGATAGGCAGGATGGTGACCAGACCCATGGTGGCACCAGTGCCATGTTTGGCTGATTTCATAGTACCAAGTGGCTCCTGCAATCTGCCATCAAAAAGTCGGCAGGCGAGTTTTGTTTTCCAGGGAAAAGCGCCGTGGTTTGTGTCTGCGGGCCTGTGGCTGGAGTGACCGGCTGGCTCCTTAGAATGCACGATACGCAGCATGGTTCCCAGACCCAAGGTGGCACCAGTGCCAAGTCGGGCTGGTTTGATAGTACCAAGTGGTTCCTGCAATCTGCCATCAAAAAGTTGGCAGGCGAGTTTTGTTTTCCAGGGAAAAGCGTCGTTGTTTGTGTTTGGGGGCCTGTGGCTGGGAGTGGCCGGCTGGCTCCTTAGAATCCACGATACGCAGGATGGTTCCCAGACCCAAGCTGGCACCAGTCCCAAGTTGGGCTGGTTTGATAGTACCAAGTGGTTCCTGCAATCTGCCATCCAGAAGCGGGGCAGCTTACTTTTGTTTGCCAGGGAAACGGGCCGATGTTTGTGTCTGGGGGCCTATGGCTGGGAGTGACCGGCTGGCTCCTGAAAGGCTACGATAGGCAGGATGGTGACCAGACCCATGGTGGCACCAGTGCCAAGTTGGGCTGGTTTGATAGTACCAAGTGGCTCCTGCAAACTCCATCAAAAAGTTGGCAGGCGTGTTTTGTTTTCCAGGGAACAGCGCCGTTGATTTTGTTTGGGGGCCTGTGGCTGGGAGTGGCCGGCTGGCTCCTTAGAATCCACGATACGCAGGATGGTTCCCAGACCAGAGGTGACACCAGTGCCAAGTCGGGCTAGTTTGATGGTGAAAAGTGGCTCCTGCAATCTGCCATCCAGAAGCGGGTTAACTTACTTTTGTTTGCCAGGGAAAAGGGCCGAGGTTTTTGTCTGGGGGCCTATGGCTGGGAGTGACCGGCTGTCTCCTGAAAAGCTACGATAGGCAGGATGGTGACCAGACCCATGGTGGCACCAGTGCCAAGTTGGGCTGGTTTGATAGTACCAAGTGGCTCCTGCAATCTGCCATCAAAAAGTTGGCAGGCGAGTTTGTTATCCAGGGAAAATCGCCGTTGTTTTTGTTTGGGGGCCTGTGCCTGGGAGTGGCCGGATGGCTAATTAGAATCCACGATACGCAGCATGGTTCCCAGACCTGAGGTGGCACCAGTGCCAAGTTGGGCTGGTTTGATACTACCAAGTGGCTCCTGCAATCTGCCATCCAGAAGCGGGTCAGCTTACTTTTGTTTCCCAGGGAAACGGGCCGAGGTTTTGTCTGGGGGCCTATGGCAGGGAGTGACCGGCTGGCTCCTGAAAAACTACGATAGGCAGGATGGTGACCAGACCCATGGTGGCACCAGTGCCAAGTTGGGCTGGTTTGATAGTACCAAGTGGCTCCTGCAATCTGCCATCAAAAAGTTGGCAGGCGAGTTTTGTTTTCCAGGGAAAAGCGCCGTTGTTTGTGTTTGGGGGCCTGTGGCTGGGAGTGGCCGGCTGGCTCCTTAGAATCCAAAATACGCAGGATGGTTCCCAGACCTGAGGTGGCACCAGTGCCAAGTTGGGCTGGTTTGATTGTAGCAAATGGTTCCTGCAATCTACCATCCAGAAGCGGGGCAGCTTACTTTTGTTTGCCAGGGAAACGGGCCGAGCTTTGTGTCTGGGGGCCTATGGCTGGGAGTGACCGGCTGGCTCCTGAAAAGCTACGATAGGCAGGATGGTGACCAGACCCATGGTGGCACCAGTGCCATGTTCGGCTGATTTAATAGTACCAAGTGGCTCCTGCAATCTGCCATCAAAATGTTGGCAGGCGAGTTTTGTTTTCCAGGGTAAAGCGCCGTTGTTTGTGTCTGCGGGCCTGTGGCTGGAGTGGCCGGCTGGCTCCTTAGAATCCACAATACGCAGCATGGTTCCCAGACCCAAGGTGGCACCAGTGCCAAGTTGGGCTGGTTTGATAGTACCAAGTGGTTCCTGCAATCTGCCATCAAAAAGTTGTCAGGCGAGTTTTGTTTTCCAGGGAAAATCGCCGTTGTTTTTGTTTGGGGGCCTGTGGCTGGGAGTGGCCGGCTGGCTCCTTAGGATCCACGATACCCAGGATGGTTCCCAGACCAGAGGTGGCACCAGTACCAAGTCGGGCTGGTTTGATAATAACAAGTGGATCCTGCAATCTGCCATCCAGAATCGGGGCAGCTTACTTTTGTTTGCCAGGGAAACGGGCCGAGCTTTGTGTCTGGGGGCCTATGGCTGGGAGTGACCGGCTGGCTCCTGAAAAGCTACGATAGGCAGGATGGTGACCAGACCCATGGTGGCACCAGTGCCAAGTTGGGCTGGTTTGATAGTACCAAGTGGCTCCTGCAATCTGCCATCAAAAAGTTGGCAGGCGAGTTTTGTTTTCCAGGGAAAAGCGCCGTTGTGTGTGTTTTGGGGCCTGTGGCTGGGAGTGGCCAGCTGGCTCCTTAGAATCCACGATACGCAGGATGGTTCCCAGACCCAAGGTGGCACCAGTGCCAAGTCGGGCTGGTTTGTTAGTACCAAGTGGTTCCTGCAATCTGCCATCCAGAAGCGGGGCAGCTGAATTTTGTTTGCCAGAGAAAAAGGCTGTTGTTTGTGTTTCGGGGCCTGTGGCTGGCAGTGGATGGCTGGCTCCTGAAAATCCATGATACGCAGCATGGTTCCCAGACCCAAGGTGGCACCAGTGCCAAGTCGGGCTGGTTTCATAGTACCCAGTGGCTCCTGCAATCTGCCATCCAGAAGAGGGGCAGTTGAATTTTGTTTTCCAGAGAAAAGGGCCGTGGTTTGTGTTTGGGGCCTATGGCTGAGAGTGACCGGCTGGCTCCTGAAAAGCTACGATAGGCAGGATGGTGACCAGACCGATGGTGGCACCAGTGCCAAGTCGGGCTGGTTTGATAATACTAAATAGCTCCTGCAATCTGCCATCCAGACGCGGGGCAGCGGATTTTTGCTTGCTGGAGAAAAGTTCCGTGGGTTTTTTTTGGGGGTATATGGCTGGACGTTGCCGGCTGACTCCTTAAAAACATCGATACGCAGGATGGTTCCCTGACCCAAGGTGGCATCACTGCCAAGTCGGGCTGTTTTCGTAGTACCAAGTGGCTCCTGCAATTTGCCATCCAGAAGAGGGGCAGTTGAGTTTTGTTTACCAGAGAAAAGGGCCGTGGTTTGTGTTTTGGGGCATATGGCTGAGAGTGGCCGGCTGGCGCCTGAAAATCCACGATAGGCAGGATGGTTCCCAGAGCCAAGGTGGCACCAGTGCCATGTTGGCCTGGTTTGATAGTACCATGTGGCTCCTGCAATCTGCCATCCAGAAGCGGGGCAGCTTACTTTTGTTTGCCAGGGAAACGGGCCGAGGTATTTGTCTGGGGGCCTATGGCTGGGAGTGACCGGCTGGCTCCTGAAAAGCTACGATAGGCAGGATGGTGACCAGACCCATGGTGGCACCAGTGCCAAGTTGGGCTGGTTTGATAGTACCAAGTGGCTCCTGCAATCTGCCATCAAAAAGTTGGCAGGCGAGTTTTGTTTTCCAGGGTAACGCGCCGTTGTTTTTGTTTAGAGGCCTGTGGCTGGGAGTGTCCGCCTGTCCTCTTAGAATCTACGTTACGCAGCATGGTTCCCAGAGCCAAGGTGGCACCAGTGCCAAGTTGGGCTGGTTTGATAGTAGCAAGTGGTTCCTGCAATCTGCCATCCAGAAGAGGGGCAGCTTACTTTTGTTTGCCAGGGAAACGGGCCGAGGTATTTCTCTGGGGGCCTATGGCAGGGAGTGACCGGCCGGCTCCTGAAAAGCTAAGATAGGCAGGATGTTTACCAGACCCATGATGGCACCAGTGCCAAGTTGGGCTAATTTGATACTACCAAGTGGCTCCTGCAATCTGCCATCCAGAATCGGGGGTGCTTACTTTTGTTTTCCAGGGAAACGGGCCGAGGTTTGTGACTGGGGGTTTATGGCTGGGAGTGACCGGCTGGCTCCTGAAAAGCTACGATAGGCAGGATGGTGACCAGACCCATGGTGGCACCAGTGCCAAGTTGGGCTGGTTTGATAGTACCAAGTGGCTCCTGCAATCTGCCATCAAAATGTTGGCAGGCGAGTTTTGTTTTCCAGGGAAAAGCGCCGTTGTTTGTGTTTGGGCGCCTGTGGCACGGAGTGGCCGGGTGGCTGCTTAGAATCCACGATACGCAGGATGGTTCCCAGACCCATGGTGGCACCAGTGCCAAGTTGGGCTGGTTTGACACTACCAAGTGGCTCCTGCAATCTGCCATCCAGAATCGGGGCAGCTTAATTTTGTTTGCCAGGGAAACGGTCCGAGGTTTGTGATGGGGGCCTATGGCTGGGAGTGACCGGCTGGCTCCTGAAATGGTACAATTGGCAGGATGGTTCCCAGACCCATAGTGGCACCAGTGCCAAGTTGGGATGATTTGATAGTACCAAGTGGCTCCTGCAATCTGCCATCAAAAAGCTGGCAGGCGAGTTTTGTTTTCCAGGGAAAAGCGCCGTTGTTTGTATTTGGGGGCCTATGGCTGGGAGTGGCCGCCTGGCGCCTTAGAATCTACGTTACGCAGCATGGTTCCCAGACCCAAAGTGGCACCAGTGTCAAGTTGGGCTGGTTTGATAGTACCAAGTGGCTCCTGCAATCTGCCATCCAGAAGCGGGGTAGCTTACTTTTGTTTGCCAGGGAAACGGGCAGAGCTTTCTGTCTGGGGGCCTATGGTTGGGAGTAACCGGCTGGCTCCTGAAAAGCTACGATAGGCAGGATGGTTCCCAGATCCAAGATGGCACCAGTGCCAAGTCGGGGTGGTTTGATGGTGCAACGTGGCTCCTGCAATCTGCCATCCTGACGCGGGGCAGCGGATTTTTGTTTCCAAGAGAAATGGTCCGTGGTTTGTTTTTGGAGCTATATGGCTGGGCGTGGCCTGCTGGCTCCTTAAAAAGCTACGATAGGCAGGATGGTTCCCTGACCCAAGGTGGCACCAGTGCCAAGTCGGGCGGTTTTCGTAGTACAAAGTGCGTCCTAAAATTTGCCACCCAGAAGAGGGGCAGTTGAGTTTTGTTTAACAGAGAAAAGGGCCGTGGTTTGTTTTTGGGGGCATATGGCTGATAGTGGCCGTCTGGCGCCTGAAAATCCACGATAGGCAGGATGGTTCCCAGACCAGAGGTGGCACCAGTGCCAAGTCGGGCTGGTTTGATAGTACTAAATAGCACCTGCAATCTGCCATGCAGAAGCGGGGCAGCTTACTTTTGTTTGCCAGGGAAACGGGCCGAGGTTTGTGTCTGGGGGCCTATGGCTGGGAGTGACCGCCTGGCTCCTGAAAAGCTACGATAGGCAGGATGGTTACCAGACCCATGGTGGCACCAGTGCCAAGTTGGGCTGGTTTGATAGTACCAAGTGGCTCCTGCAATCTGCCATCAAAAAGTTGTCAGGCGAGTTTTGTTTTCCAGGGAAAAGCGCCGTTGTTTGTGTTTGGGGGACTGTTGGTGGGAGTGGCCGGCTGGCTCATTAGAACACACGATACGCAGGATGGTCCCAGACCCAAGGTGGCACCAGTGCCACGTCGGGCTGGTTTGATGGTGAAAAGTGGCTCCTGCAATCTGCCATCCTGAAGCGGGGTAGCTTACTTTTGTGTGCCAGGGAAACGGGCCGAGGTTTATGACTGGGGGCCTAGGGCTAGGAGTGACCGGCTGGCTCCTGAAAAGCAACAATAGGCAGGATGGTTCCCAGACCCAAGGTGGCACCAGTGCCAAGTTGGGCTGGTTTGATGGTGCAAAGTGGCTCCTGCAATCTGCCATCTAAAAGTTGTCAGGCGAGTTTTGTTTTCCAGGGAAAAGCGCCGTTGATTTTGTTTGGAGGCCTGTGGCTGGCAGTGGCTGCCTGTCGTCTTAGAATCCGGGTTACGCAGCATGGTTCCCAGAGCCAAGGTGGCACCAGTGCCAAGTTGGGCTGGTTTGATGGTGCAAAGTGGCTCCTGCAATCTGCCATCCAGAAGTGCGGTAGCTTACTTTTGTGTGCCAGGGAAACAGGCCGAGCTTTGTGTCTGGTTGCCTATGGCTGGGAGTGACCGGCTGGCTCCTGAAAAGCTACGATAGGCAGGATGGTGACCAGACCCATGGTGGCACCAGTGCCAAGTTGGGCTGGTTTGATAGTACCAAGTGGCTCCTGCAATCTGCCATCAAAAAGTTGGCAGGCGAGTTTTGTTTTCCAGGGAAAAGCGCCGTTGTTTGTGTTTGGGGGCCTGTGGCTGGGAGTGGCCAGCTGGCTCCTTAGAATCCACGATACGCAGGATGGTTCCCAGACCCAAGGTGGCACCAGTGCCAAGTCGGGCTGGTTTGTTAGTACCAAGTGGTTCCTGCAATCTGCCATCCAGAAGCGGGGCAGCTGAATTTTGTTTGCCAGAGAAAAAGGCCGTTGTTTTTGTTTCGGGGCGTGTGGCTGGCGGTGGACGGCTGGCTCCTGAAAATCCATGATACGCAGCATGGTTCCCAGACCCAAGGTGGCACCAGTGCCAAGTAGGGCTGGTTTCATAGTACCCAGTGGCTCCTGCAATCTGCCATCCAGAAGAGGGGCAGTTGAGTTTTGTTTTCCAGAGAAAAGGGCCGTGGTTTGTGTTTGGGGCCTATGGCTGAGAGTGACCGGCTGGCTCCTGAAAAGCTACGATAGGCAGGATGGTGACCAGACCCATGGTGGCACCAGTGCCAAGTCGGGCTGGTTTGATAATACTAAATAGCTCCTGCAATCTGCCATCCAGACGCGGGGCAGCGGATTTTTGCTTGCTGGAGAAAAGTTCCGTGGGTTTTTTTTGGGGGTATATGGCTGGACGTTGCCGGCTGACTCCTTAAAAACATCGATACGCAGGATGGTTCCCTGACCCAAGGTGGCATCACTGCCAAGTCGGGCTGTTTTCGTAGTACCAAGTGCGTCCTGCAATTTGCCATCCAGAAGAGGGGCAGTTGAGTTTTGTTTACCAGAGAAAAGGGCCGTGGTTTGTGTTTTGGGGCATATGGCTGAGAGTGGCCGGCTGGCGCCTGAAAATCCACGATAGGCAGGATGGTTCCCAGAGCCAAGGTGGCACCAGTGCCATGTTGGCCTGGTTTGATAGTACCATGTGGCTCCTGCAATCTGCCATCCAGAAGCGGGGCAGCTTACATTTGTTTGCCAGGGAAACGGGCCGAGGTATTTGTCTGGGGGCCTATGGCTGGGAGTGACCGCCTGGCTCCTGAAAAGCTACGATAGGCAGGATGGTGACCAGACCCATGGTGGCACCAGTGCCAAGTTGGGCTGGTTTGATAGTACCAAGTGGCTCCTGCAATCTGCCATCCAGAAGCGGGGTAGCTTACTTTTGTTTGCCAGGGAAACGGGCAGAGCTTTCTGTCTGGGGGCCTATGGTTGGGAGTAACCGGCTGGCTCCTGAAAAGCTACGATAGGCAGGATGGTTCCCAGATCCAAGATGGCACCAGTGCCAAGTCGGGGTGGTTTGATGGTGCAAAGTGGCTCCTGCAATCTGCCATCCTGACGCGGGGCAGCGGATTTTTGTTTCCAAGAGAAATGGTCCGTGGTTTGTTTTTGGGGCTATATGGCTGGGCGTGGCCTGCTGGCTCCTTAAAAAGCTACGATAGGCAGGATGGTTCCCTGACCCAAGGTGGCACCAGTGCCAAGTCGGGCGGTATTCGTAGTACAAAGTGCGTCCTAAAATTTGCCATCCAGAAGAGGGGCAGTTGAGTTTTGTTTACCAGAGAAAAGGGCCGTGGTTTGTTTTTGGGGGCATATGGCTGATAGTGCCCGTCTGGCCCCTGAAAATCCACGATAGGCAGGATGGTTCCCAGACCAGAGGTGGCACCAGTGCCAAGTCGGGCTGGTTTGATAATACTAAATAGCTCCTGCAATCTGCCATCCAGACGCGGGGCAGCGGATTTTTGCTTGCTGGAGAAAAGTTCCGTGGGTTTTTTTTGGGGGTATATGGCTGGACGTTGCCGGCTGACTCCTTAAAAACATCGATACGCAGGATGGTTCCCTGACCCAAGGTGGCATCACTGCCAAGTCGGGCTGTTTTCGTAGTACCAAGTGCGTCCTGCAATTTGCCATCCAGAAGAGGGGCAGTTGAGTTTTGTTTACCAGAGAAAAGGGCCGTGGTTTGTGTTTTGGGGCATATGGCTGAGAGTGGCCGGCTGGCGCCTGAAAATCCACGATAGGCAGGATGGTTCCCAGAGCCAAGGTGGCACCAGTGCCATGTTGGCCTGGTTTGATAGTACCATGTGGCTCCTGCAATCTGCCATCCAGAAGCGGGGCAGCTTACATTTGTTTGCCAGGGAAACGGGCCGAGGTATTTGTCTGGGGGCCTATGGCTGGGAGTGACCGCCTGGCTCCTGAAAAGCTACGATAGGCAGGATGGTGACCAGACCCATGGTGGCACCAGTGCCAAGTTGGGCTGGTTTGATAGTACCAAGTGGCTCCTGCAATCTGCCATCCAGAAGCGGGGTAGCTTACTTTTGTTTGCCAGGGAAACGGGCAGAGCTTTCTGTCTGGGGGCCTATGGTTGGGAGTAACCGGCTGGCTCCTGAAAAGCTACGATAGGCAGGATGGTTCCCAGATCCAAGATGGCACCAGTGCCAAGTCGGGGTGGTTTGATGGTGCAAAGTGGCTCCTGCAATCTGCCATCCTGACGCGGGGCAGCGGATTTTTGTTTCCAAGAGAAATGGTCCGTGGTTTGTTTTTGGGGCTATATGGCTGGGCGTGGCCTGCTGGCTCCTTAAAAAGCTACGATAGGCAGGATGGTTCCCTGACCCAAGGTGGCACCAGTGCCAAGTCGGGCGGTATTCGTAGTACAAAGTGCGTCCTAAAATTTGCCATCCAGAAGAGGGGCAGTTGAGTTTTGTTTACCAGAGAAAAGGGCCGTGGTTTGTTTTTGGGGGCATATGGCTGATAGTGCCCGTCTGGCCCCTGAAAATCCACGATAGGCAGGATGGTTCCCAGACCAGAGGTGGCACCAGTGCCAAGTCGGGCTGGTTTGATAATACTAAATAGCTCCTGCAATCTGCCATCCAGACGCGGGGCAGCGGATTTTTGCTTGCTGGAGAAAAGTTCCTTGGGTTTTTTTTGGGGGTATATGGCTGGACGTTGCCGGCTGACTCCTTAAAAACATCGATACGCAGGATGGTTCCCTGACCCAAGGTGGCATCACTGCCAAGTCGGGCTGTTTTCGTAGTACCAAGTGCGTCCTGCAATTTGCCATCCAGAAGAGGGGCAGTTGAGTTTTGTTTACCAGAGAAAAGGGCCGTGGTTTGTGTTTTGGGGCATATGGCTGAGAGTGGCCGGCTGGCGCCTGAAAATCCACGATAGGCAGGATGGTTCCCAGAGCCAAGGTGGCACCAGTGCCATGTTGGCCTGGTTTGATAGTACCATGTGGCTCCTGCAATCTGCCATCCAGAAGCGGGGCAGCTTACATTTGTTTGCCAGGGAAACGGGCCGAGGTATTTGTCTGGGGGCCTATGGCTGGGAGTGACCGCCTGGCTCCTGAAAAGCTACGATAGGCAGGATGGTGACCAGACCCATGGTGGCACCAGTGCCAAGTTGGGCTGGTTTGATAGTACCAAGTGGCTCCTGCAATCTGCCATCCAGAAGCGGGGTAGCTTACTTTTGTTTGCCAGGGAAACGGGCAGAGCTTTCTGTCTGGGGGCCTATGGTTGGGAGTAACCGGCTGGCTCCTGAAAAGCTACAATAGGCAGGATGGTTCCCAGATCCAAGATGGCACCAGTGCCAAGTCGGGGTGGTTTGATGGTGCAAAGTGGCTCCTGCAATCTGCCATCCTGACGCGGGGCAGCGGATTTTTGTTTCCAAGAGAAATGGTCCGTGGTTTGTTTTTGGGGCTATATGGCTGGGCGTGGCCTGCTGGCTCCTTAAAAAGCTACGATAGGCAGGATGGTTCCCTGACCCAAGGTGGCACCAGTGCCAAGTCGGGCGGTATTCGTAGTACAAAGTGCGTCCTAAAATTTGCCATCCAGAAGAGGGGCAGTTGAGTTTTGTTTACCAGAGAAAAGGGCCGTGGTTTGTTTTTGGGGGCATATGGCTGATAGTGGCCGTCTGGCCCCTGAAAATCCACGATAGGCAGGATGGTTCCCAGACCAGAGGTGGCACCAGTGCCAAGTCGGGCTGGTTTGATAGTACTAAATAGCACCTGCAATCTGCCATGCAGAAGCGGGGCAGCTTACTTTTGTTTGCCAGGGAAACGGGCCGAGGTTTGTGTCTGGGGGCCTATGGCTGGGAGTGACCGGCTGGCTCCTGAAAAGCTACGATAGGCAGGATGGTTACCAGACCCATGGTGGCACCAGTGCCAAGTTGGGCTGGTTTGATAGTACCAAGTGGCTCCTGCAATCTGCCATCAAAAAGTTGGCAGGCCAGTTTTGTTTTCCAGGGAAAAGCGCCGTTGTTTGTGTTTGGGGGACTGTGGGTGGGAGTGGCCGGCTGGCTCCTTAGAACACACGATACGCAGGATGGTTCCGAGACCCAAGGTGGCACCAGTGCCACGTCGGGCTGGTTTGATGGTGAAAAGTGGCTCCTGCAATCTGCCATCCTGAAGCGGGGTAGCTTACATTTGTGTGCCAGGGAAACGGGCCGAGGTTTATGACTGGGGGCCTAGGGCTAGAAGTGACCGGCTGGCTCCTGAAAAGCAACAATAGGCAGGATGGTTCCCAGACCCAAGGTGGCACCAGTGCCAAGTTGGGCTGGTTTGATGGTACCAACTGGCTCCTGCAATCTGCCATCTAAAAGTTGTCAGGTGAGTTTTGTTTTCCAGGGAAAAGCGCCGTTGATTTTGTTTGGAGGCCTGTGGCTGGCAGTGGCTGCCTGTCGTCTTAGAATCCGGGTTACGCAGCATGGTTCCCAGAGCCAAGGTGGCACCAGTGTCAAGTTGGGCTGGTTTGATAGTACCATGTGGCTCCTGCAATCTGCCATCCAGAAGCGGGGCAGCTTACTTTTGTTTGCCAGGGAAACGGGCCGAGGTATTTGTCTGGGGACCTATGGCTGGGAGTGACCGGCTGGCTCCTGAAAAGCTACGATAGGCAGGATGGTTCCCTGACCCAAGTTGGCACCAGTGCCAAGTCGGGCGGTTTTCGTAGTACAAAGTGCGTCCTAAAATTTGCCATCCAGAAGAGGGGCAGTTGAGTTTTGTTTACCAGAGAAAAGCCCGTGGTTTGTTTTTGGGGGCATATGGCGGATAGTGGCCGTCTGGCCCCTGAAAATCCACGATAGGCAGGATGGTTCCCAGACCAGAGGTGGCACCAGTGCCAAGTCGGGCTGGTTTGATAGTACTAAATATCACCTGCAAGCTGCCATCAAAAAGTTGGCAGGTCAGTTTTGTTTTCCAGGGAAAATCGCCGTTGTTTGTGTTTGGGGGACTGTGGCTGGGAGTGGCCGGCTGGCTCCTTAGAACACAGGATACGCAGGATGGTTCCCAGACCCAAGGTGGCACCAGTGCCAAGTCGGGCTGGTTTGATAGCACCAAGTGGCTCCTGCAATCTGCCATCCAGAAGCGGGGCAGCTTACTTTTGTTTGCCAGGGAAACGGACCGAGGTTTTTTTCTGGGGGCCTATGGCTGGGAGTGACCGGCTGGCTCCTGAAAAGCTACGATAGGCAGGATGGTGACCAGACCCATGGTGGCACCAGTGCTAAGTTGGGCTGGTTTGATAGTACCAAGTGGCTCCTGCAATCTGCCATCAAAAAGTTGGCAGGCGAGTTTTGTTTTCCAGGGAAAAGCGCCGTTGTGTGTATTTTGGGGCCTGTGGCTGGGAGTGGCCAGCTGGCTCCTTAGAATCCACGATACGCAGGATGGTTCCCAGACCCAAGGTGGCACCAGTGCCAAGTCGGGCTGGTTTGTTAGTACCAAGTGGTTCCTGCAATCTGCCATCCAGAAGCGGGGCAGCTGAATTTTGTTTGCCAGAGAAAAAGGCTGTTGTTTGTGTTTCGGGGCCTGTGGCTGGCAGTGGACGGCTGGCTCCTGAAAATCCATGATACGCAGCATGGTTCCCAGACCCAAGGTGGCACCAGTGCCAAGTCGGGCTAGTTTCATAGTACCCAGTGGCTCCTGCAATCTGCCATCCAGAAGAGGGGCAGTTGAGTTTTGTTTTCCAGAGAAAAGGGCCGTGGTTTGTGTTTGGGGCCTATGGCCGAGAGTGACCGGCTGGCCCCTGAAAATCCACGATAGGAAGGATGGTTCCCAGATCCAAGGTGGCAGCAGTGCCATGTTGTGCTGGTGTGATAGTCCCAAGTGGCTCCTGCAATCTGCCATCAAAAAGTTGACAGGCGAGTTTTGTTTTCCAGGGAAAAGCGCCGTTGTTTGTATTTGGGGGCCTGTGGCTGGGAGTGGCCGGCTGGCTCCTTAGAATCCACGATACGCAGGATGGTTCCCAGACCCAAGGTGGCACCAGTGCCAAGTCGGGCTGGTTTGATACTACCAAGTGGTTCCTGCAATCTGCCATCCAGAAGCGGGGCAGCTTACTTTTGTTTGCCAGGGAAACGGGCCGTGGGTTTTGTTTGGGGGCATATAGCTGAGAGTGGCCGGCTGGCCCCTGAAAATCCACGCTAGGCAGCATGGTTCCAGGATGCAAGGTGGCACCAGTGCCAAGTCGGGCTGGTTTGATGGGTCAAAGTGGCTCCTGCAATCTGCCATCCAGAAGCGGGGCAGCTGATTTTTGTTTGCCAGAGAAAAATTCCGTGGATTGTTTTTGGGGGCATATTGCTGGGAGTGGCCGGCTGGCTCCTTAAAATGCTCGATACGCATGATGGTTCCCAGGCCCAAGGTGTCACCACTACCAAGTCGGCCTGCGGTTTTAGTATCAAGTTCATCTTGCAATTTGCCATCCAGAAGAGGGGCAGTTGAGTTTTGTTTGCCAGAGAAACGGGCCGTGGTTTGTGTTTTGGGGCATATGGCTGAGAGTGGCCGGCTGGCGCCTGAAAATCCACGATACACAGCATGGTTCCCAGATCCAAGGTGGCACCAGTGCCAAGTTGGGCTGGTTTGATAGTCCCAAGTGTCTCCTGCAATCTGCCATCCAGAAGCGGGGCAGCTTACTTTTGTTTGCCAGAGAAATAGGCCTAGGTTTTTGTTTGGGGGCCTGTGGCTAGGAGTGGCCGGCTGGCTCCTAAGAATCCACGATTCGCAGGATGTTTACCAGACCCATGGTGGCACCAGTGCCAAGTTGGGCTGGTTTGATAGTACCAAGTGGCTCCTGCAAACTCCATCAAAAAGTTGGCAGGCGTGTTTTGTTTTCCAGGGAACAGCGCCGTTGATTTTGTTTGGGGGCCTGTGGCTGGGAGTGGCCGGCTGGCTCCTTAGAATCCACGATACGCAGGATGGTTCCCAGACCCAAGGTGGCACCAGTGCCAAGTCGGGCTGGTTTGATTACACCAAGTGACTCCTGCAATCTGCCATCCAGAAGTGAGGCAGCTAAGTTTTGTTTGCGAGAAAAAAGGGCCGTGGTTTTTGTTGGGGGCCTGTGGCTGGGAGTAGCCGGCTGGCTCCTTAAAATCCACGATAGGCAGGATGGTTCCCAGACCCAAGGTGGCACCAGTGCCAAGTCGGGCTGGTTTGATAGTACCAAGTGGCTCCTGCAATCTGCCATCCAGAAGCAGGGCAGCTGAGTTTTGTTTGCCAGAGAAAAAGGCTGTGGTTTTTGTTTGGGGGCCTGTGGCTGGCAGTGGCCGGCTGGCTCCTGAAAATCCACGATACGCAGCATGGTTCCCAGACCCAAGGTGGCACCAGTACAAAGTGGGGCTCTTTTGACAGTGTCAAGTGCCTCCTGCAATCTCCCATCCAGAAGCGGGACAGCTGAGTTTTTTTTGCCAGGGAAACGGACCTTTGTTTTTGATTGGGGTCTGTGGCCGAGAGTGGTCGGCTGTCTCCTGACAATCCACAATACGCAGGATGGTTCCCAGACCAAAGGTGGCACCAGTGCCAAGTCGGGCTGGTTTGATAGTACCAAGTGTCTCCTGCACTCTGCCATCCAGAAGCGGGGCAGCTGAGTTTTGTTTGCCAGAGAAAAGGGCCGTGGGTTGTGTTTGGGGGCATATGGCTGGGAGTGGCCACCTGGCTCCTTAAAATGCACGATACGCCGCATGGTAACCAGACGCAAGGTGGCACCAGTGCCAAGTCGGGCTGTTTTTGTAGTACCCAGTGGCTCCTGCAATTTGCCATCCAGAAGCGGGGCAGCTAAATTTTGTTTGCTAGAGAAAAGGGCTGTGGTTTGTGTTTGGGGGCCTATGGCCGAGAGTGGTAGGCTGGCCCCTGAAAATCAACGATAGGCAGGATGGTTCCCAGATACAAGGTGGCACCAGTGCCAAGTAAGGCTGGTTGTATGGTTCAAAGTGACTCCTGCAATCTGCCATCCAGAAGCGGGACAGCTGAGTTTTTTTTGCCAGAGAAAAGGTCCGTGGTTTCTTTTTGGGGCATACGGCTGGGAATTGCCGGCTGGCTCCTTAAAATGCTCGATACGCAGGATGGTTCCCAGAGCCAAGGTGGCACCACTGCCAAGTCGGGCTCTTTTTGTAGTACCAAGTGCGTCCTGCAATTTGCCATCCAGAAGAGGGGCAGTTGAGTTTTGTTTGCCAGAGAAAAGGGCCGAGGTTTGTGTTTGGGAGCATATGGCTGGGAATGACCGGCTGGCCCCTGAAAATCCACGATACGCCGGATGGTTCCCAGATCCAAGATGGTACCATTACCAAGTCGGGCTGCTTTGATAGTCCCAAGTGGCTCCTGCAAACTGCCATCCAGAAGCGGGGCAGCTGAGTTTTGTTTGCCAGGGAAATGGGCCGTTGTTTGTGTTTGGGGGCCTGTGGCTGGGAGTGTTCGGCTGGTTCCTGAATATGTACGATACGCAGGATTGTTCCCAGATCCAAGGTGGCAGCAGTGCCATGTTGTGCTGGTGTGATAGTCCCAAGTGGCTCCTGCAATCAGCCATCCAGAAGTGGGGCAGCTGATTTTTGTTTGCCAGAGAAAAGGTCCGTGGTTTGTGTTTGGGGGCATATGGCTGAGAGTGGCCGGCTGGCCCCTGAAAATCCACGATACACAGGATGGTTCCCAGATCCAAGGTGGCACCTGTGCCAAGTCGGGCTGATTTGATAGTACTAAGTAGCTCCTGCAATCTGCCATCCAGAAGCGGGGCAGCTTACTTTTGTTTGCCAGGGAAACGGGCCGAGGTTTCTGTTTGGGGGCCTATGGCTGGGAGTGATCGGCTGGCTCCTGAAAAGCTACAATAGGCAGGATGGTTCCCAGAGCCAAGGTGGCACCAGTGCCAAGTTGGGCTGGTTTGATAGTACCAAGTGGCTCCTGCAATCTGCCATCCAGAAGCAGGGCAGCTGAGTTTTGTTTGCCAGAGAAAAGGGCTTGGTTTGTGTTTGGGGGCATATGGCTGGGTGTGGCCAGCTGGCTCCTTAAAATGCACGATATGCAACATGGCTCCCAGACCCATAGTGGCACCAGTGCCAAGTCGGGCTGGTTTGATAGTACCAAGTGGCTCCTGCAATCTGCCATCCAGAAGCAGGGCAGCTGAGTTTTGTTTGCCAGAGAAAAAGGCTGTGGTTTTTGTTTGGGGGCCTGTGGCTGGCAGTGGCCGGCTGGCTCCTGAAAATCCACGATACGCAGCATGGTTCCCAGACCCAAGGTGGCACCAGTACAAAGTGGGGCTCTTTTGACAGTGTCAAGTGCCTCCTGCAATCTCCCATCCAGAAGCGGGACAGCTGAGTTTTTTTTGCCAGGGAAACGGACCTTTGTTTTTGATTGGGGTCTGTGGCCGAGAGTGGTCGGCTGTCTCCTGACAATCCACAATACGCAGGATGGTTCCCAGACCAAAGGTGGCACCAGTGCCAAGTCGGGCTGGTTTGATAGTACCAAGTGTCTCCTGCACTCTGCCATCCAGAAGCGGGGCAGCTGAGTTTTGTTTGCCAGAGAAAAGGGCCGTGGGTTGTGTTTGGGGGCATATGGCTGGGAGTGGCCACCTGGCTCCTTAAAATGCACGATACGCCGCATGGTAACCAGACGCAAGGTGGCACCAGTGCCAAGTCGGGCTGTTTTTGTAGTACCCAGTGGCTCCTGCAATTTGCCATCCAGAAGCGGGGCAGCTAAATTTTGTTTGCTAGAGAAAAGGGCTGTGGTTTGTGTTTGGGGGCCTATGGCCGAGAGTGGTAGGCTGGCCCCTGAAAATCAACGATAGGCAGGATGGTTCCCAGATACAAGGTGGCACCAGTGCCAAGTAAGGCTGGTTGTATGGTTCAAAGTGACTCCTGCAATCTGCCATCCAGAAGCGGGACAGCTGAGTTTTTTTTGCCAGAGAAAAGGTCCGTGGTTTCTTTTTGGGGCATACGGCTGGGAATTGCCGGCTGGCTCCTTAAAATGCTCGATACGCAGGATGGTTCCCAGAGCCAAGGTGGCACCACTGCCAAGTCGGGCTCTTTTTGTAGTACCAAGTGCGTCCTGCAATTTGCCATCCAGAAGAGGGGCAGTTGAGTTTTGTTTGCCAGAGAAAAGGGCCGAGGTTTGTGTTTGGGAGCATATGGCTGGGAATGACCGGCTGGCCCCTGAAAATCCACGATACGCCGGATGGTTCCCAGATCCAAGATGGTACCATTACCAAGTCGGGCTGCTTTGATAGTCCCAAGTGGCTCCTGCAAACTGCCATCCAGAAGCGGGGCAGCTGAGTTTTGTTTGCCAGGGAAATGGGCCGTTGTTTGTGTTTGGGGGCCTGTGGCTGGGAGTGTTCGGCTGGTTCCTGAATATGTACGATACGCAGGATTGTTCCCAGATCCAAGGTGGCAGCAGTGCCATGTTGTGCTGGTGTGATAGTCCCAAGTGGCTCCTGCAATCAGCCATCCAGAAGTGGGGCAGCTGATTTTTGTTTGCCAGAGAAAAGGTCCGTGGTTTGTGTTTGGGGGCATATGGCTGAGAGTGGCCGGCTGGCCCCTGAAAATCCACGATACACAGGATGGTTCCCAGATCCAAGGTGGCACCTGTGCCAAGTCGGGCTGATTTGATAGTACTAAGTAGCTCCTGCAATCTGCCATCCAGAAGCGGGGCAGCTTACTTTTGTTTGCCAGGGAAACGGGCCGAGGTTTCTGTTTGGGGGCCTATGGCTGGGAGTGATCGGCTGGCTCCTGAAAAGCTACAATAGGCAGGATGGTTCCCAGAGCCAAGGTGGCACCAGTGCCAAGTTGGGCTGGTTTGATAGTACCAAGTGGCTCCTGCAATCTGCCATCCAGAAGCAGGGCAGCTGAGTTTTGTTTGCCAGAGAAAAGGGCTTGGTTTGTGTTTGGGGGCATATGGCTGGGTGTGGCCAGCTGGCTCCTTAAAATGCACGATATGCAACATGGCTCCCAGACCCATAGTGGCACCAGTGCCAAGTCGGGCTGGTTTGATAGTACCAAGTGGCTCCTGCAATCTTCCATGATCACGTGGAGAAATACTTTCTGGTTTCAGCCATATGCTCTTTCTTCTCTCCCTCAACTTCTCTATCACCTCTCATCTGGTTCACATGCGCTGTCTTCAAGGTCCACAGGCTACTTTTCACAGAATCTTCTGGCCTGATGAAGTAAGAATGATGAATAGAACAGAGCTGGGATCTATTTTCCAGTTTGGATAAAATGCATTCTGCACACAAATCCAAGGAGAACGTGCTGCCCCAATGCCCAGAAAATCTTTCACTCCTGCTAGTGTTCTACGTCAACCGCAACTTAGTCTGAAAGAAAAGCTTTTTCTCTGAGAGCATCTGAGAGGTTTGCATGAAGCACTGATATCTGACATATGCAATTTTGAATAGGAGAGGAAAAAGAAAATGGCAAGGAGTTTTTAATTTTAGTGGTTTCAATTTTAATTTCCGTGCACTTTTTCAAAACTTGTCAGCTCAAATGCCCATCAACATCTTTTAGTC